>NC_056730.1:14753569-15353569 GCF_019279795.1 Protopterus annectens
TTTTACCTCTTCTTCACATGAAACAAGCCACATCACAGCAAAGGGTGTTACAATGACTCATACATGCACAGGTAAGATACAGAAGTACAAGGTATAGGAAACAGAGTTTACCTTTAAGCACAGCTTTTCACAACAGATATTTGTTCATGCTGTATTTTTACATCCACACTTTTTATATACATATACCCAGTATGCCAATATATACATCTATCTATATACATATTTATAGATAGACGCATATACAAATCCACACACAAAGCATAAGTCTATTGCAATAACTGGCAAGAAGCAGTGAGTGTACAGTGGTAAACAATCACGGACAGAAGTTGTACTGTCAGGTTCACTTAAATTTTTATTACTGTTAACTGTGAAAGCCCTATAACACAGGTGTCCCTTTCTAATAGCAAACCAGTGACATGCTCAGAGTCGCACATTCTGCAAGTGGATGATGAGGCAATAAAACCCAGGACTGCAGGACGAAGCTCATTAGCAGCTAATTCACTTGATGCTCTGCTCTAAACTGCCATACCCAGCCATACTTCTGTGGATGTGGGAGGAAACTGCAGCCCCTAGCAAATACCCACATGACATACAGGACATGAAAAGTCTGAAGAAAAGGCACCCCAATCAGGAAATGAAAATCAACAACTGAGAGACAGAAGAGGTAACATCTATAGTCAACGTGCCACCCTTATAGAATACTGCTAATGTATTTTATTCCCTGTGTTGTATATACAGATTCGCCAGACTCTAGTCAAAGTGAAAAACATAAAAAATATATTATTATTGTTAGCTTCATTATGTTAAGTTTATCTCTATATTCAAACTCAGTTTATTCAGTCTTTCATTTCTGACTTATTCCATTTTGCCTCTGTATATTAACACTTGAATATTTGTCTTTATTTTGCTGCCTTTGGCCCAACAAGTGGCTAAATTATGCCCTTTGGGGTCAATGGTTCAAGCTAGTCTCCCACTTAACAAATATTACATACAATAAATACATATACATAAACACAGATGCATAACAGTATGTCTGCCATGTCTGAGTATACATATATATTTTTTACAATTAAGATGTCATAAAACATACAGGATATTGCAATACCACTTCCATGCAGAAAGACAAATTAATCTAGCACATGTGAACATTTTTCCATCATGATATGTTAGCGGTCTGGGAATTAGCTCCCCCCCACGCATACACAATCTCATCAATCCAGTCCAAACATGTCAAGCAGTGATCACAGCATGCAGATTTGGGAGGCCCAGTGCTGTTACCACTAATGGGATTAAAATGGCTTCTTTTCAAAGCACTTCCTTAAACCCTGTATTATAACAACGAAACCAGTCATTTCCATTTGTGGATCCCAGCTACACCAAGACATGGGCTTATTGTTATGGTACACGCAGTAAATTGAAGTAAATGGGTGTCATATTTCATAGCCTTGGGGTTTGTTTTGTCAATTCAGTACTTAATGCTTGCAGCTCCCTTTGGTGATGATACTAACATTGGTGAAAAAAAAAAAGAAAACAAACACATGCTGTTATAAATTACAGTACTAGATTGTTATACAACACAGAAGTAATTCCAGCACATTTAATTTCTTCGGCATATTACACGCAATTAATTCTACAGCCTAAAGAAAGGAAACTAAATTCATACTAATATATTTGATAGCTTTTGTCTATAATGACTAATTTCTGCAAACAGTTCAGCAGTAATTTAATATATAATGGTAAGTAAAAGCATTAAGTTTACAACACTAAACCCAACAGAGCTGAGTGAAAAAAAATAAACTGCATAAAAATTAAATATGTAACCTGTTTTTTATCAGATATTACTCCAGAATCTTTTAAAGGTATATTAAAGTATGTCTAATTTAGGTCCCTTTAGAATGGTTTTATAGCAATAAGGCCATTTTTACACAGACATATTAAGGAATGTGTAATTAGGGGCTTGTTTAAATGGTTACAGCAATAAGCCCATTTTAATGGCCACAGAAGCAAGTTCTAGATTACCTGGCACCTGTATTTACCAGAAGCTCCCATAAGAGGAAATTGGTGAACAGTTTATCAGGATAACTGCAAGGATATTAGACAGATTTACAAACCTAAGTCAACCAATGGGTTTAAAAATAAAAAAAATCTACCTCAAAGGTGAAACTCTAGCTAAAAGCAAGTGCCATTTTTTTCAAGACTGGGGCTATAATGTATGACAGGAAAAGTCCTGTTATCATCTTAATTGCCACAGAAGGCTTACATGTTAGAGTTGCACTCTTTCCATTTTCATGACAAATATATTTAATAGTAGGGGCAGCCACAAATTTTATCGGAAAAGCCGGACTTGGAACAAGCCAATTTTCAGCAGAGGCCCAGGGAGAAACACTCCAGAAGTTTATCTTTGTAATGTGGGAGGAAACCGCAGCACCCGGAGAAAACCCACACGAACGCAGGGAGGACATGCAGACTCCACACAGAAGGCACCACAGCCAAGAATTGAACCGGTGAACCTCTTGCTGTGAGATGACAACACAAACTGCTGCACCACTGCGTTGTCCTTCTTGGCTAGGCTTATAATGACCTGCAGACTAATTGCTCACTACTTACCTCTATCCATCCATCCACCCACAACCCCTTTTCCCCATTTTTATACATGTGGTCAGAGTGTCACTTCAACACTGACAACCATCTAGAGCCAAAGTTTACACCACTGGATGGCTAGCCCTGCCCACAGTGGATCTTTCACACCACATATTCACACCTATGGCCAATTTACAGTGTCCAATCCACCTACTGTATGTGGAATGTGGGAGAAAACCCATGCAAACAAAGGGAGGACATGCAGACTCTACACATAAGGCATCCCAGTCCAGAACTGAATCAGGGTACCTCTTGCTTTGAGATGACAACACTATCCACTGTTCCACCCATACCCACCAGTGTGCTGCCCCATGCTTAGTACTTACAAACTGAAATCAAGTTATGTCTGTATCATTTAACAACTTCAACACACAGACCCTCCCTTTATGCTGTTTTTTAGCACCTGTTTTGAAGGGTCTATATTATAACAGCGAATGCTGTATAATCAACCCTAAAATCTCAAAAAGGTAAAATGCTGAACACACGGAACAGTGATTTTTTTTTTCCCAGGGAATAAAAAAAAAAAAAATTACCAAACACAAAATAAAATGGGGGGTTTCACCCCACACAGTCCTCGATACCTCCCCTACTTAAATATACCAACTCCGAGATCGCACCACAGTGGAGGAAATGGCAAAATCCCAAAAACGGCCCAGTGATTTTTTTTTTCCCTGTGGGGGGGGGGGGGGGATATCGCTGTTCCGTGCATTCTCGATTTCGCCATTTCGATTAAAAAGGGTCGATTAAACAGCGTTTGCTGATTTAATAGGGACCCGTTTTGAAGGACATTCTGCTAAATCGCGGGCTGTTAGCTTTGAGTATTTTTATTTCACTTTATATGCATTTGTTTTCCGGGGTACAGCACTGATCTCAACGGATCTTTTTCAGACTCGGCCCAGGAGCAGTGGCTGGTTAACTGACTTACTCAGAGTCACAAAGTTTGGGAATGGAGGCTGAGGGAATCAAACCTTGCACCACTGGACCACATGAAACACCTCATTAACACTTCCTTAACCTTCTAAGCCAACTGCCAGACATTTACAGACAAACAGCAAGTAAATGCAGGTTTATGCAAATCAAACTAATATTCACTTCAAGAACCAAGGTTACTTATGCTTCCATCTATTTATCTGTAGGCTATACTGCACTTTCTTAATTCACAGTAATTTAGAACATTCTCTGTTTGCACAAAAGCCATGCTCACAAATCTTCACCTGTCTGTATTTTTCAGAAAGGATGTGAAGTACACTTTGGTCTGAGTTAACAACTTACCAGTTTGTTGCTAGTGAAAACTGATGCACAGTGACTTTAGGGATAATGTTAAAATATCAAAACAGTCTCAGACAGAAGTCATTGCCCCCCCCCCCAACTCCCCCAACTGATATTGTCTTTTCCAAGTTAGGATGATGCAGTTAAAAAGACTGCTTGTGACAGGCTTTTGTGAAGAGGCCAGAACTTGATAAAAAAGGGCATTTTGCTGATTCGAAACTTAATGGTAAACTGGGGGCAGGCATGTAAGACCCTTGATTTTTGGCAGTCCAGGTGTTCTACTTCCTTTCTATGCCACTTAAAATATCATGGGTAGTCTTGTTTAAAAAACAAGTTCAATACAGACTGGGACATCACTGAATTGTTACTTGGCATAAACTGGCTAATTTTGACTCACTATCTGAGTAATTTTCATTCCTGAAGCAAAGTACCACCTTTGAACTGGAAGCTCTCAGGGAAGCCCCGGCAGCATATGCACACTGAAGAATGTGTACTCCCATCTTATCAGGTGTAGCCGTTAATCTTCCAACCCAGCTTCCTTCACCATTAAGGGAATATGAAAGCATTCTGCAATCTGCTTCATGTGAAACTCCCGTATGACACCATATTTGCTATGTAATAAGACTTAAGGATTAATTTGCCATGAGCACATACTGTAAACCTAGAGCTTGTGATAAATTTCCTAGCACATGAAAGGTGGACAAGAAAACAAGCGTAGGTTAAACAAATAAGATGACACCTGCAATGAAATTATACATTTTTGACAACTGCAACTCGTATATCTGAAGTACTTTTGCAACTTCAAAGCAAACTTTTAGTTGACAACAATTTACGTTTTAATGACTTGGTGGTTTCACTTTAGGTGAACCAAAACCATCACACTGCAGTGCAGCTTCTCATAAAATGCAGTGTAGTACATAAAAATATAACAAGAACATGTCTGACGAGATTGCCAAAAAAGACCATAAGAATAAAAAACTATAATAATATACTAGGACTTAAGATGTGAAAATTTTGAACGAGGTTATAAAGAAAACTGACATACAATGAAACATTATTATAAAGTAATTTACTATATTAACCTTAGGGAAAACGTTACAGAAACAAAACTATTTTCAGCTGTCCAATTATATCCAACACTCCTATCTCCTTTCCAGATATCAGCACTATTTATGGAATGGAAGAGGTACTGTGACTGGGATCTGGTCACTTGCTCAAGGTATCATATTCAATATTGTTGAAAGAGATTTGACTTGTACTGCATTAATGAATCTTATTAAGGTATTTGTTCTGATGGATGACAACCTACTATTCAACACCCTCACAGCAATAAGAATTAGTGACAAAGCAGCAGGCTGGATTAGAAACTTTACACTTAACAAATTTCCAGGTCAATAGAAGATTGACCCTCACAGACCAACTTCCCCTAATTAAAGGGGTTCCCCAGTAGCAAGTCTCATGCCTCTACTTTTTATATACTCATTAAATGGGTTCTCACTCATCTCCCTACTCTTCAAGCATCTTATATGTGGACCACTGGTTATTTATACCCAAGGCCCCTCCTCCCACAATTTAAAAATTACCAGAGCAGGATCTCGTCCACCTTCACTGAATCACATGAATCTTATTCTTAACTACAAAAAAACTAACAAAATGTTACCTGGGAGTTGGGAAATGCAAATTTAACCTGCTGGGTACCAGTGGTGACACTTGAGAGACCACCCCTCTGATGCCAGGTATGACCTTTTCTTCACACTGGTGACAGTGGTGCTATTAGGTTATAACATTTTTATTTATTTATTTATTTTACATTTGTTGACCGGGTTAGACTGGCTGGGCGGGTGCCCTTTTCCAGCAGTGACCCGGGGAGAAAAGCTCCATTTATTACAAGTAAAAATACAGCAGTCAAGTATCAATATACCACAGCTTATTCTAACAAATAGCGTAAGTAATGAAAAACAAATGAAGAATTCTAAAACAGTCTATACAGTACAATCACAACAGAAAAAGTAGACGACTTACAGTCTTTACAACACAATTTGATTAAACAGTAGTTTAGAATAAAGGCTTTATAGAGTAAGGGAATGAAGGGATGTACAGTGGAATAATACGCTAGAACTGAAGAGGGAGAAAGAGGGAAAATAAAACTGTCTTTCGGCTTTTCCTGGTTAGGGGTCGCCACAGTGGAACTCCGGTCCGCTAATGATTGGCAGTAGATTTTTACGTGCTGGCTTGCCGGGCCTAACGCACAACCTTCAACGAAAGAGGGAAAATATGTATACATTTTATGGTGGCTGAGTACAGTGGCAGTACCAGTGATTTTTGAGGTTATCTTTTAATGCTGATTTGAATACTTTTGTATTGGTAAGGGACCGTACTTCTTGAGGTAGTTTATTCCAGGACATGGATGGGTGATAGCTATACAGTTTACATCCAGTTTTAGTTTTTGAGTTTATAAATTTGGAGTAAGTTTTGATTAGAGCTTCTAAGTTGTCTGGAGGGAGAGTAATAAGAAATAAGTGGAGCAAGTGTTGGGCAGAAAGAAGGCAAGTAAAGGACAGAGTGAATAATGGAGAGTTGAGAGAGTACAAAATGGTGAGGTAGTTCTAACCAGTCCATTTGTTTTAATGAGATGCAGTGATGGGATTTATAGTTTTGATTTGCTGCAAAATGTGCTATTTTATTATTTAAGGTGTCACCAGTGGGATTAACCCCTCATCCATTCAGTGGGTTGGGTTATTACATATCTGGGTGACACTGGTGGGAGTCAAATTCCATCCACAGCACCATTCGTCACATGAGACATATTGTTTCACTCTAAAATCTTATAGGACATTCCTGCCTGATCACTTGCTCCTTCTCGGAGGCACATGTTATTGTTTTTCCAGTTTATCTTGTGACACATTAAATGGATAAAGAAAATTACAACACTGACAAATGCATGTTAGACCCTGTATAGACATCTTAATTACTAATACACACTGACATTTAATGGGAATTACTTTTAAATGCAGAATTTATGTCTCCTGTAGGATGCAACTGATAAAAAAAAATACTGCTGAGAGTGACAACTGCTATCTGTGCAGAGTTTACACATTCTCCCTTAGTCTGCATACATTTCCACAGTCTCCAGTTTACTTCAACACTACACAAAACATGCCATCAAGTACACTGTCATTGGTAAATTCTCTATAGGCCTAGATGGATGTAAAGTATGTGCGTTCTGTAATGGTCATATGGTCTAACATAAAAGAGCATACAAAATGGAAGGGTGGATACAGTAAAGCAAGTTTCAAAATACGCTGGGCCAGAAAGAAAGTCTCTGTACATTTACCTATTTGGTCATTAACTGGGTATGAAAGTCTGGCTTTTAAGTGGTAAATCAAGAGCATTTACTGTTACAGTAATTTGCTCAGAGACACAGAGATTAAAAATTGAGACTGAGCGAATCAAACCTACGAATTCAGAATTCAAAGGTTGTCCACATCAGGTAAAATGTCTGTCAAACACGTGTATTACTTACATATTAACAAAACAGTAATGCTACTTTTCTGTTATATACAATACCTATACAGTTAAAAGTCAGCATAACTGAAACACAAAGAAACCACATAAAACAATAAAACTTTACTTTGTTCCTTAACAACAGATTGGGGGGAGGGGGGTGTGTACACTGTATATATGACACATATTTTCAACGAACAACATATACTTCCACCACCACCTACTTAACACAATTTATTAGAAGGCTTTTAAACTGGGTTATGGCGGAAGGTCAAAACTGGATGGGTGCAAATTTAGAGCTGAAAAAATGGGTCACCTTGTGAAAAATGGTGCAAATGACAGGTATGTTCTTCTGTACTGAGAATTAACACAATACAAATTACAAGTATTCAGACTTGATTACAACTTTCAGTTACAAGTTATTGGAGACCAGAAAATAAACTATCATATTTCTCAAATGCTATGATTTAGCTATAAAGCTAGGATTTCCACCACTTGACTTAGCATTGTTCCTTATAGCTGTACTGATTTTGTGCATTAAATTAGACATGCTTGAAGAGATGTACATTATTAAATTAGTGAGTCATGCCTATTCAAAGATGCTTTATCATTAACCCTTAGCCGTCAACTTCTTTGCTCAAGAATCAGGGGCAAAATGAAGTCAAGTCGGAGCAACAGGTTTTGCATGAGCATGCATTTTCTCAAGAATAAGTATGGTACTCAATATCCGACATTACTGATGAACTGTAATCCTCAAAGACTTACCAGAAATTCAAAACCTTCATAAGGGTCTGATGAAGAATTTGAGCTAAAATATATTCGGCAAAATCAGGGACACTTGAGAGGTACACATAATTACATGGCAATGGTAACTGGTATACTAAAAACTTCTGTTCTGAAACATAAGAAAGTTACTTTTGTTTCAGATCCTTTGCAATGATTTTAAGGCCATTAATAAACCTTCTAATGCTTAGAGCATGAAAAGTATATAACCAACTTTACATACAATGCTGTCCAAGGCTAACAATACCAAAACAGCACACAAAATGACACAGTCCCTGGAAATACAAGTGCAGAAAACTGTTTGAGAACCATAACTGTGTGACTATAAAATAAAACGTAAAAGTACACTTTTCACTAAACTGTGAAAGTGAAATATACTGTTGTCAAAAAGTACAACGGTGTAACAACTTACCATAATCGATGCCCGGAAAGATCATTGTTGCAGTACGGTTTACTAATGGGAAGTATCCAGTCAAGAATACCACACATCTGATCACTATACCAAACCTTGGGTGCTGCCTTCTCAAATTGCATATTTGATCTACGATCAACACATTAATGTACATGCTAGTACATAAGTGACATGTGAGAAGTTCCTCACAGCCTTCCTGCCCCCAGGAGATGGAAGCTGAGGCTAAGTACAGAATATGAAGAGGGCACAGGTAAGCAGGGTTTTGTGTGTGTGTGTGGGGGGGGGGTAGGTACACCTCAGCCAAACAGCATTAAAAAAGTATAATATAAATAAAGGGGGAAAGAGAAAGGGTGCGCATACTGAAACAGAGATCTACTTGGACAGCTACCATTATGGTAAGTTCTTACATGACTGTAATACATCCTTCATTATTAAAGGAAAGATTCCCAAACCTTTTACACTGACAGGAAGGAGGGTTTGAGGTGCAAAGTTGAAGTCCAGAAGGTCTTTTAGATCAGATCTGACCAAATCAGCTCTGGCCTTAGAAAATGCATCTATTCAGAACTGCTTAGTAAAGGTGTGAACAGATGACCAAGTGGCTGCTTCTAGAATACTTCTTGTGTCCAGACTATGGAAAAAGTCATCAGAATAGGCAACGGCTCTAGTAAAATGAATTTTGACATGGTTTTGGAGGAATTTCCTCTGGAAAGTATAACAAAAAACATAGCAAGAGAAATCCACCTAGAAATTGTCTGTTTTGATACAGGAAAACCCATTTCCAACTTCATAAGAAACAATTAATCAGATTTTCTGACGAGTCTTGTTTTGTCTAAATAAAACTCTTAGTTTCTGTGAATAACAAGAAAATGAAGGATTCTTCCCCCCTATTCTGACAATTAGGGAAAAACATGTTGGTAAATACATTTTGTTTACTATCTTATGCATAAAAGAAAGACAGGTCCTAAGTGAAAACCCTGTCTTAACGAGGGAAAAAAACACAAAGAAAGGAAAAGATGGAAGAGCCTCTAACTCAGACCCTTTCAGTAGACGTCAAGGCCTCTAGCAAAACTGCCTTCCATGTACAGAATGTTTAACAAATAGAACAGGCAGTTTCAAAGGGGGGGGGGGGGCAGAGTTAACTTTTCCAGTACATAATTCAGGTCCCACTGAGGAGGAATAGATTTTCTTGGAGGCCTGATGTGAAGGATGCCTTTCAGGAATTGTCTGACCTCATAACATGGAGACAGGGATCCACAGGCAAAAAAGACAGACATGGCCAACAAATGTCATTTAGCAGTAGAAGATGCCAGCCCTGAGTGAAGCAGCTCATATAAATAAAAAAAATCACTGCTGTGCTACGTAGAACACCACAAATGCTCCCACATCATTAACACTGCAGACACAACAAGCACTCCTAAGGCTGTCATCTTTCTATATGCCCAAAGTGAAGCAGATTTTATGGACACACAAGATTTTACAGTACAAACCGTTCTCACAGCTGGAGCAAAAGGCTGTGCTTCACTTTGTAAGAAAAGGAAAGCTTACTTCTGTATAATTTGAGTTCTGCCGATTGTTTAATATTATGGTTTACATACTACCTTATTGTTTTATGCAATTATGTTTCAGATACAAAGTAATTATTTTTATGGAAATACTTTGGAAATAATTTTCGTCCTAAAATTTTAGGACATTTGCCATTTTTCATGTGTCTTTTCACTGTCCAAAGAGGGACTATCTTGCATAAATAGGGACAGGTGGTAAACACAAGCATTCCCTTACACTATACTGAACAAAAAAATAGGTATAACATTTGAGTACAGTCTCTCCTCCACTACTCGTACAGAAACTCAGACCAACAAAGTTAATTCACTGCAAACAAACTGCTTATAAAGTTTCAAATCTCATTACTAAATATGCTAGACAGGCCACAGCAATCGATTGATTGACAAAACCGAATACTGACCGTCTAAAATAACTCTGATACCACAAAAAAAAATTATATATATACACACACACACACATATATATATATATATATATATATATATATATATATATATATATACACACACATATATATATATACACACACACACACACATATATATATATATATATATATATATATATACACACACATATATATATATACACACACACACACACACACACACACACACACACACACACACACACACACACACACACACACACAGCCCCTTATTCAACCCAAAGAAAACAAAATTCAATTACTTGTTAATAATAGAAAACACCACTGCGCAAACATAAGGAAGGGCAACTGGCTACTGGTCACAGCAGGAGCCTCATTTTTGTTAAAAACATTTATTTTCAAATTATTAAATGAGACTTACTGCTCACCTCTAAAAAGTACACCATCAGACTACAGTACTAACCACTCAGAAAGCAATTCAGGATGCAGCTGGTAGGCCACGTTTCACATTATTCACTAGTGAAAAATCCTTCATAACAGTTACCCCAACTAGATGGGATAGCTTCTAGCATATCAGGACAACTGATAGTCTCAATTATTCTGAAAACAGCCCAAGATACACTTATTTGAAGGAAAATAATATTATAACTGCTACATAAATACAAGCTTACAAAACATACTATAAGAGTATTCTGCAATATTCAATTATTACTTCTAGCTACTGTCAGAATACTACTGATAGGAACATTTCAAATTCTGTAAATATTGTAAAGGGTCCTTGGACTAGTTGACTTACCTGGTTAACAAGTGCTAAATTAATGAACAAACAAATAACCTCACTCACTTAATTTTTGTTCTGAAGCTGATGAATGCTGTAGATGTTATACTTTTAGTAGAATGTTGAAGACTTTTAACTATAGGTTTTATCCATATAATTCTTATTGTTCTCTTCATTTCATGACATCACTCTCACAAAACAGTTATAAATCATTAATGTTACATGTTCATAAAGAAATGGCCAGAGATTCTTTTTCTTAAGACAAAATATAACAGTACTGGAAGAGAGAAAAAAATTTACTGTACAAAGGGGAAAACACTGTACAAGAAATATGCAAGCAAAAAAGTCATCAACTTCCTGAAATAATTTCATCACAGATAGCTTGACACTGTGGCACAGAGGAAAGGAGCAATGGTAACAAGCCAGGTGACCATGGTTTGATTAGTGGCCCCGGTGCTGGAGGAAGAAGAAGGAAGGGATATGGACCATCAGCCTTTTCCAGTCGCAGAGAAATGGGTTTGAGTGTTCCATGAACACAGTGAGTTGCGTGAATTCTCTATCAGAGATTGGGGAAAATCACCTCCTGCAGACAAGGACAACAGGGCAGGAGCTGCTTGCTGGTAACATCCCAGCATGGCCAGCCTATTTTGCATGCTCCCTTCTCTCACAACGAAGCACATAAAAGAGTTGTAAGGTATACAAGAAAAGTCCAGAGCCACCCCTAGTGGTGGCCCAAGTAATGGTCTATCCTGGTAGACATTCACTGAGGAAGGAATGGGCCAATTCGCTGGGAGGGGTGATAATTCGGCAGGCAGTGGGGCAAGAGCCTGACAAAAAAGAAAAAAGAAAACAATTGTATCTCAGTCAACAAGTCTCTCTATCTTCATGGTATTGTAATATTATATAAAATGAAGCTACAAGTAAAGGTCTGGCACAAAAGCTATACAATTTTTAACTACCAAATTTAGTACAAACTGCACACAACTCCATAGCATAATCTTATTTCTGGACAAGCTACACTACATATGCAACATTTCACATTTTTCAGCATGGCTTCCCAAAGCAGGCATTGCAGACCCACAAATGTTTCAGTCTGGACATCTCCAAAGATGATGTCAGGTCAGTGGAGATGGAATTTTCCAAGAAAGTACAAAAAAAAGTTGAATAAGCACGTTTGGATTAGACATTTGCCAACCTCAGACGTGCTGCATTAAGCTTTTATGATGAAAGTATGTAGCTGGGATGTACCAAATATAAATAAGCACAATGTTCAAATGGAAAAAAAATCTGCAGTATTATACCTCCTTCCACCTGTGACTTACAGATGCTGCTATTTTCAAATGAATGCCATTATTCATGTGTGACTACATACACACACATTTTTTTATATATATATACATACATGCTAACCTAGAAAATGTAAAAAAAAAAAAAAAGTCTTATTCCGGGACAAGACAATGCAGTCAAAACTATTTTTAATTACTTTTGATCTATAATGAATGACGGCCCCTTGTCCTTTCTTGTTGTTTAGTCCCATGTGTAGAAATATGTATAAAGTGCTGTAATAATGCAGTTCTGCAAACAGTTTTGTGAGAAAAAAATACTGAAGAACAACAACAACGCTGCAACATTCATGTTTGCATGCACCAAGTACCACCACTTCTTTGTCAATGAAGAAATATGGATGTCAAAAGCTCCTTCATGCAACTGGCATAACAATGCTTTATGTCTCACGCATATTTTTGTTCTGGGGTGCTCTGGACCTCAAAAACTGTGTCTTTGGAAATAAATGTTATGTCAAAACTTTAACTAATCCTGCAGCAAACTGAAAAAGGAAGCTAAAATGACTAAACTCATTGCACAACATGCTATGTTTATATTTTATGTCTCTTATCTGCAAAAATACAACACAGAAAGTGGCAGTAAAATTAATGTATTTTTATACTCTACAAGTTTTTTTTTTTTTGAGCTCTGAGGAAATGAAAAACTAAATGGCCTACAAATGAGCTAAATATCTGCTCCGAAGAAGGAACAGGCATTTGATAAAGAAAGTTTGTGCACAGAAACAGCATATTAGTGCATGCCCTCTAGTGGCCACACACGTAATTAACATGTTACTAAGAGTAAATGGAAATACTTAAAAAAAAGAA
Source organism: Protopterus annectens (assembly GCF_019279795.1). Classification (NCBI taxonomy): domain Eukaryota; kingdom Metazoa; phylum Chordata; order Ceratodontiformes; family Protopteridae; genus Protopterus; species Protopterus annectens. The sequence goes on from NC_056730.1 coordinate 14,767,057, forward strand.
CAGTTTTGAACCCCCTTTCTCACTACAAAGTTATAACTAAGAGGATCAACTAACAAATATTGTATGAATAACACTCCATGTCTCCATTTAGTTTGTCACTACAGTGCAACATTCACAAACAGAAAAGGAATTTAAGTAAAGGCACAATTCATAAAATAAAAAAGAATCTATATAGTTTAACATTCAATATTTTCCTAACTGCAGCTGCTGTACAAAATACAGCTATTAAATAGAATATCTTATTTCAGGCAGCTCTGATTTACTGGCCTCTGCTTCACATGCCACTCGCATGCATTCTATTTTTCTACTTCTCATTTCATCTAATATCACAAACCTAACCCTTATTAATCTAGGTCACTATACAGTCTTTTTCCTCCTACTTTAAAATGTCACTATTTCATTCTTACCTGTTTTTTATTTTTACTCACTTATTGATGATGTGCTTGCCATGCTTGCATTTGAAATTGCTATTATGGCACTGTAACTGTTCTTTTTCTATATGTTCCTCCCGGGTCCCCTCTGAAAACAGGTTCTGCCTCTACAAACACACGCATTTATTTATTATTTATTTTACATTTATTTACCAGGAAAGTCCGACTGGACACAGGTCCTTTTTCAGCAGAGGCTGGTGCAGAAAAGCTCCAGCAATAAGAAATACACACATTGTAAAATTAACGATAATAAAAGGAAATTCTAGAATTATTCAAATTCAGCAACAGTACAGAGATGGGCAATACAGTGCTTTAGAGGTGACAATGCCATAACATGTGATACAGGAGTATATACATTTAGATGATGAGGAAGGCAAAGTACAATAGCATTAACTGAGCAAGGTGTAGTTAAATACACAGAGCTTAGAGTTATCCAGGAGGGTTGCAAGAACAAAGCCAGGTGTTTTCTAAGTGAGTATTTAGGAGCTTTTTGAAATGTACTATGGAGCAGTTAGAGGAAGTAGAGGTCACATCTTCTTAGAAAGTACTTTTGGTGAATATCAAGTTCACTTCCCCTGCCACTGCTGCAGAAATGAAAGACTTAACTTAAAATCATCCTTTATTTTCTAGCAAAATATAGTAATATGTTTCTTCAGTTTTTGCTTCTACATTACTTGGCTATTTCAGATTCTTTGTTTTATCATCTCTGTTATACTAACTTAGCCTGTGTGTTTTCCATCTAGCTAGTATACTCAACCCAATGAACAAAATAATAATAATAATAATAATAATAATAATAATAATAATAATAATAATAATAATAATAATAATAATAATATAAACATATTCCTGATACTATTTAAAAGCTGCTTTTCTTCTATTCATTTACAATTGGGTGCTGTAATCCTCAACAACTACAATAAAAGCAAGACAGGCCTCTAGTACATATAACCTCTTAAAATGATGTATCCTGACAATGAAAACATTCCCCAGGTAATGGAAGTACATTGTAAAGATATTAGTCTATAACAGCGCAGAACAGAAATCCACAAAGTTCTGATTCAGAGCTAAACAAATGTATAGAACATGTCTATAGTATACAGTGCTTTTAGGAAGTCAAAGTAAAGCGGAAACATGAAACAAGTAAAAACCTACTATTTCAGATCAATCCAGTAGCACAGCTATAGTGCAGAGAAGGGGGCAACTGCCCTGGGTGCAAAGTGTTAGGGGGGCACGACTGCTCAACCACAATCGCACTTTAATGCATACCTGCTTTTATAAGTTGGTATCACATTTGCGGTAAAGCTTAATGTTGTAACTCTCCATGTGTGGTCAGCCTTTTTTAACAGAGTGTTATAGCATTCCGTGTGGGTATAAACTGCAGCAACTACTTGCTACATTTTTTTTTGCTCCATGCTTGAATAGCTGAGTGGATTGGGGGGGGGGGCACTAGTTTGTGGTACTGGCACAGGACACTGGTTGAGTCAGTTACGTTTCTGGATTAGTCTACCATAAGCAACTCAAAGGAAACAAACGTTCAGGGGTAAAACAAAAGGGGAAAAGATGTGTTGTGATGTTCAAAATACAAAATTACAAACTATATCCAGTAGAATGACTGCTATTAAAATTACACTGCACCAGCTGTCTCTTCTAGCCAGGACAATGGATATATGACACACACAGACACACACGTACATGCATGCATTTTATAAACCCCTTATTTTGTTGAAGTTCACAGTGGTAACAAGCAGAGCAGGGAACTGCAGTCTTCCCTGTCCCCAGTAACATATGGGATCCCCAAGCACTATGATAGATGACCTTACTAGCATGTCCTGGGGTCTGCCAGTGGCCTCCAATATGGAGATATTATGAAATTCTTGAGGGGTGAGCTACGTACACCAGGATGCAGCAGGGATTCATGTGCAAACTGGTACTGCTGAGAAGGTAGGGAAATAAGATAGGAAAACAGGGCAATGAGGAATAAAGAAAAATAAGTCAGAGACAGGAAGTAGGAAGAGGCCTTCATGGTTAAATCACGAAATTAAGAAAAGAACAGGGATAGTGACAGTGAGAAAATGACTAAGTGGAAAACGCCCAGAAAAGTTTTTGAGTTAAAGTGGTTAAGTAGGAAAAAGCTTCGGAAGTAGTGAAAAGAACAAAGGAGAGATCAGGCAAAATGCATCGACCTACCTAGCTATCGTTTGTTTTGATAAGTCCCACTACACTAGTGGTGTCTTTTCAGGGAAGACCTGAGCTGGTTTTTATACTACTAGGGGAATTTTAGCCAGGTCATCAGGTACCTTTCCATACTGTTTTCAAGTCAGGAGGAAGTGAAGCTCTTTCTTTCCTAGAATGGAGACTGATGGGAAGAAGGAGCAATTGCAACAAATAAGGAGCAGAGAGAAGAGCCTTGTTACTGCCGCTGCTAAAAATGGAGATAAAAATAAAGAAAATATGGTAACAAGAGTGGGAACAGCTTCTGGAATGTGATTTCATTCTTTTGGATGATTGTTTAGATGTTACAAATCAGCAACACTTAGCTGCCTCACAGGGAAGTTTGCAGCACACTGCTTACTTTAACGAACTATCACCAAGAGGAATGGAAAAAAGTCATTTGGTGAGGTTACTGCAATAAGAAGAAACTGGAAAATGGAGCAGATTTGTCACAGGATGATATGGCTAACAGTTTTTGATGATGCAGATAAAACATTTAAGTGTAGAGAAGTACAAAAAAACAAAGACTCTTAAATCCTTCTATTTTGGGCAAGAAAGGAGTTGACAGTCGTGAGCAAGTCAGTGGATTTTGTAAAAGAAGATATCCCAAAGTAAGAGTAAGAAGTAAAACTGGGAAAATTCTTGACAGGTATTTTATACGGGACAATGTGCTTCTGAATTTGGGGTTATGGACATCAAGTCATTTATATGCCTTGGAAAGAAAGATTTACCTGACATATCTTTAGAAACAGACATTTTAAAAGTCAAATTTCTGACTGAGTGCAAAAAATAAACGACAGGCATATATCCATAGAATCGATATGTTATATATCAGGACATTCAACTGTGTAAAAAAAAGTACTTGCAGTATTGGTCAGAAAAAAATAAATGAATCAGTCTTTAAAATATGTTTGTTAAAAGATTGTGAAAGTGTAGAAAATACCACAAAATCAAAAAAACAAACACACACCAGTCCACAGGAAATGTAAAGAATACCACATATTAAGTGTTTTTGCTCCCTGTACAAAGAACTTCATCAGAATGAACATAAACACCTCCCCCCGTGAATAACCATGTGATAAATTCATGGCATACTTGTGGGAGTGGTGCTGATGAATACATGGAATTACACAGGGACAATGCTGAATATGATATTCAATGATGCTCATTACCAGACTGTCTCTTTTAATGGTAGCAACAGCTGTAATCAGCATTTGGAATGTTAGTCCGTGGTCGCAAAGATCACACTGCTCCCGCTGATGTGTATACAGAAAGTTTTACTTCCCTTGCAAACTGGCACCGAATGTATTCTAAACAGCAATGTGTATGCATCCCAGCTCTTAAGCCCCTTACAGAAAAGGATGAATGTGTTCATTTTTAAGTATTGTTGACGTTTCTTTAACTCCTTTTTTAATATATACCACACACAAACTTTTTTATGGGGGGGGGGGAACTAAAGCTCTAAGGCTTCTAAGACAAAAATAATAATTACACTGTAGAAACACGTTTATTACATATGGACAGCTGGGAGGTCACATTAACACAGCTCTTTGAAACTGAGGTATCAAAGTTGCCAGCGGAAAATCCTCCATAGCTCCTGTAAACAAAATGTATAACATACCTGAGTAACACATTTACGGACAGCTGGGAGGTCACAGTAACGCAAAGTTTTCAAGAACATGTCACTTAGAAAACATTGTGGCTAAAGATGTTTGTAACACACTTATGGACAGCTGGGAGCTCACATTAACTGAACTCTTTGAAAGTGAGGTATCAAAGTTGCCGGTGGAAAAACCTCCACAGCTCCTGAAAACAAAATGTATAAAATACCCAAGTAACACATTTATGTGCAGTCAATGATGAAATGAAAAAGCAGAGCTTTATGAAAGTGAACTTATCAGGAAATGAACATTCTCAAGAATACGGGGAGAGTGGGCGAGGGATTGTGACAGAAAACTTAATACATTTTAAGCGTCATACATTATAAGACCAGGACCTTGAGAGACCAAAATAAGGGGAAAATTATGGTTACTACTGTTATACCATGCATATGAATTCGGGAAATTAGGCGACTACCCACCCGTTCACCTTAGTGGAAAGATAGTTTATGAAAAGTGAGTCTCAGTTACGTGGTAACATTCCAAACGCTCATGACATGTGTTGCCCCGATAATGGAAAAGTACCCTTTAAATGAGGTACACCAGGCATACAGAGCCATTAATTCTTTCTACAGGGAACAAAATCACTTAATGAATTGTGTTTTTCTTTACATTTCCAGAAACCTGTTTTTTTTTCTTTTTGGCAGAGTTTGGATTTTTTTTTTTAGACAACTTTGATCTTTCCATGTTTTTTGGAGTTGTTTTGTTAATGGTTTAAGGGCAACCTAGAAATATGGCAGTCAACCCAAAACTTTTTTTTTTTTTTTTTTTTTTGTGCGTAAACTTGCACTTTATTCAGTGAATGTAGAAAGATAAGATGCAATCAGTGTGGCAAAGATGGCCATACTGCAAAAGGTCAATGCAGACTATGATAGAAAAGTAATTTTTGGTTAGATTGTAGAAAAAAAGAAGAAAATATACAGGTGGAACTTAGAGAAACTGATGAATTTATACATGTACCGAAAGCAGCACGTGGAAACAGGACTGCACCTATACATGCCCTGAAAGCATCAGATAGGAATGGGGCTGAACCTACACATGTACAGAAAGCACCAGATGGGAATGGGGCTGAACCTACACATGTACAGAAAGCACCAGATGGGAATGGGGCTGAACCTACACATGTACAGAAAGCACCAGATGGGAATGGAGCTGAACCTACACATGTACAGAAAGCACCAGATGGGAATGAGGCGGAACCTACACATGTACAGAAAGCACCAGATGGGAATAAGGCGGAACCTACACATGTACGGAAAGCACCAGATGGGAATGATGCTGAACCTACACATGTACATAAAGCACCAGATGGGAATGGGGCTGAACCTACACATGTACAGAAAGCACCAGATGGGAATGGGGCTGAACCTACACATGTACAGAAAGCACCAGATGGGAATGGGGCTGAACCTACACATGTACAGAAGGCACCAGATGGGAATGAGGCGGAACCTACACATGTACGGAAAGCACCAGATGGGAATGGGGCTGAACCTACACATGTACAGAAAGCACCAGATGGGAATGAGGCGGAACCTACACATGTACGGAAAGCACCAGATGGGAATGGGGCTGAACCTACACATCTACAGAAAGCACCAGATAGGAATGAGGCTGAACCTACACATGTACAGAAAGCACCAGATAGGAATGAGGCGGAACCTACACATGTACAGAAAGCACCGGAGTGAGGCGGAACCTACACATGTACGGAAAGCACCAGATGGGAATGGGGCTGAACCTACACATGTACATAAAGCACCAGATGGGAATGGGGCTGAACCTACACATGTACATAAAGCACCAGATGGGAATGGGGCTGAACCTACACATGTACAGAAAGCACCAGATGGGAATGGGGCTGAACCTACACATGTACAGAAAGCACCAGATGGGAATGAGGCTGAACCTACACATGTACAGAAAGCACCAGATAGGAATGGGGCTGAACCTACACATGTACAGAAAGCACCAGATGGGAATGGGGCTGAACCTACACATGTACAGAAAGCACCAGATGGGAATGGGGCTGAACCTACACATGTACAGAAAGCACCAGATGGGAATGGGGCTGAACCTACACATCTACAGAAAGCACCAGATAGGAATGAGGCTGAACCTACACATGTACAGAAAGCACCGGAATGAGGTGGAACCTACACATGTACGAAAAGCACCAGATGGGAATGATGCTGAACCTACACATGTATGGAAAGAAATTAAACAAAAAAGTCCAAAAACCACAAAATCCAAAAAAATGCTCAGCAAACAGATTCCTCTCAAAAATATTTATTGCAGATAATCCAAATCACACAGAAAGCAAACAAAAACTCCACCAAGTAAGGATTAAGCAACCATAAGCACTTTTGTCCCCAAAAGTACACATTAACATGGAACTTCATCCGATGGCAGCAAAAAAGTTATATCCTTTAAATACATTTGTTGTGTGACATCACTTCCCCCCAGAAAGGCAGATAAAGAAAAAAAACACAACTCATGCATTTTAAAAGTCAACAATTATGAATAATCAGACCATAAAAATATATATATATGTATATATGTATGCATCCTATAAAGCAACATTTTTTAAAAGTATATGTTAAAAAATGTATAATAGAAAGTAAAAATAAAAAGTTAATAAAAAATACATCCTACAAACAACATGTATAGCACTACCATTTAAGACAGCTTAAACAGCTCTGTGCCTTGCATTTGCTCAAATACAACCAGCAAACCTATCAGGGAAAACCAGAATAGAAAACCTATGTTAATCATCTATGCAGTGCTTTTAGTTTTAAACCAACAAAATGCAGTATAAACTCAAAAAACAAACAGGATGAAGCACAGCAGAATCCACAACATGTAGTTTATTAAGCGCTTTCGTCTTCTAAATAAAAACTTCAGAATGAAATAAATTACAAAAGCTGACCCTATATACACACACATCCTTCCCCTACTTAACATAATTAATGAGTTACATCACTGACAATTAACTAAAAGGAATACAACTCTCAAAATTACAAGTACCACAAATAAATACATGTAGTACATAATAACATATGCAACTATAAAATTCTTATAGGTTTGAATTACAAAGATCATTAAATGACATATAAATATAATTACTTTAAAATTCTTCAAAAACCTTTGAAAATACAATGAAAGTGATGTGTTTACTAATATATTTACCACTTTAATTCCCTGGATTCCAAATAATCATTCAATGGCCCACCTCTATCACCCAATGTTCCAGTACTGTAAACTTAAAACTATGTCCCTCATTATTTGTAACATGTACTGCCAGAACATTCTTTAAGTCATGTTTCTTAATATCATAAAAGTGCTGGTAAACTCTAATTCTAAGGGCATTGATGGTCTTCCCTATATAGAAACAGGGACACTGGGTACAGAGGGCTAAATAAACAACTGCCTTGCTACTACAGGAAAATGTATTTTTATGTATATATTACCATAATTAGGTATATGAATCTCAGTGCCTTCTATAATGTATTGACACTGGAGACAAATACCACACTTAAACATGCCACCTAGTTGTGGGTAGATTTGCTGTGATCTTTCAAGCATGTTTTTAAATGTGGTGTCCTTCTTATATACAATATTAGGCAATGTCCCCAATAAATCTAAGCAATCTTTGCTAGTGGTAAACAAATTCCAATTATGTTGAATTATTCGACTGATGCCCATGAACTGCTTGTTATATTTAAAAATTGCTGATTTATTAAATACATTAGTCTCAGACCTGGACTCATCTTCCTGTAAAACAACACCTTTTACTTCATCCTGTTTGTTTTTCGTGTTTTTAGTTTTAGTAAACTAGAAACACCGTCACTGAGTCCCGGCCAGCATGTAGCATTCAAACGGAGCTGCCACACTAGCTCCGCTTTTTCTAATAAGTACTACCAGCCCCCCCCCTTTTCCAAACAAGGTATTATATCCAAAATAAAGAATTTAAATGTGTGGTCTGGGTGTTGTGTAGTATCCCTAGCAAGAGCATTGAATTCAGACTTGTCCCTGATGTTCCTTACATGCTCACTTATTCTAAGTTTTTGTTTGTTTTTTCCTATATAAAAACAATGGCATGTATCGCATATTGCACCATACACAACCCTCTCAGTATCACGAGCCCTTAAATCACAACCTTAATTTAATATTATTGATTTTAACTTCATTATTCTCAAAAATAAAGGAACAAAATTTGCATTTCCCACATTTATGAGTAAAACCAAATCCTGTACTATTCACATTACACTCCAATATATTCTTTAGATTTCGACCCCTCTTATGCACACAAATACGTTTAGCACCAATGGAACCCCTAATGACACTATCACCCATTAGAAGTTCCCAGTTTTTAGTCAAAATGTTAAGAACATTTTTAGAGTCATAAGCAAAGGTAGTAAGAAAACACACTTTTGGTGAACCCTATTAAAGGCCATATTAAAATCACAAATAGCTTCTGTGGATGTGGCAGTATGGACCCCACCTACAACACCCTGATGTGGTGTTAGAGTATCAAGGTTTGATGGAGAAGTACTGGTTTGTGGATCTAAATTAGGCTGAAAGTGGCCATTCCTCCTTTTTTCAACTACTTCACCCATGATATTTTCGGTGAGTTACCTGGGTTAACCCCTCTTACAAAACATACATTTTAAGTTATTACATTCTATTAAAAAGTCATCCCATAGGCTCACCATTCTGGCCGCTCTAACAAATTGGCCCTTTACCATCCCTCGTTTTTGAGAAAAGGGGTGGCAGCTCGTGAAGTGAAGAAAACTGTTAGAATAGGTCTCCTTTCGGTGGATTACAGCCACAAATCTATTAAGTACATAGTCTTTTTTCAGCAAAACATCCAAATATGCTATACTAGTCTCTTCAATGGTGTGTGTAAATTGTAAAAAAGAGGTGGTAGCATTTATGTAATCCAAAAATGGATGGATTATGTCCTTGGGTCCCTTCCATACAATGAAAATATTGTCAAGGAAATGGGTGTACATGTGGCAGTGTGGGAAGAAGGTAGACTGTGTCAAAAACCTCCTTTCCCATTCTACCATAACAATGTTAGCATATAAACCACCACATGCTGCACCCATGGCCACCCCTTGAGCTTGTAGATCGTATTTATCATCAAACAGAACAAAACTGTTGCGCAGCACCAAGTCCAATAAATGTACCAACATTATACACCAATCATGTGGTAGAACAACTGAAAAAAGATATTCAAAAAAACATTCTGTACCTATATCATGTGGAATTACACTGTAAAGATCCTTCACATCGCCTGTAATCAAAACATATAATTTATCAAACTTGATTTCATTTATCTTCTTCAAAAAATCCCAGGAATCTTTACACAGCAAGGGTTCCCTTTTAAGAAATTCTTTTAGTTCAATATCTAGGAACTTTGCCATAGGGTGTGTAATGGAAGCCCTTGCATCCACAATAAGGCACATAGAGGGCTGGCATAAATTCTTATGCATCTTGGGAATCCCAAAGATGACTGGTGTAACTGGAAAATCAGTAGAAAAAAAATGTAATTCGTCTATAGAAATGAGTCTTTCTATAAATAGGTCTTCCAAGTGTCCCCTACTTTTTCTGAAAGCCCCATTCAACTCATTTAAGGAGCTTTCTATATATGTAGGGGTGTCAATAATTTCATACATTTTCCTAATATAGTCACTCTGATGCATTAATACAACACCACCCCCCCTTGTCAGGTTTCATAGCCCTTATGCTTATGTTATTAGCAAGAAGTGATAACTCAAAACCTTCTTCCTCACTTAAATTATTCTTAATCATAGAGGTCAAACCACTTTTCTGGGTGCAGTACGCTCCGATGTCAATTTCACAAACTTTTTCAAAAATGTCCAACAAGGGGTGCAGAGGGGGATTGTAAGTACTAGAGACTTTTATTGGGAGATAACCTTCTCAACTCCCTGAAAGAGTAGATGCAAATTCAGTTTTCTCACATATTGTTTGAGGTCCATAATACCATCAACTACACTGACCGATTTAGAAGGTATAAAAGAAAAACCTTTTGCCAATAGATCACACAGATGCACATCTAACTGCAATTCTGTAAAATGATAAAATTTAAAATTCTGTGTGCTATTGACACTCACTGACAAGGAGGGGGGCAATTGGAAGGCATTAAACATAGATACAGTGGTAGAAGTTATACCACAATCAACATGTCAGATTCAGAAAATGTCAAACCAGGAGGTATTAAGTCCTCCCTCCCCTCACCCCACTCCAGGACCTCCTGTAGTTCCTTTGTCCCAGATGGGGGTAGTTGTTCCTGTAACTCGGACCCTGTGGTTGGACCGAATTGTTGACATTGGCCATCCGTTTGTTCTGGATGTGCTCCGATCTCCTTAGTAGGGGGTACTCTTCCTCCTCTAAAAAAAGAGTCATTCAAGCCATTAGCATCTTGCTCATGTTCACCAAAATCAACCCCATCAATGTAAAACTGTCTACCAAGTTACCACTCCTGTGAACGGGGAGGGGGTGGGTAGGCACTGTCTGCTCCATATTCATCCACATCCCTTAAGATCTTTTTAGTTTTCCTTTTCTTTCTTACCTCCATTTTTTCCTCTATGGTACGAAAAATTTGGGTGCAATCAAACTGGTTAACAGGAAATTATATGTCTTGAGTTATTTTTCTGTCCAAATCCTTTGCTTCATGACACAAGCTATCAAGCTGCATATCACTGTATTTAATGACCATTTCCATGTATTCTGTACCAAAATGGTCAAACAATTTAATTAAATCCCTATGAATGGGAGAGTTAGCAACAAGACCAGTCGGATAACGCCACATCCTTAAAGCCTTTAGGGACAATTACAGAAAGCACTAGATGGGAATGATGCTGAACCTACACATGTATGGAAAGCACCAGATGGGAATGATGCTGAACCTACACATGTATGGAAAGCACCAGATAGGAACGGGGCTGTACTTACGCATGTACAGAAAGTACCAGATGGGAATGAGGCTGAACCTACACATGTACGGAAAGCACCAGATGGGAATGATGCTGAACCTACACATCTTTGGAAAGCACCAGATAGGAATGGGGCTGTACTTACACATGTACAGAAAGCACCAGATGGGAATGAGGCTGAACCTACACATGTACGGAAAGCACCAGATGGGAAAGGGGCTGCACTTACGCATGTACAAAAAGCACCAGATGGGAACAGTTCTGCAGCTATGCATGCGTGGAAAAGCACCAGCTGGGAATGAGGCTCAACCTATGCATGTACAGAAATCACCATCTGGGAACGGGGCTGAACTTACGCATTTACAGAAATCACCAGATGGGAACGGGGCTAAACCTGTGCATGAACAGAAAGCATCAGCTGGGAACGGGGCTAAACCTGTGCATGAACAGAAAGCATCAGCTGAGAATAGTGATGACCCTACTCAAGTACATGCATAGGTGCAGCACCATTCCCAATGCTGAAAAAGTAGCTAGAAAATTATTTGGTATATTATAGGTTTTTTCATGTGCTAGAACGAATGAAATTCTGTTAAATAAAAAATGGATTTTGTCTGACATACAAGGAAAAATAAGACTGCGGTTATGGAAAAAAAGTGGATCAAATGCGAATTAATATCTGATTTTTATAAATAAAGGATCCCTCCTCTTTTCAACAGGTGCCATGGGATGTCTTACATCCACCTAAACTACCATCAACTCAAGCAGATGGGACCTCAGTTTAATGTCTCAACCAAAGAATGACACAGGTGCAGTGGTTTTACATGTAAAGGTATACGTGCACCATAATACTATTATTACATGCCACTGCTTACACTAGAAACTTGTGCACCTGACATCCAGGTGCAGCTATGAGTTGTGTCACTGGAGGTGTTGTTCCCAAGTGCAGACGGTCAATAACTTGACTTTAAAGAGTTAGAACATCACAGAAAAATAGGAAAGTCAGAAATATGCAATTTCCCAAATATTGAATGTGAAATTAAAAAAAAAAAATCATTGTTATGCTAAACATGCATCATAACAAAACTTTTCTCCAAGTCCTAGGTTTAGATCACAATTTATTAAATAACACATATCTGAACTAAAGCCTGTTTCAAAGAAAATATGCAGAAAAGGATCATTTTAACAATTGAAAAACAGCCTTCTGCTCCAGTAATTGGTGCACAGTATTGAATAAAACTGTAATCAAGAACTGCATTGGAATTAAGGAGGAAAACACAATTCTGGGAATGAACTATGCACTATTCTGTTTCAGGCCAAGCAGTGAAAATTAGTGAGGCCAAGTATCCAGCCCTTGGGAGGCAATACTGTCCAACCATTTATTTATCTGTTTTCATTTTATCTCCAATGGCAAAAGGAAACACACCAGACTCCTCCAGCAGATCACAACTGAAATGAACGGTCCGTTAACAGCCCAGTTGAATAAACAAGTGCAGTTTAATTTCTAAGTGCTTTTGCCTTCAATAAAGGAATCATCACAGATAAAATTAGAAATGAAATAACACAGGAAGCAAATATGTTCAAATCTACCTCTCAGTAAATACTTAATCAATAAAAACCATTACAAGAACAAGTGTAGCAGCATTTAAAATGACAGTGCATACACACAAAACACAAATACAATATAAAACAGACATAAAAATACATAAAAAACAAAATACTATTCTACTTAAAAGTATAAAAATACTTAAAATACTTATTTTAATGTCGCAGCTCTTGCTTTTGAAATGCAGTTAAGAGATAATATATCATTTAATCCGGGTTTATTAGTTGCATTTAACATGACTGCCAGTTAAGTTCTTTCTGTTCTAATAACAGTTCACTATCTCCCCCTCTGTCCGACAAACAAACCCTGTCAATAATGAAAAAAGAAATCTCCTCAAATATGGACAGTACATAGTATGTTTAAAAAGAGCATTTGTAGATTTAGATTTTTTTTACATCATAAACATGTTCATAAATCTGTTCCCAAACTTTCTAGAAATTTTACCTATATAAAATGCAGAGCAAACTGAACATGTAAGCAAGGTAAACTACCATCTTCTTCTTATAATCACACACCCTTGGACATGACAGAGGCTTGTTATGTCCATCAACAACTTCATATGGTCCATCTTGAATAAATCTACAATATTTACAAAGGCCATACTTTGTCATTTTTGTACTACTACTATTTTTTTTTCCAAAAATATTCTTGAGGTTTTCACCTCTGCCGTATGTACTTTTGGGTCCTGGATCTAAACCTTTACGGTATTAAGTAGTAAAAACTGCACTCCAAGTTTCATTTAGAATACCTCTCTTAGTGCTGATGTCTGATGGTTATATCTAATAATCATAGCACAAACCTTTTCATGATTGTTGGTGACAATCTTTTTACTCTGTAAAAATTCATCCATTTTATTAGTGTTACTAAGTAAAGGGACAAATTTGGCCTATCTACCTTCTAGTATTTCCATCTTAACAGATTCAACCAATTCAATAGGATAATCCCTTTCAAAGGACATATTGCCAAGCTTGTCAAGCTTCTATTGCAGTATGCCAAAAGAAACTCTTCTTTACAGGCGCACCATGTGGCCTTTAATTATATTCTTCGTTCACAGGGGGATGGTAGCTATATAAATGTAGAAAGGAGTTTGAATAGGTTTCCTTTCTGAATATGTTTGCAGCCTGTCCTTGGTTATTGTCACATCAAGAAAGTTTATGGAATCACTTCCAACCATGGAAGTAAACTTCAGGAAGCTAGTGGAGGCATTTAGTTCAGATAGAAATTGCTCAAACACGGAAACATCATTGTCCCACAAAATTAAGATGTCGTCCAAAAATCTGAAATAATAAAATACTTTACTGAAAAACTTGGAAGTAAAAACCCAATCTGCAAGAACTAAGTTTGCATAAGTGGGAAAACATCTAGCATCCATCACAACCCTGTAATTTGGTGATGGAACTCACTATCAAAATAAAATTATTATTTAATACCATTTCAAGAAATTCTTGAATAACCTATCTCACTGGCATTCTTTTTGTCCTCAAGTAACATATTATGAAAATGTTGTAAACCCTCATCATGTGGAATAACTGAGAACAAGTTAACCACTTTTGTGGTGATAAAACTAGCATCTACCTTGAATGGAACATAATTTAACAAATGTAACAAAATGCCACAAGTCACACAGAATATGGTTTTCACTTTCCACCAAAGCTTTACAGCTTACATCAACATACATAGCTAGGGGCTCTGTTTTGGATTTTGCCACTGACAACAGGTCCAAGTGGAGGATTTTGTAAACAGTTGCGCACCTCTGGTATTCCAAAGATTGCTGGAATTACCGGCTTGTTTACTTTAACAAAATCCAAAACATCTCTTGACATAGCCCCCTGCAGAACATGATCTTCCAATTAAAATTCAGTTTTAGAGTAGGCTATGTTAATTTAGTTTTTTGATATCTGACAATATGTAGATGTGTCATGTAATAAATCCAACATCTTACTTACATAAAGGAAAAAATCCATTATGACAAGCCCCCCCATCCTTATCCGGTTTGATAACACGGATCTCCTTGTTGCCATTAATCTGGACCAATAGCTCTTTATCTTCAGACATTAAGTTGTCTTTTACTTTACTACTATTTTTCAAGAAACGTTTAAATTTACCCTCACAAACTCTCTCAAAAACAGAAATCATATGGGAGCAAGGCAGTATGAACATGCTCTTCCTTTTCAAAACCAAGAAACTACTAGTGGGGGGGGGACCAAAAACATGCAAAGTTAAGACTGTAGCAAAAACAGCTTAAAATGCAATAACACTTGTACTATATTTTGCTTGAAGACGGAAATAAACAAACCCTTTTTTTAAAAAGTGAAATATGTACTATCCAGTTCAAGATAACTGTAATTAAACACTCTAAAGCCATCATTTCCAACAATTTTGCGACAATGACTGTCGTTCTCTAAACGGCCATTAAAAAAGTCCCATTTCCTTTTCTTTTTGCTGTTCCTCCCTTTTCTGGTCTGTTTCGGTTGCTTGGGAGAATGTAATTGCTGATTCCGAAAATAGGGATTCTGAAGAAAAAACCTATTGGAGAGCCTTCTATTATTATGTTCAGGCTCTCCACTTCCAATACCTCAGTGTCATTTGTAAGGCCTACATTAAAAGCACATTTCTGTGCCCTTCATTATAAGAAGTAAGCACCAAGATTGTTTTGATGGTACTGCTTAGGTTTGGGATAAGCATGGTTTTCATTATATACAGACTACATAATAGCTCCCAACGTAGTAAATGCTTCTCGGTTAAGAAACGTAACCAAAGAATAAGTCCAATAAGTACAAACCAAGAGCAAACACGGCAGTCTTATGAAACCAGCATCTCAAAATGTTTAGTGGTAAAAACTTTTACGAGTTGTTTGTAAAAAAAACTTCATTCAACGGAAACTTCGTTAGTAAAAAGTAGTTTATTGCATGCTTAGGTTAGCGCTTTCACTTTAGCTTCCTCAGGCCGTTAAAATTCAAATTCATTGCTACATCACCCTCTATTTATAAACCCCATGACGTATTAATTAAACCATTAAAGTTATACACGCATCATGATTCCCTTGTTTAAAATATGATATACTATCTCCAATATACTTAGTATCAGAAATATTTAGTAAAATTGAAGTACAAAACCAATAACTCTATCCATAATTACTTTACATTAAAACATATTCTAAACTATTACATATCATTTCATTTAAAATATATACACACATTTCTATATACAATGCATCTCATGTCACTAGTAATTACAAACACTTTCAAGAGTTTAATAAGCTAAAATTGTTAAAAATACATCATATAAGCCTGGCTTAAACTGTTATGGTTTCACTAATCATATATGAAAATATTTTCTATTCAACATCACTCATCGCAATTTTTCATATCAGTTAGTGAACTCTTCCAGTCAAACAAAAGATTTGCTAAAAAGTAAGCCTGGCTTAGAGCATTATTAACAATATAATAATATACTTTTCCATAAGCTTACTTTGGTATCTCTCCTCTCATGACATCGCCGTAATTAACCTCATGACTCTTCACTGACTCAAGTACGGACTTGGCTGTCTCATATCCGTATAGTAATTTTAACGTTATATCATGCTCTAAAGCCTTAGTCGCTACCTGTATAGTTATGGTACCTTGTAGGGAATAGGACCTTTGTTTTCCTTATTATTCGTCCTACATTACCTATATCATTACAGTGCTGATTACCGTCTGGCATATATTTAAACATAACTAATATGTTTTTTCTCTATTACCCGCTCTGGTGCATCTTGCTGTATACCCTACTTATAATACAATACATTATTATATGTCTCTATTGCTTATACTACCTCTTTAACTATGACATCTTATCTGCATATTATATAAGGGGTTATATATTAAGAGACTTCATTGCCTATTTCTTACTAATTATAAGAAACTACATGCTAACTATCTATGCTATGTAAGAAGGAGATCTATATGTACTTTACTATGCCTCTTCCCTTACTATTCTTGCAGTTGTTATTCCAAAAATTGGAACTTCTTGCTAGTTCTCTGATAATAAATGTATGTGCGTATTATTACTACTCCTTTACTTGTACAATACCTTCATACTTTCTTTCTCACTGGGATGAGATCCTTGTCATAATTTTCTTGTCTACCAATACGTACATTCTTAGATCCCCTTCCCATTATTTCCTCACATCTCAACTGGTCCATATATCTAAGGAAAAATAACTAATTTACTTACCCTAAACTTTTTGTACGTACATTTGCTTAACAAATATGTTTTTTAAACCATTATCTCCCTTATATGTTCCCTTTTATCTAACAATTAACAGTCATTATTCGTCCTATATTTGTCGATCTATATAAGGAAAACTGTACGTTTCCTCCCCCCTCTTCTGGACCTGACCCTAAAGGGTGACCTGTGCTGCGTCTTTTCGGTGTTGGTGACTGTAGAAAGGGGTTGCCATCTACATCTGTAGCAGAAGAAGAGCCTTCCCCAGAAGTAAAACTAACAGTATTGTGTGTTTGCTTGAGGATAGATTTGGGCCTCTTGCGCTTCGCTGGTAATGTTCTATTCAAATTCCTCCCTGCCAGGGGGCTCTTATATGGCATGAAAGGATGACCTTTCTGATAATCGCCTACATCCTGTTGGAATTTTTTCATTTTCTTATCCTTTAGTTGTTGTTCTAAAGATAGTAAATCAGAATCCAATATATCCAGTCCTTCCTTATAACTGGGTAAGGATTCAAAATTTTTGATTTCAAGGCAAAGATCTTCCACTACTTTAAGCCCATTATCAACTTTCCATTTACAGTAACCTGTTAGTGCCTCCACAAAACCCATAGATGTGTTCTGTTGAATGTTGCCCCATTCCTCCAATAATACATCATCAGCCTGATAGACCAAAAGTTGTAGCTTTACTCTTAGGCCCCTAGGGGCAATGCCTTTGGTTCAGTATGCTTTGAATAATTTAAGATGTCAAACATTACTTCTAAGCCCTTTCATCTCCTTAGTTAATCTTTGAAAAGCCAACTTACATTGGGTTGAGGGATCATGTATATTGGGTTCAGAAGGTCCTTGAGTAATGTCACCTAAACCAAACACTTGTAAATCGTCCTTATCGGACGATAAACCCCTGATGATGCTTGTCAAATCCATACTGAACAAGCAGTGCAATCCCAAAACAAATGGAAATAATGAACTGAAAAAGTTTTTATGCGCACTATTAGACCCAATTTTGACTGGTTATAATAAACCAAAAATTATCACTATTAAAGCACTTCGATCCAACCAATATTGGAGGGCTATGTTCCTGGATTTTTTTGTGACTGAAGACTCATTTGCATCTAATGTTATTGCCTTTTGTAGATTGATTAATCTCAAAATACATTTTGATTCCAATACTGGTGATAATGAGGTTAGATTCTTTAAATTTCAACAATCCAGATTTATGCCTCCGATGTCTAGTCAGGTGTCTCTATTCCAATCCTCCGTCCTCAAAGATCTACATTACAATTTTAATGAGTATGATATTTTTCATCAAGATCTCTCAAAGAATGAACAAACAGCTTTGGAGGAGTTAAAAAATAATAAAGATCTGGTCATATCAGCTGACAAAGGGGTAGCGGTAGTATTCATGAATTGGAGCAGTTATATCAGGAGGCACAGAGACAGCTTGGGGATGCCAGGCATTATATGCCCATGCCCCTTGACCCAACCAACAAATTTAAGGTTGAAATGAACAGGTTCTTATCTCGGGCATAACAGGGGGGTATTATTACACAATTGGACATTTATCATCTCACAGTCAAGGATCCTAGATCACAATATATCTACTTCTTACCAAAGATACATAAGGATCCTCGTCCGCCAGGAAGACCAATTGTTTCAGGGAGGGGCAGTTTAACTGAGCCCTTATCTGAATTTTTCACTCTCTATCTGAAACATTTCCTTGCTTGTATTAGATCACGTACACAGGATACCCCCCAATTTCTAGGTATCGTCTCCAATACTCAGTTGGAACTAGGTTGGCTCCTTTGCACAATAGATGTGACTGCCTTATATACCAATATTCCACGTTGGGAGGAGCTACTGGCCCTGCAATATTAGTTGGATCAAAGTGCTTTATATCCACCAGGCTTCAATACTCTTTTGGTATGTATGACTGAACATGTCCTCACATAAAATGTGTTCTATTTTCACGGACAATGTTATTGGCAGTCACAGGGCACGGCAATGGGGGCATCTTTTGCCCCCGTTTATGCAGATTTGTTTATGGCCTACCTGGAGACCAAACTTGATCTATAATCCCAATCATAACATCTATTTGGGGGAAATAGATACTTGGAGACGATACCTAGATGATTGTTGGTTGGTATGGAAGGCGGATGTGGCTTATCTTTCAATCAAAACAAATGGGGAATTGAGTTTAAGGTAAATTTTGATTTGGAGCAAATCACCTTTTTGGATGTGACCATCACCAGAAATGAAGACAATACTTTGAGTACAAAAATATATAGATAATATCGCCAGTACAATTCCTTAATACAGCCGAAACTGGTTTGCTTGCTTTTTCTATAGCACTTTTGTGCTTTACTGGGGTGTTTGACACCCTTAATTGCTTGGATATGATTAGTTAATACATTTATACTCGTTTGGCAACATCCATTTGGTGCTGGGCCTATTTTTTAAATTTAAATAAATTTCACCTTGCAGAGCTATCACTAAGACACACAATTATTCATTGCTCATGAACTCACTTCCTATCAGTCATTAATTGTCTGAAAAATTCTGCAAGTGGCCATTTGAATTCCTTCCTCCTATTGCATACCCACCACCACCTCCTCACCTTCTCTTTGTTCAGACTCGGGCCCCTAGTCCTATCCAGTTTAACAATCTCAACTGTTATTACCTTTCTCAGGATATGAACCCACTCACTCCTCACTCACACAGTAGTCAAATACAGGCAGAAATCTTACCAAACTGTCCATTTGAAAAAAAAAAAACTGCCGCCTTCCTGAGAGAAAAAAGTACATTTAATGCTGCTGGGACTGATGAACCGTACCTCAACTTCTACCACCCGCACTCCTTGACAGCACTAGTAAGAGAGCCCCTTATTGTATGGCGGTCTCAGCAAAATCATGACTTACCAATGCTGGCCTTACTTCTATGATTCCCCTTTTCCTAGGCTGCCATAACAGTGACACAACCTATGCATAAACCAAACTAAAACCATTCTTGCTCTTCCTTACACCCCATATGAAGCAAAAGACAGCCATCATTATTCCTTCTCAATACGTAAAAAAAACTGTCTAAAAAGCCAGTCCATTGTGCCATTGTGGTTTTAATAAACTCCAGTCAAGTCTTCACCTTCCAAAATACAAATAAGTCACAAATTATGTCTCCGTGCCTTATCTTCGAAAGTCACTGGGTGTGCTTAATGTACATGACTTCACTGCTCAACTTCACCGACTTGTGTCTGCATTCGCAATTCTCTCTTGTAGGTGAACACTGAATCATATTATTCTTTCAAAGACTCACTGAATTCATCACCAGGTGTCTCAAGATGCTTTGCATGTTGATTCAATAATGTTGAGATCACTTTGCTGTGGTACACATTCCAAGCACTATCTAAATGAAATTGATTTTACATTGCTGAATAACGGATTGGAAGACATCTTCTTCACTTGCTGCTGGCTCCACATCCATAGGGTGCCCCCTCATTGCTTCTTTTGATCCTCTTCACCTCTTCACAATTCGAATGACAGCATCAATCACAAGACAAGTAATGCTATCACTTTTATCAAAGTCATGTTGAAAAATACCCTTTAAATGTGTGCATGCGTGCACACACACAAACTTTAATTCTTTTTAACCCGAAAGGGTAGGTAAAGATTGCAACTGACATCATGAAGCCAGGTGCAGCAATGTTTAAAGCATCTGAATAGGATGAAAATGCACAAGGCATGAGCTACCAAAGACTCCAGAACTATAGGAACAGAATGCAGCAAGCATGCTTCTGTGTGACCATTCGGGTCATCCCTTCATAGTATTTAAATTTATGGAAGGATCTGAAATGATACTGGAATGAGGGCTAATAAAGTATTCTAGCAACATAGTTTGGAACTACCAGAGGCTTTAGAGCTATACAAATTGACAAAATCAGGTATACATTTGTATGCAAAACACAAAGGATAAACCAACCATGGGAATGTAAGGCTAGCCTTCTAAAGAGCCTTACAGATCAAACATAGTAACTATGAACTGTATGACCTTTTAAGTTACCTTATCATAACAGTCAAACTTCTGGAAGGATCTGAAGTAATGCTACAGTGGAAACTAGGAGGGAATTCCAGTAACTTAATGTGGTCGGGATGCAGTATAGGAGTTTTGCTCCAGATATCACAAAGTACAGTTTTGTACCTACCATAAATGTAGATGTTCGAGGATCCACATTGCTGCAGTCCAAACTATTGGGGTAGTCCGCTGTCCAGTCGGCCCGAATACCAAAGTATATGGCTGACGTCGGTCAGGGCGCATTAGACTGACGTCAGTACGTCAGGGTACTAATGCGCATGACCGACGTCATATCCTCAGTCTTTTCTTGCCCCAGATGTCAGAAGACCCTGAAAAGATAAGGCCAAAACCAAAACTCCCAACATATCTGCACCAAAATATATATATATACAAAATATACAAAATTAGCAGAATATAACCTCACCTACACAACCACCCCTAAGCACAGAGGGGAAGGAGGGAGGGTAAATTGGACTGCAGCAATGTGGATCCTCGAACATCTACATTTATGGTAGGTACAAAACTGTACTATGTTCTTCATTCCACATTGCTGCAGTCCTAACTATTGGGTAGAATCCCAAAGCAGAGTTAAGGGAGGCTGGCAAATCATAAGGAAGCAGGAGCTGATAACATGCCTTGCAAAATAGCTGTGGCAAAACCAGCCCTAGACTTAGAGTAGAGAGGAAGGTGGTAATGCTTAGAGAAAGTATGCACTGAACTCCAAGTAGCTGCCTCCAAAATATCCTTAGTTGCCACCCCTTAAAAGCTGTTGAAGTGGCAGTAGCCCTAGTGGAATGAGGCCTAATCCCAGCTGGAATCTCCTTGCCATGATGGGAATAACAAAATGCAATGCAAAACCCAATCCACCTAGAAATAGTTTGTTTTGACACAGGCTTGCCCTGAGAACTCAAAGCAAAAGAAACAAACAACTGCTGAGACTGTCTAAAATCCTTAGTCCTGCTCAAATAATAACGCAATTGCCTGTGTACATCTAAAGTGTGCAAAATCTTTTCCCCTTTATTTTGGGGATCTGCATAAAAGGTAGGCAAATGAATAGTTTGGTTTAAAGCCACACTAGAAACCACTTTAGGCATAAAGGAAGGATTAGTACGTAATGATACCCTATCCGTATGAAAAATCAAAAAAGGCTCAACCGCCATAAGGGCCTGTAACTCAGAAACCCTTCTTGCAGAAGTAATGGCCAACAAAAAAGCAGTCTTCCATGACAAGTATTTCAGTTCAGCAGTAGCTGCAGGCTCAAAAGGTTGTAGAGTAAGTTTCTCCAACACAAAATTGAGATCCCAAGCAGGAGTAGGAGCTCTACGTGGGGTCTTATATTCTTTGCCCTCTAAGAAATTGCTTGAACAAAGGATGCGAAAACAATGGTGGGTCGCAATCATAGTGAGCTGAAATTGCTGCAGCATGAATCTTAATGGAAGAGAAAGACAAACCGTTGTCCAATAACTCAGTAAGATATTGAAGAGCCACACTCAAATTAGGCTCTGAAATCTCCAAATTCTTTGCTGCAGTCCAAAATAAAAATCTCTTCCATTTTTCTGCGTACACTTTCCTTGTACTAGGTCTTCTGGCTTCCATAATCACATTTAAAACTTGTTGAGGAAGTTGAGACCTGCTGTCTTTCAAAACAGAATATGCCAGGCTGTTAGATGGAGAGAGTGAAGCTTGACATTGAGCAGACGACCGTCCTTTTGAGACAACAGATGTGGAATCAAGGGTAAAGGCCATGGAGGCTTCTTTACCAGACTCCTCAGTAATGGGTACCAGTGCTGCCGAGGCCAATCTGGAGCTATTAAAATCATCCTTGGCTTGTCTTGTCTGACCTTTAGAAGCACCTTTGGAAGAAGAGGCAGAGGTGGAAACGCATACACATGAAGATTTTTCCAACTGAAAGAAAGAGCATCCACTTTCCAAGCTGTGTGATGAAACCTCTTTGTGCAAAACTTTGGCAGCTGGTGGTTTAGTGGAGAAGCGAACAGATCTATGTCTGGAGTTCCCCAGGACACTGTCAACTTTTGAAATACATGAAGATCCAGTTTCCACTCGTGGGGATCCATGATTTGTCTGCTTAACACATCTGCTAAGGAGTTCTGTGCTTCCGGCAGAAACCTTGCCTGAAGAGTTAGTTGCAAGCTTAGCGCAGTCTCCCATAAAATCATTGCTTGCCTGCACAATGGGTAAGAATGTGTTCCCCTTGTTTGTTGATGTACCACATGACAGTTGTGTTGTCTGTTAGAATCAACACCTGCCCTGGAAGAAGTAACTCCTTGAAAGCCATTAATGCAAACTGGACTGCTAACATCTCCTTCATGTTGATATGTAGATGCTGTAGTCTGGCAGGCCACTTGTCTTGTATCCACTTTCCATTTAGATGAGCTCCCAAGCAATGTCTGAGGCATCTGTCGTTAGAATTTGACTCGCCTCTGGCCGGGTCACAGAGAGTCCCTTGTTTAGGTGACATTCCTGAGCCCACCACAAAAATTCCTTTTGAATGCAAGGTATTATTTGAATGACAGTGTCCAAATCCTGGCAGTGCTGTGTCCATACATTTTGAGATACCATTGTAGCTTCCTCATATGCAGTTTGGCATTGGGAAGCACCAGAATACAAGATGCCATGAACCCTAAGGCTTGAAGGACTGTCCTTGCAGTCAGCCCGGACTGAAGAGATAGGTGATGGAAGTAACTGGAAAGATTCTTTTGTTTGTCCGGGGTTAAAAGGCCATCTGGGCTGCTGTATTCAGTCTCACACCCAGAAAGCACATGTCTTGAGAGGGTACTAGACTGGACTTTATTTCGTTCACAGAATACCCTAGGCATCTTAGCACTGCTATGACATATTCCAAATGCTGTAGAAGATCTTCCTTTTCTTGAGCCAGAATCAGGCAATCGTCCAAGTAAGGATAGATTTGAATTCCTTTTAGCCTGAAGTAAGCTATCACTGGAGCCAGAACCTTTGTGAATACTCTGGGCCCAGTAGATAAGCCAAAGGGCAATGCAGAGAACTGATAATGAGAATTTCCAGCTCGAAAACGCAGATACTTTCTGCAACTTAGTCTTATAGGCACATGAAGGTAAGCTTCCTTGAGATCTAAAGTTACCATCCAGTGATCTTTGCCCAGCAGAGGTAAAAGCTGTTGTAACGTCAACATTTTGAACTTGGGAATGTCCAGATAAGTGTTGAGGATAGATAAATCCAAAATTGGTCTCCACGTGTTCCCCTTCTTGGTACTAGGAACAGGCGAGAATAAAATCCTAGGCCCCTTTCTGGCACAGGAACCGGCTGAATGGCCCCTATTTGGAGTAACTGAGAAATTTGCTTGTGAGCCTCTTGTCTTTGTAGAGGAGGAATGTCTGGCATGCCTTTGAAAGGAGGCAAGGTATGGAAATAAAACCTGTAACCGTGGTGAATGATATCCAGAACCCATTTGTCTTGGGTAATTAAATCCCAATTTTCTTTGAAAGAGATAGTCTTCCTCCTAGAGGTGCCGCCAGGCGAGAAGGTACTGGCAGCTGAAAAGGCAGGTCATTGGGTCTGCTTACGAAAGGACTGACCCCTGCCCTCACCAGAAGTCTGAGCAGGTGAACTCCTGCCCTAGGCCTAAAAGCACCTTGAGCTCTGCCCCTACCACGTCTAGACCTACCCTAGACTGGAAATCATAAGCAGGATAAGTCCATCCCTTAGCAGGCCAATTTCTACTAAACTTGGAGGCTGCACCTGCAAAAATCCTTAACAGTTTGCATAGACTTAGCCTTGTCCTCCATCTTCTTTAAAACTGCTTCCACAGGCGAACCAAACAACACATCAGACTGTAAAGGAGCATCCAAAATCCTTGTCTTAACATGCTCAGCTAAGTTCTGATCTCTCAACCAGGCGTGCCTACGAAGAACAGAACCAGTGGCAGCCACCCTGGAGGAGGCCTGCACAGCATCAAAACCACATTGCAAGGAATGTTTACCCACTTGTTCAGACACATGAACTAAATCCTGCAACTCTTTACACTCAATACTTTCCGCCAGAGCATCCACCTTAGATTTCAACTGCGAAAGAAGATAATTCTGGTATTTTAACATGTGAAACTGACAATTCAACGCCCTCATGGCTAAAGTGGAAGAAGTATACACTTTCTTTCCCCATCTATCCAAAGCCCTTGCCTCTTTATCAGGAGGGACAGGATTTTTAACAACTGAGGCCTTCACACCTTTAGGCCCCTGAGAGACAGTTTCCGGGTCTGCCCTAGGACTCTTAAAAAGATACTTATGAGCTTCAGGCACCCTATAATACCTATCCGGTTTAACTGGGGCAGGAGGCAAAGAATCCGGATTCAAGGACGCCTCTGCAAAACATCTTCCACCACATTCAAAACAGGAGGTATAGCTAAAGGCCTGTGCTGGGGTAAAAACAAGAATTCCCTAAGCCTTTTCCTGGAATCAGAGAAATCTTGACCTTCCCATTTAAAATGCTCCCTCATGGAATGCAGAGTCTCTGAAAATGAAAAATCCTCAGGAGGGAAGCTGAAGGAGTAGAATCATCCACATCAGAATCAGAATAAGGAGGGTACTCCTGCAAGTCTTCAGCCGAAGACTCAGAAGCCTCGAACATTGCTCAAAACTCTCAAACTCAGATTCCACCCTAGGCCTCTTATCAGGAGGGGGCATAGAACCCCTTATCATAGTAATCAAATCCTCTGCCATTTTAAGCATATGTTTCTTAGGCAAAGACCCTGAAGTACTAGGAGAAACCCCACTGAAGCAAAACTCGGCCTGCCCTCAAAGAAGCCTTGGAAACAGAAGGGGAGGCTCTGACCACCTTAGGAAGAGAGGGAAGAACAGCCACCTGAGAAGCCCCCTCAGCCTGGCCTACTTCCTGAGAGGACACATCCTGTAACAGTAAAGTCTCTCCCTGAGACTCCAAAGAAACACCTGGCAAAACCTCCGGCTCCACTGAGCCCTCTAAAGAACCGACGTCTGGGACTGTCGGTTCCTCCACTCTAGGCTTTGCTGTTTTGTCCTTGCGCTTTTAGCGAAGCCGGCCGGAGCATCCGGCGGCATTTTATAATTACAACGCTTCCCAAACACTAACCTGGCACAGTCTAACCTTCTCTTAATAGTGCGTTTGTTAAATCTAGCACAAGAGCGGCATCCAACAACGTCGTGCTCAGGCCCTAAACAAGGTATACACAAAGTATGGTAATCCCTATGAGGTATCTGTTTCCCACAAGAAATACAGTTATTCACTTTTCTGACATCCGGTTAAATACTGAGGCAAGAAAAACCAAAATATTCCCCAACGGGTACTTAGCCAACTTTGATTCGGTCTGAAACTCTGGCTTCAGAAACTTTCAGAACGCCAACCTGCACTCGCAAAATTGCTTCTGCATCGGACCATGCGGCAAAAAAGACTGAGGATATGACGTCGGTCATGCGCATTAGTACCCTGACGTACTGACGTCAGTCTAATGCGCCCTGACCGACGTCAGCCATATACTTTGGTATTCGGGCCGACTGGACAGCGGACTACCCCAATAGTTAGGACTGCAGCAATGTGGAATGAAGAACATATGCCTTTCTACTACTAGCAACACTATGTCTCAACTCATTCCTTGTACTTCTTACTACAAAATGTTGCAATTCAGAGGATGCTTGAGATTAAGATGACTTAGGATGGGGGTTCTCTTTAGCCCCAATGGACTGGTCAGCCCCAAGGGAGGAGGAGGAGAAGTTTGCCATTGGGTGGATCCACAGCCCAGGTACGATACAGCAGGTGTTTTATCCACTAGCATTGTACGTGCAGGGTTTCATCTCTGAGGATGCTGGTGCAATGGATGCTGGTGCAATGGCAATACACATGTACATTTGGGTCTCTTGTCAGCCTAACAGCACATGCTCATCTGTCTCACACTCATGCTTGGCAAGTCCAGGCATGATATTGTATCTGCAGTATTCACAGTTCCCATTAAGCAATCCCTTCCTGGATAACTTGGGGGGATGAGCTGGGAGATGCTTGAAACTTCTAAGTCCAAGAGCTTATACAGCTCTTCATGGGATGGTCACTTCCGCAGACTATTTGATGACAGTTTCTAAGTTTAACAGTCAGGCTCCTGGTCTGCATCTTACTTGTATCCACATTTTGTGAAAGCTATGTTACATGCTTGGAGGCACTCACTCTACTAGTAAGTCTAGCGGAGGGCCAATGCCTGCTTTTGACCACAGTGGCTCACAGTGAAGTTTTGTCCATTAATTCCTAAGCTAATATCCAAATGGCCCAATTGGATAGCCTAGTAGGATCCAAGGGCCCATTCTCTTCCTTCTTAATCTGGTAAAAATTAGACAAAGGTGGAGGCAGATTTGGCAAAAAGTTTCATTTTGTCCCGATATGTCTTTTCTATCCAGATTGCAGCTCCCCCCAACTGAGAATCCTTCTGAATTATAGTCAACGTCCTTCAATAAATGATTAAGTAGTACCTCATCCTACTCTAGACAGACACCATGCTTGTGGCAGCCACACGAAGATTCTGTCTGGTGTCTGTGATGGATGCCTTAGCCAGGACAGAAGCAAAGGACACGTGCCTGAAGAGTGGGATACAGCTAATTAAGTCTCCCCAGCAGATAATCTGAAGAATTCTTTGTTGAATGTACCCATGTTCAGAGGCAGCTTTCAAGGTGGGGTCGGTGCCCTTTCTTGACGCATTCATGTACAGAGTGCCAGCACCCAATTCCTGCTGTTCAAGTTTTTGCTCTTCCATGAGAAGACAAAGTCCCAGAGAGACCTTAAGGATAGGGCTGGAGGAATCATAACTGATTCAGAGCATGAGAGAGCTGTCTCTCTCAAGGGTCCTATGTATCTCTTCACCCACAGTGCCCAGTCATTGAAGGAGGGTGGGCATAAAGCTGGGTGACTCTCCAATTGGCCCTGCTGGGACAGCTGACCAGAAGTTTTCCTATATGGGGCAAATGCAACTGGATGTCCCCTCATCTGCTGTCTTTCCTCTTCCATCTCCAACATGGGTCTTCCACAGTGGAGCTGAAGGGGATGAAATGTGGAGATTTTGTTTTCCTGCAAGACTGAGCAGGCTGGTTTCCTGTTCCTCTAAGTGGTCCATTTTCTTTTATGAACAGGGGCATTACTACCAACCTGCTCCATGAGTGTGATACTTCCAGGATTCTAACCCATTCTATCCATGCATTGGTAGCCCCTACCTGTGTTTGGTATAGCAATCCCCTGTTATTGAGGGAAGGCTTTTTAGGACCCTCTGGGTCCTCTCAGTGTTAGCCTTTGGGGCTTAAGCCAAGTACAGCCTTCCTTACCCTTTCATGGACCTCTTTTGCACTGTTCTCTGCCTAGGCTTCCTGGGGTAAGGTTTTTTTACACTGGGAATCCAACAACTCTTGATGACAACCTACTAGGGCACATACTTGGAGCTGCAGAGTGATAATGGGTTCCCACCCAGGGACTGCCACCTAGTGTTTGTGTTGGTTGCAGCTTTTCCTGAGAAGGTCACACTGTCTGTCCTTGTTCACTTTTCCTTGCCCAAAGTGTCTTAGGCTATTTGTGGCTGTCTTGCTCCTCCTCCTGAGTACTAGGGCATCCTACTCACAGAAATGGCTGAGACACTTAGGGGCTTGTTTTTCCCACAGTATGACCCAAGAGACACAGGAGCAGTGTTGAAGCATATGTTCAATGGGGAAGGGCCTGAAGTGGGGATATTTGGGAGCTCATTTGGGCTCTTCTTGGTTCTGTGGGCTGCTAGTGGTCTATTTTCTAATTCCCTGTTTGGAAGGGGTTATTCCTTCCCAACCACAGCAATCCATAGTGTCCAGACAGGGTTCCTTTGTTTGGGACATCTTGAAACCTGCTTCTTGTGTGTGCACCTCTACAGCCCCCCTCCGCTTGTTGTGTATGCACCTCTGCACCCCCCCCCCCCGAGGCATTCACTGAGCCAGACCAGGACAGGAACTCAAGAGATGCAGCTTTGCAGAGTCAAATTGTGACCACTTTTGAGGGATAACAATCCTCCAGTCATCCTATTGGAACAGTGAGTCAGAAGCAGAGGTATGAGGTATTCATGTCCCTTCTAAGTGGCTCCTGATCTCTAGTCTGGTCCCCATTAAAATCTTTTGTTCACTCCTCTAGTGCTTTACTTCTGACATCTAGAAGGTAGAGTGCTGAAAAAGAATGCTTACATTATCCTATCTGGAATTATATTTAGAAGTTATGTACTTACCATAACGTTCCATCTGAGTAGGTGGATTCATTTGTCTACAACTTGTGGGTATGGATCCGATATCGGATCCGAACCGGCATGGTTTATCCAGCTATGGATCCGAGCTCCTAGCTCCTCCCCTCACCCATAATGCCCTGCTCTCCCTACATGACCTCAGATCGAGTTTGCCCTGCATCAACTACCCTAACCAAAGGGTAACACACCCTATGCAGGAAACTGACAAGGCCAGGGGGATAGGAGGGCGGGATGGTTGCAGACAAATGAATCCACCTACTCAAATGGAACATTATGGTAAGTACATAACTTCTAAATCTGAAGTAGGAGAATTCATTTGTCAGCAACCTGTGGGACAGAGTCCCCAGCTACCTGAATCTTGGGTGGCCATCATGGAAGGATATTCCGAGCACCTGGAGCCAAAGGATGCTCTACCTCTAGAAGTGACGTCCAGCTTGTAATGAGTAATAAAGGTATGAGATGAAGCCCAAGTGGCTGCTGAACAAATGTCATCCAGAGGAACCCTAGACTTAAAGGCCGCTGAAGTAGAGACAGACTGGGTCGAATGAGCATGGACTCCCTCCGGTGTGGGCCTCCCAGAGGCTTGGTACGCCAACAGAATACACTGAGAAATCCAGCGTGACAAGGAAACTTTGGAAATTGGTTTACCCAGATTGAATTTGGCAAAAGAAACGAACAACTGGTCTGATTGCCTATGACCAGCTGTCCTATGAAGGTAAAAACGAAGCTGCCTGTGAACATCCAAGGAATGCAGCTTGTATTCGCCTTTGTTTTGATACTTAGGGAAGAAAACAGGGAGGTTGATGGACTGATTAATGTTAGCTTCCGAAGCTACTTTAGGAAGAAAGGAGGGATTGATCCTTAGGTACACCCGGTCCGGATGAAAAATCAAATAAGGCGGTTTCATGGACAGGGCCTGAAGCTCTGAAACTCTCTCAGCCGAAGTAATGGCTACCAAAAAAGCAGTCTTAAAGGACAAGTATTTAAGATTGACTGTGGCCGCAGGTTCGAAGGGGGAAGCGGTCAAGGCCTGAAGTACCAAGGAAAGATCCCACGGGGGAACCGTTTCTTTGACAGGGGGTCTGAGAAAAAAGGTGGCTTTTAGGAAGGTTTTGCATAACTTAGCCGACATAAGAGGCCCTGAATCATGTCCAACATGGCAATGAGATATGGCTGCCAGCTGAACTTTGACCGTGGAACTACTGGCGCCATCATTAAAGAGAGTAGTAAGGAAATCTAGAACCAAAGGAAGGGGAACCGTGAATGGATCTAGGTCTTGCCGCTCTGCCCTAATGGAGAAACGCTTCCATTTACTGCGGTAAATTTTTCTGGTAGAGGGCTTGTGGGCCGCTACCAGAATGGCCTTAACTGGGGACGAGATACCGGGAGTCCTGATTAGGAGTGGGACTGGAGCAGCCAAGCAGTCCACTTCAGGTTGTCCAGGTTCGGAGTTGGCAGGTTCGACGGGAGTGATATCAGATCCGGAATGGGATCTAGAATCCAAGGTGGATTCACTGAATGAGACCTTAGGTAAGGGAACCAGATCTGTCAAAGCCAAAACGGGGCAATGAGGATCATTCTGCACTCCAACCGAGAGGCTTTCTGAAGTACTTGTAGCATCAGAGGTAGAGGGGGGTATGCATAAAGAAGACCGGGAGGCCAAGCATGCACCAGAGCGTCTCTCGGAGAATCCCCTGGAGGGGGGATTAGAGCGAAAAAACTGTCGCACTTGGCGTTTAAAGAGGCGGCAAAGAGATCGCAACAGGGAGTCCCCCACTGTGCGAAGATACGTTTCGCTACTTGAGAATTGAGAGACCACTCATACGGGGAGATAATGGTGCAACTGAGCTTGTCCGCTAGGATGTTGGTCCGACCCGGAATATGCGTTGCGATGAGAAAGCGGTTGATGGAGATCGCCCATTCCCACACTCTCATGGCTTCTCGGCATAAAGGGTAAGACCTGGTTCCCCCCCGTTTGTTGATGTACCAGACCCCCGACATGTTGTCTGATTGAATCGCAATTGTTCCCAGGGGAAGGAGGGCGTGAAGTGCTTGCAACGCCAAGAGCACCGCCCTCATTTCCAGAACACTGATATGCAGGGAGGTCTCTGAATCGCTCCACGTGCCTTGGACCATCCGGCCCGCAAAATGCCCCCCCACCCGAGGCGGGAAGCGTCCGTGGTCACCGTGGCGAGAGGGGGAGATGCACAAAAGGGGCGGCCCCTGTGGAGGTCCGGAGAATGGAGCCACCACAAGAGAGACCGCTTGCAAGCCTTGCTGATCGCAATGGGATGATACAGGGGGAGGGAGAGAAATGACCATTGCACCTGAAGTGTCCATTGAAGCACCCGCATGTTGAAGCGGGCGTGCGAAGAAGAGTAATTGCTGCCGCCATAGACCCTAGCACCCTCAGAACCAATTCCGCAGGTGTTGAGCTGGAGTGAAGGATGGCCCGCACCTGGAGTCGCAGATTCCGAACCCTGTCGGTTGTGAGAAAGGCTCTTAAATTTCTCGTGTCTAACCTGGCTCCTATAAATTCTATTGTTTGAGTAGGGATCAGGTTGGACTTCTCTATGTTTACCGTGATGCCTAGCTTGGGAGCTAGACGAAGGAAGGAGTCTCTTGCCAAAGAGAGTAGATGCCTTGTTGGGGCGGTGAGAAGCCTGTCGTCTAGGTACGGAAAGACCTGCAGCAACCCCTGAAGCCTCAGGTGGGCCGCAACCACTGCTAACACTCTGGTGAACACCCTGGGGGCTGTGGTGAGACCAAAGGGAAGGACCCTGAACTGGTAGTGACTGGCTCCCAGCCGGAAGCGAAGAAACCTCCTGGATCGTCTGTCCATCTGAATGTGGTAGTACACATCCTTGAGGTCTATAGAGCACATCCAGTGATTCTCCCCTAGAAGGGGGAGGATGGACTGCAAAGTGACCATCCGGAACTTCTCTTTGGGAACTGACAGGTTCAACAGGGACAGGTCTAGAATGGGTCTTGGGTCCCCCGTCTTTTTTGGCACTAAAAAGAACCTGGAGTAGAACCCTGATCCGATCTGGTCTGGGGGGACGGGCTGGATGGCTCTTTTTCTCAGCAGATCAATTTCTGCTGAAGCGGCCTCCCTCTGATCAGGTGGAACATCGGGGAGGATTTTTAACTTTGGGACATGAAGAAAGGGGACCTTGTAACCTCTGGATATAATCCGGAGTACCCAGCGGTCCGATGTAATGGACTCCCATGCCGCTAGGTGCTCCGAGAAACGTCCCCCGACTGCCTCCAGAGTGGAGCAGTCGGGCAACCCCTCAGGGTTGCTGCGTGGGCCATTCAGAGAAGGGTTCTCTGGGCCCAAAGTTCCTGGGAGCCCCTTTGCCCATAGAGTGGCGTCCTCCCTGTCCTCCTCTGCCGCGGAAGGACTGGTTGTCCGGAGCGGGTTGGGAATGCTGCGACTTCCGGAACCACATCTTCTTCTGCCCCTTTTGGTTCCTAGAGTAGGACCTCTGGGGCACAGAGAAGCGGACTCCGACGGCAGACAGCGTCTTCCCGTCCTCCTCACTCTGAACCAAGGTCTTGCCAAAAAGGGCAGAACCGTCAAAGGGGGTGTTCGCGAATGACGCCTTGAAGGGCTCCGTAAAATCGCAGTGGCAGTGCCAGGCCTGCCGTCTTGTGACTAGGCCCGCTCCCGCAGCTCTAGCGGCTCCCTCGGTAGCGTGGGAAAGTAACAGCATAGAGGTGTTAGTCACAGAACGAAGAGTGGCCATACGGGTGGAGTGCATAAGTTTGTCCTCCTCCGATATGGACTCTGGGGGGGATGCAGCGTATTCCTTGATAAGATCGCGCTGCATCCTAATGACGTGTGCCAAATAGTTGAGCGCCCTCACTGAGAAGGTCGCTGAACTAAAGATTCGCTTTTCCAAACGGTCCATCATCCGAGACTCCTTGCTCGGGGGATGGACTGAGGGACTCTCCTGGGCGAGTTCCCTCTTACTGGCTGCTGCCGACAACATGGCATCTACCGGGGGTCCCTTGCTCCAGTGGGCACGGTCAGCAGAGGGGCTAAGGATCCTGTCGGGCCTCTTAGGGATTGGCTCCACAGTGTCCGGGTCCTTCCACGCCCTGGTGCTAATAAGGTCCACCAGGGGGTCGGCAGGAGGGGACACCCAAGAGGTAGACGGGCCCGCTTCAAATGCCTCCAAGAACACTGACTCGTCCGAGGAAGACTTTGGGGCAGACCACCCACCTCTGATCCGTAACATTTCCATGATGTCTCCGAAGGAGACATCCTCAGGGGGGTGATCTTGGGGAGCCTTCCCATTCCTCCAAGTCAGTGTCTTCGGTCAAAGACTCGGGGGAGTCTATGTGCCTCCTTTTACACAAATGCTTGCGAGGTGCTTCCTCGGGGTGGCTGTCCGAGGAGCTCTCACCAGCAATGTCCAGAACCACAGGAACTGCTTGGGGCAGTGAAGCGGGCTGTCACAGTGGCCGGGTGATGGAAGCCTGGCTCAGAGCAGATGGAGTGCAGGACGGAGCCGAAGCAAGGGCCGGGGGTCCGGATGCCCTCAACAGAGCCCTCTCCACTACATCAAAGGCCGAGAGGGAGCCAGCCTTGACAATAGGATCCGAAAGTCGGCTCCCCCTCGGATCCGATGAGCGGATCGGAGCCGGCGCCGAGCCCCTCGGATCCAAGGGACCAGTGCGCTCCGACAAGGACGGCGCCGAAGGCACAGTGAGTCCCTCGGATCCGAAGCTTGGGCCAAGGCTCCGAGAGGTCGGATCCGACAGACTTGAGGGCAGGGTCGGATCCGAAGTACCCAGTACTGTCGGCGCCGACTCACCCGCGGCTCCGAGGCTGCCTGGCTCCGAGCGCTCTGAACCCGGGTAGCGGGTCGGAGAAGGAGCAATGGGCTTAAAAAAGGGGGTCGAGCTCCCCCCCAGAGGGGAGGGGAGGCAGGAGCACTCCCATCTGCATCTGGGCCTGGATGAACTTTCGCATCATCCGGTCCAGATCAGCATCGGAGAGGCTGTAAGTAGACCTCGACGAGGCTACCGAGGTAGGCCTTGAGTGCCGCCTCGATAGCCTCGAAGGAGGTCGGGTCTCCTCATCCTCAGGCTCCGGAGAAAAGCACGGGGACCGGAGCCGAGGAGGAGGAGGAGCCAGCAGCCAGAGAGGCCAGAGGAGAAGCCCGCTTAGCCGGCGGGGCCGAAACGGAGGTCTCGGCCCGCCGCTTGTGGTGCTTCTCTCCGTCCTTTCCTGGCTTCCCTATCCTCCGACCCTTTGGCGGGAGTTTGAATCCCGGGTGGAGGAGGGAGCAGGCAAGGCAGGGACTGCAAGCAGTGACCACCAGGGGGCGAAGCCGAGTCCGGGGCAAGAGTCCCACCAAGACCAGCTTCGACCTCCGCTCCTTCAATGCCCTGGGGTTGAACCCTGCACAGATTGAACACCCTGAAGTGAGGTGTTCAACCCCAAGGCATCGAACGCACCGAGTGTGGCCATCACCAGGGGAAAGCTTATGCCACACTCGGAGCACTTTGAAAAACAGCCTTTGGGGCCTCAGACATCACTTTTTTTTTTTAAAAATAGTAACAATAAACTAAAACACTCACACAAAGGCCCCAAAAAAAACACACACACACACACCGACTACGAACCAGCGAGGGGAGGGTAAAAACTATATTAAATTAACCCAAAAAAGATATAAACAGAAGGGAAACCTATAACTTTCACTCAAATTTAAAGTTTTAAAAAATTTTAAAACCGTTTAATAAAGAATACTATAACTTAGCTTTTGGAGCTCTGACGACCTAGCCTTTACCATGCGCGGCAAACTAGATCTGAGGTCATGTAGGGAGAGCAGGGCATTATGGGTGAGGGGAGGAGCTAGGATCCATAGCTGGATAAACCATGCCGGTTCGGATCCGATATCGGATCCATACCCACAGGTTGCTGACAAATGAATTCTCCTACTTCGGATATTATATTTTTTACTATGCTATTCACAAGTAAATAGATGCTGGATGTTAAATGGTTGAAAGGATAAACCCAGCAAGGAAAGTCCTTGATGTCAGACCACATAATGTTATTTGCAAAGAAAAGTCTGGAAGTTGAGGCATCCTTCTGGCTGAAGAAGGGCTAATCCACAAGAGAATGTTATAAAAAGCACAAACCTGACAATTGAATAACAGAACAGAGAAAGTGACAGCCAGTAAAGCAAAAAAACTCTACTCCTGAGAGAAAGTTATGGATGATTCTCACGACTTGTGCAAAGGACTAAAGCTGTGAACTGTTAACTAGCAAGTTTCTATGGTACATGGTTCGATTCCCTCAGCCTTCCTTTGCCTTTCCATGAGTAAATCACTTAACCAGACAGCGTTTTAAGGCAATTGGGGATGTGGGCAGGGCTCATTCATGGTCTCCTGGACTGTATGCCTAATAAGTACCTATGAACCTACAAAGGGGTAAAGGGACTCAATTACATTCCTCAGATGAACTGCATGTTTTTCATTGCTTTTAACTGGGTAAGATCCATTACCCTCAAATACTATTTTTTCATGAACGCCCAGTAAACTGTATCTGTTTAACTCGCCCATTCAAAGCTGCAGTGTTTGTAAAACAAATGTATGCAAATCAAATGATGTCATTAGGGTGAAAGGTTCTTGGTGACCTATAACTTTAATTTACTGTGTTATACTGACAGGCCAATGCTGGGTGACTGACTTACCCCTAACCAGGTCAAAGGAGGAAGAAATTTAATAGACCCAGAGTCCCAAATAGCAGAAGAGAGAAAACGTTAACCCTGGGACCACATAAAATTTCATAGCTCATATTAAAGAAAGGTACACAGAAGGTTTTTGAGACACCACTTTAGCTTCTGAAATTCATTGTAATAATATGCTTGGACACAACATCGATCAGTGTTTGCGCACTGTAATGGGATTTAGAGTAGCACTTGTGTCACACTGGGCAGATACTGCAACCCCTGCTCAGGTGGTATTCATGCCAAGAATAAAGAAAGTGGGATGTTAGGCGAGTATTAAAAATTTCATCTCCTGTGGCTGCCCGGAAAATGGCTCCAAAGCCACTTAGCATTCTCTCCTAGCACTGTATCTCCCAAAGGTTATTAGCTCTGTATGGCATGTTTCAATTAAGGAAAAAGATCCCCATGCAGTGATATGGGGTATAATGATCAGTACAACAGGGAATGAGCAAATTAATAGTCCAAAACAAAGTGGCACTCATGTTGTTAGGTACAGGGTCAGGATGGGGGAGCATAGAGAGAGAGAGAAAATGCATGCTTGAAATGATGAAAACCACATCCCAGTCCCAGACCAAGTGTGTTTCCCCACAGAGAGAACA
Organism: Protopterus annectens; assembly: GCF_019279795.1. Lineage (NCBI taxonomy): Eukaryota > Metazoa > Chordata > Ceratodontiformes > Protopteridae > Protopterus > Protopterus annectens. Next base: position 14,803,797 of record NC_056730.1, read on the forward strand.
CGATCAGGCCCCTTTCTGTTCATGGAGGACCACACAAAGAAAACGTCATCAAACTTGATCAGCAGTTTGACATCAGGTTCACTTCCACTGCTTATAGCATTTAAAGGACCACTATAAACCACAAACTACTATACAGAATCCTTTCTGACAGACGTCATGAGCTTTGTGTTGAGCAGTGCCTTCAGGTCTCCAGTGGTGTATCCAAAGTCAGGACCTTCTCTGAACTTGAAGTCAGTAATCAAGAGACCATACATCAATGAAGGAAGTACAGGTGTGCCCAATACTGGGGAAAAACTGTTCAGACCATAATGCAGAGACAGTGAGAGTATTCAATTTACTAAAGGACCTCTGGACAGATGCAAGTAAAGAGGGTAGTAAAGACCAAATGCACTGTCATGCCCAAAGGACAGGCAGGAGTACAGGGCAGCACCATGGACTTCCTGGAGATGCACTCTGCCAGGAAGATCTGGTTTACTTGATGACTCTCAAAAAGAAAGACACTATAGCACAGTGAGTCCAGGACCACCCTCCTCATAAAAAGGATACTCTGTATAAGGACTGGGAATTGATTTTTCCATCCAATGGAAATGTCCACTGACTCAAGCCAAGGTAAGACCCAACAAAGGTGTTTGAAACAAAGGTGCTCTGGGGTGTACTATACAAAGCAAGTCATGAGCATGCAGATGTACCAAGAGGTTCGAACACTGCACTGTACTGCACCAGCTAGAGTTGTATGTTACGTGGTAAGTGCACAAAGAACCAAAGAAAGGCAAACGCACAGTACCCTGTCCTAATAGTGCATTTATCCAAAAGCAAACTTGAGGCATCTTTTTTTTTTTTTTTGAAGGCCAAGATGTGTTAGTATACATTGAATGTGGCTATTAAACATATCCAACAATCTTGTAGCAACACATGAAGGGTGGCCTTAAAAGTCACCATCTAAAGTTACACATATCTTTGCCTGCCGACTCTAGTAGGTGCACTGCAGAGTTAGAATCTCTAGGTATTTCTGCATGTTCATGACTATCGAACCTTATCTCTGCTTGAGCCAGTAAGCAAATCAGTATGGGGCAAACTTCTCCTGACTTTGAATAATTAGGAACAGAATTCTACTTCCTGTTCCTTAGTAAGAACTGTCTCTATGGCTCTTTTTCTGAAACATGATCATAAATCACTGCTGTACTCATATCCATGACTGAACCATCCTTTATGGGCAACTTGGTCAGGCAATTTCTCTCCATTAATCAGAGTTTGGCATCTTTTTTGGCAATATTACACTAAGTGATGTCTGTGCACCTCTTGCAATGGAAATCATGATAAAGCTACAGTATGTTAAGCGTGTAGGTCACCAGTTTGTGTCAGTTCATCCCCAAGCCTACAGTCAGCACCTTCCTACAAGTCATGAAATAAGGCTGCAAATCTGACAACACACTGTCAAATAAATATTTTATATTGTTTGATTAACAAACTTACAGTGAACTACAACGGCAGCTTCCAACAACAGACCCCCTCGTCTGCAGTAGAAAAGTGGGAGGGAACTTATTTCAACATTACCAAGGAAGGTCATCCTACAGATCAACTGACATGATAATGAAAGCATCCATTACAGCTAACAGAGGAACTGCCAAGATGAGTCATTGGTTATCATCTCAAGCTTTAAACACCAGTGTGGAAGGAGAAAAACAGCTGCAGATGTACAGGGCTCAGACAGATAACTTCTGGAACACCGACTTTTCAAACTCCCCACAATACAATCAAAACAACTATGCTTACTGAAGGTGCACACAGTGGGCCACAGTACAAGTTAGTGCACTGGAGTTGTTCTTGGGGAAAGCACTGGATGAAGCCTCTTCCCCTGAAAGGAGTGAGCTTTGACTACAACATTTTCCAATAGGTAGTTAGCCAAAGAGTGGCAAAATATAATGCAGTTGCCAATTCACCTGGGAAGTGTCTGCTTAGAATTTGTAGTCATTCCTTCCCTGCTGTAAAGACAGCCGAAATCTGCTCCATGTTCCTAAACTCAAAAACCTGCTCCAGCTAACATTTGAGTTGTCAAATGCAAACTCAGGATGGTAATAGCTCTTCTCCCCCTGATTTCTACAATGATACAAAAAAATAAAAAAACACTGGTAATTGAACAGAATGTTTTATGGAAAGCTCAAAAAACATCTTTGAAAGAAAATGTGAATTAGATCTAGGAAACGTCCAATCCTGGCATGTGGAAGATCAGATATAGTTCTTAACACATAAGGGTCTAAGATATACTTCACAGAGGAAGATGATGGGTACCAGAAAAAAGGGCTTCCATGAAATGAAATTCAAAATCACTGAACTAAGCTGGCATAAAGGAAGGTGCCCTGTATTTCCACTCCCTTCTGAAGTACAAATCCCACGGAGAGATGCCTTTTTTCAAGAGTGAGTGGAGATGCAGTACACCTTCAAGAAACAGCTTGAGTAGATGGTGTGGAGGTGCAAATTTTCTATCAAAAGGCCATGATGCGTGGAAATAACTGAAACAAACTTTATAACCACAGAACAATTGTTTCTCACATTATACAGGTGCCCGAGATGCATTACAATCATTTGCAAATTAACTTAAGCTGTAATGTATACAGCTCTGCAAAAAAGAAGCAATGTTTCAACATGGTGGCATAAGACTGCTAAGTGTACAGCTTCCTGGCAGCCACAATCAACTTAAAGATCCCTGCCAGAAAGTCAGGTAGAATGAAGGATTCTACATCAGGAGACCAGAGGTGCATCCAGCTACCCCCTCCACCATGGGGAACACCCTTGGTTATGATCTGGAGGGTTGCATGTACTCTTTAGGGGTCTAAAAGCTTGAACATTATTCCCTTTTTAACAACTACAAGGCAACAAGAATACATTTTGCTTTTTTATTGTCTTTACATTTATTTTTTATTTTTTGCCCCTGCTGAATGTCAATCATTAGCCCCTTTCTCAGTCAATAACCTATTTTCTCCCTCATCATCAAAGATGAGACTCCATCAAGAGTGGCCAATGTGTAGGCAGCCATCAGTATAAGTTCGAGTTTTTCCTTTATCATCCTACCTCCTTTGCACACTCAGAAGCCAGCCATGTCTGAGGCATGTACTTCTCTTTTCTGCAAGGGGCTGACATCAGCAAGACTGCCCCTGCCAAACCTCTGGAAGCACCAAATGGTTATTTCCCTAGTCTTCACCGTGGAAATCAATCTACATGAATGTACCCTGACCATCTGTGCATGACCAGTCATCTTGCCTGTGCAGTTAAGTAACTGAGCAGCTATTTAGCTTGGGTTGCCAGACCGCAGTCAAGGCTTTATACCTCTATGCCAGCAGTGCATGCCTATTGCAGGAAACCTGCGATGAAATATGGATTCAATGGGAATGCCAGCATGTGTACAGGAATATTTAATGACAAGACATGGATAAAGCCGCTTTCCCTTGCTCCACTGAATCAAGCAGAAGAGTTGAGGACTTCATTATCCCACATCACAAAGTTGTCTATCTCTGTAGTGCCATATTTCCAGAAGACCATAACCAAGGTCAGACTTTTTTTCTGGCACTCCAATAATAGGACGACAGCCAGGCTCAAAATATCTGTTAGGTCACTCACCTTCTCTGGGATGGGAACACATGAAAGAATGATGCTCTCCTCTAATGCCCAGTAACAGAGGAACACCACCGCCTTGCACAAGGTTGTATGACTTTGTACCCTCTTTCTCATTTAGATACCAAATAATTGACTAGTTGTGAGAGAGGATCAGAAAACTCCAGAGAAGCAAAACCTTCTCCAAAGGGTTAACAGAACCTTGTTGAGCTCCAACTGGCTGATGTGAAGGATCCTCACCATACCTCTGCTGATGTGAAGGATCCTCGCCATACCTCTCAACCTGGAAACATCAAATATCTGGACAAGACCCATGAAAAATAGGTACAAATCTGTACGCTGATTAACGTAAAATTTGCATACATAATTACATAACCCTTCCCACTCCAATAGAATTGTGTGATACCAACTTTCAAATGCAAACTGAAGAACAGACAAATAAAATATGGCACCAGAGTCCCCCTGCAGCCATTCCAATGTCCCACTACCTGGCTATTTTACCCCATTTACCATAAACACTAACGTGTGCATGCATACTGCTTTACTTCTACAATGATTATTTCGATTTTATTTTTACATTTTATAGCACAATACACAAACACAAATAGATATCTGCTAAACAAAGCAATACTGTCTCACAATGAAAATAGACTTGGCATTAAAACTTCTCTGCCCTTGAAACTCACATTCATTGAAACAGCATGGAAACCCACACCTCAAAGAAAATGCATCTGGCCAGGGGTGGATAAAGATTACCTTTGGGCTGTTTTCAAATCATTGGCCCCTTGCACACAAAACAAGAAGCATACATGTGTTCTTTGATATACCTTCCTGACTTTATTAAATATATTCCTTGTATAATACAGCACACTTGTTAGAGCACATTTTAAATTTATTATTTGAACATTTTTCCAGTAGGCAATGAAACAAAATGTATGTACCAATAATGACTAAATTGCCCAATTCAGAACATGTCCATCATAAAAGTACTTCCACACCCACACAATATTATATATATATATATATATATATATATATATATATATATATATATATATATATATATATATATATATATATATATAAAGCAGAATGACAGTAGTGTAAGCCATAGACATCCTGCACAGCTTATTGCACTTATTTTCAATTTGTTTTTTTGGGGGGGGCAAACATTTTGGAAAGTTGCTACAATTGTGTTACAACGATGCACTTCACTGCCAAGTCTTAAATCCAGGACCCTGTGCACTGCAGTCAGAGCAACATACCACTATGGCATATCCACACTTTCCTGAAAGATAGGAAGACAAACTTAAATGGTTATCATTTAGTGAATTCATTTCTCACTTCTCAGCATAGCTCTCAACCTTTTAGCACAAAAAAACTGGACAAAGCCAATAATGGAGGAATGCAGCCCCAAAATAGGGACAAATTTCAAATACTGATCTTATAAACTTAGAAAATTGCTACAATAAAAGGTTTTCTGTTACCATTTACTTTCTGAAGAATATGAAGTCTGAAATGCAAATGCCTGTCATTCATTAGTTAGTGAATTCAATCCTTCAGTGATTTGCCACAATCCTGAAAACCACAGATTTTTATGAGGAACAGATAAAAAAAACAAGGCATAAATTCGCATGTGGTGGTGGCTAGGGACTTTAGGCTCTTTTACTTTGCACCTAAGATACAGGGTTTGAGAGCCTGAGTACTTCTAGCCACCAGGTGTATTAAAGTGGGGCATTTTCTCATACACACACACACACACACACACACACACACACACACACACACACACACACACACACACACACACACACACACCTCTCTCTTGTTCTTCAGCTGTTCATTTCACCCTGGACTTCTAAGTAAAAATAAAACTGTTCCTACTTCTCGCCAGCCAGAGTCCATTCGTTTCACCCTGGACTTCCCCCCCTTGCTGACAAATAAGATAACCAAACTTCCCAAAGGAAGAGAACGCAGACAGAATCAATTTGAATAAAACTAACTGCTTCCCACTCGCGGCATACATTGATTCAAAGTGGGCCAGAAATGTGTGCACGGTCTGACCTCAATTCCCACAGGCTGGTAGCCACCAAAGGAGCTGACATAATCGCACACGTGATGATGTCAGCTTAAAAAGGGGAAACAACTTAAAAATAAAATAATGCTGGAAAAATGTTGGAAATGAAGGGGTGCCACTCGGGAATCATGGCACCCCATTATTTGGACCCAAAACTCGGTAAAAAATGAGTCATTTGGTACGGTTGGGAGGCATGATCCTCACCAGGGGAGACCATACATTCTGCATTGTGTGAACACATACACAGCTCTCCAACTCCCCCAAACAAAATATCCATTAAAAATCCTGTAAAAAAATCTGCCTGCAGGAAGGGAAGTCTATCAGCAGACTAGTGGGGATCCTCCACAACTCCAGGGCTTAGCAACAAGAGTCTGACATCAGAAGATGATCAAGGTGTATTTCAAAGTCTACTGCAATCATGCTGCATTATCAGGTGCATAGAAGGAGCCATGAAGATAAAGCAGCCATTAGATGTAGAAGATATAATAAAGTCTAACCCTTAATTCTGGACCACATCCTCATCAAGCAGCCAAGATCAAGACTTTCTGGGCGCTCCAGAAATGACCAACATTGAAGAGTGTGCAAGTCTACTCCAATGAAGTGCTTCATCTGAGCTGGAATGAGAGAAGTATAGAGGACTTCTTCCAATTTATGGTTGCCTCTAGAGACTGTGACCATAATAGTGCCCAAAGAAGGGGTCCTAAAAGTTGATGAATTAGGTAAAGGAATACGAGAGAGAGAGACCCCCTGTCCTGCAAGGATTCACATCACAATGGCTAGCATCTTGTTAAATAAAATGGATGCTGAGGGGAGTCCAAATGGCATCTCTCCTGCTCCTCTGGGGTACCCTGCCTAATGCCTCCACTATCTGTACCCTATCAGTCCATTCATTTCATGGGAGCAGGTGCCAGGTGCTCCCAGATTAGATGATGGCCCTATGACCCCCATTTGTTCTTGCTCAGGAAAAGATAATGACTCATCCATTCCCTAGTAGTGAGAGTTGGAAGGTGGGGAGTAGGTCAACAAGCTGGCTCCTTGGATCAGCCTACCTCTAGGCTCCCATATACACCTCCTCTTTCCTACACATCAAGAAAGTCCCTGCCCAATGAAGTATTAGCTAATACAGATACTAAAGGTGGAAGACACACCCAACCACTGTTATGTGTCACTAACACTGCAGGACTAGCAACCTTCCTCCTCAAGGGCAAGTGAGCTGGTGTTGGCCACTGAAGCTCATTCTTTCCTGCCTTACATTTATCAATCTCTGGAGTTCTCTGGGATATAGTCAGCATTTCATCTCTCTATACCATGTGGACAGGGTCCCAAAGGACAACACTTTGTACATGAAGTGAAGCCCACCAACAGCAAATTGGAAAATATCCAGTGTGGACAATAAACATGGATTTGCTGAAAGACATCCATAATGTCAAGTGACACTAACCAGCTAACCTGGGAGAGAAAGATATGATCTTCTGCAGGGTGGTAATCTGGAACGAGATGTGCTTGTTGAAGCTCCTGAAGTAAAGAATGAAAAAGAAATCATTCATTCTCTTTTGTACCAGAAAGAGATGGGAGAAGAACTTCTCCAGCCATTTCTCTGTTACTAGGATAATATCTACAGCCCCACTATAGAATGGGCCAGCCCTGAAATAAAATTTGTTAAGATGACTTCCATAAGATGATCCATTTCCTAGGAAGGACACGCATTATAGGACATAACTGAAGGTGATCTCTGTCCTTTGCAATGGCTTTCCAAGCTGAGACAAAGTAAAAATAAAATCAACCTTGATGAACAGTCTCAGACCAGTGTCATGAACGCGGAGGGTGTGGTAGTTGAATCATCCTCTTGGATGAGTCAGCCAGTATCAGAGTGGGACAATATAGTATAACAGTTATGGAGCTTCCCAGGTCTCCTTCTCTTTTGAGATGGGCCGGGTCAAAGAAGAAAAAGAAGTTGGAAATCAAAGTCTACACCAACTGTATTTGCGGTACTGAGATAAAAGAACTGGAAAAGGGGTCTTTACAAAAACAGAAAGAGCAAATTATACAGAAGTAAATGGAAATTGTGGGAATATATGCATAATAATGTTCAGGAGGAGGAGTGAGGTTTAAGAGAAGCAGGAATTCAGCAATTTGTTTGAAATGTTGTACTGATGATGGCACCAAAGAAAATATGTGATGTATATTGTATTTAAATGGAAAAATGTTAAAATGCTTTTTCTTTTCTATTAACATATGTTTGCCAGTGTCTTAAGTGATCATTTAATAAAAGTGTTTAAAAAAGAAAACAAACAAGGAGTAAAAGTAAGGGGAGTGGGACCACCCAGGTGTTCCACAAAGGCTCAAAGGTTAGGGTGTATTCCGCTGCAAGAGTTCACTGATGTTCTTCTGATCTGTTTAGCCAAACAGGGCTTTCACCACAAAATGGGCATTCGGTATTTTGTTGCTGAACTATTCCTTAAGAGAAGACTTTCAAAAACAAAAACAAACCAAACTGATAAATGAATAAAAGGCAAAGGGAAGACATTTTCAGACGCACCATACTGTGCAGACAAACACTCAAGCCCACAGCCATAGCCAGTACTGCAGTAGGATACATTTCACTTCAATGAAAAAAAAGACACTGTAGGTAGGGTCTTATGTAGGTCCCACCATGAACCCAAACTTAGGAAAATTATTACATTTACACAATGCCTTCCTCACTAGACAATAAAAATGGGACAGATGAGAAGAAATGTTAAGGGCTACTGTACTGTGTGAACTTCCATGAAGGCTAGGTGGGACAGTCCAAGCTCCCAACGCACATCTGCCCCACAACAGAAAACACACAATCAAGAGAGGGAGGAAAAACTTGGGGAACGTAAAGTGAAAAATCCCAGCAGATGCAGGACAGCACCTTCTCCCAGGACACCCTTAGGATCCACATTGACCCCAGTCAGAATCTGGTGACAGACCAGGGGTACAGGAGGACTGATATGCCCAGTGTGGGATGTGGGGCACTGGGAATGTTTATCAGAATGAAGCAAGGACAATAACATACACCCCCCCCCCAAATAAAAAGGCTCAACAACTGAAACAGCGCTGGAATAAACTGCTGTTGAAAAACTCTAGAATCCTTGTGTGCAACAAGGCTGCAAAGTGTTATGGTCACTGGGATCACACAGTCAGCATTGGGATGCTTGGCAAGTATGTCTGCTCACAAAGATGCCAGATGGAAAAGGATTCTAGCCTTTTTTAGAGATAACACAGAGAATGGAGTCTCCCATTCACAAGTGCAAGAAATGAACATGTGAATCAAAAAAAAAAACCCCGCAAACCTCACTGTTACATCATAAAAGCATTTCTGCAGACAACTTCAGCTCCCTAAGCAACCTCATATATGTTGACACAAATTGACATACCTCAATAAAGGGGAAATACTCTGAGGTACTTCAATTTTGGGACTTACTATGCATGACACCCATTTACACTTGTAATGCTGTTATTCCCACAATCTAGTTATATATATATTTTTTTAATTTTACACATCTGTTGACCAGGTAAACTCACCGGGCAAACAGTCCCTTTACAGGGAGTGACCTGGGAACACTAAAAGTAGACAAATAATGGCGGCAGGAATCAAACCATGTTACCTGGGCAATGAAAGCAGCTGCATAACAGCTCAGATCTCAAGGCGTCTGCACTAAATGCCAGACTAACACTTCACCATTTCAACATGCAGTTTGGCCATTTTCAGGAAAGCAATTGTGGTTCTCCGAACATTAATTGGTACTCAAGGATATCAGCAGGCTGCTCAAACAGCATCCATAAAGTACAGTTTTGTACCTAACATAAATGTAGATGTCCGAGAGGTATGCATCTGCAGTCCTAACAAATGGGTTGTCCTGGCCTCAGGCAGCCCTTCGGTCGGCCGGATTCCAAAGTCTGGGTCTGGCCTCGGCTGATGTCGCACTTCACCCGACGTCATAGCTGCAGTTCTGCGGGTATAAAGGCATCAGCCGACGCGATTTTCCTCAGTGTTTCTTGCCCCAGATGCCAGGTGCCCTCTAGGAAGGCTAAATTTGGATAAATGCAAATGTTTCCAAACAATAGAGAGCAAATAGAAAAGAACATGTATATACATATATACAAACAAATACACCATAATAGATTCCCCCAGCTAGCTACGAGATGGGCAAATACCCTAGGAGTACCACAGAGGGGAAGGAGGGTGGGTAATCCTGACTGCAGATGCATACCTCTCGGACATCTACATTTATGGTAGGTACAAAACTGTACTATGTCCTTCAAGGATGAATCTGCAGTCCTAACAAATGGGTAGAATACCATAGCCAAACTGGGGGAGGAGGCACTAAGAGTTTATGGTGTAGTTAAGATCCCTTGCAAAACAGCAGTGGTAAAACCTGCTCGGGATCTGGAGTATAAAGGCAGATTATAATGCTTGGCAAATGTATGCACGGAGCTCCAAGTAGCAGCCTCTAAAATGTCTTTGGTAGCCACTCCTCGAAGAAAGCTGTAGTAGTGGCTGTAGCCCTTGTGGAATGAGGTCTGATGTTTTCTGGAGTTGCCTTTCCATGAAAAGAGTAACAAAATCTAATGCAATTTCCTATCCATTTTGAGATTGTTTGTTTTGAAATTGCTTTTCCTTCCATTCCTGTTGCATATGCTACCAGAAGCTGGTCAGTTTTTCTATTGTTCTTGGTTCTGTCCAGGTAGTAGCACAATTGTCTGTGTACATCCAAGGTATGCAGCAATCTTTCCCCCCTGTTCTGTGGGTTGGGGAAGAATGTTGGCAGGTGTATTGCTTGGTTTAATGATACCCTAGAGACCACCTTTGGCATAAAGGTAGGATTAGTTCTCATGGACACTCTATCCTGATGGAAGATAAGGAAGGGCTGTACTGCCATCAATGCCTGTAATTCAGAAACCCTTCTAGCTGAAGTGATTGCAAGCAGGAATGCAGTCTTCCAAGATAAGTACTGTAATTCTGCTGTTGCTGCTGGTTCAACAGCCGGAAGTGTCACCTTTTCTACCACAAAGTTCAAGTCCCACGTAGGCAATGGTGGTTTGCTTGGTGGCTTTACATTTTTAATTCCTCTGAGAAACTGCCTGAGTAGAGGTTGAAAAAAGACTGGAGGATCCATGTTGTATTCTGCTGAAATTGCTGATGCATGAATCTTAATGGAGGAATAAGACAGACCATTGTGGAAAAGCTCTGCTAAGTATTCCAGGATGTTAGCTATGTTTGCCAATGATGCATCTACTCCTTTTGTTGCACTCCAAATGAGATATCTTTTCCATTTTGCTGAATAAGTTTTCCTTGTTGAGGGTCTGCGAGCCTCCAAGATAATGTATTTAACCCTTTGAGATAAATCTGGGTTATTTTTAATTATGTAATGTTCCAAGCAGCTAGCTGCAGTGTTTTCAAGTTTGGATGCAGGATTTTGAAGTGGTTCTGTGTTAGCAGTAGAGGTAGGGTAGAGGCCATGTGTTCCCGGACATACTCCTCAGTAGCGGGTACCAATGTTGCCTCGGCCAATCTGGAGCTATCAAGATGATCCTCGGGTGATCTTCTTTGATCTTCAGTAGCACTTTGTGCATCAAAGGAAGAGGTGGGAATGCATATGCTGTCAGTTTTTCCCAGCTGAAGGATAGAGAGTCCACCTTCCAAGCAAGTGGGTGGTATGTCCTTGTGCAGAATTTTTTTTAGTTGGTGGTTGTGTGGGGATGCGAACAGGTCTATTTCTGGCAATCCCCATTTCCTTGTGATGGCTATGAAGATGTCTGGATGCAGCATCCATTCGTGGGCATCCGTGGTGGTTCTGCTTAAGATATCTGCTAGAATATTTTCTTTTCCTGGCACGAATATGGCTTGGAGCTGAATGTTGAGGCTCAGGGCCACATTCCAGAGGTCCATTGCCATCCGGCATAGAGGATATGAATGCGTGCCTCCCTGTTTGTTGATATACCACATAACTGTGGTGTTGTCCGTCCTTATCAGCAAATGACCCTGTTGTAGAAATGGTCTGAATGTCTGAATTGCCTGTTTTACTGCCAGCATCTCTTTTTGATTTATGTGTAGGTTAATCTGGTCTTGAGTCCATAAGGCTTGTATGCACTTGTCCACCATGTGTGCCCCCCAACCGAGGTCTGAGGCGTCCGTGGTGATAGTCTGGCTTGGGTGAGGCCTGTGGAAGGGTAGCCCTTTGTTCAATTGACAGGCCTGGGCCCACCACTGGAATTCTTGCTTCAGGCATGGAATTATTGGAATTTTGGTTTCTAGGCTGTGCTTGTGCTGAGACCATAAATTCCTCATGTACCATTGCAACTTCCTCATATGTAGTCTGGCATGTGGAATTAATATTATGCAGGATGCCATGTAACCCAGGGCTTGCAGGATTTCCCTTGCTGTAAGCTGGTTCTGTGTTGTTAATGCCATGAAATAGAGTGGTAGCTGCTTCTGTTTTTCTGCTGTGAGGAATGCCATCTGGTTTGATGTGTCCAGTTCTGCACCCAGGAAGGTTATCCTTGGGATGGTATCAGCCTTGACTTTTTGTGTTGACTGTGTATCCCAGGGCTTGCAACAGGTGAATAACCTTTTCAAATCTTTTGTTAATTTGTCTTTGCTGTCCGCTTGTAACAGGCAGTCGTCCAGGTATGGATAAATTTGAATTCCCTGAAGCCTGCAATGAGCAATTACTGATGCCAGGCATTTCGTGAATACTCTGGGCAGTAGATAAGCCAAAAGGCAATGCTGAGAATTGATAATGCTCTGATCCTGCAAGAAATCTGAGGTATCTTCTGCAATTTGGTCGTATGGGGACGTGCAGGTATGCCTCCTTGAGATCCAGAGTCACCAGCCAAGACTCCTTGCCCAGCATGGGAAGAAGTTGCTGTAGGGTCAGCATTTTGAATTTTGGAACAATGAGATATGTGTTTAGAGCGGACAGGTCGAGGATAGGTCTCCATTGTTTTTCCTTTCTTGGTACCAGAAAAAGTCTTGAATAAAATCCTTGTCCTTGTTCCATAGCCGGTACCTTTTCTATAGCTCTCATCCTTAGTAAGTGGTCTATTTGTTGTACAGCGTTTGTCCTTTGGTTTGGAGGTAGGTTTGGCATTCCTCTCTTCCTTGGAAGAGTATGGAAGTGAAACCTGTAGCCTTTGTCTATTGTCTGTAAAATCCATTTGTCTCCTGTAATATAATGCCAATTTACTGGAAATAAGGCTAATTTTCCACCTAAGGGTGCTGCCAGTTGTTCCCTGGTAGGCGGTTTCAGAGCCAAGTCACTGTGATTGTCCTGTAGAAGTGGTAGTGGCTGGATCTGTGGCAGTAGTTCTCTGGCTGTTAGGCTGCCACTGACGTCCCCTGTAGGCACCTCTGGATCGACCTCTGCCTCTAGGGCGTCTATTTCTGCTTCTCTGTGCTCTGGTGGTGTCTGGAAAGGACCAATTCTTGGAAGGCCAGTTCCTACTAAATCTCGGAGGCTGGACCTGTAAGAAATCCTTGACTGTCTGGACAGATTTAGCTTTTTCTTCCACCTTCTTCAACACTTGCTGTGCAGGGGAACCAAACAAACTGTGCTTTTCCATGGGAGCATCTAGAAGCTTTGACTTTACATGGTCTGGTAAGGATTGTTCTTTTAACCATGCATGCCTTCTGATCACTGTACCAGTCATAGCTGATCTAAAGGAAGCCTCCAGTGCATCATAGCCGCATTTTAAGGAATGATTACTGACCTGCTGAGTGTTATGCGCCAAATCCTGAAGGGACTTACGGTCTAAAGGTTCAGGTGAGGACAGTTTTTTAGTGAGCTGATCTAACAGAAATTCCTGATACTGAATCATGTGGAATTGACAGTTTAAGGCCCTAGCAAAGAGTAGCAGAAGTATAAACTTTTTACCCCATCTCCAATGCCCTAGATTCCCTTTCAGAGGGAGGGGTTTTGGCAGAGGCAACTGCTACAGCTTTGGGGCCCTGTGAAATAGTTTCAGGATCTGCAATAGGAGCCTTATACAAATGATAATGTGTGTCCGAACCCTGTAGTATCTGTCGGGCTTAGCAGGGCCGGAGGCAGTGAGTCAGGGAAGTACAAGCATCATTAAATGCATCATCCACAACTGTAAGTACTGGAGGAATAGCTAAAGGCCTATGCGGTGGTAAATGCAAAAAAGTCCTAAGCCTTTTCCTAGAGTCTGAAAAATCCTGGCCCTGCCATTGAAATTGTTCCCTCATAGCATGCAAGGTTTCCCCAAAAGAAAATTCCTCAGGAGGAGAGGCAGAAGGTATGGAATCCTCTGCATCAGAGTCCTCATATGGAGAATAAGGGCCCTCTGGAGGATTTGTATTTTCTGAATCATCAGAGGAATAATCTGAAGAAACTGGCTCAGGGGCTCTGCTCTAAGCCTCTTCTCTGGAGGTGGGTGAGAGGCCCTGTCAGGGTGAGACTGGGTTCCCCTGATCAAAGAAATGAGATCCTCTGCTAGACTAAGCATTTGAGTACTAGAGCTAGGCCTGTGAGAGGGGCTTTAGCAGGCACGGCCTTTGAAGATTTAGCTGCTTTAGCCCTGGCAAAAGCCTTAATTGACATGGATGCAGGGGGCCTAGCAGCTCCACGTGCAGGAGAAGATACATCTAAGGGGATAGTAGCTGATAAATCCTGAGAAACTGTAAGAGCAGGTGGATTTTCAGTAGCAGATTCAGCCATGCTGGAAGAGGCCTCGCAGAAGGAGGCATGCAAGGAAGAACCGCGGACTCGGCTTCAGCAGAAACCGAGACACTCGCGGTTGGCTTAGCCGTGGTTTCGGCCAAAACCGCGGACCGTGAGTGTCGGTCCTTTTCCTTACGCTTTTTAGCTAAATGTGAAGTCGGAGTCTCCGACGGCATGATATAAGCAAAAGCGGAGCCGAAAAACTCCTCTGCAAACTCCGACCGACGTCTAAGTGTTCGTCGGTTGAAGGAAGCACAGGCTAGACAAGCTGCTACGTCGTGGTCTGGGCCTAAACAAGGTAGGCAGTAAGAGTGGAAATCTTTATGAGGTATTTGTTTCCCACAAGTTAACCAGTTATTCACTTTTTCTGACATCGGCTGAGGCAAGAAAGAGTCCCCAACGGGTACTTAGCTTTTAGAAGTCTTCGTAGTAGCAATCTCTGGTTCTGACCGACCGCACTTGCGAACAGCTTCTGCTTCGGGCGCCACGCGGCAAGAAAGACTGAGGAAAATGGCGTCGGCTGATGCCTTTATACCCGCAGAACTGCAGCTATGACGTCGGGTGAAGTGCGACATCAGCCAAGGCCAGACCCAGACTTTGGAATCCGGCCGACCGAAGGGCTGCCTGAGGCCAGGACAACCCATTTGTTAGGACTGCAAATGCATCCTTGAAGGACATTGAAGGGATATAAGGGCAGGACAAATTAAGTCTCCTTGGACTTTTTCACTAAAAATCTGTCACACACTTCTGGGAGGAAGGGACATGGGCATGATGCCAGCTTAAGCTTTTCTACATAAGCCTGAGGGCATCAACTGAATAGTCATCCAGTAAAGAAGCAGCAGGAAGGATGGAGTTAATATCCATGTCAATCAACAAGACAGAGGCCTCAATATTCTCCAAAACGACTTAAGACCAAGAGGGCTAGGGAGTTGCACAAACCTTGCTACTTGCAGGTATAAATTCATATGGCAGCAAACACAAGACAGACCAAGGCAGGGCATCTATCAATAGCCCAGTAACGTATGTTGTATCAAGCAAAGTTTGGACAAGCACATGCTGGGTCTAATCCAAGCTTCAGACCAAGATTCCAAATGGTACACCTGCAACTCAAATTCTTACCAGAGAGCAAACATCAGCTTGATGTCTATGCTCAGATATACGAACAATGGTACATAATGACTAGATGGCTCCTCTTCATTGGTTCATGGAAAATATAAGGATAGTACAGTTTTGTATGAACTTACCATAACAGGAGGTGTCCTACTGATCACGGCTGCAGTATTTCAAACTGCTTGGTTATCTCACCAAATAACCTGAATGCCCATTTCGGGTAGTGAAGCTAAAATCTTCCACAGAGACATATGTGCGTCAGTCATATGGCTTAAGCCTGCAGGTGTAAGGGTACATCAGCAGATGTATATGAGTAAATCCTCAGACTATTTCCAAGCCAGTAAACCTGTAGAAGCCTGAATAACAAAATAAACTGGTCATCTACAAGGCAAAGGGAAAGTGGTCCCCCTCTGTCCATGAAGAAAGGGAGGGAAGAAACAGAAAAGGGGAAAGGTAGGGTGGGAAAGAATAGTGCGATATTTATCATTAGGACATCTACTGTTATGGTAAGCTCTTACACAACTGTACTGTGTCCTTCCTTAGATTACTGTGGCAGTATTCCAAATTGTTAGATGATTCGCAAAGCTTATGAAATGTTAGGGGTAGTTAGTTGAAAAATAGGAGAAATGTCCAGTAATCCAGAGAGGACTGACCTGTTAAATGTAACTCTGGATTTAGAAAAAGAATACAATTTGTAATGTTCATTAAAGGCATGCATATAAGACCAAGTAGTTATTCCAGGATCATTCTAGAATCAATCCCCTTTCTAATAGGCTCCAGATAAGGCCCCTGCTTTAATAGAATGTGTCTTGGATGGAGAAGCAAAGGATTTTCCATGCTGAGTGTAACAAAAGGTAATGGATTTAGACATCCAGTTAGAACAGTTTGCTTAGAAACAGTCTCTTTCCAGGATTCTAAGCTAGGAAATCCAAACAGTTGGTCTGACTTGTGGATATCTTTAGTCTTTTACAGGTAGAATTCTGAGTTGTCTATGCACATCAAGAGAAAGTAAGATCCTTTCCCCCTTGCTTTGTGGATTACGAAAGAAGGTGGAAAGATTTATGGTCTGATCGAGAGACCATTCATTTATAACTTTAGGCATAAAGGAGGGATCATCTCTTAAAGATAACCCTATCCTTGTAAAAAATAAGGAAGGAAGGGGTTGCCAAAAGTGCCTGCAGTTTGCAGACATTTAGCCAAGGTGAAAGCTACCAGAAGAATGGCTTTCCAATAACAGAATTTGACACAGGCAGAAGCTACTGATTCAAAAGGAGGGACAGTGAGTTTCTTCAGCACAAAACTGAGGTCTTAGGCAGGTGGGATGGCTCTCCTTGGAGCCTTCATGAGTATACCTTTTAAGAACCATTTTACATCTAACCTGATCAGAAGAGGGGGATACAGAAGTAGGCAAGCAGATAAAGCTGAAATGTGTGCCTTAACAGATGAAACTGCTAGGCCAGATTTCAATAGATCATACAAATAAGAGGACCACTGGGGTATTATACGGCACTGGGTTCTATTATTTAGCCAGAAATCAGACAGTAAATCTTTCTCATTTTGATATGCAAGATTTCCTGGTGGTAGGTTTCCTTATTTGAGCACATCCTGAGAAAACTGGTGTCTAAAAAGGATCAGAATTCTAGCATCCATAATGTCAAGTTGAGGATGACCGATAGGGATGAAGTAATGAACCCTTCTATTCTATGAGAAATTCCTCAGTGGATGGTAACTTTGGGTAATGGCCTTTGGCTATGTGGAAGAGAAGGGGGAACCAATACTGCTGCAGCCAGCAGGGAGTCATGAGTAAGATCTTTGGGTATTCTCTTTGGATCTTCAATAAGATCTTGGGGAGAACAGGAAGCAGAAGGAAGGCATAGAAGAGCCTCTCTTTCCAAGGAAAAGACACTGCATCTGTTTTCCAAGCTTGTGGAAGTAGGTTCTGGTGCAAAAGAGTGGAAGTTGTTGTTGATAGAGGCAAAGAGAGGCATCTCTTGCACCCTTCATTTGTGAACTTATTTCTAGGAAGACCTCCAGGTTCAGCATCCATTCATGGGGACCTTCCCTTGATCTGCTTAGAAAGACTGCCAGAACATTGTCTGGTGAGGGAATGTAAACTGCTGGGATTGAGAGTTTGCTCTTTTGGCCTGCCCCAATGCCAAAAGAACCAATCTATACAGTTGACAGGATCTGGTGCCTCCAGCTTATTTATGTATCACATGACCATTGAGTTGTCTGTAAATGCTCTTAAGGGACCTGGTTTCCAAGAAAGGCGATCTGCAGGGCCTGAATTAAATTAGTGCCCTCATCTTCTTCAGACTGATGGTTTGTTGGCCATTTCCCTGGTCTCTCAGGTTGCCCATCAATGCTCTCGATGCATTGTCTGATGCATCTGTGTGCAACTCCTGTTGCAGTGTCTGCAGTTTGATGGATACTCCTGGGTTGAGTTTTACTTGTGATATCCACCAAAAGTGGATCCACCACACTGGTTCCATGGTGTAATGGTTAGCACGCTGGACTCTGAATCCAGTGATCAGAGTTCAAATCTCAGTGGAACCTGTTAAGGCCTTACGTTTGGATGGCACAGTGGCGCAGCAGTAGAGTTGTCACTTCACAGCAAGAGGTTCTCCAGTTAGATTCTCAACTGGAGTGCCTTCTGTGCAAAATCTGCATGTCCTCCCAGCATTCGTGTGGGTTTTTTCTGGGTACTCTGGTTTCTTCCTCCAAAGACATGCATCTGGAGCGTTTCTCCCCAAGCCTCCACTGAAAATTGGCTTAATTCCAAGTCGGACTTTCCCAGTAAACAAATGTTAAATAAATAAAGATTTCCAACTTTAGGCAAGGCAGAGGGGAATCTGGATGTCTAGGGGATGGGAATGTTGGAACCAGATGGATTTCAGTTACCACTGAATCTTTCTCATATGGAGTCTTACAAAAGGGACCATAGGTATGGTTGCAGCCATGAACCCCCACTACTCTGAGAATTTCTCTTGCTGTGCACTTGCACAGAGTAACAAGACAGTGAAAGTAAGTGGAGAGACTCTGCAACTTGTCTGTTGGTGGAAAGGCCTGCATGAGTTTGGTGTCTAGTCTGGTCTTGGGATGGTTTCATTGCAAACTTCTTTAGGTTGATTATGAAAGTACAGTTGCGTACTCTTACCATAAATGTAGATGTTCGAGTGTATTCACTATTGCAGTCATTACCATTTGGGTAATCTGCTGGCAGGTTGCCCTCAGTAGGCCTGATTAACCAAGTCTTGGGTCCTGCGTCGGTTGTTGTCCCTTCTTCCATGACGTCAGGTCATCAGGGGGTATAAAACATGCAGCTGACGCCATTACATCAGTTTTTCTTGCCCCAGATGTCAGGTGCCCCCCAAATGGGGAGCAAAAAAAAAATATATATAGATATATATATATATATATATATATATATATATATAATTAAAAACACAAAAATATACCTCCAAACAAAAGTAAATACACCAAAAAGGCTTTTAAGCATAGTAAAAGGAAGTAGAGGTATAGTCAGAGAAAAACAGGACTGCAACAGTGAAAAAACTCGAACATCTACATTTATGGCAAGTGTACACAACTGTATTATGTTCTTTGTGTTCACTGTTGCAGTCATTACATTTGGATAGATTCCCAAAGCTATGGTTGGGAGGATGGATTTATACAGCATTAGGACCACCTATAAGGCCTTGCAAAACAGCAGTGGCAAAACCAGCTCTTGATTTAGAGAAAATTGGTAAGTGATAATGCTTGGTGAAAGTATGAACTGAACTCCAGGTAGCAGCTTCTAGAATATCCCTGGTAGAAACACCTCTGAGAAAGGCTGTTGAAGCAGATGCAGCCCTGATGGAATGAGATCTGATCCCCTGGGGGATAGGTTTTCCATGGTGCTTATAACAGAAATGAATACAATGGCATATCCAATTTGAAATGGTTTGCTTTGAAATAGCCTTGCCCTCTGCCCCTGCAGCAAATGCTACCAGCAGTTGTTCAGATTTTCTTCAAGATTTAGTCCTGTCCAAGTAGACTCTAAGTTGTCTGTGTACATCCAATGAATGCAGAATCCGCTCCCCCTTGTTCTGTGGACTGAGAAAGAAAGTTGGCAAATGAATGGACTGATTAAGAGCCACACTGAATACCACCTTGGGCATGAATGATGGATTAATTCTGAGTGACACCCTGTCCGCATGAAAGATGATGAAAGGCACCACTGCCATAAGGGCCTGTAATTCAGATATCCTAGCTGAAGTGATTGCTAAAAGGAAAGGTGTTTTCCAGGAAAGAAATTTTAAGTCTGCAGTAGCAGCTGGCTCGAAAGGAGGTAGAGTGAGTTTCTCCAATACAAAGTTAAGGTCCCAGGCAGGGGTTGGAGCTCTCCTGAGTGGTCTCAAGTTTTTGGCCCCTCTGAGATACTGCTTTAGAAGAGGATGAGAGAAGAGGGGGGTTCTGTGTTGTAATGAGCTGACATGGCTGAGGCATGGATTTTTATGGAAGAAAAAGACAGGCCCTTGTGAAGCATCTCAGTTAAGTATTGCAAAATCTGAGGTAAACTGGGCACTGCTGTGCTCATCCCTTGAGATTGATTTCAGGCACAGAATCTTTTCCATTTGTCAGCATACAATTTTCTAGTACTAGGTCTTCTCGCCTCCAAAATGACATCCATCACAGGTTTACTGAGGGATGCTGAGGGGAATTTAAGTGATTAGCCAAGCTGCAAGATTCAATGTTTGGAGGTGAGGGTGCAGAATTTGGTTCTCCTGCTGAGACAGTAAGGAAGGTGTCTGAGGCAGGTACCACGGTGAAATGTGTGACACACTGCGCAGGAGTGGGTACCAGTGTTTACGAGGATAGTCTGGAGCAATCAAAATCATTTTTGGTTTGTCCTGTTTGACTTTTAGTAGAACTATGGAGAGCAGAGGCAGAGAGGGAAAGGCATAGACTGAAAGGTTTTTCCAGCTAAGGACAGAGCATCCACGTTCCAGGCTTTTTTGTGATGAGTTCTTGTGCAAAATTTGTCCAACTGGTAGTTCTGGGGTGAGGCAAAAAGATCTATGTCTGGGCTCCCCCATTTGCGTGTCAACATGTTGAAAATCCGTGGTTCCAGTTATTTCTGCTTAGTTCGTCTGCCAGAACTTTCAGCTTTCCTGGCAGGAATTGAGCTTGTAGTTGTACTTGGTATCTCAAGGCCGTGTTCCACAATGCCATGGCTAGTCTGCAAAGGGGGTAGGAATGTGTACCCCTTGCTTGTTTATGTACCACATAACCGTGGTGTTGTCCGTCTTTATCAGTAATTGTCCTGGATGAGGGTAGTCCTTGAAGACTGTCAGAGCATTCTGTATAGCTAGCATTTCTTTTTGATTGATATGAAGGTGCATTTGATTTGGGCTCCATTGGCCATGAATGCAGTTCCCTGCCAGATGAGCCCCCCCATGCATAGTCTGATGCATCTGTAGTTAGGGTTTGGGTGGCAGGGGGTGGTGCGAATGGCAGTCCCTTGTTTTGGTGGCAGGCCTCTGTCCACCAGAGGAACTCTAGGCGCAGGCAAGGTATGATAGGAATCATTGTTTCAGGCTGTGACAACGCTGACTCCATAAACCTTTTAAGTACCACTGAAGTTTCCTCATATGCAGTCTTGCATATGGAATTAGAAGAATGCAGGAGGCCATGAACCCCAAGGCTTGCAGTATTTGCCTTGCAGATAGCATGTTTTTTGTGGCCACCTGTTTGAAGTAGGTCATCAAATGAATTTGCTTTTCTGGCATAAGGAAAACCATCTGGGCAGTTGTATTCAAGCTTGCACCGAGGAATGTAATTTTTTGAGAGGGTACCAGTTGTGATTTCTTTTTGTTTATGGTGTACCCTATGCAAGTTAGAACTCTTTTTACAAACGCCAGATGTTTTAAAAGAATGGCCTGGTTTTCTGCCTGAATTAAGACAATCATCCAGGTATGGATATATCTGAATATTTCTTTGCCTGCAAAATGCAATTACTGGAGCCAGGCACTTTGTGAATACCCTGGGCACAGTAGACAAGCCAAAGGGCAGTGCAGAGAACTGATAATGCATGCAGCCTGCTTTGAAGAGTAGGTATCTTCTGCAAGATTCCCTGATTGGGATATGCAGGTAAGCCTCTTTTAAATCTAGAGTTGCCAACCAGGCATCCTTGCCTAGCATAGGAAGTAACTGGTGAAGAGTCAGCATCCTGAATTTTGGAATGTCCAGAAAAGTGTTTAGAGTAGACAGGTCCAGAATTGGACGCCATGATTTGTCTTTTCTGGGTACCAAGAAAAGTCTGGAATAGAAACCTTGTCCCTTTTCTTCTTCTGGTACTAGTTGAATAGCCCCCATGTTAAGGAGGGAAAGTACTTGTTTCTGAGCCTCTGCCCACTGATTTGGGGGCAGGTCTGGCCACCCGTTTGGGGTTGGCAGCGTGTGGAAATGAAATCTGTATCCCTGGGACACTACATTTAACACCCATTTGTCCTGGGTTATAAGTTGCCAGTTTCTGGAATGAAGAGTCAGTTTTCCCCCCAAAGGGGCGGCTAAGAGGCAAGTGCTTGGTAATTTTAAAGGGAAGTCATTGAGACAGTTTACCATAGGGTGGTGCCCTGTTGTTTCCAGATTTGGAAGTGGAAGCACCCCATTGCTTAGTTCTGAAAGTCCTTGGGACTGAAACCTGGTGCTTTTGGAATGTCTGGGTTTGGTTGGAGTGCCTCTGGAAGGAACTGGAAAGGACCAGTTCTTAGTAGGCCAGTGCCTACTAAATCTAGGAGGTTGTACTTGTAAGAAATCTTTCACAGTTTGCATAGATTTAGCTTGATCTTCCATCTTTTTTAGAACTCCTTCAGCCTTATTGCCAAACAGGCGGTCCTGCTGTAAAGGAGCATCCAAAAGTTTTGCTTTAACATGATCAGGCAGAGATTGCTCCTTAATCCAAGCATGCCTTCTAAGCACAGACCCAGTAACAGCAGCCCTGCAAGAGGCCTCTTAAGAATCAAAACCACATTGCAAAGTATGCTTGCCAATTTGTTCAGCTGAATGCAATAAATCCTGTAAATCTTTATTCTCCACACAGTCAGAAATCATCATCATTTTCTGTTTAAGCAGCCCCATGATATGCTGTTGATATTTTAGCATATGGAATTGACAGTTTAAAGCCCTGATTGCTAAAGTTGCAGAAGTATAAACCTTTTTACCTCATCTATCCAGCGCCCTGGAGTCTCTATCAGAAGGGGTAGGATTTTTAGCAGTAGAAGCCTTAATGCCCATGGGGCCCTGAGAAATGGTTTCAGGGTCCGCAACAGGATTTTTGAAAAGGAATTTCTGGGACTCAGGAACCCTGTAGTACCTGTCTGGTTTGCTAGGGGCTGGAGGCAAGGAATAAGGGGCCACACTGGATTCCAAAAACACAACAACAATGTCTAGTACAGGAGGTATAGCCAAAGGCCTATGCTGCGGAAGAAGATGGAAATCCCCAAGCCTTTTTTTGGATTCAGAGAAATCCTGACTTTCCCAGTGGAAATGCTCTCTTAAGGTATGTAAAGTTTCCCCAAAAAAGAAATCCTCAGGTGGAGAAACAGAGGGAATGAAATCCCCTGCATCCGAGTCCTCATAAGCAGGTATGGACAAATCCAGGCAATTAGAAGAGTCAGAAGAAACAGAGTCCTGTTCAGAAGATTCATAGTCAAGTTCAATCTGAGGCCTCTTGGAGGGGGGGGGGGGTCGACTACCCCTGATTAGAGTAATTATGTCTTCAGCCATTTTGATCATTTGTTTTTTAGGCATAGGGGCCTGAACATGTGGCCTGGGCGTCATTTTTTTAGACATAGATCGACATTTAGGCCTGCCTTAGTATTGACGTTGGAGTTGGTTTAATATGCAAGTCTGTAGGCCTGAATACACCCTCAGAAGCCAGTGCTCAGCGGCTCCGGACCCATCCAAGGTAGAGACATCTGCGGGTACCGGACTCCAAATGGGTCTCAGTAGAGGCCTGCGAATCAGAAATAGCGGGTATCAGGGGCTGCGAAAGCACCTCACTGAGTACCAGCGAACTGGTGACTGGCTTAGGAGAATCGTCGTCGGCAGTTTTGGATCTCAATGGCCTGTCTCTGTCTTTTTCTTTACGTTTTTTTGGTATTCCGGTATTCGGATGGCTAACTGACGTCATTTCTGGATAATTAAACCAAAAACCGAAATATTTAGAAGCAAAAATGTACCGACGACGGATAGTGCGCTGATTAAATAAAGCACAAAACCGACAGCAAGGTACATCGTGGTCAGGGCCTAGGCAAGGAATACAGTACAAATGAAAATCCTTATGAGGTATTTGCTTCCCACAAGTAATGCAATTATTAACTTTTACTGACATCGGTAAGGAGCAAGAAAAAGTTTCCCCAACGGGGTACTTAGCTTTTAGTTGAAGACTTCAGTTCTGAAACTCGAAAACAAAAATTTCAGGAGTCGGCCGACCGGCACTTGTGAACTGCTTCTGCTTCAGGCACCGCGCGGCAAGAAAGACTGATGTAATGGCGTCGGCTGCATGTTTTATACCCCTGACGACCCGACATCATGGAAGAAGGGACAGCAACCGACACAGGACCCAAGACTTTGTTAATCAGGCTGACTGAGGGCAACCTGCCAGCAGATTACCCAAATGTAATGACTGCAACAGGGAAACACAAAGAACATCCACAGGC
The DNA here is from genome assembly GCF_019279795.1 of Protopterus annectens. Lineage (NCBI taxonomy): Eukaryota > Metazoa > Chordata > Ceratodontiformes > Protopteridae > Protopterus > Protopterus annectens. Next base: position 14,828,006 of record NC_056730.1, read on the forward strand.
TCTGAAGTAGGGATAAGATGAAGCTAACATGAATTAAGAGCATCTGCTAAGAAGATGCCTGTAAGGGAATAAAAGCTGGAGTGAGACACTTTGTGAAATCTCTGAGGGCTACAGAAAGTTCAAAAGGCAAAGAAAAAAAATGAAATTGTGAAGAGCAAGTAGAAAACTTCAGACATTTTCTGTAAAGGGTGACTAGAAATATGAAGACAGACATACCTTAGGTCCAGAAACACCAGGAAAGTTTGTGGAAGAATGAATGGTAGCAGAGTTTGTAGGGACATCTTAAAAGGTGGGACACAGAGAAAGGCGTTGAGGGTAGAGCAATCCAGAATAGGTATCCAGTCTTCCTCTTTTCTTGGAATGATGTGGAATAGAACCAATTTTCCACAAATTAATTTAGGCACCAGTTCTATTGTGCCTTGCTCTAGCAAGGTTTGAATGATGGGAGACAGCAACTGTATCTGACTCTGAGTAAGAAGGATGCTATTAAATGACGGAACTTCTTTCCAAGTCATTCTGTACATGTTCTGAATTATGGAAAGAACCCATTTGTCTGAAGTGATGAGTAGCCAGTTTTTTAGAGATGAAGGAAGCCTTTTGGATAGGGGTAGGGAAGGTGACAGAGGGTAGGGGGGGCTCCCAGATCAAAATCCTCTGTCTGGTTTGTCTTGGAATATTTTTCTAGGCAATTTTCTGGTGTTATGAGAATGCCTACACTCATTGAGAGCAAGGTAGTTCCTTTGGAATCTGGGCATAATAGAGAGAAAAATCTGTCTACAGTCCTTCATACCTTTACCTTCTTTTTCTTGTAACTGTTTAAAATGACTAGCAGTATCCACACCAAACAAAAGGTCTTTGCTTAAAGCAGAGTCTAAAAGTTTTGCCTTTTGTCCAGTTTTGTGAGGTTTCAGCCAGTAACTAGTAGTTTATTGGTCGTTTTGGGCCAGTTTCTAGCTTTTTCCAGCCCCCTGGTATAAAACTTTCAGCTTGTACCTACTCAGCACAGACTCCACGTGGGCCAGCAGAGTAATCCAGGCTGCAGAGAGCTGAATAAGCGACTTTTCTTGATACTAAGTATATTTTTTGTTGCTTTCCACATCTGAATACCTAGCAACTGTATTTCGCCTGCCTTTCTGTTACATTGAAGCTGTTTTACTGCATTTAACTTAATATTGCACTTGGAATCCTTGTTTGTTACTATTTGACTGTATTTGTAGCAAATTCTTCTGTGTAAGCTGTAGTAGCTGATTCATAGCATTTATAAGTGTTTGCTGTACCTGTTTCTGCCTGTTTTGTGAAAAAAGAAAAAAGAAAAAATATATCTCTTGTTTTCCTGCTTTACTAGTTTAGTCCAGTTTCAGAGTTGCTGATTCCTGGGCTTTGGTTGTAGTTCCTGTGTACTGTTTCCTTGCCTTATTTGGGGAAGGAAGCTACCTTGCTTACCAGTGGGAGTGGGAAGCATTGAGCTGCCTTTGTCCAGTTTTGTGAGGTTTCAGCCAGTAACTAGTAGTTTATTGGTCGCTTTGGGCCAGTTTCTAGCTTTTTCCAGCCCCTGGTATAAAACTTTCAGCTTGTACCTACTCAGCACAGACTCACGTGGGCCAGCAGAGTAATCCAGGCTGCAGAGAGCTGAATAAGCGACTTTTCTTGATACTAAGTATATTTTTGTTGCTTTCCACATCTGAATACCTAGCAACTGTATTTCGCCTGCCTTTCTGTTACATTGAAGCTGTTTTACTGCATTTAACTTAATATTGCACTTGGAATCCTTGTTTGTTACTATTTGACTGTATTTGTAGCAAATTCTTCTGTGTAAGCTGTAGTAGCTGATTCATAGCATTTATAAGTGTTTGCTGTACCTGTTTCTGCCTGTTTTGTGAAAAAAAGAAAAAAAAGAAAAAAATATCTCTTGTTTTTCCTGCTTTACTAGTTTAGTCCAGTTTCAGAGTTGCTGATTCCTGGGCTTTGGTTGTAGTTCCTGTGTACTGTTTCCTTGCCTTATTTGGGGAAGGGAAGTTACCTTGTTTACCAGTGGGAGTGGGAAGCATTGAGCTGCCTTTTGTCCAGTTTTGTGAGGTTTCAGCCAGTAACTAGTAGTTTATTGGTCGTTTTGGGCCAGTTTCTAGCTTTTTCCAGCCCCTGGTATAAAACTTTCAGCTTGTACCTACTCAGCACAGACTCCACGCCAGCAGAGTAATCCAGGCTGCAGAGAGCTGAATAAGCGACCTTTCTTGATACTAAGTATATTTTTTGTTGCTTTCCACATCTGAATAGCTACGAACTGTATTTTCCCTGCCTTTCTGTTACATTGAAGCTGTTTTACTGCATTTAACTTAATATTGCACTTGGAATCCTTGTTTGTTACTATTTGACTGTATTTGTAGCAAATTCTTCTGTGTAAGCTGTAGTAGCTGATTCATAGCATTTATAAGTGTTTGCTGTACCTGTTTCTGCCTGTTTTGTGAAAAAAAAGAAAAAAAATATCTCTTGTTTTTCCTGCTTTACTAGTTTAGTCCAGTTTCAGAGTTGCTGATTCCTGGGCTTTGGTTGTAGTTCCTGTGTACTGTTTCCTTGCCTTATTTAGTGGAAGGGAAGCTACCTTGCTTACCAGTGGGAGTGGGAAGCATTGAGCTGCCTTTGTCCAGTTTTGTGAGGTTTCAGCCAGTAACTAGTAGTTTATTGGTCGTTTTGGGCCAGTTTCTAGCTTTTCCAGCCCCTGGTATAAAACTTTCAGCTTGTACCTACTCAGCACAGACTCCACGCCAGCAGAGTAATCCACTCTGCAGAGAGCTGAATAAGCTACTTTTCTTAATACTAAGTATATTTTTGTTGCTTTCCACATCTGAATACCTAGCAACTGTATTTCGCCTGCCTTTCTGTTACATTGAAGCTGTTTTTACTGCATTTAACTTAATATTGCACTTGGAATCCTTGTTTGTTACTATTTGACTGTATTTGTAGCAAATTCTTCTGTGTAAGCTGTAGTAGCTGATTCATAGCATTTATAAGTGTTCGCTGTACCTGTTTCTGCCTGTTTTGTGAAAAAAAGAAAAAAAAAAAATATATATATATCTCTTGTTTTTCCTGCTTTACTAGTTTAGTCCAGTTTCAGAGTTGCTGATTCCTGGGCTCTGGTTGTAGTTCCTGTGTACTGTTTCCTTGCCTTATTTGGGGGAAGGGAAGCTACCTTGCTTACCAGTGGGAGTGGGAAGCATTGAGCTGCCTTTTGTCCAGTTTTGTGAGGTTTCAGCCAGTAACTAGTAGTTTATTGGTCGTTTTGGGCCAGTTTCTAGCTTTTTCCAGCCCCCTGGTATAAAACTTTCAGCTTGTACCTACTCAGCACAGACTCCACGTGGGCCAGCAGAGTAATCCAGGCTGCAGAGAGCTGAATAAGCGACTTTTCTTGATACTAAGTATATTTTTGTTGCTTTCCACATCTGAATACCTAGCAACTGTATTTTGCCTGCCTTTCTGTTACATTGAAGCTGTTTTACTGCATTTAACTTAATATTGCACTTGGAATCCTTGTTTGTTACTATTTGACTGTATTTGTAGCAAATTCTTCTGTGTAAGCTGTAGTAGCTGATTCATAGCATTTATAAGTGTTTGCTGTACCTGTTTCTGCCTGTTTTGTGAAAAAAAAGAAAAAAAAAAAAATATCTCTTGTTTTTCCTGCTTTACTAGTTTAGTCCAGTTTCAGAGTTGCTGATTCCTGGGCTTTGGTTGTAGTTCCTGTGTACTGTTTCCTTGCCTTATTTGGGGAAGGGAAGCTACCTTGCTAACCAGTGGGAGTGGGAAGCATTGAGCTGCCTTTTGTCCAGTTTTGTGAGGTTTCAGCCAGTAACTAGTAGTTTATTGGTCGCTTTGGGCCAGTTTCTAGCTTTTTCCAGCCCCTGGTATAAACGCTAGCTGATTGAGCGATTTAAGGCGGAGCTGCCACTGTTGCACACTAGGGCAGTGCCGGTTAAGCAGGTTTAAACTATTCGGCTACCTAAAGTCCACTCTTCAAATTTTCCTTAAAACTACCTTCCTCGAACTATACTACTGATCAAATCAGCATATCCTATAACTAAAAGATCATCTCTACTTGACTCCAAGTAGACTATTCTCTATCTATTAAACCTAGCACTTGCTCCTACAGTACTTATTACCTTGATACGCACTCTTGTCATAGATAGCACCCCAAAAGGCAACCCCCATTTCTCGGTCACCCACGTCCCCGGAATCTTTTTAAAGTTTTTCGTCTACCCTTCTAGCATGTCGAGGATCAGTTGCTAGTGTCCTCTCCTGCTCAGCTGGTGAACCTGGGAATATTGAGGCAATGTTTCAATTGCCTCATGTACACAGACAACCCTCTCCTCCTCCCACAAAACACAAATACATGCGAGATGCAACTATACGGCCAAACTGGAGGCTGAGCTCTCTCAACATAGGACTGGCAAGACCAGTCAGGAGGAGAAGGTTACCACACACACTATAGACCCAGTCTCACATAGTACCATTACAACCTCAAATCATACACATAAACACACAAAGACACACTCGGAGGCTCTGATCAAAATCTACCAAAACAGCAGAGGCCACCAAAGCAGACACCCAAACAACCACCACCTCAGAACACAACACCCAACACATAGACCTCACAGTCAGAGTGTCAAACAGTCACAGCCCTTAAGGCCAAACACAATGCCAGACACACTAGTCATTGGTGACTCCATAGTCAGACACACTGATGTCCCGCTCACCAGACTGAGTAAGGAGAAGGTCACAGTAAGCTGCCTATCGGGCGCTAGAATCCGCCACATAACGCAAGCACTCAGGTCTCTCAACAGCAGGTACAAATATGACTCAGTCATTGTCCACGCTGGTGTAAACGACCTGAGACGCACCTCCTTGGACTACATGTAAAGAGACATTGAGGAGCTCTCTGATTATGTAGCCCAGGCAGGTATGACCCTGACCTTGAGCAGTATCCTACCTTCACCAAGAATGATGCCACAATACAGAGATAAGATGATCAGCTTTAACAATTGGCTTAAACACTGGTGTCATTCAAAGGGGATCCAGTATCTGTCTGCCTGGGATGACATGCTGGACAAGCCACGCTGCTCTCAAGGGACGGCTTGCACCTGTCACCCCTGGGATTCAGGATATTGGCAAAGGCTCTTGCCACCCCCATAGTGCCTTTTTTAGGCAAGGCTCTAATTCTAAACCTACCACCCTAGAACACAAAAAAGGAAAAAAACTAAGGGTAATGCTGCTCAATGCCAGAAGTCTAAATCTCAAAATGCACGCACTCGAGGCCCTTCTCAGTATGGAGAACATCGATGTCTGTGCTGTGACAGAAACCTGGTTCAAGGCTCCTGAGAGCACCCCAGCTATCAGGTTTTACCTCATATCATGCTCCGCCCCAAAATCCGGACAATACCAAGAAAGGAGGGGGTATCCATATTCATCAAGGACACCCACACCTCAAGACTGGTGGCAACGCACGATGCATCGGAGACCATCCAGGTGCAATTAACCATAGGCAAGACTGCTCTGCAAATTGTAGCATGTTACAGGCCACCCTCACAAACTCAGGAAACTCACATGGCCTTCCTGAAAACACTAGAGGGGATAAATGTATCACCAAACACCATCATACTAGGTGACTTCAATTACCCTAATATAGACTGGGAACACTACTCAAGCCCAAACACCCTAGCCCAAAAGTTCCTGGAATTCATAAACTCAAATGCCATGGAACAACTAGTCACCATCCCCACAAGAGGAGATAACATACTTGATCTCATCATCACGAACATGGGAGCACAATGTTCAACACCGAAGTATACCCCTCACTGGTGAGATCAGATCACAAACTAATCTCGCTGGAGGTCCTCATCCCACCCCACCTGAAATAAAAAGACCACAGTAAAGAACTTCTCAAAAGCCGACTTCACACTTCTAAAGACTAGTGTGGTCTCCTTTCAGGCCCCGAGCGGAAAACAATACTCAAGCCGCTGAATCACTTACAAACGCCTTCTACCAGCACCTGCAGGACTGCATGGATAAGGCAATCCCAAGCAAAACAAAGACTCTTTGTACCAAAGGCAAGCGTCCAGTCTGGTGGACCCCAGCCATAAACAAACTCTACAACAAAAGGAGGAAGCTACTACAAGATAGAGCAAAATCCTTAAAAGGTAAGACACCCTTGATCACTATAAGTAAAAAACTAAGAGCTCTCATAAAATCATCCAAAGCAAATTTGAGAGAAAAATAGCTAAAGACTCAAAAGACAATCATAAGGCCTTCTTTAGCTATGTTAGAAACCTAGGAGGAAACTCCCAGATATGCTCAGAACTAGTTCAAAATGATGTGAAGATTACTGATCCTACAGACATTGCCAACATACTGGCTGACAGGTTCAGTGCAAACTTCTCCCTCCCCCAAAAGGAGAGATATCTATACCAAATGAGTGCAGCCCCCAAACATCTCCAACGCCCAAGTGAGAACTGCTCTCCAAAGCAAAAACACAGCATCCATGGGACCCGATGGTGTCCCCGGCTGTGTGCTCCACGAACTCAATGAGGAATTAAACCCACAGCTACGACAGCTGTTTAATCAAAGTCTTACCTCTGGATACGCACTCCAGGAGTGGCGCACTGCAACTGTGGTCCCACTTCACAAAGGCGGTGCCTCCACAGACCCTGGAAATTACCGCCCATTAGCTTGACAAGCCTTATCTGCAAAGCCATGGAGAGGATCATAATGGACCTCATAAATAAAGACATAGGGAATTTGCAGACTTTGGATCCAACCCAGTTTGGCTTTGTCAAAGGCAGATCATGCCTTTTAAACTTGGTTGACTTTTTCAAACAGTCACCAAAGCCATTGATGAGGGAAAGGCAGTCCATACAGCCTACCTCGATCTGGCTAAGGCCTTCGATACAATACCCCACTCGGGTATCATTGAAAAACTCATCAGCTTAAATGTTAACCCATACATCACAAGATGGGTTGCAAACTGGCTGAGTGACAGAACCCACAGGGTCAGAGTTGCTGGCGCCATGTCAGACTCAAAGCCTGTCACAAGTGGTGTCCCACAGGGCTCAGTCCTGGGCCCACTCTTGTTTGGCATCTACTTTTCCAAGTACAAGCAAACACAGGAGGGTTATGGCTGACAAAGTTTGCAGATGACTGCAAACTGGGCCATAGTAGAAAACACATCTGACACAGATATCCTTCAGAAGGGTCTCACAGAAACGGATAACTGGTGCCAGAGCCACGGCCTAAAGTTAAATGCCAAAAATGCATAGACAAACCCTTCGGGAAAAACAAGGTTAGCCCTAGCTAGCAAATAGGTGGCAATCCACTGAGCACAGAAGAAGTTATCAGGGACCTGGGGACCCAGGTTGATAGTAGTCTGTCATTCGACACCCATGTAGCTAAAGTAGTTAGGAAGTCCTTCTACATTGCCCACCTTATCATGAAGGGATTCTCATCTAGATCAAGGGAGGTCATAGTCTCCCTTTACTCATCACTCATCAGACCAATGATTGAGTACAATGCCCCATTCCGAATGTATCTGACCCGACACTTGCAGCAGCTGGAGAGGACACAAAAGTTCCTCACCAAAAGGATAAAGGGTCTCAAAATCTGTCCTATGCTGCCCGACTGAAAGAACTCCAGCTCTATTCAGTCGCCACCGCTTGCTCAGAGGTGACCTTTGCCTAACATACAAGGCCATGTCAAACCCAGATTTGATGAATATGCTTCACCTCAAAAATCTAGATCCATCAGAGCCACAAGGGCGGGAGACTTAAACCTCGACACGGCTATTAATAGGACGTGCTGGAGGGATAGATTCATCACCCAAAGACTCCCTATGCTGTGGAACAAAATCCCGGTACATGTGAGGCAGAGAACCTCGCTGGCCTTGTTCAAGAGAAATCTTGACCAATGGATGGGAGATCGCAGATATACCCCAGGAATTACCTCAGTGTCACTGCTCGACAGAGGCACAGAAAAATAATGGGTATAGTTCCCCATACTAAAGGGGTGGCGTAAGCCACAAAACGATGGGCTAGGCTTATAAATGCCCTCGGGCAGATAGCCTAGTATGAACCTATGAACCTATGAACCTATGAACCTATAATATATTCTGGGAGAGGCTGAGAGCATAACCATGCACAACTCCTGATCACAGAACCTGAAGCAACTGCCCTTGTGGAAGCTTCAACTGCATCACAGACACATTTTACACTGTTCCTAGTCACTTGAGAAGCCTGAGCCAACACAGATAAGGCCTGTTGTCAGGGGAGGACAATATTTTACTTAAATTGTCCAGAATACACACTAAGTATTCAGCCACATGGGTCTGATAATTCAATCCACTAAAGGCAAGAGTGAAAGATGTATAAACCTTTTTCCCCAATCTGTCCTTTGCCCCGCTGTCTTTAACTGATGGAAGAGCATTGGCAGCAGGAAGTAAGTAAATGGGGATGTCTGTAGACACAGAAAACATAGAAATCTCTGCCACAGGGTTATTGTACATAGATTTCAGGTACTTTGTAAATCTATCAGGCCTTTTAGGTACTGGTGGCTGTGAGTTAGGAGCAGTGGAAGTGGATGCAAAGGCATCAAGGAAAGCCTCCAGAACAGGAAGAAGAGGTGCAGGAGCAGGAGTGCCTACTACCAAGAGGTTATAGTATCTCTGGTGATTCTCAAAAATCTGGTTTGATTACCATTCAAAATGTTTCATCGTATTAACAGTTTCTCCACAAGAAGCTTTTTCAATAGGGGAACCAAGAGAAAGAAAATCTTCATTAGCAGAAGTCACTTGGCCTGGCAAGTGGATCTGGAATAAAGAGGTCAAAGAGTGACCAGTGGAGTCTGATGCAGAATCTTCATCCTCTGAAGAGGCATCTAATTGTCACTTTTGGGCAGTGGTAGGAGAAACATTAAGAGATAGTAGGCCATGCAAAGGATGGTGGCCTGAGTGCCATTATGGCCTTAAACAAGCCCAATGAAAAATCCATCCACTCATAGGTTGGTACTAGGCTATCTGCCCTAGGGCCTATACAAGCCTAGCCATAACAATTCCCTGGCTATTTCTTCCAACACTATTTACTTCCCTGGACCCCTGTCTAGCAGGGTGACTGACGTGATCCCCGGGGTGAATTTCCTTTCTCCCATCCAATCGTCAAGGTTCCCTTTGAAGAGGGCCAAAGAGGCACTCTGCTTGACATGTATGGGCAATCTATTCCAGAGTCTGGGGAGTCTCTGGCTCAGGAACCTATCCCTCCAGCATGTTTTGTTTATTGTGATGACAAGGTTTAGATCCTTGGAGCATGTGGCTCTGAGGGATTGGGATTTCTTTAAGTGTAGCATGTCCACCAGCTCTGGGTTTGACATGGCCTTGTATGTTAAGCAGAGCTCGCCTCTGAGTAGATGATATACGACAGAGTATAGTTGGAGTTTTTTAAGGCAGTTAGCGTAGGGCATCTGCTCTAGGCCTATGATTCTTTTAGTGAGGTATTTCTGAGGCCTTTCCAGTTGTTGCAGATGTCATGAGAGTTACATACCAAATGGGGCATTGTATTCTACAATGGGTCTAATGAGGGATGAGTACAGTAGGACAATGACCTCCTTTTTTCTGGATGAAAAGCCCTTAGTGATGAGGTGTGCCACATAGAAGGCTTTCCTGACTGTTGTGGCAATGTGGTTATCGAAGGTGAGACCACTGTCCACCTTTGTCCCTAAGTCTCTTGTCACACTTTCAGTGTTTAGTGTACTGCCACCTATATGGTAATTCATGGGTACATGTTTTTTCCCAAAGGGGATAACTACACATTTCTTGGTATTGAGCTTGAGCCCATGGCTCTGGCACCAAGCATCTGTTTCTGTAAGGCCCTTTTGTAGAGTATCCACATCATTTGAGGATTCAATAATGGCTCCCAGTTTGCAGTCATATGCAAACTTTGTTAGCCAGAGTCCCTTAGTGTTGGCCTGTACTTCAGAAAAGTAGATGCCAAACAAGAGCGTTCCCAGGACTGAACCCTGAGGTACTCCACTTGTCACTTGTCTGGAGCTAGATTTGGAGTCGGCTACTTTTACAGTGCGAGTTCCATCAGTAAGCCAGTTAGCAACCCATTGGGTGATGTAGGGATTAATGCCCAGCTTAGTAAGTTTATCTATGATTCCAGAGTGGGGGATGGTGTCAAAGGCCTTGGCAAGGTCTAGATAGGCTGTGTGGACCACCTTACCCTTGTCCATGGCTCTGGAGACTGATTCGAAAAAGTCAATCAGGTTCAGGAGACAAGATCGGCCCTTCACGAACCTAAACTGGGTGGGGTCCAGTGTTTGAAAGTTGCCAATGTCTTTGTTTATAAGTTCCATGATAATACGCTCCATGGCCTTGCAGATAAGGCTCGTCAGACTGATGGGCGGTAGTTTCCGGGATCCAAGGTGGATCCCCCCTTGTGGAGTGGGATAACTTTTAGTTATGTACTCACCATAACTTCAGATGTTTGGGATCCATCTCGCCTACATTCTGACTGATGGGTTCGGAGCCGATCCCTCGGCTCCGACTCGGCACGCTTATGCTATAGAGCGAGGCCTCTAATTGGCTGAGCTATCTTTATCCCAGGATGCACTACCACTAATCCCCCAGATCTTGTTTGTCCGCATTCATGCACACATGCACAGCTTGTTTATATAACATTGTTAAATGTTTCAAGATGAAACAACAGGATTCGGACCTTCTGATATCCTCTGATCTCCAAGGAAGGGGGAAGGAGGGTGGGTTATTAGGAATGTAGATGGATCCCAAACATCTGAAGTTATGGTGAGTACATAACTAAAAGATGTTATGTGATCCTATCTCGCCTACATTCTGACTGATGGGACAGCGTCCCTAGCACCTAAATCCCGGGTGGCTCATTGGAAAACACTCCTGAGCACTGTGGAACCAAATGAAGCTCGTCCTCTAGATGCCACATCTAATTTGTAGTGAGAAATGAAGGTGCGGGAAGATCATGTAGCCGCAGCACAAATGTCACCAATAGCAAGCTTAGAATGAAATGCTACCAAAGTAGCCATAGCCCTTGTAGAATGAGCCTTGACAGAGGTGGTAAGCTCTTTGTTAGAATAAATATAAGCTTGAGTAATACAGTCCCTGATCCATTTGGCAATAGTGACCTTTGTGACCGCGTTGCCCAATTTATTTTCTGCAAAGGATACAAACAACTGATCTGTTTTCCTTGATTGTTTGGTCCTATCTAAATAAAAACGTAACTGCCTGTGGACATCTAGTGTGTGGAAAATAAACTCCGCTTTATTGGAGTATTTTGGGAAAAACTGGGAGCTCTAACGACTGTTGCAAGCATAAAGTAGAACAGACTTTAGGAACAAAAGAAGGATTTGGTCTGAGGATACCCTGTCTGTATGAAAACCAAGCACGGGGTTTCACTGACAAAGCTTGAAGTTCTGAAACCCTTCTGGCTGAAGTAATCGCCACTAGAAAGGCTGTCTTCCATGATAGAAACTTTAGATCACAGGTAGCTGCCGGTTCAAAGGGAAAGAAGTCAAGGCACGTAATACTATATCGAGATCCCATGGAGGTGCAGGATGAGAAATCGGAGGTCTTAATAGAGCAGCACCTTTCAAGAAGGTCTTACACAACCTGTTGCTCATTAAAGGTGGGTCTATGGATTCATGAAAATTAGAAATCGCTGCCAATTGTACTTTGATGGTAGAAACAGAAGAGCCTTGATTGAAAAGAGAGGTCAGGAATTTGAGTACTTCTGCCACGGAGTAGAAATGGGGTCCAGGCCCCGGAGTTGAGCCCAGATAGCAAACCTTTTCCATTTGCTAGAATACAGTTTCTTCAGTAGCAGACTTGTGGGCTGAAGATAATATGTGCACCACATCTGGATCCAGTGCATGTCTCCTGACTATAGTCGGAAGAGGAGGAGCCAGGCCGTCAACTTTAATGTGTGTAGGGACTGGTGTAGTAGTCCCGACTGATGAATCAGTAGGTCTGGGACCTGGTCCAGGAACCATGGACCTTCCAGAGCATGTTTCGAAGATAGGGAAACCACACTTGACGAGGCCAGTAAGGAGCAATTAAGATCATCTTGCTCCCTAAGAGAGATGCCTTTGAATCACCCTGGGAGGAGAGGAACTGGAGGAAGGCATAAAGCAGGCCGGTGTGCCAAGAATGGACTAATGTGTCCATAGGGCTCTTCCCCGAGCCGGGTTAGGGAGAAAATTCTTTGCACTTCAGATTCAGAGGAGTCAAGAGGTCGCAACACGGAACTCCCCATTCGCTGAAAATCTGCCTTGTAATTGTCATATTCAGAGACCATTCGTGAGGAGAGAGGATGGTTCTGCTCAACCTGTCGGCTATGACATTGGACTTGCCCGGTATGTGAGTAGCCACTAGGAAGCGTTTGGTCAAGACTGCCCATTCCCAAACTCTCATCGCTTCTCTGCAAAGAGGACAGGATCTGGTCCCTCCCTGTTTGTTCAGGTACCAGACAACTGACATGTTGTCTGAGTGAACAGCAATTACGCCCTGAGGGAGGTAATCGTGAAGGGCTTGAAGGGACAGGAGTACTGCCCTCATTTCTAGGATGTTGATGTGGAGAGGGGTCTCTTCCGGGTGCCATTTGCCTTGGACTGACCTGCCCAGGGAATGCCCCCACCCCGCCTGGGAGGCGTCCGTGGTCAAAGTGGCTGCGGAGGAGGAAGAACAAAGGGTCGCCCCTGATCCAAATTGGAGGACACTAGCCACCAGCGAAGGTCCCGCTTGCAAGATTCTGTGATCCATATTAGATGATTGAGAGGGAGTTCCTGAAAGGACCACTGAGTTGAAAGAAGCCACTGGAGGATTCTCATGTGTAACCTTGCCAAGGAACTAGCAGAACTGTGGCAGACATCGATCCCAATAGCTGTAGGACCATTCTGGCTGGGGCTTTGGACCTGGGGAGTAAGGCTCAACCTGATTTTGAATGGTCTGAATTCTGTCTGCAGGTAGATAGACCCGCATCTGGTTTGAATCTATCTCTACCCCTATGAATCTTATTCTTTGAGATGGCCGTAACACAGACTTTGGCCAATTGAAGGTGATTCCAAGGAATTGCCCAGTGATATTGTGGCTTGCAGGCTGTGAGAAGTAGATGCTTGGACGTGGCAGTTAGGAGCCAGTCGTCTAGGTACGGAAACACCTGGAATCCTAGACTTCTCAAGTGGGCAGTCACTACTGCCAAGCATTTGGTGAACACCCTGGGTGCTGTGGTGAGACCAAAGGGCACTGCGCGGAACTGAAACTGACTGCCTCCCAGGCTGAAGCGCAAGTGTCTCCTGGACGCTTGATGTATTTTGATATGGTAATACGCGTCCTTGAGGTCTATGGAGCACATCCAAACACCTTTCTCCAACAATGGGAGAATGGTTTGTAAAGTGACCATTCGGAACTTGGACTTCTTGACTGAACGGTTTAGGTTGCTTGGGTCCAAAATGGGCCTCAAGTCCCCGGTCTTTTTTGGCACCAAAAAGAATCTTGAGTAAGTCCCTAATCCGATCTGGTCTGCGGGGACCGGTTGGATGACTTCTTTTGCAGCAGCTTTGAAATTTCTGAGGCTGCGGTATCCCGTTGACTGGGTGGCGGGTCCGGGATTTTTGGACTGAGGGGGGCAACAGAATGGGATGGAGTAACCTCCGGCGATAATTCGAAGCATCCATTGGTCCTGAGTGATCCCTTCCCAGGCCTTCAGGTGCTTCGAAAAACGACCCCCGACTGGCTCCGGGGCAGCACAGTCGGGCAATCCCTCAGGGACTATGAAAAGCTGAAGAGCCACGAAAGGACTCGCGGTCTCCAGTGTTGCGAGGGCCTCTGCCGCCTCTGGGACGGCGTCTTCCTGATGAATTTCCCCCTCCTCTGCCTCTGGAGGGGGAACCTTCCTGCTGAGAGGGGTAAGACTTCTGAGATCTATGGAACCACATCTTCCCTCCTCTTTTAGCCTTGGGATAAGGCCGAAAGGGAGTGGAAAATCCTGCCCCTACGGCAGTCAGAGTCTTACCCTCCTGTTCACAGCGGGTAAGTGTGTCTTTTACCTTGGGCCCAAACAGGGAGGACCCATCAAAGAGGGCATCGGCAAATGAAGACTTGAAGGCCTCCGCGAAATGACACAGGCGGAGCCAGGCTTGTCTCCGTAGAGCAATGCCTGTACTGCTCTACTCGCCTTCGGCCGCATACAAAATGAGCCTCATGGACGAGTTCGAAATGGACGACATTGTAGCCAGCTGAGATCCAACCGTCTGGGCCAGCTCCTCAGGCAGGTTACCTAAGAGGGTATCGGATAGCTCCTTAATCAGATCCCTCTGAAATCTCGTAAAGTGCGTCAGGTAGTTCAAAGACCTCAGAGTAAAGGCCGCTGAACTAATGGTGCGCTTACCGTACCGATCCATGCTCCTAGACTCCTTATTAGGAGGATGGACGGACGTAGAAGCCTCTGCTACATCTTGCTGGGTAGCAGATGCCACCACCGTAGCATCCACAGCCACACCTTTCGTAAGGAACTATCTGGGGGTGCCGAAAGAAATTTGTTTGGACGAGCGGGCACCGGTTCCACAGAGTCTGGGTGTTCCCACGCCCTTCGACAGATCAAATCCAAGAGCTCGTCGAAGGGCGGAGACACCCAGGAGGCGGAGAGCTGAGCCCCGAAGGCCTTCAGGAACACCGACTCATCAGCAGAGGGAGGTTTGGACTGCCAGCTGCCTCGTTCTTTTAGGGCTTCCAGGATGTCTGCAAAGGAGACATCATCCGAGGACGACTTGGGGGATCCCTCTGCATCATCGAGATCGGTGTCAGATGTCAAAGACTCGTCAGGGGAGTCAACGTGCTTCTTCTTGCACGTTCTCTTCCTGGGAGGTTCTTCCGAAGAGGCTTCAGAAGGACCTCCAGGAGGGGGAGAAACCCCAGCGGGGGTAACCTGAGGCCCAGGGGCTCCGCTGTCTACGGACAGGGGGACTGCCAACGACCCAGTCTCCAAATGTAGGGAAGGAGCTGGGGAAACTGTGGAGGTAGCCAATGAAGATTTGGCTAGAACACTCCTCATAGCCCTGAAGGCGGGACCACCAGAATCCTGGGAAGGTCCCCCCTCCGTGGCCACGACAGTGGATGGTACTCCCGCCGCCGACGCACCAAGAGGAAGACTTGGGACCGAAAGCATCAATCCCGAAGCCTCCCCCCCAGGGCCGAAGGAAGAAGTCCGTGCACTGAACTCCGACCCAAGAGCCGGAGTCGGAGCAAGGGTTGGGCCTGACCCTAACACCTCCACTGGTTCCACCAACACCTGCTCCAACGGTGCCGAAGCTATTGGAGGAGGAAGTACAGTAGGAGTGGACCATCGGCTCCAAGCCAAATGGGCTGGAGCCGAACCATCTTTGGAACACCGGAGACTGGAAGAGTCGAAGGAGCACCCTGTCGATGTCCGAATCAGACATCCTGGATGATCTCGAGGATACCGATCGGGCCCGAACCGATTTCTCCATCGGCTCTGAAGGGCTCGGGACCGGCTCGAAGACTCAACAATTATCGGCTCCGAGGAAACCTTCAAGGAAATTTCCCTCGGTGCCGATAAGGACTTTGGCTCCGAGAGGGAAGTGTCTGAGCCAATGACCCTTATCGGCTCCAATATCAGTGGAGCCGATGAGGGTGACCCGCCTCTCGATGCCCCAGACCTCGGCTCCGAAACCAGAGGGGTCGAGGCTGGAGGCATCGAGGCAGACCGTTCCGACCTCTGCTCCGAAGTCCGTGGAGCCGATGGAGAAGTCTGCTTAGTTTTCTTAGCCGTCGGTTCCAACTGACTGGTCGGAGCCGGCGCTTTCCTCTTTTTAGAAGGAGACGGAGAGGAAGATAAAGCCTCCTCGAAAGAAGGCTTGATTAATCCTTTGAGGATTAATTTGTTTTTCCTCTCCTGGAGGACTCTGGAGGAAAACGCATGGCATACACTGCACGATTCCTGCAGATGTTTAGCGCCAAGACAATAGACGTACGAGGAGTGGTCGTCCGTTATGGACATTTTGAACCCACACCTCGTGCACTTTTTAAACCCGGAGGGTTTATGTTCTTTAGACATAATCCTAGAAAAACAGACAACAACAGTAACTTAAGTGTTTGACACACAGGAACAAAATATGTATCACTAACTCAGAAAAAAATATTTAAACTAAAGAACTTTTTTTTTTTTTTTTTTACACACAAGAATGAGAGAAAGAGAAAGGGGAAACAAGGAGGGTCAAGACCCTCTAACTCAAACGGGTACTTGACCCACACACAACCACTAAAGTAGTAGTTAGCACAGGGGAAGGCCCTCTGACAGGAAAATATACTAAAATCTCAATCAAACTGTTAGAAACACACTCGTACACAAAAAATAGCCGTTAAAACAGCTTTTGGGTTTAAATGAAGCAAATACTGACAGGAAAAAAGCCTAATATATAGTACTTAGCCCAGCCAATGTTGAGACCACGTCCAAGCTCTGTAAGCGGCAAACGAGATCTGGGGGATTAGTGGTGGTGCATCCTGGGATAAAGATAGCTCAGCCAATTAGAGGCCTCGCTCTATAGCATAAGCGTGCCGAGTCGGAGCCGAGGGATCGGCTCCGAACCCATCAGTCAGAATGTAGGCGAGATAGGATCACATAACATCTGTAGCTCTGCGCCACTCAGTGGATGTTAAGGGTGATTAGCTTATAGTCAGTCCTAACTAACGAGGGGGTGACCACAGGTGTGGAGCATCGATTTCCCTTGTTGGTAATGACCAGGTCTAGGATATTGGAGCGCCTGGTGGGACTATGGATTAGTTGATCCAGGGCATTGGAATTTATAAATTCCAAGAATCGTTGGGCAAAGGTGTTGGTACATGAGTAGTTTTCCCAGTTAATGGCAGGGTAGTTAAAATCACCCAGTATTAGGGTGTTTGGTTCTATCTTAATATTTTCCAGTATGTTTACAAAGGTGTAGTGAGTATCTTGGTGTATGGTGGCTGATCCGTAGCAAGCTACAATTTGGACTGCAGTCTTACCTAGTGTTAGTTGCACCTGGAGAATTTCAGACACATTGTGTTGGGCAACTAGACTGGTGGTGTGAATATCATTGGTGAATATTGACACTCCTTTTCTATGGATGTCTAAGAGGAGTAAACATTTTTAGTTTTTTTTGTTTCTTTTTCCTAGGTGAAACGTCTGCTTTGACTAAATGCAGAGGCTCCAACCCTTGATAAATCTCAAGGAGTGACCCTGGAATTTCCTCTGTAATGAGGATCTGAGGTATGTCTACGGGTGTTTCAGAAATAATTAAGCAGGGTTCTCTCTCATCACCATCATTGGTAACTTCAGTCATGTAGGACATGTGAACCTCAGATGCCAAACCAGCCTCTGGTGGGGTCGTGGCAGCAGGCATCTGAGTAGGTGCTGGTTTAAGAATCCCCTACGGGTACATCAGAGTCTGACTGGGCAGTCATGATATCAGACATAGGCCTCTTTCTTTTGTACTGCTGAGACATCAGGGGCTTTGCTTGGGTGAGGTGCTTAAGGTGCTTAGCTTCCCAGCAGGAGTTAACAGACAAAAGTCACGTTCTTAAGGTCTTTAGGGCAAAGGATGGCCAGATCATACAATTTTTATAATCGTGTTCTGCACCGAAGCAGAAAGAGCACTGGGAGTGGTAATCCTTGTAATGAATCTGCCTACCACAATCACACTTTCCTCTCCTAGCTGACATCTAATAGAGCACACAAACAGCAATGCAACTGAGAAAAATAAGTAACGTTCCCCAATGGGGCACTTATCTGCACCAATGAAGGCCAACAGTACCAACAACCACACTTGGAATAAACCGACAGGTGTGAGACCTGCGTTTGGACTGGCAGCAAGATAGTCTCAAGATTTGTACTGATATGTCATCTGATACGTGGTTCTATGGAAGGTTTTAGCTTTGGTATCTCATCTGGATTTCCAGGTTATTTGGCGAGATGAACTAACAGTTTAGAATAAAGCAACAGTAATCTAAGGGAGGACTTCAAAGCTGTTATTACTACATGAAACAAGCTAAGGCAACAATCTTAAAAGGAAAGTTTGTCTCAGATAACATAATATGAGGAAATCCAAGGAAAAGCAGGGCAATAGTTCTTCAGCAGAAATACAGCTTTTAAATCAAGTATGGACCCATATGTTTGCAAACCACATCAGATGAAAAATAAAAAATTCCAGTAGAGCTGTGCACTCAATGGGGACCTAGTTATTAGTCAAGCTTGTTACATGATCAATAAACCAAAATTCCAGCACATAGTAGATTAGTAAATAATTCCAAATGCAAAGTTCAATGGCAAATAAGCAGGAGAAAACAGGTTGCAATGAAGATCAAAACTGGACATATTAGTGATGCCATATACATCCAAGGATAGCAGCTCCAGCTACGCCCAGACTGATGACAGACACGGAAGACAAGCAGCTGGCAAACTGCAGCATGGTAGGCTAGATGAATGTTAAATAAAAATGAGTAAATAAGCTGAATAACACAATGAAGCATTAGCTTCACTGTCAATATCATCAAGAGCAATGGGAAGCAACAGCAAAATAAAATCTGCTCTACAAAAGTGAAAGTGGAAAATTATAAAATCTGTAATCACACTGGTGCAAAAAATGATCTGCATCCATTTTACTAGTAGTTCAGTAGTTCAAAAGTGAAATTGTAAAATTATAAAATCTGTAATCACACTACAGGATATGGTGCAAAAAATGATCTGCATCCATTTTACTAGTAGTTCAGAAAAGTAGTCCAGCAAAGTCAGAACCTGTAAGACTTTCTGGAAGCCAAGACACTTGTGAGATTTGGAAGGGAAAAATGCCTACCACTTGACAGCTCTGCAAAATATAACAATGTGAATGCTTTCTGCAGGTGCTAAAGCACTTATGATATATAGCTATTTCATACTAAAAGGGTATTTCGTCAGTGTTGATGGTCTTCAAAAAGGTCCTACAATCTTGTTTAAACAGGACTATACTTCAAAATAAAGTATTAAATATCAGCTGTCAGAACGGTTCACAGAAGAAAGAAAGAAGCAAACATACAACCTACACATGTAGACCACTGCATCAAAACACTCTGCTAGCAGTCTCCAGAATCAAACTTAGATCTAGCAAATGAAAAATTATCCTACTGCTACTGTTAAGAATAGTGAAGCGTGTCCAGAAAAACTCATCGGGGATGTTTGAAACTGAGCTATATGGGACAGGCAGTTAACTGACTTAAGTGTTAAGGTTGCAAAGGTGGAACCCTCTTTCCTAACCTGTTAAAAGGCCTGAATTCTTTGGATAGAGGAAGGGAATCTATATGTTATGAACTTCAGAAATGAAAGTAACCAGCACAGATGGAAACTGAATATGCATTACACTTTGTCTGTAAAATAGCATGACAATACTGCCATCCTTGCAAAGATGACCGGTTAGGAACTGGGAACGAAGTCTGGGTGCTTCCAGCAAGAACTGCATCTCTAAAACTAGGCTTCATACTGCACCAGGCAGGCAGTGTGATGACTCTTAATAAAGATTCATTACTCTGTCCAGACTATCTTCACTACACAAAAAGTCTCCTACAAGAGTGTGAAGTATGCAGTCAGTGGCTCCAAAACCTGTAAGGTGCCAGAAAGACCTCAGAGATTGAAAAAAAAATAATAAACACTCGTAAAATAGCTGGTGTATAGGGGACTTAAATTAGAAGTTATGTACTTACCATAACTTGGCATCTGTGCTGTCCTTTTCATTCTTCCTCACAAATGGATCAGAATCCCCAGCTACGTAGCTCTTGGAAGGCCCTCACGGGAGGACATGTCGGTGTACTGTTGAACCAAAGGAAGCTCTGCTTCTTGAGACAATGTCTAATTTGTTATGCATAATAAAGGTACAAGTCTTTGACCAAGTGACTGCAGCACAAACATCATCAATGGAAGTCCTTCACATAAAAACAGATGAAGTAGCCATAGACTGAGTGGAGTGGCCTGTAGGTGGTTGTGGCAAATCCAGTCCTTTTTGAGAATAAACCAATGAAATGCAACTAGTAATCCATTTGGCCAGTGTAATTTTGGATACTGCCTGACCCAAGCAGTTAGGGGAAAAAGATACAAACAGCTGAATGGACTTCCTGAAATGCTTTGTCTTGTGAAGATAAAAACGTAATTGTCTGTGCACATCAAGGAGATGAAATATATATTCTCCCTTATTTGTAAAGTTTGGAAAGAAAACCGGTAATTGTATGGACTGGTTAATGTTACTTTCCATCTCCACATTAGGAAGAAAGGAAGGGTTGATACAAAGAGATGCCCTGTTCTTATGAAAAATAATGTAAGGAGGCTTAGCTGAAAGGGCCTGGAGCTCAGAAATTATTTTTGCTGATGTGATCGCCATTAAGATCATCATTTTCGAAGAAAGAAACTTTACATCGCATTTCTCTGAGGGTTCAAAGGGTTTCTGAGTTAAATCCTCAAGGACCAAAGTGAGGTTTCAAGGAGAAGAAGGGTCCTTTACTGACGGTCTGAGAAGAAAGACACCCTTCGAGAAGGGTCTACACAATCTTAAAAAGAGTAGACAGAAAGAGAAGAATTGCTGAAGTAGGTGCAGAAAAAGGGTCAATATTCTGACTGGAAGGCCAAATAGAGAACCTTTTCCATTTGGTTCTGTAGACTTTCTTGACAGAAGCCTTCTGGGAGGCCAAGATAATGCCACAAACCGGGGAAGCAAGCCTGGACTGTTTACCTATGACTGGAACTGGGGAAGCCATGTGGTTAGCTTGGGGGAGTGGAGACTGGGGTATTGAATTTCCGAAGGATGACACAGGAGATCCGGAGTGAACTCCAGTACTCCTGTGGGACATTTCAAGTTGAGTCCAGAGGAAGGGGAATTAAATCTGTTGAGGCCAGAAGTGGGCAATGCAAATGACTGAGCTCTTCAGCCTGCTTGCTTTCTGCAAGAACGTGGGAAATAAGATGAACAGGAGGGTAAGGACAGAGGAGTCCCAGGGGGGCCAATCGTACATCAGAGCATCTCTCGGTGACTCATCCGGAGGGAGTTCAAAGTGAAGTACTTGCTGAGAGGTGAGGCAAATAGGTCACAGCAAGGCTGGCCCCAGCGGCTGAAGATCATGTTCACTACTGACTGACTGAGAGACCACTTGTGGGGAATCAGAATGGATCTGCAACCAGGACAGGAGGTGGAAGGGAAAATGGTATGTGGTAACTTCTGGGTATGATTCTTAGTACCCATGAATTTCTTGTGATACTTGTCCAGGCATCTAGGTGCAAGGAAAAATTATCCCCAACTGCCTTCACAGGTGGACAATCAGGCAGTGCTTCAGGAGCGCTGGTAGGGCCTGTCAGAGAAGGAATCTGTAGTGCATTGGTTTTCCCCGGTATGTACATTGCAATAAGAAAGCAGTCTGGAGAGATCATCAATTCCCAGACCCTCATGGCCTCTCTGAAAAACAGATAAGAACAGATTCCTCCTTGTTTATTGATGTACTAGACTACTGACATGTTGTCTGTGTAAACTGCAATAGTTCCTAGAGGGAGAACGTCCTGAAAAGCTAGAAGGAATGCTCTCACCTTTAAGACGTTGGTAGGCAACTTGGTCTATGAGGTGCACCATGTGCCTTGGACCATCTTTTCCCGGAAATGCCTCCACCCCAGTTGGGAAGTGTCCATGGTGATTGTGACGACTGGTTGGAGGGAGAACAGCCTGCCCAGAAACAGGTTGCCAGTGAAGATGACATTTGCAGATTGCAGAGTTTCTTATGGGAAAAGAAAGGGGTTGGTAAAGTATGGACCACTGCACAGCCAAGGTCCACTGAAGGATTTGCATAAAGAATCTTGCTAGAAAAACTAGAAGAATGGCAGCTGGCATCAACCCATGAGCCTGTAGTACTAGTTTTGCTGGAGGGGATGGAAAAGACAGTATTGCCCATACCTGATCTCTCAATGATGTCATGCAATGAGGAGGTAAGTGCACCACCTGAGTCATAGTATTCAATAGAGTCCCTATAAATTTCAGGATCAGTATGGGGACCAGGTTCAATTTGGCATGGTTTACTGAGATGCCTAAGTTGTTGGAAATCTGGAGCAAGTAATCCTTGGCTTGTAGAAACTGATGCTTGGATGGGGTGGTGAGGAGCAAATCACTGAGATATGGAAACATCTGGAATCCTTTGAGCCTCAAGCGAGTTGCTACTGCTGCCATGCATTTGATGAACACCCTGGGGGCTGAGGTGAGACCAAAGGGCAGAAGTCTGAATTGTTGGGAATCTTATGCCTACAAGAAGTGCAGTACTTAAAACCAGTAGGTTTGTCGGACATCTTAGTTAGAGAAGGTAATGTGACCCTAGGAAAGAAAGGGGTTAGCAAGGCCAGAAAATAAAACAAGACATGTTGTTAGCTAAGAGAAAGGTGTGTAACCAAAGGGTTCAACACAAGCCAGAAAAATTATAAGATGGCACTTTTTTTTTTGAAAACCTAACAGAAAGGAAAAGTGAGTTGACTAGGAGTAAAAGAAAAATTACCAACAATGCTAGCAAAGGTTGGAAGAAAAAAATAAGGAAAGAGAAACCATAATGCCAGCGGCAGCTAAGGAGGGAGGAAAAGAGTGGATACTAAGTTTAACAGTAAAAGAAGAAAGTTTAAGCAGAAACTGTATGGAAAAAGTACAGTTGTGTACACTTACCATAAATGTAGATGTTTCTGCCTGCAGGTAAGCCCTCAGTCAGCCCAAATGCCAGTCTTGGGATTTCTGCGTCAGATGCTGTCGCCTCTTCCATGACGTCAGGTTGTCAGGGGTATAAAACATGCAGCCGACGCCATTACATCAGTTTTTCTTGCTCCAGATGTCAGGAGCCCACAAAATAGGAAGCAATCACATGGTGTGGAACACCTCCAGTAAAAAGTAAATATAATTTCCATAAGATATGGCCAAAAATGAGGATAGGTAGAAAGTATAGAAAATACAGGGGGCTGGAGGGAGGGTAACCAGGACTGCAACAGTGAATACACTTGGACTTCTACATTTATGGTAAGTGTACACAACTGTACTATGTTCTTCGTGTTTCACTGTTGCAGTCATCACACTTGGGTTGATTCCCAAACCTGAGGAAGTGTGGAGGCAGTCAAGAAATAGTAGGGCTGGGCTAGCAGGCCTTATGTGACTGCTGTGGCAAATCCAGCTCTGGATTTAGAAAAGACAGGTAAGTGGTAATGCTTGATGAAGGTGTGTACAGAACTCCAGGTTGCAGCTTCCAGGATGTCCCTGGTTGGAACTCCCCTAAGAAATGCTGTAGAGGTTGAGGTAGCCCTAGTGGAATGAGTTCTGATTCCCTGTGGGGAAGGTTTTCCAAGTGGGATGACTGCAACAGTGATG
Source organism: Protopterus annectens (assembly GCF_019279795.1). NCBI lineage: Eukaryota > Metazoa > Chordata > Ceratodontiformes > Protopteridae > Protopterus > Protopterus annectens. Next base: position 14,851,454 of record NC_056730.1, read on the forward strand.
ATGATCATGTGTCTTTCAGCTTTTCCCAGTTAGGGGTCGCCACAGCGGAACTCCGGTCCACTAATGATTGGTAGTTGATTTTTACGTGCCGAGTTACCAGCCCTGACGCACAACCTTCAACGAAGGTACGCCCATTCACGCATGTCTCCACGCAGAAGACGCTCTAGCTGACTGCAACAGTGAAACACGAAAAACATTAAGCCTTACATGCTTGAGACTGTGTAACCTCTGTCTTACCATACTGGTGGCATATGAGATCTGAGGAGTTGGGGATAGAATGGAGCATTATGGGTAGAGGGGAGAAGCTCGAGAATTGGAGACAAATTCTAGGGTATGAGGCCAAATCGGATCCAAGACCCATTTGTGAGGAAGAATGAAAAGGACACCATCAGAGCAAAGTGTTCTGCAGTCATCTACTGCATGTTACTCTCCTGCAGTGTCTTGGACAGCTTTCATCTCAAAGACAAGTTCCCAGAATCCAGCAATGAAAAGAGTACACAGGAAAAGGTCAGTCTTAGCAGGTCCTCAAAGAGCCACCTTAACAATGAATATAAATAACTGTACAACTTTAAAAACAACACTTAGAGGTAAGGGCCCGGAGGAAAAATTCCTGAGGACCAGTGTTACACTCCATGCCTAAAGTTGGTGAAGGTAGATCCCGAACTCTTAACAAAGCTTCCATTTTCTCAATTTTTGTACAACCTTTTGTTTAGTCTCTTCCTACATATCCTTAGCTGCCACACTAGAATTGTTTTACTACTAAATTATCTTAACTGCTAACTGCAAGGAGGAGGTGGTCATACCTTCCCACCAAATATTTCTCTCCATCAGCAGAGATAAAACACATTCTCAAAATGGCTACTACAGACTGTCTAGCTTGTCAGTTTCTGCTGTGTAATATTCTGTCTGATATGTACAAGCTTTTACACTGCTCATCACATGCTTATTATGCTGTCAGCTATGCTTGTTCTCTCCACCAGCCATAACAGCATGAAATAACGTGAGTTGAAGGACCCTGACCTAGTATATTTTCATATGAAGAGTTACTGGACCACATACAATGTGTATATGATGGGGACAGTAGACCACTATGCAACATCTATAACCATTTTTTGATACTGTTTTGAGAATCAAAGCACCGCTCCCCGCAGATTCATTTATTATTTGGTCATTTGTTTTTAAGGATTTTTGTTTCTCTGACAACACTTTTTAGGAATAACTACAATTTTTTCTTCCACTCCCATCCAGTTTTTTTTTCTAGAACTTTTCTAAGGCTCTCTCCCATTTTGTCAAAAACACCTCCCTTAAATTCAGTACCTACGTCTGACTGGTTTAAGAGTGTAATTAAATTTACTGCAAAACAGTGGTGATTACTTATTCCCAAATTGCTTTGAAGGGATCTGAGATCTCTCCTTTATGTCTTTGTGATGGCTGTGCTCTGAGATAGTGAGATAGTATAATATAGTGTTAGTCATGCAGCTGTGCTAGTACAAAATGCTAAACAAACATATCTCTCAACTGCCCATAATTTCAAAGGATGTCCAGAGTTTTGCCTCATATCTTTGGTTGGTTCCTCATAAAATTTGTGTTTTTTCTGGCAAACCACTGAGGACTGCAGTCACTAAACAATGAGGCATTTGAGTTTCAGAATTAAAATCCTTCAGAAAATGCATGTTAATGTAGAACCTGTTATTCTTAACATAAGAGCAATAATTAAAATCTGTCCCTGCCTGTGGGCCTTTGTTCCCCCATCATTTCTGAGTTTGTCCAGAATTCGTCTGCTAAGAGGTCAAGAAAATACCCAGCTTAAAATACGGGGAAAAAGGCATTCAGTACACATGTTCATTTATGACATAATATACAGCATTGTATTACATATGTCTACAAACCAGGTTAGACTGGATTACCTGTGTATGCTTTGTTGACTTGAAGGAACACTTCCTAGATTTGCAATGTTAAGCACTTTCTGAACTATACTCTGATGAGTTGTGCTCTGTGAAGTACCATTGATAACAGCAGTAACTTCATTCATACCACTCAGCTTTCCTGAAAGAATTTCAAGAAACAAAACAATTACAAATTCAAGAATGTACTGTGTTCTTTAAATACACGTTTTTTCTGAAAATGGCAAATATTCATCAATTTACACTTTCAGAAGCTAAAATCAAATTATTACATGATCCTCTAAGGATGTAATCCAACTGGATCACAATGACCTGCACCATTACTGCTGTGCTAAATGAAACAACAGTCCATTGATATCTATAAAAAACTTGTCATAGCTGACTGTAGCAAATGAAGCTACCGTCATCAGAACATAACAAACTACTGTAAAAGTGTCCAGAATACTCCCAAGTCATACACTAGTGTTGACCACATATACACGAGGGGACAGGGATAGAGTCCGTCTTTGGTCTTCCTGCTATGACTCTAAATCAAGTCCAGCTTTCATTCTTCCTTATAGTACTTATCAGGACACATTCTATTTATTGACATTTGTTGACTGGGAAAGTCCACTGGGCTTGGGACCCATTTTCAGTGGAGGCCCGGGGAGAAGAGATCTAAGTTACATGAAAATCATTACATGAATTAGTAAGGAAACAAATGTTTCTAACTTATAAAGACCTACTGACAAACACTTCACTGAAATAGTTTGTGCCTGCTGTAACCGCAGATAATCAAAGCCCTTCAGAAAAATGGTAGAAAGGTCTTTAATTAAGCACTTGCTGGATTAAGTAATATTTAGCAAGTTCTCCAATACGGTGGTTTTGCAGATCCCTACAATAAAGAGCAGCTGATACGACAGTTAAGTACTTGGATGATAAATGTGGTGCTGAGAATACTCCAACATTTCTTGATCCAATGTAGACTTAAAGGGACAATCCCAGAGTCTAAAATTCTGACTTAAAGAATCATGGTCTGATACCTCCCAGCTGTCACCACCCACTTACTATGTCACCATCAACCCTACTCCTAGTTTCAATTTACTTTATGCAGCCTGATTTCATTCCCGCTGGTGAATGCAATTAATATTTCAGTTCCTGATCATTAGGTAACAAAGTTATTACTTCTGTGTGTGTATTTGTGGTGGGGATGGTTAGGCAAGACTCAGTGTTTACTTTTTATAATCTCATCAAAAAGCTTATCTTAATTGTGCAGCTCTTTATTTATTCTGCATAGCGTAACTGCCAGCAGTATAGTCAAAAGATTATAGTTTAGTAAATTCATACTAAATCTTAGCAGTCTCTTGACTTATTTCCCTTGCTCTCTAGTAAAGCAATCTCAGAATTAGCATGTAAAACTATCACAGGTTGCCGTACTTTACAGCACTCACTGCGACAGTAAGATTTGGACTTCATTGTTTAAAATGAATCTACTGCTTAAGTCACGTGTTTTTTACAGCAGGCAGACAACCATCACACTTGGCTAGATACTATTCAGAGATAAAAAAAAACATATTAAAAAAAGAACACTGCTTCTACTCCTGTTTGAAACTTGCATCATTCTGATGTTTTCTACAGAGCAAGTGGCAAGCGTGCATGCCATCACAGCAATTAGCTAGCATTCAGAAATCTGCACAAAATAAAATCTGAAATGAGATGAACAGAAAATTCTGTTAACTAAAGTTTTAGCTTTGCACTGTTCATATGCTTTCCTGCAAAATAGTAGCAAATGAGATGATAAAATTGCTCAAAGGCTATTCTTTTTTCATGAGGATAGAAAGTACAGGTGAAACTAATGAATAAGGCAGTGAGAGAGCTGTTCTGAGTACAACTGCAATTTGAGATGGAATTTGACTAAGATCACTGAGACTTCCTGTAAGCACCACTCCCCCAACCCATCGCAGCCAAAGCTGGGACATGCTCAGAAAGCCAGACATAAAATGTAAACAAAGACCAAAGTCAAAACAAAAAATCCCTTTAAAGAACCCTTTGTGTGCATGGTGGATCAGCATGCAGAAATAAATATACTACATGTCCAACCTCCTTTGAGCAACACAGAAAGCACAGATTACACAGAAGCATCCATACTTTTCAATCTTGTGAGGAGTTTTAACTGCAGTGTAGAAAGTACAGTTGTGTACACTTACCATAAATGTAGATGTTCTAGTGTATTCACTGTTGCAGTCCTTAAAAAATGGGTTATCCAGTTCCCGGTATCCCACAGTCGGCCAGAATACCAAAGTCCTTGGTGTATGACGTCAGCTGCCTTCAATTTAGGCCTGACGTCAGGGTTCAAAAAAGTCAGCCAACGCCATTTCCTCTGTTTTTCTTGACTAAAGTGTCAGGAGCCCCCCAAAAAAGGTTTGATCAGGAAAAGAAAATCCAGTCTGTGCCCTAGGAAAAAAAGGGGGAATGGAAGGGGAGGGACCAGGACTGCAACAGTGAATACACTCAAACATCTACATTTATGGTAAGTGTACACAACAGTACTATGTTCGTGTTTCACTGTTGCAGTCCTTACAAAATGGGTTGATTCCCAAAGCCCAGGAAAAAAACAAAAGAGAGGAGGAACACCCACTGTTTAAGGGTTGGTAAGGATGCCCTGCAACACTGCAGTGGCAAAACCAGCCCTGGACCTAGAAAACAAGGGTAAATTGTAATGTTTAGTGAAAGTGTGGACAGAAGTCCATGTAGCTGCTTCCAGTATGTCCCTAGTAAGTACACCTCTTAAAAAAGCTGCCGAGGTAGAGGCTGCCATAGTAGAATGGGTCCTAATACTCTGAGGAGGAACCTTGCCATGCTGTAAGCAACAAAAGTGAACACAATGAGCAATCCACTTACAAATGGTCTGTTTAGAAATAGCTTTGCCCTGAGCTCCAGGAGCAAAACTGATCAACAATTGATCCGACTTTCGAAAAGATTTAGTCCTGTCCAGGTAAAATCTAAGCTGTCTATGCACATCCAGGGAATGCAGTAACCTTTCCCCTTTATTCTGAGGATTAGGAAAGAAGGTAGAAAGGTGGACAGACTGGTTAAGAGTCAGGCTAGAAACCACCTTAGGAATAAAGGAGGGATTAGTTCTAAGAGAAACCTGATCCACATGGAGGATGATAAAAGGCTCTTCTGCCATTAAGGCCTGCAGGTCAGACACTCTTCTAGCTGAAATAATAGCCAAAAGAAAGGCAGTTTTCCAAGAGAGAAACTTCAGGTCTGCTGAGGCAGCTGGTTCAAAAGGAGGCAGAATAAGTTTCTCAAGTACAAAACTGAGATCCCAAGCAGAAGTAGGTGTCCTTCTGGGAGGCTTTAAATTGCTAGCTCCCCTGGGGAACTGTTTCATCAAGGAATGACAGAAAAAGAGATGCTCAAAGGAGCAATGAGCAGAAATAGCTGAAGCATGAATCTTGATAGAAGAAAAGGAAAGTCCACCATTAAGCAAGCCTGCCAGATGGTCAAGAATAAGAAGAAGAGTATGTTGAGAAGGGTCTTCCCCTCTAGTCTGCATCCAAATGGAGAATCTTTTCCACTTATCTGTGTACGATTTCCTACTGCTAGGCCTCCTGGCCTCATGAAGGACCTCAACCACTTGTTGGGAAAGGTTCAAATTATGAGCCAACCTGCCAAATGCAGTCTGAAGATGAGGATGCAGAAATTTTCCCCCCTCCTGAATCAAAAGATGAGGTATCAGAGGAAGATGCCAAGGCTGAGAATGAGAGAAACTGTGAAGTAGTGGATACCAATGTTGTCTGCGCCAGGCTGGAGCTATAATGATGGCCCTTGGTTTTTTGTCCCTTATCTTTAACAGCACTCTGGGAAGAAGAGGCAGAGGAGGGAATGCATAGATTAAGAGCGGTGTCCAGGGGAAGGACAGAGCATCCACGGTCCAAGCTTTGTTGTGATGATCCCTGGTGCAAAAGGTTGGAAGAAGGTGGTTGGTTGGAGATGAGAAGAGATCCACCTGGAGAATGCCCCAATGCTGAATGATGCGATAGAAGATGGTCTTGTTTAGTTGCCACTCTTAAGGATCCAGAACCTGCCTGCTCAACCAGGCTGCCAAGGTGTTGAGCCTTCCTGGAAGAAACTGAGTTGTCAGATGAATGCCAATGGAAACTGCTATGGACCATAGTACCATGCTTTGTCTACATAGGGGGTAAGAGTGCATCCCTCCCTGCTTGTTGATGTACAACATGATTGTGGTGTTGTCTGTCCAGACCAGAAGAGTACCAGGAAAAAGAAGATGTTTGAAAGCCATTAAGGCCTGCTGGACTGCCATCAATTCCTTCAGATTTATGTGAAAATGAACCTGTTGAGAGGTCCAAGTCCCCTGAATGCATCTGCCTTCTAGATGTGTTCCCCAAGTCTAGTCCGAGGCATCTGTGGTGAGAGTCTGGCTGGCAGGAGGTGGACAAAAAAGGCAGGCCTTTGTTCTGTGCACAGGCCGTCACCCACCAAATGAACTCCGTCTGCAGGCAGGGAATCAGAGGAAGTATCAAGTCTAAATCCTGAGTGTGTTGATACCAAAGGTTTTTGAGGTACCATTGTATTTTCCTCATATGCAGTCTAGCATATGGAATCATTAGAATACATGAGGCCATGAATCCCAGGGCTTGCAGGAATTACCTTGCAGAGAGCTTCGTCATGCTTGTCAAATTTTTGAAGTAATTTGAAAGATCCATTTGTTTCTCTTGAGGGAGGAATACCATCTGGGCAGCTGTGTTCAGGCTCGCTCCCAGGAATATAGTCACCCTGGTGGATAGCAATTTTGACTTCTTTTCGTTGATGGTGTAGCCCAAAGATGTGAGAAGGTTCTTTACAAAGTCCAAATCTTTTAGAAGTTGCTCTGGAGAGTTTGTGTGAATAAGACAATCATCCAAGTAAGGGTATATTTGAATGTTTCTTTGCCTGCAAAAAGCAATGACTGGAGCCAGGCATTTGGTAAAAACTCTGGGAGCAGTAGATGAGCCAAAGGGCAGTGCAGAGAACTGGAAGTGTCTGTTCCCCACCCTGAAGTGAAGGAACTGCCTGCAGCTTTCCCTTATTGGGATGTGTAGATACGCTTCTTTGAAATCCAAAGTCACCTGTCAGGAATCCTTGGCCAGCATTGGCAGCAACTGCTGAAGAGTGAGCATTTTCAATTTGGGAATCGCCAGTAAAGTGTTTAGAATGGACAAATCCAAAATAGGGCGCCAGGTGCCCCCTTTTTTGGGGACCAGGAAAAGTCTTGAGTAGAAACCCTGGCCTATTTGTAGTGCAGGAACTGGCTCTATTGCTCCCAGGATTAGTAAAGAATAAGCTTGTTTTTCTGCTGCTGCCCTTTGATTTGGAGGGATATCTGGGTATCCCTGGTGGACAGGGAAGGTGTGAAAGGAGAACTTGTAGCCCTGGGATACTATTTTGAGCACCCATTTGTCATCTGTGATGGTGAACCAGACATTTGCAAAAATGGCTAACCTTCCCCCCAAATAAAACCCTGGGACTGCAGAGGCAGGCAGGGGAAGGCCGGAGTCATTGGGAATGCTTGCTTTGGGAAGTTTGCTTAGAACTCCCCGATTTTGAAGAGGAAGCCTGCCAGTGCTTAGCCTTGAGGGGTGGAAGTCGATCCCCTAGAAGACCTGTAACCCCTAGGCCTAGTGCGACTCGGTTTATTAGGGCCAGGAAAAGTCCAATTCTTAGAAGGGTAATGTCTACTAAAACGAGAAGGCTGAACTTGCAGAAAGTCCTTAACAGTTTGCATAGATTTGGCCTTATCCTCCAACTTTTTCAACACCTCTTCTGCTTTGCTACCAAAAAGATTGCCCTTGTGCAAAGGCACATCCAGCAATTTAGATTTGACAGGTTCAGAAAGGGGCTGTTCCCTGAGCCAAGCATGTCTTTCAATGACAGAACCAGTGGCTGCTGCCCTGCAAGAAGCCTCCAAAGTGTCGAAAGCACAATGTAGAGAATGTTTAGTGACAAGAGTGGCATAATTCAATAAATCATGCATGTCCTTACTCTCAATCAGGGAAGGAACACCAGCAATTCTAGCCTTAATAGCCTCCAAAGTATGCTGCTGATACTTAAGCATATGAAAAAGACAACAGACCTAATAGCCAGGATGGAAGATGTATAAACCTTTTTACCCCATCTATCCAAGGCCCTAGATTCCCTGTCAGAAGGAATAGGAATTTTAGCAACTGTGGCTTTAACACCCTTAGGGCCCTGAGAAATAATTTCTGGATCAGCAGTAGGATTCTTGAAAAGGAACCAATGAGAATCAGGAACTCTGTAATACCTGTCAGGCTTTCTGGCAGCAGGAGAAACAGAATTAGGAGTCAAAGAATTCTCCATGAAAACATCATCAACAACTTCCAAAACCGGAGGGACAGCCAAAGGCTTATGCTGTGGCAAGCCCAAGAATTCCCTAATCCGTTTCTTAGACTGACGGTAGTCCTGACTTTCCCATTGGAAATCCTCCCTAAGAGTATTCAGAGTATCTCCAAAAGAAAAATCTTCTGGAGGGGAGGCAGAAGGGATGGAGTCTTCTGCATCAGAATCCTTAAACCAGAAAAAAAGTGGAGAGTTTCCCTCTTCATCAGCAGAGTTGCTGTAAACCACAGAGTCTGAGGCAGAGAAAGCTTCTGGGGACAATTCCCTAATCCTTTTAGAAGGAGGTGGCTGAAAGCCCTTGATAAAGGTCAAGAGATCACTAGCCATTTTAACCATTTGAGCCTGAGGCATTTGAGGGGAGGCCGGCGCCAACTTTGGAGTAGAGTTTTGGCTGGTTGGCCTACTAGAAAGCCGGAGGGACTCAGGAAGCCTAGCCACCACCGAAGTCTGAATTAAGGTAGTCGGTCTGGATCTGGTCTCCGGGCAGAGAAAAGAGGCCTCAGAAGCTGGCGCCTGCTTAGCGGCTCCAGATCCATTGGTGGCGGCGACTGGCAGAGGGTCAGATGAAGAAGTGGAAGCCTGTGGTATGGAGGACTCAGAAAAGGTCTCCACAGATGCCTGCTGCTGAATCTCCACAGACTGCAGGGGCAGAGAAAGTGTGGCCTCACTGAATACTGCTGGGCTGACAACCAACTTAACAAGGACGTCGTCAGCTAATTTGACCTTAAGCCTGTCACGGGTCCTTATTCTTGCTCTTCTTAGGAAGATCTGAAGTCGGGAGACCAGACGACACCATTCCGACGAACTTAGGCCAAACTCTGAAATGCTTTAACAAGATCCTAGTGCTACAGTGTATGGTACGTGGGTTGAAAGAAGCACAGAAAACACAATTAGGGACATTGTGCTCAAGGCCCAAACAAGTAATACAATAAGAGTGAAAATCCCGGTGCGGAATCTGTTTTCCACAAACAAGACAGTTATTAACTTTCTCTGACATTCGTTAAAGCAAGAAAAGAGGGTCCCCAACAGGGTACTTATCTGAAGAAGTCTTCAACTAAGCAGTCGGAATACAAAAAGAAGGTACTCTGCCAACCGGCACTCGTGCAAAATGCTTCTGCTTCGAGTCCGGCGGCAAGAAAGACTGAGGAAATGGCGTCAGCTGCCTTCTTTTGTACCTGATGTCAGGCCTAAACTGAAGGCAGCCGACATCATATACCAAGGACTTTGGTATTCTGGCCGACTGTGGGCTACCAGGAGCTGGATAACCCATTTTGTAAGGACTACAACAGTGAAGCACGATGAACATCATGCCTAAGGTCAACAGCTGTTTGGTGGACTGGGAAAAACTGTGAATAAAATCTATTCTTAGATGTTTGGTTACACAATCTATTTCATCTTTGCTCAGAAGGGCTAAAATCTCTCATCACAACCTTACCAGCTGATCATGACAGTAAGAGAATCTTGAGAAATGGGTGGGAATCGGACAGCTTGGGAATGTGCCCCTGCTACAGCAGACACAGCATTTGTGTATCTCATGTAATGGTTCTCCTGGGTTACTGAGAGAGAACAGACCCTGCCCTATCAGTTTCAAATGTGTTATTGTGCACATTATCAAATAAGTGAACAATACCGCTGTGCCTGGTTCTGTACGTCTCAATGCTAAGCTTATAGTCTTCTGGCCTTAAGGAAGCTGGACTGGCATAACCCCAAGTTGATGCTTCCTACGTCTCACATGCAGATTATGTTGTTTTATTTATTTGGACTTGTGTTTAAATTACTGACTGACTTATGAATGTAAGATGAAGCTTATTGCATAATTGTTTGGTACTGTTCAATGTACTTATCACTTTTTTGTCTTTCTATTACTGATAGTAAATGTTTATCAAAAGTTTACCAGATATAGTGTTAGCTCCAACCTTGCAGTTCTGCCTTCTAAGCAGACCTCTGAATGCAAACGGGATCAAACACTGCATTACAAAACAGACAGAGAGCACTTCTTGGTAACCTATAAGAAGTAGAACATAGTGATAGTTCCTGAAGCCTTTTGGAACAGTTTCATGCCATACCAGTGCTTCATCAGGCATTAAAAGGTTTCGTTCACATACAATACTCATTAAACAACAAATTATTGCAGTCATGTTATAAAACATCTAAAAAAAATCCATCTAAAATGTTTTGTTTAAGAATAGTTAACACTGCAAACTTAAATCTGTGGGCAACACCTTTGACCCTAGAATACATGAATGGGATGACATATCCTTTCATTTAATTTTCTATTAGCTTTACCAATACAGAAGGCTGGACATTCCTCTTAGACAAAATATTACAAAAGGTGCCACTGATTCTTTAATAAAGAGGGAAGAGTAGAGACAGATTTGCATCTTTAGAGCGGACCACACCACCGGTTTAAATGACACTGTGTCAATTAAATTGGTTTTGAAATGCAAATATTTGCAATGAAATTGTATTTTTATTGGGTGTTTTATAACATGTGATTACGACTATTTGTTATTTAATGAGTTCTGTTTGTAAAAGAAACCCTTTAATGCCTGATGAAGAACGGTATAGTGTGAAAACAAGAAGTTATGTACTCACCATAACGTTCGATGTATGTAGTCCATCTCGCCTCACATTCTTACCTGTGGGTTCGGAGCCGAATGTCGGCTCCGACTCGGCCATACTTTTTAGCTCGAAGTCTTTCTATTGGCTGGGCTAAGATGGTATCCTATGCTGCACTGCTCTCTATCCCCAGATCTAGTTTGCTGCGAGCACCAGCATTCATTCTCCATGCATAACACCACCTAAGGAAAGGAAAAACAAACCAAGAATGAAGGGAACTCTGAAACCAGGCCTAACCTCCAGATCCTCCAGGACGGAGAAGGAGGGGGGGGGTAAGTAAGAATGTGAGGCGAGATGGACTACATACATCGAACGTTATGGTGAGTACATAACTTCTTGATGTTATGTAGTCCAATCTCGCCTACATTCTTACCCGTGGGACAGCGTCCCCAGCACCTAAATCCTGGGAGGCTCAGTGGAAAATACTCCTGAGCACTGTGGAACCAAAGGAAGACCTGCACCTAGATAGCACATCTAACTTTTAATGAGTAACAAAGGTGTGAGGAGATGCCCAAGTAGCCGCAGCACAAATATCATCCATAGACAATCTGGCCTGAAAAGCTGTAGATGTAAATACAGACCGGGTAGAGTGAGCCTTCACCCGGAACGGTAAATCTTTTCCCCCTGAGGTATAAATGAAGGGGTCTATATTATATCATCGAACGCTTAAAAAAGCGAACGCTGATTGATCGACCTAATTTAAGCGAAATCTTACAATCTCGAACTGTCAGATCAGCGATTTTTTTCCCAGGGAAAAAAAAAATCGCTGATCCAAAACACAAACACAACACAAGCACACCAAACAAACAGAAATCCACACACATACACTTAAAATCTGATACCTAACCCTACACTAAACTATGCACACACCACTAACTACCCACTTACCTTAACCCAAACCCTAACCCTAAGGTCCGTCACTATCGCCCACTCACCTCACCCGCTCCCTAACCCTAACTCACTTAAATCCACCCTAACTCTCATGTCCACTCAATCGCACACACACCTAACCCGAGCCCTAACCCTAACTCACCTAAATCACCCTAACACTCACATCCACACAATCGCACACTTACCTGAATCCGACTGGTAACTTTCCAACATAACACTGAAAATACCGAAGCAACAGAAAAGGACAACCGAATTCTTTTCCTATGAAAAAATTCAAGTTTCTGCTGCTTCGATACTTTGCAGTTTCGCGAAAATAAGTTCGATCAATCAGCGTTCGCTTTTTTAAGCATTCGAGGATATAATATAGACCCTAAATGAAAGAAATACAACTGGAAATCCACCTGGACAATGTGACTTTGGAAACAGGAGACCCAATTCTGTTTTCCGAAAATGAAACAAACAACTGATCAGATTTTCTGAGGTCTTTCGTTCTGTGCAAATAAAAACGTAATTGTCTGTCCACATCCAATTGATGAAATTTGACTTCTGCCTTGTTTGAGAACTGAGGAAAAAACACTGGCAATTCAATAGATTGGTTAAGGTTACTAACTGACGCTACTTTGGGAAGAAGGGAGGGGTTCGGTCTGAGAGAAACCCTGTCCTTATGAAAAATCAAATAAGGGGGTTTGATTGATAAAGCTTAAAGCTTCTGGCTGACGTGATGGCTACCAAAAAGACAGTCTTCCAAGTTAAGAATTTTAAATAGCAAGTGGTTGCAGGCTCAAAGGGGGGGGTGAAGTCAGACCTTGTAGAACAAAGTTTAAGTCCCAAGGCATAACAGGTTCCGAGACCGGAAAACGAAGTAACAAAGTGCCCTTCAGGAAAGCCTTACAGAGTCTATGTGCCATTAGACTAGGTTTGTCTGCGAAATGAAAGGTAGAAATCACTGCCAACTGGACTTTAATGGTTGCGGCCGCTGAACCCTGGTTAAAAAGCATAGACAGGAACTCCAATACAGACAAAATTGGAGCTGCGTAAGGGTCAATCTTTTTGGCATGTGACCAGATAGAAAACCTCTTCCATTTGCTGTAATAAATCTTCCTGGTTGAAGGCTTATGGAAGGAAGATAAAATATGAACCACCTCCGGTGAAAATTGGTGAAGCCTAACTAATGATGGAAGTGGAGTAGTCAGGCTGTCAACCGGAGGGTCCGAAGAGAGGGATGGAGCTGCCCTGACATGTGAGTCAGTAAGTCTGGTTGTGGGTCCGGAATCCAAGGAGCGTCCATGAGATAGGGATGGAGAAAGGGGAACCAAATTTGATGAGGCCAGTGTGGGGCAATCAGAATCATTTTGCTTCCCAAGGATTACGCTTTCTGAATAACCTTTGACAGCAAGGGAACCAGAGAGAAGGCATATAGTAGACCGGAGGGCCAACCGTGGACTAGAGCATCCCTGGGTGACCACCCCCCCCGAGGGGGGATCAGGGTGAAGTAGCTGCTGCATTTGGCATTGAAGGGGCTGGCAAAAAGGTTGCAGCAAGGCTGACCCCACCTGTGGAAGATCTGCTCTGCAACTTGACAGTTCAGGGAACACTCATAAGGCATCAGAATAGCTCTGCTTAGCCTGTCTGCGATCACACTGGACTTCCCTGGAATGTGCATTGCTACCAGAAAACGGTGGGAAGACACTGCCCACTGCCACACTCGCATGGCCTCTCTGCAAAGGGGATATGACTTGGTTCCTCCCTGCTTGTTCAGATACCACACCACTGACATATTGTCTGAGTGGATTGCAATAGTCCTGAGAGGAAGAAAACTCTGAAGTGCTTGCAACGCTAGTAGCACATCTCTCATCTCCAGGACATTGATATGCAGACGCATCTCGTGCTCTTGCCACGTGCCTTGGACTGTCCTGCCTAGATAATGCCCTCCCACCCCATCTGTGACGCATCCGTGGTCACAGTGGCAACCGGGGGCGCAGGAACTAAGGGCTTTCCCTCATTGAGGTTGTCGGTGCGAAGCCACCAACTGAGATCCTGTTTGCACCTGTCTGTGATTAGAATAGGGTGAGAAAGTGAAAGATGTTGAAGAGACCACTGGGCGAAGAGTAGCCACTGAAGAAGCCTCATATGTAACCTTGCCAGTGGGACTAACATAATCGTAGCAGCCATTGTCCCAAACAATTGGAGGACCCATCTTGCCTTCACTCTTCTCAGAGGGAGCAAGGCGTAAACCTGTTGTTGTAGGACACTGATTCTTTCCTGTGGTAGAAACGCCCGCATGAGGACTGTGTCTAATTTGGCGCCTATAAAAGTGACACGCTGTGAGGGCAACAAGGCAGATTTTTCCCAGTTCAATGTGATGCCCAACTGATGACATAGGTTGATAGTAGCGTCCTTGGTCTGAAGTAGTAGATGCCTGGTGGTGGCAGTAAGGAGCCAGTCGTCCAGGTACGGAAACACTTGGAATCCCTGACGTCTCAAGTGAGCAGTCACCACTGCCATGCATTTGGTAAACACCCTGGGGACTGTGGTGAGACCAAAGGGCAGGGCTCGAAACTGAAAGGGACTGGCTCCCAGTCGGAAGCGTAGGTGACTTCTGGATGCCCTGTCCATCTTTATGTGGTAGTAAGCATCCTTGAGGCCAGTGGAGCACATCCACACTTCTTTTCCCAACAATGGGAGAATAGACTGCAATGTGACCATTCGGAACTTGGACTTTTGCACATGGGTGTTCAATCGGCTGAGATCCAAAATGGGTCTCAGGTCCCCTGTCCTTTTCGGCACCAAAAAGAATCTGGAGTAAGTCCCTAATCCGATCTGGTCTGAGGGGACATGTTGGATGACTCCTTTTTCTAGCAGATTTGAAACTTCTGAAGCTGCGTAATCCCTTTGACTGGGTGGAACATCCGGGATTTTCTTGATTGGAGGGTGATTTTGAACCACATTTTGCCACCCCTCTGGGCCTTGGGATAAGGCCTAGAGGGAAGGGAAAAACAGACTCCTATGGCAGAGTTTTTCCCTCCTGCTCGCACCTAGTGAGAGTGTCTTTCACCTTGGTTCCAAACAAAGAGGAACCATCAAATGGGGTGTTGGTGAATGAAGACGTGAAGGCCTCCGCAAAATGACAAAGGCGCATTCAGGGCTGCCTCCTAAGAGCAACTCCTGAACTTGCTGTCCTACTCGCTGCATAGGAGATTAGCCTCATGGAGGAGTTTGCAAAAGAACTGAGGGTAGACATCTGAGTGCTGACGTTCTGGGCCACAGCCTCAGAAACGTTACCCGTGAGAGTATCTCCAAGCTCCTTGAGGAGATCTCTCTGGAGCCGTGTAAAGTGTGATAAGTAATTCAGTGACCGTAAGATAAAGGTCGCTGAAGAAAACATACGCTTCCCGTACTGGTCCATAGTCCTAGACTCCTAGTTAGAGGGATGGACGGTGGAAGACGTCTCAGCTAATTCCTTCTGGGTGGCAGCTGCCACCACCATGGCATCCACAGGGACTCCTTTGGAAAGAAATTCCTTATCAAGAGGAGCAGACAAAAATTTATTGGGTCTCCTGGGGACTGGTTCCACAGAGTCAGGGGTTTCCCACACCCTTCGACAGACCAAATCCAGAAGCTCGTCGAAGGGTGGAGATACCCAGGAGACGGAGGGCTGAGCACCAAAGGCCTTCAGGAAGACTGACTCCTCCTCAGAGGGGATTTGGATGGCCAGTCACTTCTCTGCTTCAAAATATCTAGGATGTCAGAGAAAGAAACATCCTCAGAGGATGACTTAGGGGACCCCTCCGATTCCTCGAGGTCGGTGTCTGATGTGAGAGACTCATCCTGGGAATCTATGTGCTTCCTCTTGCACGTTTTCTTTCTGGGTGGCTCCTCAGTCAAAAAGTCTGAGGGGCCCTCAGAAATATGGGGACCACTTGTGGGGGTACCCTGAGGCCTTGGGGCTCCACTGTCCAGAGATAGATGGCGATCAGAGACCTGCACCAGTGTTGTAGGGGTCAGAATGACCGACCCATATGATGCCACTGACTACCTGGCCAGCACGCTCCGCATGGCCTCGAAGGCTGGTCCTCCCAGATCCGAAGAATGACCAGCCTCCGAAGCCGAGACAGGAGTCAGGCTTCCCTGCGCCGAAGCGCCGAGAAGGAGACTAGGAGCTGAAAGGTGTCCCGAAGCCTCTCCCTTGGGTCCGACCAAAGAATCCTGGGTCCTGAACTCCGTGGATGGCGCCGACGGGGTCGGAGATGACGTCGGAACAGATAAGCCAGGAGGGACTGTTGGAACCGACCTAGGGACATGACACGGAGCCGAGCACTCCGGCTCAGAAAGCTGAGATGTGCTCGGAGGAAGTATCGATGCAGGTTGAGGGACCGGCTCCGGAGCAGAGAACAACTTAGCCAGTACCGGTGACTGAAGAAGTCTCTGCACCACTCTATCGACATCCACATCTGATAAGGTCCTGGAAGATTTGGAGGATAGGGAAGGAGATTGAGACGTCCTCTCTGAAGGGGACCTGCGAGGAGGGGATACTGGCTTAATGCTAGGCGACCGGCTCCGAACAGGCTCCAAGAAAATTGGAGCCGAAGCAGGTTCCATAAGCAATGACACTTCCTGCAGCCCCGAGGACAATGGAACCGAGGATGTCGATGAAGAATTTGCTATTTTCTCCGGTGGCTCCGAGGAGACTGATGGAGCTGGAGATCGCTTTTTTGCTTTTGAAGATTTTGCCTTAGAGCTGGAAGCACCCTCCAGACCTTCCTCGAAGGAGGGTTTCAGAAGTACCTTCAAAATCAATTTGTTCTTCCTTTTATGAAGAACACGTGGGCTAAAGGCATGACAGAAACTACACGATTCCTAGAGATGAATCGCTCCCAGACAGTACACACAAACAGTGTGTCCATCAGTAATGGACATTTTATAACTGCACTTGGAGCACTTCTTGAAGCCTGAGGGCTTATGCTCCTTAGTATCTTTGGACATAGTTAACCAACAACAAGTAACTAACTGAAAAATAGACCAACGGTCAAACAGTCAAGTGCGGGAACAAGCCACACAACAGACAGAACACCATAAAGATCTCTAACTCAAATGATCCTTAGACACAAATACAAGGAGGGAGGACTAATTCCTCTAATTTAAACGGTTTTAGTCAACGGGAAGACTTTAGCACACAAGAAAAGCAAGGGGACAGACTAGGTCCTCTAACTGAAACGGGCCTAGCCCGTTGGAAACAGCAAGTGGGATACCACAGAACATGCAATCAAAAAAACACAACTTTTCCACAATACAGTCAAGAACACACACAATAGCTATTAAAATAGCTTTTTTGCAAAAACTTCTCTGATATAAGAAGAAAAAGGGTACTTAGCCACAGCCAAGAGCGAGACCACGTCCGAGCTACATGAGTGGCAAATGGGATCTGGGGATAGGGAGCAGTGCAGCATGGGATACCATCTTAGCCCAGCCAATAGAGAGACTTTGAGCTAAAAAGTATGGCCGAGTTGGAGCCATTAGGCTCCGAACCCAGGGGTAAGAATGTAGGTGAGATTGGACTAAATAACATCTTTTGTTTTTTATTAAACTCTGGGAATTTAACTGAGCTATTGGTGTTTTTTGTTTTTGCTGTAAATTTTGATTTGGTTCCTGCTTGAGCTACCTTTACTTGCTAACAATTAAGTTAGAAAATCTGCATCTATGCCTGTTGAAAGTTTGAGAACTGTGATTTTCGGAATAGTAGAACAAATGTGAATTTGTCAAAGGTTATAGTAAATTGTAGTAGTATCTCTTCTCTGAGGTAAAACATTGTCAGAGTTAGTAGATTAGCAGGTGTATGCATGGTACAGCCCGTTACCAATGCAAAAAAAAAAAAAAAAAAAAACACTTAATCGCTGCATTGCTGCAACTGTATTTTACCTTTTAGAGATGTGGAGCTTGCAACTGTTGGTCTAGCACTTGGGATGGGGACCTGTCTGCAATCATCAGCAAAACTGGCTGCCCACAGCCCATTTGCCACTTTTATATTAAAGAATATACCAAAAAGAAGAGGCTCCAGTACACAGCCCTATCATATTTCACTGGTAACTCCTGTTGAGGTGGACAGACAGCCCCCATTACCCTGATATTTTGCATTCTGTTGCCTAAACAGTGTTTTACTGGTTGAACAGTATATGGGTAGACATTTAATACATTTACCTTGTCAAGTAGTCCCTTATGTAAAATATGTCAAAAGGTCAAGTTAAGCAGTATGCACTATAATATAACCCCTGTAGCCCCCTAGATGTACAGGGTCTTACTAAGCTAATGGCCAAGGAAACAATCAAGAGGCTCAAAGTCAACATCCAATATCGGTGGGAGACTAACAATGCCCCCATTAAGTAGACTTTCTCCACATATCTCCATTGAAAGTTTGCAATCACCGATCCAGTGATCTGAAATTATTTTAAAGACTGCTAGGGAAGTACCCTGCTTGACAGGCAAGGGCAGCCTATTCCAGAAATGGGGGATACTTTGGGTCAGATATCTGTCATGCCATCTGGTATTGCTGTGGTAGTATAGGTAAGATCGCTAACATGGGGGTTTGCTTTACCCTTGGCTCTACTTAGGTGATGAAGTTCAGAGAGTGCTATGTCATTCACAGCACAGAAGGATAAGCAGAGATCACCCCATCAGGAGTCTGTACGAGAGTAAGCAGCAGAAAGTACAGTTGTGTACACTTACCATAAATGTAGATGTTCAAGTGTATTCACTGCTGCAGTCATTACATTTGGGTAATCTGCTGGCAGGTTGCCCTCAGTCGGCCTGATTAACAAAGTCTTGGGTCCTGCGTCAGTTGCTGTCCCTTCTTCCATGACGTCAGGTCGTCAGGGGTATAAAACATGCAGCCGATGCTATTACATCAGTTTTTCTTGCACCAGATGTCAGGTGCCCCCCAAATGGGGAGCAAATAAAATTAAAAACACAAAAAATATACCTCCAATCCCAAAATCAAATACACCAAAAGGGCTTTTAAGTATAGTGAAAGAAAGTAGAAGTACAGCCAGAGAAAAATAGGGGGCTGGAGGGAGGGTAACCAGGACTGCAACAGTGAATACACTCGAACATCTACATTTATGGGAAGTGTACACAACTGTACTATGTTCTTCATATTTCACTGTTGCAGTCATTACATTTGGGTAGATTCCCAAAGCTATGGTAGGGTGGTGGGAATTATACAGCATTAGGACTAGCTATAAGGCCCTGCAGGACAGTGGTGGCAAAGCCAGCTCTGGATATAGAGAAAAGTGGTAAATGGTAATGTTTGGTGAATGTATGAACTGAGCTCCAGGTAGCAGCTTCTAGAATGTCCCTGGTAGGAACACCTCTGAGAAAGGCTGTTGAAGTAGATGCAGCCCTGGTGGAATGGGATCTAATCCCCTGGGGATAGTTTTTCCATGGTGCATACAGCAGAAACTAATACGATCTCTTATCCATTTGGAAATGGTTTGCTTTGAAATAGCCTTTCCCTCTGCCCCTGCAGCAAATGCCACCAGCAGTTGTTCAGATTTTTTTTAGAGATTTTGTCCTGTCTAAAGTAAAATCTAAGTTGTCTGTGTACATCCAATGAATGCAGAATCCGCTCCCCCTTGTTCTGTGGATTGGGAAAGAAAGTTGGCAAATGAATGGTCTGATTAAGAGCCACACTAGATACCACCTTAGGCATGAAGGATGGATTGGTCCTGAGAGATACCTTGTCTGCATGAAAAATGATGAAAGGCTCCACTGCCATAAGAGCCTGTAATTTGGAAATCCTTCTAGCTGAA
The DNA here is from genome assembly GCF_019279795.1 of Protopterus annectens. Taxonomy (NCBI): domain Eukaryota; kingdom Metazoa; phylum Chordata; order Ceratodontiformes; family Protopteridae; genus Protopterus; species Protopterus annectens. The sequence goes on from NC_056730.1 coordinate 14,871,072, forward strand.
GTGACTGCTAAAAGGAAAGCTGTTTTCCAGGAGATAAATTTTAAGTCTGTAGTAGCAGCTGGCTTGAAAGGAGGGAGAATGAGCTTCTCCAATATAAAAATGAGGTCCCAGGCAGGGGTTGAAGCCCTCCTGGGTGGTCTTAAGTTTTTGGCCCCTCTGAGATACTGCTTTAGCAGAGGATGAGAGAAGAGGGGAGGTTCTGTGTTGTAATGAGCTGAAATGGCTGAGGCATGGATTTTTATAGAAGAAAAGGACAGGCCCTTGTGAAGGATCTCAGTTAAGTAATGCAAAATCTGAGGAATGTTGGGCACTGCTGTGCTTAACCCTTGAGATTGATTCTAGGCACAGAATATTTTCCATTTGTCAGCATAAGATTTTCTAGTACTAGGCCTTCTCGCCTCCAAAATGACATCCATCACAGGTTTGCTGAAGGATGCCAAGGGTGAATTTAAGTGATTAGCCACGCTGCAAGATTCAAAGTTTGGAGCTGAGTGTGCAGAATTTGGTTGTTCTGCTGAGACAGTAAGTAAGGTGTCTGAGGCAGGTGCCATGGTGGAAGGTGTGACACATTGTGCAGGAGTGGGTACCAGTGCTGCCGAGGCCAGTCTGGAGCAATCAAAATCATTTTTGGTTTGTCCTGTTTGACTTTTAGTAGAACTTTGGAGAGCAGAGGGGGAAAGGCATAGACTGATAGGTTTTTCCAGCTGAAGGTCAGAGCATCCACTTTCCAGGCTTTTTTGTGATGAATTCTTGTGCACAATTTGTCCAACTGATAGTTCTCGGGTGATGCAAAAAGATCTATGTCTGGGCTCCCCCATTTGCGTGTCAACATGTTGAAAATCTGTGGTTCCAGTTTCCATTCGTGTGGGTCCATGAGATTTCTGCTTAGTTCATCTGCCAGAGTATTCAGCTTTCCTGGCAGGAATTGAGCTTGTAGTTGTACTTGATAGGTCAAGACTGTGTTCCACAATGCCATGGCTAGTCTGCAAAAGGGGTAGGAGTGTATACCCCCCTGCCTGTTTATGTACCACATAACCATGGTGTTGTCTGTCTTTATCATTAATTGTTCTGGATGAAGGCAGTCCTTGAAGGCTGTCAGTGCATTCTGTACAGCTAGCATTTCTTTTTGATTGATATGAAGGTGCATTTGATTTGGGCTCCATTTGCCCTAAATGCACTTCCCTGCCAGATGTGCCCCCCAAGCATAGTCTGATGCGTCTGTAGTTAGGGTTTGGGTGGCAGGGGGTGGTGTGAATGGCAGTCTCTTGTTTTGGTGGCAGGCCTCTACCCACCATAGGAACTCTAGCTGCAGGCAAGGTATGATAGGAATCATTGTTTCCAGGCTGTGACAATGCTGACTCCATAGACTTTTTTAAGTACCACTGAAGTTTCCTCTATGCAGTCTTGCATATGGAATTAGAAGAATGCAGGAGACCATGAATCCCAAGGCTTGCAGTATTTGCCTTGCAGAAAGCAGGGTTTTTGTGGCCACCTGTGTGAAGTAAGTCACCAATTGAATTTACTTCTCTGGCGTAAGGAAAGCCATCTGGGCAGTTGTATTCAAGCTTGCACCCAGGAATGTAATTTTTTGAGAGGGTACCAGTTGTGATTTCTTTTTGTTTATAGTGTACCCTAGACAAGTTAGAACCCTTTTTACAAACGCCAGATGGTTTAGAAGAATGTCCTTGTATTCTGCCTGAATTAGACAATCGTCCAGGTATGGATATATTTGAATATTTCTTTGCCTGCAAAATGCAATTACTGGAGCCAGGCACTTTGTAAAGACCTAGGGTGCAGTAGATTAGCCAAAGGGCAGTGCAGAGAACTGGTAATGCAAGTAGCCTGCTTTGAAGCGGGGGTATCTTATAGGTTCATAGGTTTATACTAGGCTATCTGCCCTAAGGCATTTATAAGCCTAGCCCAAATTATTGTGGCTTACGCCACCCCTTATATGAAAAAATACTGTGCCCATTAGTTTGTTGTGCCTCTGTCCAGCAGTGACACAGAGATGATTCCTGGGGTAAACCTACGATCTCCCATCCACAGGTCTAGATTTCTCTTGAACAGAGTCAGCGAGGTGCTCTGCCTCACATGGACCGGGATTTTATTCCACAGCATAGGCTCTGAGTGATAAATCTATCCCTCCAGCACGTCCTATTTATATCCGTGCTAAGGTTTAAGTCGCTTGCTCTAGTGGTTTTGGTGGATTTGGATTTTTTGAGGTGGAGCATGTCCATTAATTCCGGGTTGGACATGGCCTTGTATGTCAGGCACATGTCACCTCTGAGCAGACGGTATGTGACTGAATAGAGCTGGAGTTTCTTCAATCTGGCAGCATATGACAGATTTTGGAGTCCCTTTATCCTTTTGGTGAGGAACTTTTGGGGTCTCTCCAATTGCTGCAGATGTCGGGTGAGATACATCCCGAATGGGGCATTGTACTCGATCATTGGTCTGATAAGTGAAGAGTACAGGGGAACAATGACCTCACTAGATCTGGATGTGAATCCCTTCATGATCAGGTGGGCAATGTAGAAGGTCTTTCTAACCACTTTAGCAATGTGAGTGTCAAAGAAAGGCCACTGTCAACCTGGGTCCCCAGGTCCCTGATAACCTCTTCTGTGCTTAGTGGATTGCCACCTATATGGTAGCTTGGGGTTACCTTGTTTTTCCCGAAGGGTATGACTATACATTTTTGGTGTTTAACTTCAGGCCATGGCTCTGGCACCAGCTATCTGTTTCCGTGAGTCCCTTCTGAAGGATATCCGTGTCCGATGCACTTTCCACTATGGCCCAGTTTGCAGTCATCTGCAAACTTTGTCAGCCAAAGTCCTCCCATGTTGGCCTGTACTTCTGAGAAGTAGATGCCAAACAATAGGGGCCAAGGACCGAGCCCTGTGGGACACCACTTGTGACCGGCTTGGAGTCTGACACAGCGCCAGCAACTCTAACCCTGTGGGTTCTGTCCTTAAGCCAGTTTGCAACCCATCTTGTGACATATGGGTTTACATTTAAGCTGGTAAGTTTTTCTACAATACCCGAGTGGGGTATTGTGTCGAAAGCCTTTGCAAGGTCAAGGTAGGCTGTATGGACTGCCTTTCCCTCATCAATGGCCTTGGTGACTGTTTCGAAGAAGTCAACCAAGTTCAAAAGGCATGATCTTCCCTTGACAAAGCCAAACTGGGTCGGGTCCAATGTCTGCAAGTCCCCTATATCTTTGTTTATGAGCTCCATTATGATCCTCTCCATAGCTTTGCAGACTAGACTTGTTAAGCTTATGGGGCAAGATTCCCTGATTGGGATATGAAGGTAAGCCTCTTTTCTAATCTAGAGCTGCCAACCAGGCATCTTTGCCTAGCATAGGAAGTAACTGGTGAAGAAGTCAGCATCTTGAATTTTGGAATGCTCAGAAAGGTGTTTTGAGTAGATAAGTCCAGAATTGGACGCCATGGTTTGTCTTTTCTGAGTACCAGGAAAAGTCTGGAATAGAAAACTTGTCCCTTTTCCTCTTCTAGTACTGGTTGAATAGCCCCCATGCTCATGACGGAAAGTACTTGCTTCTGAGCCTCTGGCCACTGATTTGGGGGCAGGTCTGGCCATCTGTTTGGAATTGGCAATGTGTGGAAATGAAATCTGTATCCTTGGGATACTACATTTAAAACCCATTTGTCCTGGGTTATAAGTTGCCAGTTTCTTGCATGAAGAGCCAGTTTCCCCCCCAAATGGGTGGCTAAAAGGTAAGTGTTTGGTAAGTGTAAAGGGAAATCACTGAGACTGCTTACCATAGGGAGGTGTCTTGTTGTTTCCATATTTGGAAGTGGAGGCACCCCATTGTTTTGTTCTGAAAATCCCTTGTGACTGAAACCTGGAGCCTTTAGAATGTCTGGGTTTGACTTGAGCGGCTCTCGAAGGAACTGGAAAGGACCAGTTCTTAGTAGACCAGTGCCTACTAAATTTTGGAGGTTGCACTTTAAGAAATCTTTCACAGTTTGAATAGATTTTGCTTTATCTTCCATCTTTTTAAAACTTCTTCAGCCTTATTACCAAAGAGACAGTCCTGTTAAGGACCATCCAACAATTTTGCTTTAACATGATCAGGGAGATTTTGCACTTTGAGCCAAGCATGCCTTCTTAGCACAGACCCAATTACAGCAGCCCTGCAAGAGGCCTCCAAAGAATCAAAACCACATTGCAAAGTATGTCTTCCAACTTGTTCAGCTGAATGCAATAAATCTTGTAAATCTTTATCTTCCACACAGTCAGAAATTATCATCATTTTCTGTTTTAGCAGTCCCATGATATGCTGTTGATATTTTAGCATATGAAATTGACAGTTTAAAGCCCTAACTGCCAAGGTTGCAGAACTGCAAACTTTCTTACCCCATCTATCCAGTGCCCTGGAATCTCTACCAGAAAGGGTAAGATTTTTAGCAGTAGAAGCCTTAATACCCTTGGAACCCTGAGAAATGGTTTCAGGATCTGCAACAGGATTTTTGAAAAGGAGTTTGTAGGAGTCAGGAACCCTGTAGTATCTGTCTGGCTTACAAGGATTCGGAGGCAGAGAATCAGGAGCCATACTAGATTCTGAAAACACATCATCAATGTCTAGAACAGGAGATATAGCCAAAGGCCTATGCTGAGAAAGAAGAAGAAAATCCCCAAGTCTCTTTTTAGATTCAGAAAAATACTGACTTTCCCAGTGGAAATGTTCCCTTAAGGTATGTAAAGTTTCCCCAAAAGAAAAATCCTCAAGGGGAGAAGCAGAAGGAATGGAATCTTCTGCATCAGAGTCCTCATAAGTAAGTATAGACAATTCCTGTTCATTAGAAGAGTCAGAAGAAATAGAATCCTGTTCAGAAGATTCATAATCAATGTCTTGCCTAGGCCTCTTAGAAGGGGGGAGGGCGGGGTTGGCTACCCCGGATAAGAGTAATTAAATCTTCAGCCATTTTGATCATTTGTTTTTTAGGCATAGGGGCCTGCACATGTGGCCCAGGCGTCGTTTTTTTAGGCATAAGTCGAGATTTTGGCCTTAGTTTTGAAGATGGCGTTGGTCTAATATACAAATCTGTAGGCCTGAAAACACCCTCAGAAGCTGGTGCCTGCACAGCGGCTCCGGACCCATCCAAGGTAGAGACATCCACGGGTTCCATAACTGAAGCATCTCGTGGCATACCGGACTCCGAATGGGTCTCAGTAGAGGCCTGCGAATCAGAAGTAGCGGGTATCAGGGGCTGCAAAAGGGCCTCACTGAGTACCGCCGAACTGGTGACTGGCTTAGGAGAAGCGTCGTTGGCAGTTTTGGACCTCAACGGCCTATCTCTGTCTTTTTCTTGGCGTTTTTTTAGGTATTTCGGTTGTCAGATTGCTAACCGACGACATTTCTGGATAGTTAAAGCGTGAGCCAAAATATTTAGAAGCAAAAATGTACCGACGTTTCATACTGCGTTGATTAAATAAAGCACAAAACCAACTGCAAGGAACGTTGTGGTCAGGGCCTAGGCAAGGAATACAGTACAAATGAAAATCCTTATCAGGCATTTGCTTCCCACAAGTAATACAATTATTAACTTTTACTGACATCGGTAAGGAGCAATAAAAAGTTTCCCCAACGGGGTACTTAGCTTTTTAGTTGAAGACTTCAGATCTGAAACTCGAAAACGAAAATTTCAGGAGTCGGCCAACTGGCACTTGCTAACTGCTTCTGCTTCGGGCACCGCGCAGCAAGAAAGACTGATGTAATGGCATCGGCTGCATGTTTTATACCCCTAACGACCTGACGTCATGGAAGAAGGGACAGCAACCAACGCAGGACCCAAGACTTTGTTAATCAGGCTGACTGAGGGCAACCTGCCAGCGGATTACCCAAATGTAATGACTGCAACAGTGAAACACGAAGAACATCAGGGCTTTTATTCTGTCAGAGTAGCAAAGGGTACTAAGGCCCGAGATCTTTTTCGTAAAAAAAAATGTTGAGGTCTCTCAAGCTGATTTAGGTGCTTAGGGAGGTAGATGCTGAAAGGTGCATTATATTCAATGATGGGCCTTATAATCAGTGAATAAAGTAGGGCTATAACTTCTTTGGGCCTTGATGGGGCAACATGGTGAATAAGCTGTGCAAAGTAGAAGGATTTTATACCCAACACAGAGCCATGGTGGTCAAAGAAGTGTCTGTTATTAAGATATTTGCCCAAGTCCTGCTGTCATTTTTAAGTGGAATGTTACCTATATTGTAAGCAGATTTACCAAAGGAAACTATGCTACATTTCTTGTTGTTGAGGGTAACCCAACAATTACTATATCAAGCATGTATCTGGTCTAGCCCTTGCTGGAGAATTTAAGTATTAGAATGGGATTTGATAACTGACCCATTTTGCGATTAGCAGCAAATTTGTTTGGCAGCAGTCTCTTGACACCTGCCTTTCTATTACAGAAATATATACCAAACAGGAGGGGGCTCAGGACAGAGCCCGGAAGGACACTACTGGTGACATTTCTATATCTATAGCAAATACCCCCACAACCTTAGCTGTCTGTGTTCTGTCACACAGCCAATTACATATCTGGTGAACTATGTATGGAGTAATGCTGACTTAGGAAAGACCGTCTGTATTACCAGCACTGGGGGAATTGTGTCAAAGGTTTGGCAAACATCAGATGAGCAATGTACAGTGCATTCCCTTTATCCATTGCCTCAGTAGCCCTTTCAAAGAAACAAGCCAGATTAAGCAGTCATGACCAGTCTTTCATAAGGCCCCATAGGCAAATTAGTCATTGCTGAGGGAAGAAAAATGTAATACAACTGAAATTCGATTTGGTTATGAAAGAATTAATTTTCTAATCCTACCTGAAGAGTATGTGGCTGCCCTATCCATTCTCACAAAATAAAAAGGGAAAAGAAGACAGTGGGAGGTGGGATAGCGAGAGAAAGTGCAAACAGGAGGGAAAAGCCTCTCTGCGAAAACAACAAGATTATGTTTTCTGGGAATGCAGGAAAAGCTTTGAGCTGTGTGTGCTTAGTGAAAAGCCAAACCAAAGGAGAGTAGTCCAGGAGAAGTTGAATACTGTTGCTTTTGGAGATTGTATACTTCATCTGCAAAAAAGATGTGGCGTTGCTTTTCTTGAATCTTGGAATTTTACTTTTGGGAATCTGTGAAAAAACAACTGCAGCTTGAACTATGCTTTTGGAGAGTATTCACAACCTGCACTTAGATGGAATATGAAATTTAACCACAGGGCCTTGCAGACAAGTTGAATTTGTTTCATGTGAGTTAGAACTGTAAAACTTTAGAAGCTATTATTTATTGTGTGGGCTTGCTCGCATTGATTTACTTAGTGTCCTTCTAGAAGACTCTTGTCCCAATTGACTTCTACTTGTGAAGCTAATGCTTGATCTTTAAGAATTAGGAAATTTGTAAACAGGTGCAAGTGCTCAAAAGGCAAAATCTTGACATTTGCAGAGACAAACACTGGCTACATTTTGATTTCTTATGTGAACTGAAGCAACCCTATCTGACTTTGTTTTCATCTATGATATCATTCAGAGAAAGCCACTATTTTGTTCAAACTTATAACTTGTACAGTGTTTTCCTTTCTAAAAGACTAGCCAAAAAGGTGCCAATATGCTACAGCACTCCATTAAATGTTACTCATTTCTTCAAAGAGCACCGTAAGATTCAAAAGGCAAGCACTTCCTTTAAAAAATCCATATTGTTCCTCATTCAACACAAGCAGGTCCCTTGTGCTATTCTGGATAAGGTTCATTAGGACTCCTTCGATGACTTTGTATAGAACATCAGTGAGGCTGACTGGTTTAAAATTGTTTGGTTCTGATGTGACACCTCCTGCCTTTGTGAGTTTGTGGTATTACAGCTTGATGTAGAGAGTTGTAGCTGACTTTTAGAGCTCCTAGGGCTGTCCTCCAAAGTGACTTCATTAGAAGAGCGAAAATAGATCTGTTCTGATAGACTGCTGTAAGCAGCCTAAAAACCATGCCCATGTCCCCTCTCTGCCTCAGCCCTTTACTGGAAGAGCAAAACAAAACACACACATAAAAAGGTCCATTCCTTTAGACTGCTCTATGAAGTCTACAGCCAAGCACTGCCCCCTCCCTACCACAGCAAAAAGTATGTTCCGCTCACACTGTGCACCAGCTCTTCAGTGGAGGAGTCAAATAAAACAAAAACTTATGTTACATTTTAAAACTGTAGCAAACGGCTTGCTACAGCAACTGCTAACTCTGCAACAAAGTGTTAATGCACTGAAGTTGCTTTTTGTACTGGCATTCAGAAATGCTGAGAACTGCACTTCAGGATTGTGCCATCTAACACTTTGTGCACAGGGCAGCTGCCCCTTTTGCCCACCCTTGTTAAGCTACTGCTGTTGCCCATAAGTCAAGACAATGTCTACATGCTAACATTTGAACATAACTGATAGGGGGTTACACAAGTTTTCCTTTATTTTGTGTCAAAAACCATCACGTATACTGACTGTGCCCATGAAACTTGAATTTATTAAATCTGTAGTTATTTATGAAATATTTTCTTGTGTCTGTAAATATTTTTCTTATTGAGTCTGCACATTTTTTCTGCAGTCTCATTCATTGTGTTCTGTGGCTAAGTGTTCACTTCATTGTTTACTGATATGTTACACTGACCATTTTTCCTTTTCAGTTTTTTTTTTTTTTGATGGAATTAACATTTTATCAATCTTGTCAACCTTTAAGATCAAGCTGGGCTCACAGTCAGATATGGAAGATTTGATAAGAAAATGTCATTTCTGTACTGCATTTAGTCCAGACTTGTTTATTTAGCAAGGATCATTTTTTGAAAACTAAGCAGTGTTGCTTTTTTATTCAAAGACTCTCGAGTATGAATCCTGGAATAACAAGAACGAATGGTGTATGTATGGTCAAGGGGGTGATGGATATGGGTGGTGGGGGTGACATGCCCCCCCCCAGCAAAAAGAAAAAAAACAACTTCATTAGAATAAGGGACACAAACCTTTTTCAGTAACTGGCTCCACGTTATAAATCTTAACCATTCATCCATACAGTTGCCAAAGACCTTCTCTACCTTCAGCACAGTCATGAACCAATAACTTAAAACTACTCCCCACAGTGACATTGCCTGAAAGTCTACTGATCTGTTCACATGAACTACATTTCTGGCAGTTGCTGATCCATTACGTCTTTGAACAGGTACTTGCAAAAGTTATAAACACAAATGTGTGCATTTAAGATTTGTGTGTTCTTGTACTTTCTCCCATGCTGTTTTATCGTGAAGTCTGTTTAGTTTAAGCCAGTAAACTGTACAGGAAAGGATTCCCAGTGTATGGGCTGTAATAGGTAGAATACATTGCTTTAAGACTGTTACATTGCAATAGCCAAGAAATATTCCTAAGCATGGAAACGTGGGTCAGACAGAACGCACCCAAACTTTTTCAGGGCTTGCAACCTTTGCATTATAATGCCAACACCTTTTTAATATTTGGGCACATTTCTTGAGCTCTGGAGACCTCTTGGACTCAAACTGGTCTATCTTTCAGCTTGCTCACCTGTCCAAAGGACCACTTTCCATAGTGGGATATTTGGCAGCAGCAAGATCTACTTTACACAAGGTTGGGGCCTGAAGCAGTACATTCAGCAGCTCTGAATCTGAGTATTTAAGTATGTGAAGTGTATCTTCACGTGTATCTGTCAGCTGCTTGATACTAAACTGCTAATTTGTAAATTGTCCAGGATACACTGATCAAGAGAATAAACATCTGTAAAGGGTGAGACAGTAATGTCACTTACTTTTTAGCTAAAAGTGGTTCTTTTAGTGGGTGGAAACATCACCACAGTGTAGTGACAGCAGGGGAGGTACCACACTGCACAATTCACCTGCGTACAAGGTGAGTCTCACTGGAAAATACCACCACCTCTTAATTACTTTTGTTTCAGTGCTTAGCTGTTATGCTACAATACTTACTACTGGACATTTTTTTTTCTTTTCTACTGTATTTTTTTAGGTTGTGGTTCAGAAAAATCCATTTTGTGCCAGCCTTCCACTCTCTCACATTTCAAAGACTCTAACTGCACAATGTGTTAAATTATAGCATCTTCCAGCAACTCTACTATATACACATGTATCACTAAATTCTAAAAGGAAGCAGAAACCAAAGAGGTTGAGTTTATCAGCAAGAGAAGCAGAAATGCTAAAGTTCAATGCACTGCTGTCTTCTTTTACAAACCTTGTATTATAGTGTTATGTTTCTGTATAATAAATTTAATATTATGTCTGCCTGAAAATTTTCCTGATTTTATTTAATATACTTCATTCTGCTCTGTAAGTCAGTATCCTATTTTGTGTCTCCATTTTCAAAGTATTTCATACTGCATTCTCTTTAGTGGTATACTTAAGTTACTCCTAAAACAGCAGGTTCCAAAATACCTTGTTAAAAGTCAATTTTAACACATGAACATAACTTCATTTATTTGTGGCTTCTAACTGTAATCTTTCATTTGACTGCATTAACTTTTAATATAATTTAGTACATCTCAAATGCACAATACAGCAAAAAAAAAAAAATTCAAATACTAGTGTGTACTACCTTAATATAACATTTAATACAGCTACAGAAACTTAAAAATGTCAAAATATACTAAAAATTACTGTATTCTAGATGGAAGAAACCTTTACTACAATAGTTTACTCGGAAACATAATTATATTAACAATATTACTGATTTAAAACTGCTCAATTTATTATGCTGTTGATACACTAATATCCATATGTGCTGTTACTCACAGTCGACATGTTTTAATGGAGTCCAGTAAATATGAATAATATATTCCTTTGTGCGATACATCACAAGACACTTTTCAGCAGTGTTAGGCACTTGGCTCCACCTCATGCCTCATAATCCAACTGATGTATGCTAATATTCTATAATACATACCCTGGCATGTAATAAAAGGGCTAAGCAGATTCAGGAAACCTAAATGCCTGCTAGCCCAAAGACAGAACAGTATCACAGAAGAACAATACTATGTCTAAATCAGTTTTTTAAAAATACACCAGAGACTAGTTCTTGTATAAGAGCAGTAAGTCACTCTGTATATGTTAGTTATTATATTAAAAGATCTTCTAAGGGAGATAAAACCACTTTGCACACCTCATGCTATGACACTGATGTAACATAATAATCACAATTATACATCTTAGTACTTAATTAAGTGCTTCCCTAAATCACTTTGAATTTTTCAGCACACCAGTCACAAACTTAAAATGATTATTTGCTGCTAATTATAGAGTGGGAGGCAGGAACAACATATAAGAAAAATCAAAAGGATTACATGTCCGATAAAAAGTAGAACTAATTAAAAAAAAACTCAATGTAATATAAACCTGAATTAGAAGAATAAATTTAGTTGCTGATGAAGTCAAAATATCCCTGCATCAAAGAGTATATATATGCTACTTCTCAGCAGCAAAATCAAACTTACATATACTGCAGCTTGTATTAAACTTATAATATGCAAATATATCCATTAATTAATATATTGTACTATTCTAATAACAGCTAAGTGAGAAACAGAAGACTGAAAACTGCCACTGCAGGTTGAATGTCAGTATTTGAAAAGATACAGTTTACAAACCAACAACAGGAGTTCTGTTAAAGATTACGGGTACTAAAGAAAAACAGCAGAAGCAAAGAAATATACACAGAAAGAACATTTACTGGGAACTTGGCAGTGCAAAACATATTAAAAGCACAGAAGAGATCAACTCAAACCATAAAATGATCCAAGCAGATAAGCAATTTAAACATACTTACTATAGAAAACCCAATAAGAAACACCCACAAAAGGAAAAAATATATGACTTTATGCAACTTAAAATAGCTATGCTACACTAAATCCCCAAACCAAAATTAAAATATCACAAAGCTTAAGATTAGATTTCTTTAGGAGCTCTACAAGTGTTTCCTATTTTAAGTTTTAAAAGAAAAGGACTAGGGCTGCCAGCAATCCAATGGTTTGCATACTTAAGTATATGTCAAAACAAATGGATAAGGTAACTTTTGGGGGCATTTCAGGACTTTTAAATCTAAGCAAGCCCTCAAATACAACCTCTGATGATCTGTGATGGACAGCAGTGCTGCTGTCCCAGACAGATGTGCTGAAATTTCCTCATTTGAACACTCTGGGCAAACCTGAAAAAATAAGTGCTTATGGTCTGTTAAATAAAAGACATTGTGTGTTACCTGCAAACACTATAAAATGCACATAAAGAATAAAACTGGCTATGGAAGCATGAAGACTGCAGAATGAAAGAAGGGACCAATGAAAGCAATCATTTCATAAAGTTACTTAAAGGGGACAAAAATACAACTTTCCTATGCTCCTTAAAATGAAGCACAAGCAAAAATTCTATGCTGGTGATATATTGGGCACTTTTCACAGTTGTGAAAACGTTCAACAATTTTTTAAAACTGAATTTTTCTTAATGCATGAATGGGAAGGAGATGAACATCCAATTTACCCTTGTTTCCCAGTATGCCTAATGAAACTAAACCAAACAGGAAAAAAACCTTCATGAAAGTATCCTCAGAAAAGAGACAAAAGAATTTTGCTCTGAATAAATGTACACATTATTAATTCATCTGGCTAGATTGTGTGTTATTTATGACAGGAAGTCTACAATATTTATTTCACCTGAAAATAAAATTAATGGAAATGATGTAGACTGAAAAATACCTCAGGAAGAAACTGACTTCTAAAGCAAAATTTAAAGGACATTCCAATTTATATATCTACAGTGCCATTAATTATTTTATTTTTTATTTTATTATATTTAGTTAGTGTTGTTTATCAGGATGGTGACCGGGATGACAAGAATACCTCCCTTTAGCACAGGCCTGAGGAAGAAAGCTCCACATTGATGAGAAGACACATATATACTGATTAACAATAATTTGAACAGGACACAGACAAAATAAATAATCATATTGCACACACACATCAAATAAATCATTTAGTCTAGCTTATACACAAGACATAATATATTAAAAATTTTAGGGAAAATAAAAGAAAGGAAGAAGCAAGAAGAAAAAACAAGAGTAGAGCGGAGGAAGGAAACTGGTTAACAGCTGTACTACTGAGGCAAGCAGAAAAAAAGACTGCATAAAGTAAAATACAAAACAGCAATTACATTAGTTTAGTAGTATATGGTACCACAATTACAACCGATTTATCACTCTGGTGCCTGGCATTTTATTTTAATGCTGGATTTTCCTTCCTTTAACCAACATAACGCATATCCATTTTAGGTGATATTTTATTTAAAAAAATGCAGTTATGACAGGTTTCTTCTTTCAGTCTTTAATATGGCATAAGAATAGTAGTAGTAGTAGTGTGTGTGTGTGTGTGTGTGTGTGTGTTTGCGCAAACATAAATAGATCGATCTACATACATATGTATCACCATCAATCCCATCCTTCCTATTGTCTACATATCAACTGTCAACACCTCTCGATTCAGTGCCACTCTCCTATCTGCTTCAATAGTCATGTCTGTCAGGTCTTCTCTCTTGCAATCTATCTCTTTGCAGGATGATCATCTTTCCACTTGCCTTCATTCTGTCTCTCATAAATCTTCTTCACCAAATCACCTTCTGCTTTTCTGCACATAGGTTCATAGGTAGGTACTAGACTATTGGCCCTAGGGCGTATATAAGCCTAGCCAAAAAGGCACTCTGGCTTTCATCACCCAAGAAAATTATTTTCCTGTGCCCCTGTCGAGCAGAGCCACGGAGGTGATCCCCAGGGTGAATTTCCTATTTCCCATCCAGTCATCAAGATTTTTCTTGAAGAGTGCTAACGAGAAGCTTTGTTTGATATAGATAGGTAGTTTGTTCCAGAGTATGGGAAGTCTCTGGGACAGGAATCTATCCCTCCAGGATGTTCTGTTTATTAAGGTGACCAGGTTTAGGTCCCTAGAGCGTGTAGCTCGGAGGGATTGGGATTTCTTTAAGTGAGCATGTCCAACAGCTGTGGGTTTGACATAGCTTTGTATGTTAGGCAGAGATCACTGCTGACTAAGCAATACGCGATGGAATAAAGCTGGAGTTTTTTGAGACTGTCTGCGTAGGGCATCTGTTTGAGGCTGGTAATCCTCTTTGTGAGTTATCTCTGTGCCTTTTTCAGTTGACGTAGATGTCTTGTGAGGTACATACCAAAAGGGGCACTGTACACTGTAATGGGTCTAATGAGCGATGAGTAGAGGGGAACAATGACCTCTTTTTTCCTGAATAAGAAAACTTTTGTGATGAGGTTTGCCAGGTAGAAGGATTTCCTGACTACTGTGGCGATGTGATTATTAAAGGAGAGACAGACACTACTTTCCACCTGTGTCCCAAGGTCTCATCACACTATCAGTGTTAAGTAGACTACCACCTTTGTGGTAGCTCATGGGTACAGAGTTTTTACCAAAAGGGATAACAATGCACGCTTTTCCCATTGAGCTTGAGGCCATGGCTTTGACACCAGGCATCTGTCTCAGTGAGGCCCTTTTGTAGGATGTCCACATCGTTAGGAGTTTTAATTATGCCTCCTAGTTTGCAGTCATCTGCGAACTACATTAGCCAAACACCTTCTGTGTTAGCCTATACTTCAGAAAAGTAGATGCCAAAAAGGAGAGAACCCAGGACTGAACTCTGTGGTACTCCACTTGTCACTGGTCTGAAGTCAGATTTGGAGTCTGCTACTGTCACAGTGTGGGTTCTGTCAGTGAGCCAGTTGGCAACCCATCTTGTGACATGGGGATTTATACCTAGTTTAGTGAGTTTATCTATAATTCCAGAGTGGGGGATGGTGTCAAAAGCCTTGGCGAGATCTAGATAGGCTGTATGAATCACCTTACCCTCGTCTACAGCTTTGTTGACTGCTGAAAAGAAATCTATCAGGTTTAGGAGATATGCTCTGCCTTTTACAAACCTGAACTGGGTTGGGTTCAGAGTTTGGAGATTACCAATATCTTTGTTTATAAGTTCCATGATGATAAGTTCCAAGGCCTTGCAGACCAGGCTCGTTACGCTAATGGGGCAGTAGTTTCCAGGGTCCGTGATGGCTCCCCCTTTGTGGAGTGGGATAACCATCACTGTGTGCCATTCAGTGGGCACAAAGCTTGAGGTGAGGCTATGACTGAACATGGTGCTTAGGTGTGGTCTCAGTTCATTCTATAGTTTGTGTAGTATGCAGCCTGGGATGTTGTCAGGTCCCATGGATGCTGTGTTCTTGGCTTTGGAAAGTGTAGTTTTTACCTGTGCAGCAGTGATTACAGGAACTTTGCATTCTTCCGGAATAGCAATGGGCCCTATAGGGGGTGAGAGGGTGGTAAAGTTAGCATTGAACCTATCTGCCAAGATGCTGGTAACATCAGTTGGCTCTGTATATTTAGAGCAATTGTGCTTTAAATCAGAGCAGATCTGAGTGTTGCCATTGAGATTCTTGACAAAGCTATAGAATGCTTTGTGGTTGCCTTCAGAATCAGTGGCAATTTTGTTTTCTTAACTAGCTTTGGAGGATTTTATGAGGGATCTCAGCTTCTTACTGAGGCTGACCAGGGAGTTCCTCCCATCATGGGATTTTACTCTTTTTTGCAACACTTTCTTCTGTTGTAGAGTTTGTTTATGGCAGGAGACCACCAGATTGGCTTCCTTTTTTTGGAGGATAGCATCTTGGTTCTGTTAGGGATAGGACGATGCATGCACTCGTGTAAGTGCTTATAAAGTGCATTTGTGTAGGATTCAGCAGTCGTACCTCTACTCTCCGTCTGCATGGGTGTCACTCTGTATCAGATGGCTATAGCGCCTCCTGATTAAAGCTTTAACCTCTGTATTCAAATTTCCCTTCTTCTCAACCATCCCAGCTCATACACTTGAAACTCAAAATGTTCTACTTTTGTCCTTCTATCTTAATTTTCAGCTTTTTCTGGGTTCCCCCGTTTGCCGCCATGACAACTGTCTTGCTGACACTTCTTTTCATCCCATGGTCCTTCAGTTTTCCATTTCATTCCCCTATCATTTTCTTAAATTCCTATTCTGAATCTGTTTTTAATGCCACATCATCTAAACACTGTAGCTTTGATGATCTGCCCCTCTAACCTATTTGCTAATGTAGTCCATCACCAATATGAACAGCAATAGGCCCACTGCTAAACCCTGCTGCACATCTACTCCCACTTGGAACCCCTGTGACAGCCCAAACCCTGTGTATACTTGTGTCATCTGCACTAATTCCACCAGTGTTTCTGGGACGACAAACCACTGAAGGACTGCCTAAATCAGTTTTCTTGGGACTTTGTCACATGCTTTCGCCAAGTCTAGAAGTGCCCAGATGGATGATTGAGGTGGTTAACAAGAGAGCGTGGGTTTTATGTACCTTTACTTTCTTGTAGTATGACTGACAGTGGGCCTTTCACCAGTAATCAAGAAACTGACAATGTTGCAAGTAAGAATGATTATAAGACTTCTTGCATCACTGTATTCACTCAAGATAGTTACATAGTAAGAAACATCTTAACAAAAAACTGGTCTATTTTGAGACATGACAAGAACATCAGACCACTAAATAGGACCGCAACCTATTATAGTATATAGGAAAGGCAAGAATACGAAAAATATATTTGAGAGTAGTAACTCTTACCCAAACCACAGGTCAGGTTCTATGAACAAATGTGGCAGATGTAACTATTGCAGTTACATTAAAGAAGGCAATATTTTTGACATTAATAATATTGAAATCAGAATCAATCAGAAATACTATTGTAATTCAGAGAAAGTGATTTACTGTGCCATGTGTACCACCTGTTCTTGCTTTTACATAGGCAAGACTGATAGAAAGTTAAAAAATTGCATATACGAACACCTATATGATATAAGGAATAAAAAAGAAACAAATTCTCTTAGCAAACATGTTATGGAGTATAAGGACCATAAGTTCCAATTTTTTATTATAGACAATATCAGTACCAACATGAGGGGTGGTGCATGGTCACTATTACTTGAGAAAAGAGAATTATACTGGCAATTACGTTTGAATGCAGGGAACTGGCCAGGCCTGAATGAGCATATTTCAATTAGCCCAATTTTAAAACTAAAGGCACTAGAAAGATAAAATATGTGTGTGTGTGTGTGTGTGTGTGTGTGTGTGTGTGTGTGTGTGTGTGTGTGTGTGTGTATATATATATATATATATATATATATACATATATACATATATGTGTGTACATATATATATATATATATATATATATATATATATATATTTCTTCATTATGCATTTTAACATTTTAATATCACATGTTCAGTATTTATGTTAAGTGTATTTATTTCTCTTAACATTTTCTACTATATCTACTTTTAGTATTTAATCACACATATTTATTGTTTTAACACATTCAACATATTTAAATATTTATTGTAAATTGTCATTTTTATGAAGCAGTGTTTATATATAGTGTGCTTTTAGGGTGGTGTGTTCCATGAACTTTTTTCAGTTTGTATAGTTTGTCTGCTTTTTAAATTCAGTGACTGTAAATATTGTGCTTTTAATGACATAATTGATTAGTTTACAACTGGGTGGAACTTCCTGTTTGGACTGTATAAGAAGGAAGTAACTGTGGGGTAAATTTTCTGATGAAGTGTAGATTTTTCTGGATGAAAGCGCTCACCCTTGGATTTTTTGTCTGAAGTTAATAAAGTGGATTCTGTATTCTACAACTGTGTGGTGATTTGCAGCCTGCAATACTTTGAGTAGGTTAAATTCAGCTGCTACTTCTGGCTTTTGTGTTTATCTGCTTCAGTTTGTGCATTGTGACTTTTTCTTTACATAAAGCTACAAATACCCTCAGGAGCTACTTAAACCCTAACTCAGCCAGCATCGTTATCATATCTGCTGTGACCTCGTCTGAGCCGACTGCCTTCCTTGACTTCATTTTCCTTAGTGCTGCTCTTAGTTCTTCTAGGGGGGAGCTCTTCTTGCACTTTTGTTGTAAGCTGTCTGGGGCAGTACACCTTCTGTGGGGTTTTCTTCATTCCGAAGCTGTTCTGAACTACTCTTTCCATCTCTGGTGTCCTGTGGACTGGTAAAGTACGCTGTTGCTGGCACTCATAATAAATGGTTTTTGATGCTCATTTTCTTTACTGTTCTGTCTCTGCCTTGCTACTGGAGTTTCTTTGTGCCACCTGCTGAGTCATTATTCCAGATGCCTCTGATGGGTTGTTTCTTTGTTACTGCAACAGCTCTCTTACCTTCTTTATTAGCCGGTTAGTATTCCGCCTTAGCCTGATCCATCTTTTCTATCAACCACTTCTTCCTGCACTTCTCCTTTCTTTTGATGACCTCCTGAACTTCTGCATTCCACCACCACCAGCGTTCCCAGTGCACCTTATTTCAATACCTGGCATGGTCAAATATCTGTTCTATCGTTTTTACACATGCTGTTTTGAGACATTACCATTCTCTTCTTCGGCTTTACCTATTTCCTCATCTTCCTCAGGAAACAGAGACCAGAGTAGTTCCTTGGACTTTTATGCTTTCACTCCCGTCATTCTCCAGGTCTTCCAACTAGTCTCTGTTGCCCTTAAAGCCTTCTATGACCCCTGCTTGCAGTTGATTGCTCTCTTTACTATTTTATGCTGTGGTCTGTTTTATTGTGGAAGACTTTGGAATATTGGATTATACCCCCATTGCCCTTTCCTTACTAAGGGGAAGTCTACTGACTTGCATGTTGGACACTCTTGTTATGTGATCTTGTGAATGTCTCTCTTGCTGAACTAAGTCTTGGCCAAAGACCAACATCAAGCCATTTACCAGGCAGAAGACTAGAATGGACTCTCCTACTTTATTCCTACTGCCCCACTGACGAGGACCCAGGCAGTCCTTACTTCTTCTTCTGTCTGCACAAATATGAGCATTTAGGTCCCTCATTACGAACACCAAGTCATGTTTCCCTGCTTTATCTAGAAGGTTATGCAAGTGCTGCTTGAATACACTTTTTTCCTCACCATCACAACCCTGCTTTGGAGTACAGGCAGAGATTATGAATACCACCCTTATTTTTACAATGGTGTCTGACTGCCATGAGTCTATCACAAATTCTTATGACATCCCTCACTGGCTTTAAAAGACTCCATCACCACAATTCTCACAGAATTTCCAGTCTGTCCTCTCTCTGAGAAGTAGACCTTGGATCTCAAGCCATGTAGCTTTACTGCACTGCCCTTAAGCTTTATCTCCTGGATACACAGATATCCAGTCTCCTCCTTACCATCATGTCATCCACTTCAATGAACCTATATTTAGTGTAGCATGTAAGAGTACACTTTGCCTGGCTACTGTTTAGCTGAATGTGGCAAAGCTGGTGGGATAGCAAGATCCTAAACAAATAAAAGCATTACTTTATAAAAACTACCAAACCCTCTTTCTAAAATAATGGCCAAATAATAAATTGTAATGTTCCTATAAAACATTTACAGAATGATGTGCTCATATATTGAATACAAACTTGCAAAGCTTTTTTTCTCTTTTTTTGTACTACTATTTAATGCTGGGGGGGGGGGGAGAAATATATAAGCTCAAGACTAAATGAGATTGGGTAAATAATCTTCTTCTTCTTTCGACTTTTTCCCAGTTAGGGGTCTCCACAGTGTATCACCTGTCCGCTCATGATTGGCAGTGGAGTTTTACAGTGTCGAGTTGGCAGCCCAGCGCCCAACCTTCCACAGAAGGCACACACTCACACCTAGGGCCAATTTAGAGTATCTAATCTACCTACAGCATGTCTTTATGATGTGGAGCACCCGGAGGAAACCCATGCGACCACAGGGAGGACATGCAGACTCCACACAGAAGGCACCCCAGCTGAGAATCGAACCGGAGAACCTCTTGCTGTGAGGCGGCAACACTAACCAGATAGGGTAAATAATAAGGAAATAAATTTGTGGACCTGTACAAATTTACCACAGCAAAAGCCAACAGACATACTAACATACTAAGGTTAAGCACATTATGCATAAAAAATCCCCCTCTCACCAAGCCTCCGTGAATCAAATATTCACGATTTCCCACTCTAACCTTTAGTGTAATGGAATCCTGTGGTTAGGTTAAAGGACAATTCACCAAAAAAACTACTAAAAGCAGCAGCAGGATTGTATTAAATGGTGCTCACATAACAAGTTACAAAAGCATGGATGGTGATGTTATAGAAAAGATCTTTGATATACAAACTGTGATATGTGAAAAGTGGCAAAAAGAACAAAGTATCAAGACGTAAAGCAAGTCTACTGTGATGTGAAAGTGATATTCAAACATGAGGAAGTGTAAAATATACAAACTGACAGGTGCTTCTGTGATGACAGTGTAGAGAAACTATTAACAAGAGGCTGCATCAGATGTTAACTACTGTGAGTCCTACAGTTTTAGAGAGAAAGACTACATGCCAGGTACCAGTCAAATCTTCGAACGCTCAAAATTTCGAACGTTACATGGTCAAGACCAAACGCTCGAAGTTTTGAATGCTCAAAGATAGACTTTCAACGGCACCGTATGGTGCAGACAGGGAGAATTTCCCTTTTCTGTACTGAAGTGCGGTCTCGGAGTTGGTATTTTTAAATAGGTGGGATGTGGGGGGTGGCTTGCCTGTTAGTGTTTTTTTCTGTGTTGACTTTTTTTTTTTTAATGTTCGAACATGGTCTCGACCATGTAATGTTCGACATTTTGGATGTTCGAACATTTAACATAGACCCTACATGCCTGCCAGTCTACTCCAGCTACACCATGGGAGGGACATCTTTTCAGGTACCACTCAGCCAGGGTATATATGGACTAGCCTTTAACTCTCATTTTATGGATACCATTCAAAAACTTGTGAATGAGTCCTCCCAACAAACCAACACAAATCTAATTAGTGATAAAAACAACAATAATTACTCCCTTGTTCAGCCTCCCCACAACCCCCCCACTATACATGCATCTTCTAATAGCATTACAACCACTCCCCTCTTTTACTCTACAACCTGATCTACCACTTTAGTGCATAAACTACCAAAAAAACTGACGCTTTCCTCCCCTCTTCTGACAACCTTCCAGCAGAATACCTAAATATTGCTGCCGATGCTACAGCCTACCCTGTCAGCATTCTTATTAATCATTCTATCTCTCAGTCATACATCCCTCAAATCTGGAAAAACTCTATTATAACTACCCTGCATAAGGATGGCAACACCTATGACCTCTCTAACTACCGACCTATCTCTATTATCTCCTCTGTCTAAAATCCTAGAAAAGTGTATACACTATCAACTGCTTAAACATCTTACAGACAACTTACTGTCACCCACACAACACAGTTTTCGGCCAGCACACAGCAGTACCACAGCCTTTCTACCATTTACCAGTACTGTAAACAAAGCCCTAGATGCTGGCCTAACTACTACTGTTATTCTGTTCGACCTATCAAAAGCTTTTGATATGATGTCACACCATAAACTACTCTTACAACTTGAGTCTCTAAACTGCTCCCCACATACTATTACTTGGTTCCAAAACTAGCTTTATAATAGAAAACAATCTGTCAAATGGCAAAATAAACAATCAGAACATCTAACCAACAACACAGGATCTCCCCAATGGTCTATTCTTGGGCCTCTGCTTTTTTATACTCATGAACAATCTCCATAAAGCATCCCGACAAAACACCCTTATCCAATACGCAGACGATTCAACCTTAATCACATCATCAGACAACCTCTCAGAACTCTATACCTTAACTCAAAAAGTATTTACATCCATAGAATCATGGATAAGAGATGCACAACTGCTACTCAATCCCTAAAAAACAACGTTTTTACTATTTTTTCCAAACCTGTAACTTTTGACTAAGATAGTCTCATTTAATAATACTGAAATTGAGCTTATTAAAACAGCAAAACTACTAGGCATTACAATTGATGACAAACTCTCTTTTGAGAACCACATACTCAGCACAATCAGAGAGACCCACTTCAAGCTAGGAAAGGCATAAAATCTTCCTAAATACATCTACCAAAACAAAACTTGCAAATAATGTACTTCGCTGTTCCCTCGTCTATGGTAGTCCCATTTTCACTAACCTACACACAGCACTCATAACTAAATTACAATCTTGCTACTACAAAATAGCAAAATTCGCCAACAATGTGCCATCTTGTACACATCACTGCTTAGCCATTAAAACTCTAAATTGGCTTGAATTCTCGCATTACTTATATTACACCTACCTTACACTTGCTCACAAACTAATATATAACCCACATTACTGCCTTTCTATACAAGACATGGTACATACATATATTCCAGCTAGAAACCTTAGGTCTTCTAATAAATTATTACTACGCATAACTAAACCCAAAAAGAGAGCTGGTAAATGCCTCTATTCCCATACAGCTGTCAAACTCTGGAATGCTCTGCCACCCTACCCTCAATCACTCAGCTAGACACTACAAAAACTTTTAAGTCAGCATTAAAACATCATTATCTTAACAACCTTACATGTACCTGTAATCTTTCGAACAAGACTCCTTAAAATTCTACTTTTTCCAGCACACATACACAAATTGACTCACAAACCTAAGAATAGCAATCTACTGATTCCATTCTTATTGTTTTGTTACTGCCTCAATGTTGTAATCTGTTGTCCATGAAAAAAAAAAAATATTTTGCTGTCTATGTAAAAATCTTATAACTGTTTTAAACTTTTTACTAACTTTTCTTTAAAGAGACACTATATCTTTTGGAGTTTTTCTCCCAGGGCCCCCACTGAAAATGGATCTTTGATCCAGTGGACTTTCCCAGTCAATAAATAAATAAATTAGGAAGGGGGTTTTGACAAGCATGTGGCAGTGTTTGATGACATGCCAGCAGATGTTCTAAAAGCTAATAACTTTAATACCACTATGTGGTCAATGTACATGGTTACAAGCAACCAAGCACAGAGGCAACTAAGTGGAAATGTAGAAGAGATGAGACCCAGCCAGTGTTAACAGAAGTGAAAGCTGTCAACATGACTATTACTGGAAAAGAGATATGTGGCAGTGAAAAGCCTGACATGGAGCCACACCTGTCATGAGGTGCTGGACCTCCGCAGGAAACAGTTACCTAAAATGAAAAAAATGACCAACGGTAGTAAGTCTAAATCTGAGTCACAGCTGATGAAAGTAATGGACTTCCATTAGAAGGAGAAATGAGGTTAATTACAAAAAGAGACAGAGTTAAGGCAGGCAAAGTTCTTGGACCCCACTTTATAAAACAATGAGAGAGGTAGCCAAGGAGGCTCCTTATATTCATCTACAGATAAAGCCAGTATACTGGGACAAGTAATTACTATAGAGACAGTAAGACAGCAGAATCATGAAAGATGCCAGAGAGAGAGAGACAGAACAGTGATACAGCAGCTGGCAGTACAAAGAGCATACCATGGGGCACTTCTAGCCATAGCTCCTCCTTTTTCAGGGCACACAGAATACAAAAGGG
The DNA here is from genome assembly GCF_019279795.1 of Protopterus annectens. NCBI lineage: Eukaryota > Metazoa > Chordata > Ceratodontiformes > Protopteridae > Protopterus > Protopterus annectens. Next base: position 14,894,628 of record NC_056730.1, read on the forward strand.
AGGCGTATACTATATTTTTATTAGCAAGGCACTGTAAAAGATGTCCATGGGTACTCGCAAGACAACTGAGTAGTGCCAAAATTTGGCAAAGGAGATCAATTAAAAGATGCTTTGGTGCCATTGACTGTTACCAATAACTATTTCAGAGGATAGCCATTGGCATTATGGGGTTGCCTTAGTACCTGATGCACTACAGATAACAACCCAATGTTAGTGATGGTGGATTATGTTATTAGGGCTTTGTCCTCTGTACAGGCAGAGAAGATGGCAAATATTATGTTAGAGACTTTCTGTAGGGTGGTTTTCCTTGGGAGATACCAACAGACAGAGGGGTTAATTTTATGACAGACCTGTTAACTTGTTTATAGAAGTGCTGAAAGGTAAACCAGTTAAAAACACTCCCCACCATCTACAAACAAATGTCTGGTGAAGATGCTTAACTCTACCTCCAAAATTATGTCAAATGGTGTAGTGTTATATGTCCCTGACTATGGTATACAGGGCCCTGGGTTCAAGACTTGGCAGGGCTGATTATTTTAACATTGCTACAACTCAAGTGCTCTAAGTTGCATTGCATCTGAACTGTTTTAGTGTGTTTTAGCTGCGTTTTGGTATATACAGACTTTTCTGTATATGTAGACTAGCTACTTATTCTACTGTACTACTGCCTCAAATCATTTTTCAGTTGTGCACTTGCCTTGCTTCATTTAAAAAGTTTTAAATTGCTAATTTTGCAGAGTTCTAATTGTATTGACTGTTTAGGGCTACACAAGTGCGTTAGCCTTTTCTGTGTTTATTTAGTGTATTATTGCATTGTTTAGCCTGTTTTAACCAAAAAAAAATACTACCTTGTTTGCTCGTTTCCCGCCTTTCCTAGCTAGTATAGTCCAGATCCCAGGCTTTGCTGGTTTCAGGACTTTATTTTCTGTGTTTAGAGCTATCCAGACCTTGCTGTGGTAGAGGGAAGTCCTACTGCTTACCAGTGGGAGCGGTGAGCATTGTACTGCCTTGTCTAACACTAGAGGAGTGGTTTCCAGCTCCGAAATTGTAATTTTAGCCATTTTGGACTGATTTCTATCCCTTTCAACTTTCTGGCTTAAAACCTCCCGTTTGCACATTTTTCGCATTGTGGGGCTATGGTTAAACTATTCCAGGTGCCAGAAAGTCTGCTCTTCAAATTTTCCCTTAGAACTAGCTGGTTTTTCAGTAGTAGCACTAAAATCTGAACCCCTGTGACTAGCACTTCCTCTAGAACCTGCTGGAAAGCACTAGGAAGCCTTAAACTGATACAAGCACTGAACTCTCCTAGTTAATAAGGATAAATTAATCGTACGCACTAAACAGCCTATAATTGCAAAGTACCTTACAAAGGTAAGGGAAAACAGCTCTTGTACTTTACAAAAAACACACCTAAATAGGCATGTCCAAGGGTCAGCTTCCGGTAATTTCTCCGGTCCACATGGTGAATCTGGGCATACTGGGGCAATGCAGCAACTGCCTCATGTACACAGACAGCCCTCTCCTCCTACCACCCAACACTACAATCTGCGAAAGATGCACTTACATTCCCAAACTGGAAGCAATGCTCCCTCCACCCAAGATTGTGCTAGACAGTCAAGAGGAGAAGGTTAACACCTGCACTACACCTCAAGCAACACATAGCCCTTCAAAACCCACATCATCAACACACACACATAGCAACACTAAACCCACATATGCAGAGGCCCTTAACATTAACCTGCCCAAGCAACAAGGACCTTCGAAGCTGAAACGCGCACACACACACACACACACACACACACACACACACACACACCAGTCACAACCAAAGTGACACATAGCTCACAACACAAGTGTGCCACCCAACAGCAGCTCCTAAGGCAAGACAACGTACCCAACACTTTAGTCATAGGTGACTCTATAGTCAGGCACACTGATGTCCCACTCACCAGGCTGAACAAGGAGAAAACCACAGTCAGCTGCCTGTTGGGTGCCAGGATCCGCCACATAACACATGTACTCAAGTCACTGCACAAAAAGTACAAATACGACTCTGTCATTGTCCATGCTGGAGTGAATGACTTGAGAAGTACCTCCCTGGACTACATGAAAAGAGACATGGAAGAGCTGTCGGACCATATGGCCCAGGCAGGTATGACCCTAGCCCTGAATAGCATTCTGCCTTCACCCAGAATTATACCACAGTATGAGGACAAAATGACTTACTTCAACAATTGGCTAAGCTTCCGGTGTCATTCAAATGGGATCCATTATCTGTCTGCCTGGGACAATATGATCGAAAAACCACAATGCTTTGCCAGAGATGGTCTGCACCTGTCACCTCTAGGATTCAGGTAATTGGCTAAAGCTCTTGCCACTCAAAATCACCACCGTAACAGATACAAGCATGCAAAATCTGAAGGTAATGCTACTCAATGCTAGAAGTCTAAACCTCAAAATGCACTCTCTTGAGGCACTCCTAAAAATGGAGAACATCGATATCTGTGCAGTAACTGAGACCTGCAAGGTTCCAGAGCAATACCAGGCTACAACTCTTACCACACTTTTCGGTCACCAAACCAAGACTGAAACACTAAAGGTGGAGGAGTGTCCATATTCATCAAGGATAATCACACCTCCAGGCTAGTTGCCCAACATAATGCATCTGAAATTCTCCCAGGTGCAACTAACACTAGGTAAGACCGCAATCCAAATTGTAGCTTGCTACAGATCACCCACCATGCCCCAAGATTCTCACTACCCCTTTCTAAACATACTGGAAAATATTAAGATACAACCAAACACGCTAATACCGGGTGATTTCAACTACCCTGCCATTAACTGGGAAAATTACTCTGGTACCAACACCTTTTCCCAACGGTTCTTGGAATTCATAAATTCCAACGCCCTGGATCAACTAATCCATTGTCCCACCAGGAGTTCCAATATCCTAGACCTGGTCATTATCAACATGGGAGATAGATGCTCCACACCAGTGGTCCCCCCCTCATTGGTCAGGTCTGACCATAAGCAAATCACCACATCCCACCGCCCCCCCCCCCCCAAGTAAGGAAACCTCCGTAAAAAAACTTCTCCAAAGCCAACTTTATGTTACTCAAGTCTGAAGTGACAAACTTCATGACACCCATGCAGACGGGAGCTGAAAGTTTGACTGCTGAACCCTACACTAAGGCACTGTACGAGCACATCCACTTGTGCAAGAATCGTGCATACCAAGTAGAACCAAGACGCTCTCCTACAAAAAAAATAAACCAATCTGGTGGCTCCTGCCATAAACAAACTATACAACAGAAGAAAGAAACTGTTGCAGAAAAGAGGAAAATCCCAGGATGCAAAAAAACTCCCTTACCAGCCTCATAAGAAGCTGAGATCCCTCATAAAAATCCTCCAAAGCTAGTTACGAAAATAAAATTGCCAAAGATTCCAAAGACAACCACAAGGCATTCTATAGTTATGTCACGAATCTAAATGGCAATGCTCAGATATGCTCTGAGCTACAAAAGAATGGCATTAAATATACTGATCCCAAGGATATTGCCAATATCCTGGTAGACTGATTTAGTGCCAACTTCACCCCCCTCTCACCCACTAAAGGGCCCATCTCAATACCAAAAGATAGCAAAATTCCAGCAATCATGGCCATACAGATAGAAACCCTCTCCAAAGCTAAGAATACAGCACCCATGGGACCAGATGACATCGCGGGCTGTGTCCTAAATGAACTACAAGATGAACTGGCACCTCACCTAAGTGTCATGCTTAATCATAGCCTCACCTCAGGCTTCGTGCCCACTGAGTGGTGCACAGTTACAGTTATCCCACTCCACCAAAGGGGATCCACTTTGGATCCCAGGAACTACCGTCCCATCAGTCTGACAAGCCTGATCTGCAAGGGCATCGAAAGCATGATCATGGAACTTATAAAGAAAGACATTAGCAAACTTCAAACACTGGACCCCACCCAGTTTGGGTTTGTGAAGGGCCGATCTTGTCTCCTGAACCTGACTGACTTATTCAAATCGGTCTCCAGAGCTGTAGACGAGAGAGAGTAAGGCGGTCCACACAGCCTATCTGGACCTCACCAAGGCCTTCGACACCATCCCCCACTCTGAAATCATAGATAAACTTACTAAGCTGGGCATAAATCCCTACGTCACTCGATGGGTTCCCAACTGGCTTACTGACAGAACCCAGACTGTAAAAGAAGCTGACTCCAAATCCAGCTCCAGACAAGTGACAAGTGGAGTACCTCAGGGTTCAGTCCTGGGACTGCTCTTGTTTGGCATCTACTACTCTAAAGTACAGGCCAACACTAAGGGACTCTGGCTAACAAAGTCTGCAGATGACTGCAAACTGAGAGTCATTATTGAATCCCCAAATGATGTCGATATTCTACAAAAAAGCCTTACAGAAACAGATGCTTGGTGCCAGAGCCATGGGCTCAAGCTTAATGCCAAGAAATGTATAGTTATCCCCTTTGGGAAAAAACATGTACCCATGAATTACCACATAGATGGCAGGACACTAAACACCGAAAGTGTGATGAGAGACTTAGGGACACAGATGGACAGTGGTCTCACCTTCGATAACCACATTGCCAAAACAGTCAGGAAATCCTTCTATGTGGCACACCTCATCACTAAGGGCTTTTCATCCTGGAAAAAAGAGGTCATTGTTCCCCTCTACTCATCCCTCATTAGACCCATTATAGAGTACAACGCCCCGTTTGGTATGTACCTCACAAGACATCTGCAACAGCTGGAAAGGCCGCAGAAATACCTCACTAAAAGAATCACAGGCCTAAAGCAGATGCCCTATCTAAACAAACTCCAGCTATACTCTGTGGAAAAGCGTCTACTCCGAGGCAATCTACGCTTAACATACAAGGCCATGTCAAACCCTGAGCCGTTGGATATGCTCCACTTAAAGAAATCCCAATTCCTCAGAGCCACATGCTCCAGGGATCTAAACCTTGTCATCACAATGAAGAAAACATGCTGGAGGGATAGATTCCTGACCCAGAGACTCACCATACTCTGGAATAGACTGCCCATATATGTCAAGCAGAGCGCCTGCTTGGCCCTCTTCAAAAGGAACCTTGACGATTGGGTGGGAGATAGGAAATTTATCCCGGGAATCACGTCAGTCGCCCTGCTAGAGAGGGGGCCAGGGAAGTATATATTGTGGGAAGAAATATCCAGGGAATTGTTATGGCTAGGCTTGTATAGGCCCTAGGGCCGATAGCCTAGTACCAACCTATGAACCTATGCAAACCAATTCAGATGGACAAGTAGATGTTCCAACTCTTCTTTTAGTATGGACAGCTGCCCCCCCAAAAAACACATTTTTTGCCATTAAAGTTTTGCTATTAAAGTTATTGTATGGTCACAAGATGAAAGGTTCTCTTGATTTAATCCTAGACAAATGACAAGGTGAGGGCAATTTCCACAAACAGTATAGGTTCATACATAGGTACTAGTCTGCCCGAAGGCATTTATAAGCCTAGCCGGAATGTGTTGGCTTTCGCCGCCCCCTTAGATTAGTTCTCTGTGCCTCTGTCCAGCCATTGAAGTGATCTCTGGGATAAACTTTCTGTTTCCCATCCACTTGTCAAGGTTTCTCTTGAAGAGGGTTAGCGAGGAGCTCTGCCTAATGTAGATTGGAATCTGGTTCCAGAGCATGGGAAGTCTCTGGGACAGGAATCTATCCCACCAGCACATCCTATTTATTGATGTGGTGAGGTTTAAACCCCTGGGGCGTGTGGCTCGAGGGGATATGGTTTTCTTTAGGTGGAGCATGTCCATCAATTCTGGGTTGGACATGGCCTTGTATGTCAGGCAGAGATCACCTCTGAGTAGGCGGTATGCAACAGAGTACAGCTGGAGTTTCTTCAGTTGAGCTGCACAGGGCATCTGCTTGAGGCCAGTGATCCTCTTGGTGAGGTACTTCTGTGGTCTTTCCAGTTGTTGCAGGTGTCTTGTAAGGTACATCCCAAATGAGGCATTGTACTCTATGATGGGTCTGATGAGTGATGCGTAGAGGAGCCCAGTGACCTCTTTCGTATTTAGGGAGCTACCGCCTATGTGATAGTTTGTGGGTACTTTGTTTTTTCCAAAGGGAATGACTATGCACTTTTTGGCATTTAGCTTGAGGTCATGGTTTTGACACCAAGTATCTGTCTCAGTGAGACACTTTTGGAGGATGTCTGTGTCAGCCGGAGAGTAAATTATAGCCCCTAGTTTGCAGACGTCTGTGAAATTGGTCAGCCATAGTCCTCCTGTGCTTGCCTGTACATCTGAGAAGTATATACCGAACAGGAGGGGTCCTAGGACTGAGCCCTGGGAAATGCCAATTGTAACCGGTTTAGAGTCAGAAATAGCTCCCGCAACTCTTACCATGTGGGTTCTGGCCGTGAGCCAGTTGGCAACCCATCTCGTGACATAGGAGTTTATGTTCAGGCTGGTGAGCTTGTCTATAATACCTGAGTGGGGAATGGTGTTGAAGGCCTTTGTGAAGTCTAGGTAGGCTGTGTGGACCACCTTTCCCTTGTCTATAGCCTTGGTAACTGTTTCAAAGAAGTCCACCAGGTTTAAGAGGCATGATCTGCCCTTAACAAAGCCAAACTGGGTAGGGTACAGTGTTTGGAGGTTCCCAATGTCTCTGTTAATAAGATCCATGATGATGCGCTCCCTAGCTTTGCAGACCAAGCTAGTCAGGCTTATAGGGTGATAGTTCCTGGGGTCTGCTGTGGTTCCACCTTTGTGGAGCAGAATACCCATTGCTGTGTGCCACTCTGTGGGCACACAGCCTGTGGAGTGGCTGAATTTAAACACTGTGTTTAGGTGAGGGGTTAATTCATCTTTGAGCTTGTGTAGGACGCAGCCTGGGACACCGTCCGGTCCCATTGATGCTATGTTTTTGGCTTTGGAGAGGGCTGTTTTAACCTGTCTGTGATTTCAGGGACATTGCATTCTTCTGGTATAGTTATGGACCCTTTTGGTGGTGAGAGGGGAGTGAAGTTTGCACTGAACCTGTCAGGATGTTGGCTATATCTGTCAGTTCACTGTATTTTGTGCCATTTTGCACTAACTCCGAGCAGATCTGACAATTGCCACTTAGATTCTTGACATAGCTGAAGAATGCCTTCTGGTTATCTTTGGAGTCCATGGCAATTTTTCTTTCGAAGCTAGCCTTGGATGATTTTATGAGGGAACATAGTTTCTTGCTGATACAGATCAGGGATATCTTCCCTTCTTGGTATTTTACTCTTTTCTGTACTAGTTTCCTCCTTCTATTGATTAGCTTGTTCATGGCAGGGGTCCACCAGACTGGTTTCCTTTTCTTGGAGGAGTGAGTCTCGATTTTGTTTGGGATAGCACGGTCCATGCATTCTTGTAGGTGCCCGTAGAGTGCATTAGTACAGGATTTTGCAGCTTGGACAGCGTTACCCTTTAGCATGGGGGCTTTGAACTTCCCACCTTGGTCTTAAGAAATGTGAAGTTTGCTTTTGAAAGGTTTTTCACGGTGGTTTCTTTGACCGGGGGTGGTGGTGGAATGTGGATATCCAGAGTGATTAGTTTATGGTCGGATCTAACCAACGAGGGGTTGACATCCGGTGTGGAACACCGGTCGCCCATGTTGGTGATGACCAGGTCCAATATGTTGTCACCTCTGGTGGGGGTGTTGACCAGTTGATCCAGGGTGTTTGAGTTTATAAATTCTAGAAATGTTGGGTAAGGAAGTATGTACTTGAGTAGTTCTCCCAGTTAATGTTTGGGTAACTGAAATCACCCAATATCAGGGTGTTTGGAAGGTTTTTCAGTGTTTCCAGGAATGCGGAGCGGGGGTCCTGGGACATGGTGGGTGATTTGTAGCAAGCTATAATTTGAATAGCAGTTTTGCCTGTTGTTAGTTGCACGTGGATGATCTCTGAAGCATCGTGCTGTACCACTAATCTGGAGGTGTGGGTATCCTTGATGAATATGGATACTCCCCCGCCTTTTGTATTTCTGTCTGGGTTTTTCGGCCAAAATGTATGGTACGAGTTGTAGCCTGGTAGTGCTGGGGTGCTCTCTGCAGCCTCAAACCAGGTTTCTGTTACTGCACATATACTGATTTTCTCCATACTGAGGAGTGCCTCGAGTGTGTGCATTTTGAAATTTAGACTTCTGGCATTGAGTAGCCGTACCCTCAGTTTTTTGTTACTTCCGCTATTTACGGTGGTGGGTTTGTCTTTTGAGCCTTGCCTAAAAAAGGCTCTATGGGGGTGGCAAGAGCCTTGGCCAGTATTCGAAAGCCTAAGGGTGATAGGTGCAAACAGTCTCTAGCGAAGCAGCGTGGCTTGTCGAGCATGTCATCCCAGGCTGACAGACACTGGATCCCCTTTGAATGACACCAGAAGCTTAGCCAATTGTTGAAATTGATAACTTTTTCTCTATACCGTGGTATCATTCTTAGTGAGGGCAAGATGCTACTCATGGTTAGGGTCATACTGGCCTGGGCTACGTGATTAGAGAGCTCCTTCATGTCTCTTTTCATGTAGTCCAGGGAGGTATGGCTCAGGTCATTCACACCAATATGGACAATGACAGAGTCATATTTGTATTTGTTCTGGAGTGACCTGAGTGCTTGTGTTATGTGGCAGATTCCTGGCACCCGACAGGCAGCTACCAGTAACCTTTTCCTTGTTCAGTCTAGTGAGTGGGACGTCAGTGTGTCTGACTAGAGAGTCATCTATTACTAGTGTGTTGGGTATGCTATTTTGCCTTAAGGGCTGTGACTGCATGGCACACTGGTTTTGTGAAGTATGTGTTTCATGGTTTGTGTTGGGGGGGGGGGTGGAGGTTGCTTGCATGCCTGCTTTGGAGGTCTCTGCTGCTTTTGCAGATTTTTATTTAGAGCCTCTGAGTATGTTTTTGTGTATTTATGTGTGTTTTTTACCAGTGCTGGTTTCATAGGTCTATGTGAGACTGGTGGTGTGATGCAAGTAATTTCCTTCTCCTCTTGACTGCCTGGTCCAGTCTTGGGTTGAGAGAGGTTAGCCTCCACTTTGGCTGTATAATTGCATCTCTTGCATGTATTATTGTTTGGTGGAAGGAGGAGAGGGTTGTCTGTGTACATGAGCCAATTATAACACTGACTCAAAATGCCCAGATTCACCAGTTAGACCGGAGAGTACACCTGAAACTACCCTTTGGACATGCCTGGATAGGTACAGTGAACTGTTTTACTGATTGGCTAGTAAAGTCGAATAGAAAGCCTTGTCCTTCTCTACAGTATAGGGGGGGTCTAGTGCCAAGGTTTATTAGTGCTTGCTATGAGTTTTGAGCAAGTGCCGGGATGAGAAGTGAATGGTTTGAGTGCTTAAGTTGAAAGTTTGTCTTGTTCCAAGGGAAAAATTGAAGAGTAGACTTTGTGGAGCTGGGAATAGTTATAACCTAGCTAACCGGCACTGCACAGTGCGCATATCCGCACAAATGCAGGTTTTATAGCAGGGAAATGAAAGAGATAGAAATTAGCCCAAAATGGTCAATAAACTACTAATGTCTGGGTTGAAACCACTCCTCCATGGACAGGTAGGCTGCTCAAAGCTCCCTCTCTCACAGTGAGCACAGAAACTTCCTTCTATCCAAGTAAGGTATGGGCAACTACAGAAACTTGTAACACAGCCCTGAATTCAGCACTAACCTGAAAACTGTACTATACTAGCTTAGAAAGGTGGGAAAGCAAGTATTTTTTTTTTGTTTTTTTTTCCAGAAAATAAAGCAGATACAATCAAAAAAACACTTTAAATGCACAGAAATTGCTATCACACATGAGTGTGTAGCCTACAACAGTTAAACAGCTAATTTAAACACAAAAAAGACTTTGTTAAAGTGTAAGTACAACATGTAGTCATGTCTTTTCATTACCTTTACCCCTTGCTAAAGTTTTACAAACAGTAGCGCTAGCTATATGCATTCTCTCAGTTCTTTCAAATGCATAAGGTCATGCCTATCGGCAGTTGAAGCCACCCATCTATTCTATGCGAGCATGCTCTTTTTTTCACCCTGGAGACACCTGTTCTTGTATAAATATAAAGCCCAGCCCTATGCTTCAACTTCCAGCTCAAATAAAGCAGTGTATGTGAGGGCTTAAGAACCAGTTTTGTGCTACTAGTTCCTGACACAGTTATTTTAATGACAGGGCATGCATATGGAGTATGCATTTTCTCCTCACAGATAAAAATCTTATTATGATACATTTGCACTTTTCTGCATTTTTTTTTTACTGACACAGTGGATTTATGAGGAGGCAACTAGCGGAGCTAAAGCTCACCATTAATGATGTAATATGCATTCATTTCTATGAATTAAAGAAATGTTGGCAGATACCTCTCAGCTATACAGTATTTGCTGCAAATACCAATTTCAGTTGTAATTCACGGCCAGTCACAATGTACTGGATGGCCCCTTTAATTCATGAATTCCTTCCTAAGTACTGAGGTATGGACTGTAGGAGCTAGAAGCACAAAAGGTCCCACTGAACAAGTCAAAAGAGTCAGACCAAGACTGGTGTTTCTAATATTTGGAACAAGTGGCTCTTGTGTGCTGTATAAACAGGACACATAAGTATGCCATTGAGGAGATAATTTCATCAAGGAATTGAGCCAGTCTGCCTTGTTACAGATGAAAGGAGGAGAGCAACAAGCTGTATCCACTGCTGTTAAACTCATTTTTTCTTCACTGATCTACAAGCCAGACTCACTGTTCCAGGTAGTGAAATATAGTTATGGAACAGGAATCAAACATTACAAAATTGTTTTTCACATTGAGAACTGAACTATAATTGGCTATATAGAAATGATTAAGGAAAAACAATAAAAGCTGTGACCAGCTTTTTATGGGGAAGCGGCAGTTGTGTGTAGGTACCTAAAATATTTTCGGAGGCACAGTTACATTTGAGAATAGGTTCTCCAAGTTTTAAATGGCTTTTTACTCTGTACTTTCTGCCATGCATTTATTTAAGGATGGAACGAACACCCTTTTGTTACTTAAGTAGTATGTTTTTTTTTTTTTTTTGTATGGAGTCTGAATTTTATCACTATCAGAGTTTTTTTCCCCAGGCACTCTGATTTCTACAGGTACCCCCACATATACACCATAGGAGAATGAGCATTCATTCCTACAAATTGCTTGCAGGTACGCACACAATGTGTATGTGTGTGTGTGTTTGCATGCATGCATCCATCTTGGGATAACCCTGGTTTCTCGGGAGCAATCTCAGTATATGTCAGTGAAAAAAAAATGATATGTATGTGGACCAACACAATAATGGGGATCACACGTCTGAGTTAAGAAGCAATTAACTCTCAAAAATACGTCAGAAAATGCATCACAGATCATCTAGACCCATAGTGCTTTTGGAGGCTCTGGCAGTCTCCACACCCACAGCTGTATAAGGCTTTTCTGACGCAGGCCCAGTAATAGTTCACCATCTTCAACCATTGATCTGGGTTTCATCTACTCTAAAACCAGCTCTGCTCACAGGTGCACACTGTAGGTTTTATGTAGCTTATGTGAGGGGCTGGAGATACTGTGGGCCATTACTTCTTTTAACTTTCCTCACAATCTTACAATCAAACATGTCCTTTTTAAAAAGTGATACAGGTACACCCACAGTGGTAGAAAAGAAAACAAGAAAACAAATCATAACTTCTTTCCATGCAATATCCATATAGGTTTCCCTTTCACAACTTTCACCCAGTCCAGCATTGCATAAATTCCTCAGGTTTGCCTTCCCTTAAAATTTCACTCCTCCTGAACATTATTCTTCGTGAATTATTCACACAAATTCTATTTATTTTTTTAAGTAATTTGCTACATTCGTTTTCTAATGACCCACTTCTCGCTCTTTAATCCCTTTACAATATGGAGTGCTCTAGTTACAGTGGTCTTCGATTCTGATTTCTATTTTTTAGTAATTGCTGTTTTGGCAGCCAATAAACTTAGTAAAGACTTACTTGTGTTTTCAGCAACTCATTTTGTATATCTTAGCTCAAAAGAATAATTTTCTTAGTAGCAACTATTTGCTTCTTGGAGATTTCTGACAAAGGACTTTGTATGGAATTTTTTAAATCTGCCCACTTGTTGCATTCCAAACAATCACGTTTCCCAGTTACCTCTCTCTTTACTATCATACCTCCAAGCATTTGTTATCTACATCAGGAAAATTCATGTTCTTTGATTTGTATTCAACTTGGAACAGCACAGCATTTTGGTGCTTTTTTTAAAAATTCTCTGAGGTTTGCTTCTTGTATAAAAATATATATCCAAACACTTCCAATCAAAAATCCCACACCTTGTGGACTTTGTTGCATTCTTGGGAGCTGTACCAATGTCCTCCCATTGTACCTTTGCATACTGCCTTTCTATTCTCCCTTCCCACTTTTTTCTAACCTACTCAGATTTATTTTTATAGTTATCAGGCAATATTTTATATGCCCTCCTAATTATCTCTTTTTGAGAAAAAAAATAAAAGCTTCTGTTTTAGACTTGAGTAAAAACTCCACAAGACCTGGTCTTTCATTTAGCAATCATCTGTCCCTTTCTCTTTGTCTTTAAGGGTTCATTTGCATATATCCCATGGGCCTGTATTACAGCAGGTTTAAAGCATCACGCACTGAAAACTCTAGCTTGGCTAGGTTTTTCTTGTAGTTTTTACTAATTGGTTGGTTGCGTGACCATTTTACTTTTTGGTTTAACAGTTCAACTTATCTTGTCCTTATATGTATGGGGAAATTCTGAACCAATTTGTGCTTGAGTACATCATTTACTGCTATAGCATTTATCTTCAGTTATTTTATATCTTGAAAATATTTAATACTGTCTAAGAATGACCCACAACATGTAAATATCCTTTTCTGGATTTATTGTGTACAAAATAATACCTGTAAACAAAACTAAGTTAAGCTATTTATTATCATGAATTTCATTAATGTTTTTAGTGCCTTTATGAATTTTAGTACTGAATGACTACTGACTTTCATGCTTAGTTAGCAGCTGCTCCCCCATCCACATATCTTCTGGATCCACTACTGGCTTGTTAGTTAGCTCTGCAAAGGTGATAATGGGAAGTGTGGATTTTACTTTCAATTTACCAGACATCTTCGTGTTGACGGGCGAGTACAATTTTAGTGCCTTTATAGACTTCATTTTAATTTGACCACACAATGCAAGATTATCTCTAAGTAATAATCAGTGTGCATAACAAACTTTTACTTGGCTTATTTGTGTGTAAAATTGTGTTTCTAGAGTTAATAAAAAAATGTAAGCAGGGGGTTTATTCGTAGAACCCTGGGAGGCAGCTGAAGGCTAATGGAGAAATTAATGAAAAAATAAACATTATTTGCATATATGTTTAGAAAGAGAGAGAGGTCATCAAATAAGTAAGAAGTGTAGTCAAACTGCAAAGCACTGAAAATTTTATTTACATTCTGTTGATTAGGTCCATCCCAGTAGGTGTGGTCTCTTTTCAGGGCAGACATGAGAAAGAGCTAAAAGAAAATAAATAACATTTAACCAATGGTTCAGTTTATGTCCTGTTCACATTCTGTTACCCACTCTGATATTTGAGACTAACAAATTGAAAAGGACTGGCCATGCCTTCAAAATCTGCAAGATACCACCAGTCACAATCTTGACAGTTGCTAAGTACTATAACCATCCCTTTGCTTAGCAGACATGTTGTTGTACCACTGGTGTAGTGGTTATTGTCTGACTGGAACCACAACTCCCCTCCCTGAGGACAGGCAGAATAGGACAACCACTCACTGCCATCCTCATCCACTTGTGTCCTTTAGCAATAAACAGATGCTTCTGGAACTCGGGTCATCTTGGTTGTAGTCCAGGATTATGAGTTTACACCACAGCAGTGATCTGTAGTTCAATTTTGAACTAGAGCTAGCGTATTAAATCAGCCAGGTTTTGAAATGGAAAATGTTAGACGAAATTATTTTTTTCTCAAAGTGAAGAAGGTGAGTTTAGGTACTTAAAGTATATACATATGCATATATCCAGTCCAGTTAAGTTTAATAGATAATTATGACAGTAACATTCCATCAAAACTTCCAAATAAATACTGAACAGTTTTAGAAGTGGAGGCTTTTAAATACAGACAGAAAAAATATGCCAAAAACGTATTCCTTCTTAGTGTCATTTTGTACCACACACAACAGTAAAATGAAGCAATCCATGCAGTAGTGTATCAAGCTAAAAGGCATGAATTTATATGGATGTGGTGCTAGCTACTCTTGTTTCCCCTTGAAGTTTTTGATCATGGTATAGCAGTTAGTATAGTCTCACATTGCTGAGTTCTTTAGTTCAGTTTTCTACTTGAGAACTTTCCATGCAGATCCTGGAAACCCTCACTAGGCATGATTTTTTTGTGAGATGGTCCAATTTACTTCTACACACTAGACATGTCATTGATGATCCTCCCGTCATCCACAGCCGTAGTGTGTGTGTGTGTGTGTGTGTGTGAGGGTGAGAATCCTATGATAGAATTATTATGTCTTGTGGAATCTTGTTGCAGTCAAATGGGAAACTGGTTTTAAGATATGTATTTTTTAATTTCTTCTTCCTATTAACACATTTAGTCTCCAAAATTCGTGCTGTAAATATAAAAGGTAATGAAAGGACTGCAACTGCATTAATCCAGGGTTTGAAATGTAGAATATGCTCCCCTATGCTAGCAGGTCATAAAATAGAATTACAGCCTACTTCAAAGTAGTAGCTCACTACAACTGTGAAAAGATAGAAGACATTAAAATGCAGACCTTTAGGATATGAATACAAGAACTTGTGTACTGGTACCTTCTATTATAAGCTGATATAATTAAGCCCTTGTCCTTTACAGGTGGAAACAATGATTTAGTTACATTTGCTGTTGGAAATAGCTAACGCAATTAGCTTGCTCATAAGGAACTACTAACTCCACTGCATAAGGGATGGTCTAAAGTAGAATTACTTATTTTTTAATGTAATCAGATGTTGTTGTATCTTTCGGCTTTTCCCGGTTAGTGGTCGCCACAGTGGAACTCCGGTCCGCTAATGTTTGGTAGTGGATTTTTACGTGCCGAGTTACCAGCCCTGACGCACAACCTTCAACGAAGGCATGCCCATTCACGCATGCCTCCACATAGAAGACGCTCTAGCTGAGAATCAAACGTGACGTCTTGCTGTGAGGCGACAACGCTACCGCAGCACCACTACCGCAGGCTAATGTAATGTAATCAGATGTAATTTAACTAAAACTGTTTTTCTGTACACAATGGAAATGGTGGAATGGGCTCTGGGGAACAGGACTGCAGAAGTAGAATGTGTAAGTATTTGAGACTGGCCTTTCTTCTGAGTTGTTTTTGGGTGGGAGAATTTGGTGACACGAGAGAAATGTCAGAGCAGGTAGGTCCAATATTATTTAATAAGTAGATGAGATTTTTAATATTCTGTAGATCAGATACTTCTGTGCATACTTTGTCCAGCATAAATGATTATTTCAATGTTCCATGACTACTTTTTATTCTTCTGTATACTTAATATGTAATTGCACTACCTGCCTTAAGTTCATTTATTCACTTTTAAGCTCTTGTGGCTAGGCTTTTTATTATACATTTATTATTAATAATTACACTCCGAGAAGATAGTTGGCATAAGTCAACAAGCTGTGGCTCCCATCTCACCTCAGTGATTTTGCTTCTGCCTACCGAGTGAAAATTTTAACGTGTACAATTTCATATTTGGTTTAATAAAGGAAACTAGGTAGCTGGACATCCCTGACCTATCCGGCCAGTGGCAGTACTTTCATGCCCAGAAGAAAGCTGTGGGGAATTGGAGAATTCTGCCAGTCTTCTCGAGGAATTGGATGTGTGAAAATAACTTGTGTGAAAAGCAGTTACAGTGGTTAAAGGGCACCTGTTATTTATAGAAAGAGTGGTTAGAAAGGAGTCTAGAAGCTAGGTCAAAGATTTATCTCTGTAGGAGGCATGTTTGCAGTCCATTCTGGGTGTGGATCTTGAAGGCTGATTCAAACATACCCTGGACCAAATCGCCTACAGAAATATTTTACACCATAGAGAGCCTAGCCCTGACATGGCAGGTAGTCTGTGATCTGTGTTTTCCTATCTTGAGGATACTGCACACCACAGGTGATGTCTAAAGTGCTTGATCCATACAACTCTTCCCCAGATAGGCACCATCTAGAGTTTGTGCTGCTGCCTACAACTCTGTTCTTGGATGGGTTTGAGGTGGAAACACCCAGAATGCTTTTGGGAGGTGGGACGACTGCACTGAGACAAAGGGAGAATATGTAAATCCATAAATATGCTGGCCAGAGGTTAAAATCTAATAATGTACCTTGTGCAAAGGAGGCAAATACCTTAACTATGTCTCTCAAGATCACAGATTCTCAGGACATTAGTACATATTTAATTTCTGTAAGTTAATTGATTTACGCAATTTCTGAATTTAGTCCTAACATCTCACTGTACACTTTGTATTGTGAATTTGAAAAAGGTCAAGCTAAATAGTCTGGCTATTTGCAAATTTCCAATATAAAGTGTACAGTAGGCTGCCAGGACTATAGCCAGCAACAGAGTGAAACCACCACACAGTCCTGCTATTCAGCAAGGCAACAGTTGTTCACCAACATGCAGTTTGAGTTTTGCATTGCCCAGTTATTACACAGATGCCAAGTTATTTTACTAACATTACCTGCTAATGCCTCCTTTCCATTTTCTTGTAGTCACCCAAGTTCAGGATGCACAGTCTGTCTGTTTAAATAGAACACTTACAGACCATGCACTTCGGTGACAGTATTCATCTCACTCGCATATAATGGGGTAAAGAAAGACAGTAGCTTCATTTATAATTTTGCATGAAATTTACTTAGAATTGTTTTTAACACAACTCTAATTCATCATATATACAGCTCAATATCATACATTGTTTTTTGAGTTAGTTCTGCACTTTTTCCTGGTGGGGAAAGTTGCCTCTATGCAGCTATTAACATGCTAATAGCTGCCTCTATGCAGCTATTAACATGCTTGCTACAGGGTTTCTGTGAACAGGTCTGCATAGGCATAAATATTCTCAGGGTTTATAGGGGCTTGAAATTTTTCCAGGTTCTCACGTAATAGCAGGAGGTTAGCCTTTGAATAGTTCACGAATCTTCCCGGTTTCGCTGGGGGTCCGGGTTTTATTTTTTTTACTTCAAAGGAGACCATTTTGTGGTCTGAAAGGGACGGCATTACAGTAGGGGGTGTGCAGCACTCTCCCATGTTAGTGAGGAACAGATCCAGTATGATTGCACCACTGGTTGGTGTACTGACTATCGGGTCCAGGGAGTTTGTGTTTACAAAATCCAGGAATCTCTGTCTATGTACAGTGGAAATAAAGTGTGCACACCAGTTAAGATGCCAGGACTTTGTGATATAAAAAAGGAGACCACAATAAATAATTTCAAAACTTTTCCCACCTTTAATGCGACCTATAACATGTACAATTCAATTGAAAAACAAACAAATCTGTTAGGAGAAAATATAAAAAATAAAAAATGTACAATAAGCTGGTTGCATAAGTGTGCACACCCTTAAACTAATACTCTTGTTGAAGCACCTTTTGATTTAGTTACAACATTCAGTCTTCTAGGGTAGGAGTCTATCAGCATGGCACATCTTGAATTGGCAATGTTTGCCAACCCTTCCTTGCAAAAGCCCTCCAAATCTGTCAGATTGTGAGGGATCTCTTCTGCACAGCCCTCTTCAGGCCACCCCACAGATATTCTAGTGGATTTAGGTCTGGGCTCTGGCTGGACCATTCCAAAACTTTCATTTTCTTCTTGTGACGCCATCTTTTGTTGATTTGGATGTATGCTTGGGGTCATTGTCATGTTGAAAGGTGAAATTCCTCTTCATCTTTCTAGCAGATGCCTGAAGGTTTTGGGCCAAAAGTGATTGGTATTTGGAATTGTTCACCATTCCTTCCTCCTCGACTAAAGCGCCAGTTCCACCTGAAGAAAAGCAACCCCAACGCATGATAATGCCACCACCATGCTTCACTGTGGGAATGGTGTTCTTTTGGTGATGTGAAGTGCTGTTTTTGTGCCAGAAGTACCATAACACATTTTCCCACATGTTTTTGGGAGACTTGATGCATTGTTTTGCAAATTT
Organism: Protopterus annectens; assembly: GCF_019279795.1. Lineage (NCBI taxonomy): Eukaryota > Metazoa > Chordata > Ceratodontiformes > Protopteridae > Protopterus > Protopterus annectens. The sequence continues at coordinate 14,912,854 of NC_056730.1, forward strand.
TAGCCAGGCCTAGATGTTTTTCTGTGTAAGAAAAGGCTTCTGTCTTGCAACCTTACCCCACAGCCCAGACATATGGAGAATACGGGAGACTGTTGTCACACGTAGTACACAACCAGTAATTGTCAGAAATTCCTGTAGCTCCTTTAGTTCATAGGTAGGTACTAGGCTATCTACACGAGGGCATTTATAAGCCTAGCCAGAGTGTGTCGACTTTCGCCGCCCCCATTGATTAATTAACTGATCCTCTGTCAAACAGAGTCAATAAAGTGATCCCGGTGGTGTATTTTCTGTTACCCATCCACTTGTCAAGGTTTCTCTTGAAGAGTGTTCGTGAGGGGCTCTGCCTGATGTAGTTTGGAATTTTGTTGCAAAGCATGGGGAGTGTCTGAGACAGGAATCTATCCCTCCAGCATGTTCTATTTATTGTTGTGGCAAGGATTAGCTCACTAGACAGTGTGGCTCGCAGTAACTTGGATTTTTTAGGTGGAGCATGTTCATCAACTCTGAGTTGGACATGGCTTTGTAAGTCAGGCAGAGATCACCTCTGAGTAAGTGATATGGCGCTGAGTACAGACGGAGTTTTTTCAGTCGGGCTACACAGGACATATGTTTGAGGCCATGAGGTACATCCCAAATGGGGAATTGTACTCTATGATGGGTCTAATGAGTGACAAGTAGAGGGGCACTATAACCTCTAATTTCGAGATGTGAACCCTTTAGTAATTAGATGGGCCACATAGAAGGATTTCCTAACTACTTTGCCAATATGACTGTTAAAGGAGAGATTATTATCTACCTGGGTCCCCAGATCTCTTATTACCTTTTCTGTATTAAGGGGGCTGCCATCTATGTGGTAATTCGTGGGTGTTTTGTTTTTTCCAAATGGAATGACTATGGATTTTTTGGCATTTAGCTTGAGGCTATGACTTTGACACCAGGTGTCCGTCTCAGTAAGGCCCTTTTGGAGGATGTCCGTGTCAGCCGGAGAGTCAATGATGGCTCCCAGTTTGCAGTCATCGGTGAACTTGGTTAGCCATAGTCCTCCTGTGTTTGCCTGTACTTCTAAGAAGTATATAATGAACAGTAGGGGTCCCAGGACCAAGCCTTGCAGGACACCACTTGTGACTGGTTTAGAGTCGGACCTGGAGTCCGCTATTCTTACCATGTGAGTTCGGTCTGTAAGCCAGTTATCAACCCATCTTGTGACGTAGGGGTTTATGTTCAGGCTGGCGAGATTTTCTGTAATACCCGAGTGGGGAATGGTGTTGAAAGCCTTGGCGAGGTCAAGGTGGGCTGTCTGAACCACCTTTCCCTCATCTATGGCCTTGGTGACTGTCTCAAAGAAGTCAACCAGGTTTAGTAGGCATGATCTGCCCTTAACAAAGCCGAAGTGGGTCGGGTCAGTGTGGAGGCTCCCAATGTCTTTGTTAATGAGTTCCATGATGATGCGCTCCATAGCCTTGCAGACCAGGCTAGTCAGGCTTATGGGGTGACAGTTACCAAGGTCAGTTGTGGCTCCTCCTTTGTGGAGAGGAATAACCGTTGCTGTGCACCATTCTATGGGCACGTAGCCTGTGGAGAGTCTGAGGTTGAACAGCGTGTTTAGGTGGGGGGGTTAGTTCATTCTGTAGTTCGTGCAAGACGCAGCCTGGGTCACCATCTGGTCCCACTGATGCTGTGTTTTTGGCTTTTGAAAGGGCCGTTTTCACCTGTGCGTCTGTGATTTTTGGGACACTACACTTTTCTGGTATTGTTGTGGGCCCTTTTGGAGGTGAGAGGGGGGTAAAGTTTGCACTGAATCTATCTACCAGGATGTTGGCAATATCAGTAGGTTCAGTACATTTTGTGCTATTTTGCACTAGTTCAGTGTATATCTGCAAATTGCCACTTAGATTCTTAACATAGCTAAAGAAGACTTTGTGGTTATCTTTTGAATCCTTGGCTATTTTTCTTTCGAAGTTAGCCTTGGATGTTTTCATGAGGGACCTTAGTTTCTTACTGATACTGATCAGGGATGTCTTTCCTTCTTGGGATTTGCTTTTTTACTGAACTAGTTTCCTCCTCCTATTCTATAGCCTGTTTATGGCAGGGGTCTACCAAACTGGTTTCCTTCTTTTACAGGAGTGAGTCTTGGTTTTGCTAGGGATGGCACGATCCATGCATCCTTGTAGGTGCTCATAGAGTGCAACTGTAAAGGTTTCTGCATCTTGGGCAGCGTTATCCTTTAGCGTGGGGGCTGTGAAACTTAACACCTCTGTCTTGAGTAACGTGAAGTTTCCTTTAGAAAAGTTTTTTACTGTGGTTTCCTTAGTTGGGGGTGGTGGTGGGGTGTGGACATCCAGAGTGATTAGTTTATGGTCTGATCTAACAAGTGACGGGTTGACCTCCAGTGTGGAACACCTGTCGCCCATGCTGGTGATGACCAGGTCCAATATGTTTTCACCTCTGATAGGGGAGTTTACCAGCTGATCCAGGGCGTTTGAGTTGATGAATTCCAGGAAGCGCTGGGCCTGGGAGTTTGTACTAGAGTAGTTTTCCCAGTGAATGGTACGGTAATTGGAATCGCCCAATATCAGGGTGTTCGGTAGGACCTTCATGTTTTCCAGTGTCTCCAGAAAGGTGGAATGGTGGTCCTGGGTCATGAAGGGTGATCTATAGCAGGCCACAATTTGCACTACAGATTTGCCCGATGTTAGTTGCACATGGATGATCTCAGAGGTATTATGCTGTGCCACCAACCTGGAGGTGCAAGTATCCTTGATGAATATGGATACACCCCCTCCTTTTGTGTTTCGGTCCGTGTTCTGTGGCCGAAACATGTGGTATGAGTTGTAGCCCGGTAGTGCTGGGGTGCTCTCTGGAGCCTTGAACCAGGTTTCAGTTACTGCACAGATGTCGACATTCTCCATACTGAGGAGTGCTTAGAGCGTGTGCATTTTGAGATTTAAACTCCTGGTGTCGAGTAGCATAACTCTCAGTTTTTTGTTAATTGTGCTGTTTACGGAGGTGGGTTTGACTTTTGAGCCTTGCCTAAAAGAGGCACTATGGGGACAGCAACAGCCTTAGCCTGTATTCGAAAGCCTAGGGGTGACAGGTGCAAGCCGTCTCTTACAAAGCAACGCGGCTTGTCGAGCATGTCGTCCCAGGCTGACAGACACTGGATCCCCTTTGAATGACACCAGAAGCTTAGCAAATTGTTGAAATTGATCATTTTTTCTTTATACTGAGGTATCATTCTTGGTGAGGGCAGGATGCTAGTCAGGGTCATATCAGCCTGGGCTACATGATCAGAGAGCTCCTCCATGTCTCTCTTCATATAGTCCACGGAGGTACATCTCAGGTCATTCACACCAACATGAACAATGAGAGAGTCATATTTGTACTTGTTCTGGAGTGACCTGAGTGATTGTGTTATGTGGTGGATTCTGGCTCCCGACAGGCAGCTAACAGTAACCTTCTGCTTGTCCAGCCTAGTGAGTGGGACGTCAGTGTGCCTGACTATAGAGTCACCTATTACTAGTGTGTTAGGTATGTTATATCGCCTTAATGGCTGTGATTGTGCGGCACACTGATTTTGTGTTTTATGTGTTGTCTGGTTTGTGACGGGAGGTGCAGGTTGTTTGGGTGTCTGCTCTGGAGGTCTCTGATGCTTTTGTAGGTTTTTATTTAGAGCCTCTGAGTATGATTTTGTGTATTTATGTGTATTTTTTGCCAGTGCTGTTTTAGTAGGTCTGTGTGCGGCTGGAGGTGTGGTGCAAGTGTTAACCTTCTCCTCTTGACTGTCTGTTCCAGTCTTGGGTGGAAACAACTTAGCTTCCAGTTTGGCTGTACAATTGCATCTCTCGCATATGTTAGTGTTTTGTGGTAGGAGGAGAGGGTTGTCTTGTGTACATGAGGCAGTTGTAACATTGCCTCAGGATACTCAGATTCACCAGCTGGACTGGAGAGTACACCTGAAATTGCCCTTTGGTCATGCCTGAATAGTAGGGTGAGCTGCTTAGTCGGTTGGTTGGTGAGGGGTGAATAAAGAGCCTTGCCTTGCTGGGCAATCAATGTCAGGGTATATTAGTGCTTGCTATTAGGTCTGAGCAAGTGCTGGGCTGTAGGATGCTTTTTGAGGGCTTAAGGGAAAACAAGAGGAGACTTAGTGGAGACGGGAATAATTTAACCGTAGCTAACTGGCGCTGCCCAGTGTGCAAAACCGTGCAAACACGGTTTTTATAGTAGGGAAATGAAAGAGATAGAAATTAGCCCAAAATGGCCAATAAGCTACTAACTTCTGGGCTGGAACCACTCCTCCAGGGACAGATAGGTTGCTCAAGTGTTGCTGTAGGTCTCTTGGCAGCCTCCCTGACCAGTTCTCGTCTTGTCTTTTCATCAACTTTGGAGGGACGTCCTGTTGCCCCATATTTTCTCCACTTTCTGATGACTGTCTTCACTGTGTTCCATGGTATATCCAGTGCTGCTGAAATTTTTTTGTACCTTTCTTCTGATACCTTTCAACAATGACATCCATTTAATGCTTTGTAAGCTCTCAGTGAACCATGGCTTTTGCTGTAGCAGGCAAATGAGTAAATGTCAGGAAAATTCTACTAGGCCACCTGAACTTATGCAACCAGCTTATTGTACACCTTTTATTTTTTATATTTTTCCCCAAACAGATTTGTTTTTCAACTGAATTGTACAGGTTATAAGTCACATTAAAGGTGGGAAAAGTTTTAGAATGATTTATTGTGGTCTCATTTTTTTATATCACAAAAACTTGGCATTCTAACAGGGGTGTGTACACTTTTTATATCTACTGTATGTTTGATGGGTTCCCCTTCACAAGATCAAATTCCTATAAACTTGAAATTCATAACCCCAAAGCCAGAATCTCGAGTTTACAGAAACTAGAAAATGTGAAGGGGAACTGAAAAAAAATAAAAACAAAACACCTTTCTAATGTTTTTGCAGGGGGCTTCGCCCCCCTGCACCCCCCCACCCCCCTACTTAAATATTCCTTCTCCGTGATCGCACTACAGCGAAGGAAAGGGAAATCTCCCATTCCGCGCTATATGCATTAGTGTAAAATGGAAGATTTCATAGTCCTCCGCTATAGTGCGGTCACGCAGCTCTTAGATGACAGCTGTAAGGGTGCAGGGGGACTTGGCCCCCTGCAAAAAGGTAACCAAACTCTCTTTTTTCTAACTCTAAACTTCGCATTCACAATTTCGAGTGAATGGAAGTTCGAGATTCTGGTCTTGAGCTTATGCATTTCGAGCTTCCATTCATTTGATCTTGTGAAGGGGAACCGTTTGATGATGTATAGGATTCCCAGTTAATAGTATGGTAATTAAAGTCACCCATGAATATGGTATTGGGTTGGATGGTTAGGGTTACTAATACGTTAAAATACATGGCATGGGTTTCCTATGTCATAGAGGGGGACCTATAGCTTGCAAGGAAGTGGTAATGAATTTTACCTATGGTGATTTGAACATGGAGCAGCTCAAGTGTATTGTCCTGTTTGACCAGCATTGAAGAATATTTATTTTTGATGTAAATAGAGACACCTTCACCTTTAGTCCCTGCCTGTGAAGTAGCTGGTCTAAATGTATGGAAGGCATTATAACCTTGCACTGCTGGTGTGCTGTCCGCGGCTTTAAACCACATCTCACAGACTGCACAGACAACAGCATTTTCTAAGGTAAAGAGAGCTTCCAGGTGGTGCAGTGTTTTGTTTAGGTTTTTAGCACTGAGCCTTTAGATTTTCTTGGTTTTGATTTGCTATATCGGAAGTACTTTCAGTTTGGCATTGCCTAAAAAGGCACTATGGGGGAAGACAATGTTTTAGCTAATAATCAAAAGCCTAGAGGGGAGAGGTGCAGTGACTCCTGCCATCCCTGGCAAAGCAGTGTGGTCTGCTGACCATCTCCTTCCATGCTGACAAATATTGCACCCCCTTAGAATGACATCAGAAACTAAGTCAATTATTAAACTCAATCATCTTTTGTTCGTATTGTGGCATCTTCCTTGGAGAAGGTAAAATGCTGCTCAATGCTTGGCTCATACCAGCCGGAGACTCACATTCCGAGAGCTCTATGATGTCTCTCTTCATATAGTCTAGGGAGGTACGTCTCAGATCAATTTACTCCCACATGGTCTATGAGTCATATTGGTAGCTGTTGTCCAATAACCTGAGTGCATGAGTAATGTGGCGAATCCTAGCCCCTGATAAGCAACTGACTGTAACTTTCTCCTTACTCAGCCTGGTGAGAGGGACATCAGTGTGTCGCACGATGGAGTCTCCAATGACTAGAATGTTGGATTGTGTGGTGGCTTGCCTTATGGGCTTACAAGGCTCCATGAGATGTAGCTCTATGTACTGATGTAGGTGTTGTTTTAAAATACTGCATTTGGGGCTGCTGAGGGTATTTCTTATGTGTACTTTGTCTAGGAGGTCTTTGTGGTTTAGGAAGGTTACATGTAAGTGCCTCAGTACTTGTGGGTCTATATGTCTGCTTTGAATTGTGCGTGATACATGCAGCATGTGTACTACTGAAAACCTTATTGACATTAGCAGTACTTTTATGTGAGATATTTGCCTCCAGTGACGTTGTGTAAATACATCTCTCACATACCATGTCAGTTTGTTTGGGAATTAACTGGTTGTTAGTAAACATGAGGGAATTTCTACATTGCCTCAGGATGCCCATATCCACCAAGCCGGTAACGGAGACTGTATGAAAGCTCATATCCAAGGCAAGAGACACTTTATTATCGATTAGACTGTTGGAGTGAGAGTATCAATCACTGTCAAGAGTATCCGGTTTGCAACTATGTGGGCAGTGCTTGTCACTGCAAACTAGTTGTCCTGTGTGCAACTAAATATTGGAGAAATTTCAATTGTGCTTTTACATGAAAATGTCACTCATGGTGTCTGAGTCTGTACAAAGGACTGCCAAACACTTGAGAGGAAAATTTAAGGATGAATCATTTAGGCAGATATTCTGAAGTTAGAAATAAATCAAGCAGTACTTACTGAATATAAAGGATTAGCTTGTTAAGAATGATGAAAAGAGGGGAGTCACATGAATGGCTACTGCCAATGCTGGTCTCACCAGAGCTTCACTCTGTACGGATACAATACTCCTTTGCTTCTTCTCTCACCAGAAGCAAAATTTTAGCATACATCCCAAGAAGAGAAGCAGGCCACAGCCTGTTTGGTGATCCACAGTCTTGTCCCAGATGATGCAAGGGTCTGTAGGCTTGTAACCTTTTTTGGTAGATGCCTCGAATAGCAACCAGACCAATCAGGTACATTAAGCACAGACACTCGCTCAAACCAGAAATAGTCAGGAATCAAGGCACTCTGCTCCCACTCTCACCAGGATTAGAATATAAGCACATATTCCAAGTTGTCACCTACAAAGCAGTTATTAGGCTTTCTGGTGATCAGCAGTCTTCAGGAAATAATGTAACTGCACTCCTTCTCTCACCAGGAGAAAACAGAAGCACTAATCCCCAAGATGACTACTGAGAGGTAGAATGTGGGCTCTCCAATAAATGCTGGTCTTGCAATAGATGCTTAAAGGTAAGATGAAAAAAATGGTTTATCTTACACACTGCAGTGTGCACTAAGCAGTTAGATATGAAAGTGGGTAGTTTAAGTTTTAGCTGTCTAAAAAGTTAAGTTTTAGTGGACAGCCACTATTTTTAAAAGAGCTTGATAGACATAAAGGGGAGATGTGCATGAAATAGCTTCAGAGGGGACTCAGTAGTATGGACAGAGAGAGGCATGTCCCACAAGGCTGGAGAATAAGCATTCTATTACCAGTGTACAAGAACAAATAGGGGCATTCACAGCTGTGGGCAGTACAGAGGTATCAAACTCCTGTCACAATGCATGAAAGTGTTAGAGGTAACTGATAAACGAATAGACAGAGTAGCAGAAGTAAAATGGGAGATGAGCAGTTTGGATGTATATCAGAATTCAGCACAAATGACCAGATGTTTGCAATAAAACATACAGTTGAAAAGAAGCCAGAGGTGAGGAAAGAGTCCAGTTAGGCACTCCTAGACTTCAATATGACAAGTTTGTAAGAAAGGCGATTTGGACAGTCCTACAACAGTCTGAAGTCCCAGACATAATGGCAGAATAACAGCAGTGATGTATAAGGACCCAGTGACAAAAGTACAAACACTGTTAGGACTGACAAAGGGATTGCCAGCTGGTAAGGGTGTGCATCAGGGTTAAGCTCTGAGCCAACTGCTGTTCATACTAGTGATGGACTATAATAGCAAACAGGTTGGAGGAGACAGATCAACAAAGTTGCTGTATGCAGACAGGGTAGCAATTGCAAGCAGACTCTGAACAGGAACTTCAGCACATCACTGGAGAATGGAATGCAAAACTGAAGGCACATAGGATGAAACTGAGTAATGATAAGACAGTTGTAACAGCAACAAGTGGAGGAAATCACAGGCACCTGAAAATTAAAATAGAAGGAAAAATATTGGAACAGGTTAACATCTTCTTCGTCTTCATATGTGAGGGGTGGTTTAGGAGAATGGAAGTCAAAAGGGCTACAGCCAATGTGTCAGGAGTAACGTATAACAGAAGAATGCCAAAGAAGCTGAAAAGTAAAGTGTACAAAATGGTGGTGTCACCAGTACTACTTTAGGGCACAGAAAACTGGACAGTGAAGGCAGAGCAGTTAAGGAAACTGAAGGGAATGAGCTGAAGTGGGTAGGATGCACTCTGTGGGGCAAATGGATAAATGAGGATATCACAGCAGAAGCCAAAGTAGTTCCAATTGCAGAAAAGGTCAATGACATCAAATTACAATAGTGCACTCACATAAACTGTTGATGCTAACCAACAAACTGTGCCTGTAAGTATGCCAATGGAATGGGATATCACTGAACTTTTAATCACCAGAACTGTACAGTTTGTTTTGTTAGTTCTGTGGAGCAGGACTATATTAGTCATCACACAACTTGTTTGCAAGCATAAAACAACTTCTAGGTAAAGTGTGGCACAAAGTAGCACTAATGATTAACTTAACACATGATAATAATTGGCCAAGACTTTCCCCAATTCCAAGAGCAATGGAAGATATGGACAGAAACACAAAGCCCCAGGGAAGAAAAATGAGCAAGACTAGAACACACAAAAGGAAAGAATAGTTATGTAAAATATTACTATAACCATAGATGCCCTTCTATTGCATGTTGCAGCATTCTTACTGTGGGATCCTCCCCCTCAGGTGACCGAACATCAGTTCCTATGCAAAAGGTCAAGCCTAATTGCTGTTAGCGTGTGGGACATCACACGGAGGGCCATAAACCAGGGGCCTTAAATGCGACCCCTGCATGCACAGACCTCAGAACTGACTGCCCAGTCAGACAATAGTTTAGGGAGTGCCAAATGATGCTCTCTAGACAAGAGAAATTTAAGTGACTGCCCAGTCTGACCACAGTCTAGGTAGTGCCCAATGATGCCCTGTAGACAGGTGAAATGTAATCAAAGGGGACAAGAAGGGGATAAAGAGGAGGGAAGAAATGCTGCAATATGGAAGAGAAGGACATCTATGGTTATGGTAAGATTTTATACAACTATTCTATATACTTCTATTCTCATGTTGCAGTATTCTTACTGCGGAAGAGTACCACAGATTAAGGAGGAGGCAGGGTGGAGGAAGAAGTAGCATATTCCAGGAATCCCTGCAGGATTGCACTTGCAAATCCTGCTCTGGAAATATGGTCAGGTTTGTAATGTTCGGTTAAGGAATGTAGAGGACCAGGTGGCTGCCTCAATGATGGCAGCTGTGTCCAGGCCTTTTAGGAAGGCCCCAGAAGAAGCTACAGCTCTTGCAGAGTGTGTCCTGACCCCATGAAGCAATTGTTTTTCATGGTAGGAACAGCAGAAGTAGATAGTTTTCCTTATCCAGCAGGAAATAGTTTGCTTGGCTACTGCCTTGCCCATGGGCCTGGGATGGAAAGACACAGAGCTGATTAGACTTTCTAATGGCCTTAGTTTTGTCCAAATAAAACCTTAGTTGCCTGTGGACATCAAGGGAGTGGAATATTCTCCCACTGCCATTTTTAGGAGAAGGAAAGAATGTGGGTAAGTGAATATGTTGATTTAGTGACAGCTACAAACAGGAAAAACTTGTTAAGACTAAGCAAACAACAAACTGATGAAAGAGGCACTGTGGCAGGACCCAAGGAACCAGGCAAACTGAAAAATATGAAATATAATCCAAGAGAATCCAAAAGTATCTGAAGAAGTTCACATTGCTAAATGAATGCATTAATAAAGGACTTTTTGGACATTAACCTAGTCCTTTTGTTTTTTTACTTTTGGATTCTCTTGGATTACATTTCGTACTTTGCAGTTTGCCTGGTTTCTTGGGTCCTGCCACTGTGCCTCTTTCATTGATTTAGTGACAGCTCATTGACCACTTTGGGCATGAAGGAGGGGTTGGTGTGCAGGGTCACCCTATCTTAGTGGAAGATAGTGTAGGGTGGAGATGCCATTAGCACTTGTAATTCTGAAATCCTTCTGGCTGACGTAAGGGCTAGCAGTAGGACGGTTTTCCATGTGCACATCTGCAGGGAGGCAGAGCTGGCTGGTTCGAATGGGGCAAGTGTAAGTTTTTCTAGAACATGCTTTAGGCCCCAAGGTGGCGGGATAGGCTTCTTTGATGGCCTAATGTGGACTACTTTTAAGAATAGTTTAATTTCCAATTTGGAGAGCAGAAGACGGTCCAGAGGTAAGCAGGCAGATAGCAGATAAGAAAAACAAAAGCAGCAGGAACAGCAGCAGTGTATACCAAAGAAAAATGTAGATCAAAAACACGAAAAATCCGGAGAAAACCAGAGATAGCAGATAAGTGAACCTTCAATGAAGAATATGAAAGGTCTGATTTTATGAGCTCAAACACACAGGCTATGACTAGAGGAACATTCGTTTGAAAGGGGTCCCTACTCCTTTGTAGACATCATTAGGAGAACCTTTCCCATTTGGAAACGTAGGACCTCCTGGTATTGGGTTTCCTGGCCTCCTGCAGGAGAGATAGCACGTCCTTAGTTTGCCGGTGTCTCAAGGGAATTAAAGGTTTATCACCCAGATGGTTAGGCAAAGTATCTCCAGGTGTAGGTGGATGAGAGATCCCTTCTGTTGTGTAAGCAGGTCCACCTTGTGAGGCAACTTGTGGTGATTGCCCTTGGCAAGAGACTGAGGAAGGGAGACCAATGCTGCCTTGGCCAATAGGGAGTCACCAGCAAGATTTTTGGCACGTCTCTCCTGATTTTTAGGAGGACTTTCTAAATGAGAGGGAAAGGATACAGAAATAGTACCTTCCACAAGATGGTGAAGGCGTACACTCTCCAAGCTACCTGGCAGGGGTCCTTGGCACAGAAAATTTTCAATTGTCTGTTCTGGGGGGAGGCAAATAAATCAAATTGATGTGTGCCCCACCGGGGGACAATATCTAGGAATACATCTCTGTGCAACATCCACTCGTGATGCAGAGGGAATGATCTGCTGAGAGCATCCGCTGGTGGTTGCCATGGGATGGAATATAGACTGCCTGCAGTGAAATGTTGTTCTGAGAGGCTAATTCCCATGCTTGCACTGCTAGCCTGCACAGCAGGTAAGACCTGTTCCCCCCTTGTTTGTTGCTGTAACACATTACAGTGGTGTTGTCCGTGAAGATTTGTAGAGGGCCTGGCTGCATGAGAGGGAGAAAGGCTTGCAGGGCTAGGTGGACTGCAGTCATCTCCCTTACGTTGATGTGCTTTCTATGGAGGAATGGCTCCCATAGGGCTTGCACCTCACATTGAGGCCATTCATGGTTGCTCCCCAGCCTATATCTGAAGCATCTGTGTGCATTAGTTGTGTTGGTGTGGTGGGTTGTAGGGGCAGGCCTGGATTTTATTGTACCTGCTGAATCCACCACTTCAATTCTGTTTTTAGGCATGGAAGGAAGGGTATCTGAAAGTCCAGTGGGTGGCTGTGTTGTGACCACACATTCTTCAGGTACCACTGTAACATCCTCATGTGTAACTTGGCTAGTGGCAACATAGGAATGGTAGCTGCCATAAGGCCTAGGAGGCACAAGAATTGCTGGGCTGACAGGTGTTTGACCCGGAGAAGGTCCTGGAAGTGGGTTGACCAGGGAGGTTACCTTGTCCTGAGGGAGGAAAGCTTTCATCAGGTCAGCCCTTATCCTGCATCCTAGGAAGATTTTGTCCTGTACTGGGGTGAGGGATGATTTTTTTTCAGGTTCAATGTGAATCCCAACCTCTTTAACAGTGACATGGAGAGGAGCGGATGATTTCTGAGGGTGTCTTCTCCTTCTGCAAGAATGAGGATGTCATCTAGGTAGGGGTAGATCTGAATGCCCTTGCTCCTGCAGTATGCTACTGTTGGAGCTAGGCACTTTGTGAAGACTGTTGGTGCAGTGGATAAACCAAAAAGCAAGGCAGTAAATTGAAAGTGTGAACAGGGTCCAGCAAAGCGTAGATACGTTCTGTGGTTTGGGTGGATAGGTATGTGGAGGTAAGCCTCCTTCAAGTCCAAAGTGGCCATGAAAGCCTTGAGTGGTAACAGTGGAAGAAAGTTTTGAAGGGATAGCATTCTGAAGGAAGGGACGTTTAGAAAGAGGTTTAAGAAGGATAGATCCAGGATGGGCCTCCAAGGGCCATCCTTTTTTGGTAGCAGGAATAACCTGGAGTAGAATCCTTTTCCTTCTTGGCCTGGGGGAACGGGTTCTCTTGTCCTCTGGGCGAGAAGGTCTTGGATAATCTGAGGTATTAGGTGTAGTTGCTTCTTGGGAGGGAAGGGGATGCCTAGTGGAATGGGTTTTTCCTGCCAAGACATGAAGTATCCTTTTCCCACAATTTCCAGGACCCAGCAGTCTGAAGTGATTTCTTTCCAAAGGGGAAGACAGTGAAAGAGGCAGGATGAGAGGGGCAAGGTGGCTGAGGCAGTCACACAGTACTATTCCTTTCCTGAAAGGGCTGCCTGCTGGGGGGCTGTGAAGGGGCTGCCCTTGGGATGGTTGTTTTCCTGGACCCTTTTCTATGTCTGGAGTTGGAAGAGGAGGATGGGGCGAGGGACTCTACTGACAAAAGAGGTCTTTGCAGGATAATTCCTATAAAATCTTGGCACTGGGGAGACCAGTAAGTGTTTCAGGTCCTGGAGGCTTTTAAACAGATCAGCAGACTGTTTGTCAAACAGGAATTTATTGTCCAGGGGTGCGTCCAAATCTTGGTCTTACAGTCTTCAGGCAGGGGCTGTAGTCGAAGCCATGAATATCTATGTAAAACAGAAACTGATGCTGTAGATCTTGCAGAAGCCACAGCTGCATCATAGCTGCACTTTTTGGCTACCAGAGATGGCAGGGACAGCTTGGATGCTATTTGTGACTTATTTGGGGAGTCAGGCAAGGAGGAAGCCAGTGAAACCAAATTTATCGCATATATGACAATGTGAGTCTGGCAACTGACTGGCCTAAAGGCTAGAGTGGAAGAGGTAAACATCTTTTTCCCCAACCTGTCCATTACCTTGCTATCCTTGTCTGAAGGCAAGAGTGAGAAGGAAGGAGCGAGTCTGGGCTGCTTGTCAGGTACCAGTACTACAACTGCAGGGCCTGACAAAGGGGGCTTTTACAAGAAATTTGTGCTCATCAGGGACCTTATAAACATGGTTAGGTCTCTTGGGAGCAGGAGGTTGAGAATCAGGAGTCTAATAAAAAGGCATCCAGGTATGATGGAACCACATGAAGGATAGCTGATGGGGATGGTGTTGGTGATGCCACCTGGAGAACTCAAAATACCTTTTTTGACTTTCTGTCATCTGAGCCATATCCCATTTAAAGTACTCCCTCATTTTAGTAATAGTTTCTCCAAATGTAATATGCTCAGGGGGGAGTTTCCCTCAATGGAATCCTCATCTGGGGAGTAACAGTCCAATAGAAAAGGTATTTGAGAGGAGTAGGTAACTGACTCATCAGAGAAGGTTGATGCTTCTTCCTTCTGGATAAGGTAGGAGGGATACAGGCAGCTGAGGGTGACCTGGGGCTTAGAGCAGGTAATGTGGCTGCTGTGGATGCCGAAGGCCTAAGAGCCATAAAGGCCTGTAGCAAGGACTTTGTAAAGGGCTGCCAGTTAGGTTGTTCCACAGAAGGAGCAGATAAATGTTTAGTCTTTTGTTTTTTTTTTTAAAGGAGTTGATTTGGTAGATGCTGAGGGCCTACTTTCAGGGGTCTGGCCTGTGGGTGAGGTTTCAGATTCCTGGACTGTGGATGGGTGTCTGGTGGAGCCTGGTTCCCCCTCGACCTTGGCTGTAGCTGACATCAGAACCACCTCCGAGGATGTGCCTACCGGTACTTCGGTAGTGGCTTCCTCAAGGGTAGTCACTGAAGATGCCAATTCTAGCGGACGACCCTCAACCCCCTACATTGGCAGTTGGTGGGGCGTCCAATGACACAGCAGCAGAAGTGGTAGGCCTAACTTTGGTCTTCTTTTTAGGCAGCTCTGCCTCGATGGCCGACTCCGGATCCATTCGTAAAGCTAGTCTTTTTTAAGCTATGGTTCTCCAGGTATAAATTTAGGGCTGCCAAATGACTGCAGAGAGTTTTGGGAACGAATGACTGGCAGATGCTAAAGGTAGCATGGGTGCGCTCCCAGCCAAAGCAGGTCAGAGTTCATGGGAATCTTTGTGTGGAATTTGGTGTCTGCACCTACATTTGCCCTTCCTAGTCAACATCGGCTAAGAAACCAAGCAACATTCAAAGCTCAAGCAAGGACTCCCAACGGGGTACACATCTTGAAGACAGCGGAGCGAAGGGATCAATCTGATGTTCGACTGCAGCAGAGAAGTTCTGAAGTCTGTGCGTGCAGACGTCACACTTAAGGCCCTGGTTTATGGCCCTGCGTGTGACATCACACACATTAGCAGCAACCAGGCTTGAGCTTTTGCATAGGAGCTGACGCTCAGGTCACCTGAGGCAGAGGATCCCAGAGTAAAAATACTGCAACATGAGAATAGAAGGACATCATAGCTGACTAGTGGCAGGATTAGATAAATCTGTGGGTGTGAAGAAACTGAAAACACTGTCATCTGTGTTAGCATGTCTGGATATGTGTATATTCTCAGATTATCTTTTATTGTATGCCAGCATGTCTAATTATGAAAATGTAATACGTTTTTTTTTATTTTTTTTAATTTTTGAGCATTTCCCTGTTTAAACAGAATGTTTAAAGAATCTGTCAGTATTTTGATACATTTTTAATTACGTATGTTTGATAGGGAGATCCTAAAGTACTGTGGAGAATCAACGGAACAGTAAGCAATGTCATTAGAATGTTCTTAGTTGCTAGGTGATTTTTTTTTTTAACTGATTGACAGGAAAAAGAACTTTTTCAAACAACTGACTGTTGTTTTTAAAATAAGATAGTTGAGACTATTAAGCTGTGCAGTCTGTCAAGTTCTGAGCAGTTTGTGAGCAGCAGCAGTCAGTTACAGTGCTGTGCAGTGATACCCGAAGAAAAGAGAACTCACCAAAAACTATAAGCCTGCCTTTGCTTTGCTGTTGTGTGTTAGATTTGATCAGGAACAGTATTCGCTAGTTAGATTAGGAAAGTTTAGCTATTCAGATAGAGTTTTTCTAGAATAATGGGCTTCTAGTCTACAGTTTAATTTTACATTGCTGGTAATTGAATTCTGGTGTTTAATGGAAGCTACTGATTTACATTCTCATAATCATTTTACTTGTTATTAAATGTGTTTCGTTACTTTACATTGTGGCTGGAAATCAGTGTTTTTCTTTAATGATTGCAGTGTGTTTATACCTGTTTGCTACTTCCCAGATCCCCTCGAAGGACTGGCTGCTCTGGTTATAGCTATCATTTATTTTGATATTTAATTTTCATAATTGGACACCCCTTTAAAAGGGCATGAAGACACTCTGATTGGTGGAAGCATTACCGTATTATTATGGGGAAGGGACACAGCTGATAATCTGTGTCAGGTTTTCCCAGAAGTGTTTGGATGTGTGAGATTTAAATTTACTTTTAGTGTGAGTGTATCAGAAGTCTTAAACGGGGACACACTGCTCTGAAGTTTGTAATAAGGAGTTACATTAGGGGTGGACAGAAGTATACAGTCCAGTCCCAGACTCCTGTTATGCTCTTAGGGGAAAATTGTGACATATTACTCCTGTTTAAGTGACAGTCTCACAGTGGAGTCAGTGGTGAGGATTGAAGCTCCTTAGTTATTGACCTAGTATAGTAAGGGATGTCACAGTAATTGGTGGCAGTCTGGTGGGGTGTTGGCCGAACATCACACTGGGCCTTACAAAAGATGTTAATTGTTTAACTAATAAAAGAGGTCATTATGGACCTGACTGGAAACAGGCTCCAGTTATACATAAACTGGAAGTATGTCTATAAACTGAAAGAGATGCACAGGTCTTATAATGAATGAAAAAGGAAAGGGGGATGTGAAAAGCCCTAAGCTTCACTCTGCTACATCAAAGCAAATAGTCAGTCAGAAACAGATGCACGACTCTAAGAGCACAGTAAAATAAGTACTGAAGTACAGAATGGGAAACTACCAGTACCCCAGGCTGAAGAAAATCATTTTTAAGCATTAGCTACTTAACAGGGTGAACACGATGAAGGGGAGAAGAGACTGTGTCCTCCTCTTCATTTCAGAATACTGAAGGGAAATAATGTTGATCTGGCTGACTTCCAGAGAAGCCATAGTAATTTCAAGAAGACCCAGTGGGAAGACTATACATTAATTAGAGACAAAGTGAATGTAGGAAGAATAGGACAACAGAATATCACTGTCCCACTTCATACCCACACCAAGAAATAAGGAGCAGCCTGCACTACAAGGTCCCCAAGGCAAAGAACTACTACTGAGCCGGGATATTAGTTTCAAGACGCTTTAAAACACTTGTAACAAAGTTAGCACAAAGCCATGTTTTTGGGAGTCATTTAGGAATGTATAAAATAAAATTCAGGTTTTTAGCAGTTATAACATTTGTGAAATTAAATGTACCATATTAGTTGATGTATGAACAGTTCACTGTTGCAGTAGCCTAAGATACATGGTTCTATCCTGCCAAGCATAGGACAAATCAGCTAGTCTCCAATGCTTTAGGATACCTTCCACAAGCCCTAACTGCTAAGCAGTTCAAGAAAAGCTGTATAAAGTCAGTGGTTAGGGTAGCAAAACTTCAGAAATTTCTGGTCTCAAAGTAACAGTAGCTAAATCCCTGACAGCTAAGTATGTGCTGGGAGAAAGAGAAAGGGAAATTATTCATGCCTGGCATGAAATATAATGAAAGACATGGGAGTGAGGGTTCTCCTACAGTAACAGTGATCTATTCAAATATCTAGTTTTACTTACACAACAGTACCGTGTCCAATATTAGATCAATATCAGTTGAACACCAGAGCTTAGAAAGAAAGGAAGGAGAAAGGATCAGAGTCCAGGAGCCCCTGCAAAACATTTCTAGCAAAGCCTGCTCTGGACCTACAGAAAAAGTCTAATCTGTAGTGCTTAGTAAAGGCATGCACATATAAACAAGCCTTTGCATCTAGTATATTTCTAGTGCCTACCCCTTTCCACAAAGTCACAGCAATATCCAAAGCCCTGGTACAGGGGTCTGACCTTGCCTGGAACTGTCTTGTCATGGTTACTGCAACAAAAAAATGGCTTGTTGTGACTGTCCACTTTACCTACTTAAATCTTGAGAGGTCTCTTGGAAGGATATTCCAGAGGACAGCTGAACCTTTATAGAAAATAAACAGCTAATTAAACTTCATGAAGGTTTTTGTTCCATCAGTGTAGTACTGTATCTGAGTTGTCTGTGGACATCCTGAGTGTGCAGAAGTTTTACCCTATTTTTTTGTTTTCAAAGACAGCCTACAGGAACGAGATCGAACATCTACTGGACTGGTGTGACAACAACTTTGCTCTGAATATCAGCAAGACTAAGGAACTGACTGTGGATTTCAGGTCTCAAGAACCACACCAACCTCTAGAGATGAAACGGATGACAGTGGAAAAGGTCAAAATTACAAAGTTTCTTGGAGTACATATCACTGAAGACCTATCTATCCAGTCAGTCCAGTTAGTTCATGCATCTTAAACGGTCAAAAAAGCTCAGCAATGCTTGCACTTCCAAAGGAAACTGAGGAAGGCAAAACTATGGAACACTATCCTCCAAATTTTTTACAGGGGTACCGTAGAGAGAGTCCTTACCAATAACATTACTGTCTGGTATGGGGGCTGCAACACCTATATGATCGTATGGCTCTTAGGTGAGTTGTAAGGGTAGCAAAGAAAATCATTGGTTCCTCTCTTGCACCTCCGGAAGACCTACATGAATCGCACTGCATCAGTGGAGCCAGGAAGATATCTAATGGTCCTTCACATCCTGCAAACGGTATGTTTCCACCTCTCCTCAGGTAAGAGATACAGAAGTATGCACTGTTGGACTTCTATACTTAACAGTTTCTTTCCTCTCTCCATCAGACTACTGAATTCTTGTAAAAAACTAGCTAGGAAACTGTCAGTGCATACTTCCCCTCCTACCAAATAGTTACGCTATTTATCTGACTGTACAGATCCTTACATATCCAGGCTTTGTTGCACTACACGTATTATGCTTTTTCATGTGCAATAACTTACTGATATGCATATTTAACATTGGTTCACACCTTACCTTACCACAGGACTCTATGAAGTGCAATATAAAGCATACTGTGCAATATGCATGCTGACCATTCTATATGCTGCTTAGTTCTTGTGTTATAGTAATGTCATGCAGATGTTACTCAGTTCTATTTATATGTAAAGTGCGTCTGGTCTTTATTTTATTCTAGTTTTATTTTTTTTTTTTTTACTTTTAGTTTTATTATGTTATTTTCTTCTTCTTCTCTGTATGTACGTTCCTGCACTGGAAACGGAGCATCACAATTTCGTTCAGCTACACGGTGGTGTACTTCTGAATGACAAAGTTTTCTTTGACTAAAACGAGGCGAGGAGAAGAATAGCCTGGCTCATTGTAAATGCTTAAACTCCTTTATATTTAAAGGAAGGCACGGCTCTCAAAGTTACCCTGTTTTGTAAAATAAATCAAACTGTATGGAATCACTGTAAGGGCATGTAAAGCAAACTCTTTTTTCACAAATCACAGAAAGGAGTAACACTGTTTTCCAAGATAAGCACTTTAAATAAACCTTGTAAATTCAGAAGGAAAAAGTGCAATTTTCTCCAGTAATTAGATCCCAAGAAGGAGCCACCTGTCTTCTAGATGGACAGATATGTTAAAACCCCTTTCAAAAAGGGGCATGAGGCAGGGTAGAATGGGGAATCCATGGGCAGACAAGCACAGAAGACCGAGAGATGATTCTTGACAGAAGAGTAACGAAGGCTAGAGGACAATAACTTGCACAACTACTGTAGGACCGGAGGTGTCTGGGCTTTAAACAGATCTTGGTTCTTTTTTGACATCAACTAGAAAATCCCCCCTTACGCAAATATGATTTCCTAGTAACAGATTTTTTTAGTCTCCTTTAATACCTGCTGAACATCCCCCCAAAAAAGTGCATGGAAGGAATTAAAATTCTGTTATCAAGTAGTGACACACAGAAATTGAAAGTTGGAGTGTATCAAACAACCTCTGTCCTGTGTATGCAAGTCCATTCTGTGAGGAAGCTTGCAGAACTTGCCCTTAACCAATTTGAGAAACTGTGAGAACCACAGCAGCATGGGCCAAAAGTGAGTTGCCAGTATCATCCCTTATGAGTTCTTTAGAAAAAACAAAAGTTATGTACTTACATAACAATTGAGCCACACTGTCTGCTTCTGTCCTTCCTCAATGGATAGGTTGTTGGATACACCTAAGATCCTGCTTTGGCTACTTTCAGACTTTGGATCTAAGGCTCAGGCCCCTCCCCTTACTCATAATCCTCTGTAGTCAGTAAAATACCTCAGATCAAGTTTGCCTATACCCTACAAAAATGATACATCATCACAAGACAAGAGCACATCAGAAATATATTAACAATCCCTGACCCAGAGCTTGAAGAGTACATGACCAAGCCATAGGGTTTGTCAGGGTGGTCACTCCAGAAACAAGGGAAAAAGATAACTGAAAGGGGGAAGGAAGGAGGGAAATTGAGGAAAGACAGAAGTAAACAACATGGATCTATCAGTATGTTAAGTGCATAACTTTTTTATCTGATGTTGTCCCTTCTGTCCATTCCTCAACCTAAGAGACAGAATCCACAGCTATCATAAACCCTGAGAGGTCTCTTGGAAAGATATTCCAGAGGACAGCTGAACCAAAGGAACGTCTAGACCTGGACAGTAAATCCAACTTGTAGTGAGATATAAAGGTATGGACAATGGACCAAGTAGCTGCAGCATAAATGTTATCAATTGGTACTTTGGATAAAAAGGCAGTGGAGGTACCACCTGACCTAACAGAATGAGCCTTAGGAGGTCTGGGTAAGGACAGGGACTAGGTAAGAGAAGGGTGGAACTACTGTAGAGCACACTGATAAAAGACATTTTAAAGGTACATCCAGGCATGCCATCTAACAGTTATGCAAGTGCCTATTGCTCCTGATGTGCCTTCTGCAGCATTTGAAATAAGGTGCACTAAGTAATTCGATAAGGACTGAAGGGTAGCCAACTGCGTGAAGACAGATTTCTTCTAATCCACAAACAGGTACCCAGAGAGGGATGTGAAAAGCTTCTTGGTCAAATCCCTATGGAAGCATGTAATGCGAGTCAAATAATTTATTGCCCTGAAAATGAAGGTTGCTGAAGCATAAACCCAATTCCCAAATCTGTTCAATGTCCAGGAGTCCATGCTGGGGGGTGGGCAGTGGAGCTTTCCTCAGCTAGCACTTTCCTAGTGGCTACTGCCACCATGAAATCCACTGAGGGATCCTTGCTGCAAAAGAGGCAATCTTTACGAGATACCAACAATCTCACAGAATGAAATGTCCTCAAGGAGGGATCTGGGGGACCCTTCCCCTCAAAGAAACCAGAATCCTCAATTAAAGACTCCTGGGTGGAGTCAACATGCCTCCTCTTGCACAAGTGCTTTTGACAAACCTCCCCAGTCGTAAGGTCTAGGGAGGATTCTGAAGCTGATGGGGAGTCCTCAATGTAGACTGTCTCAAGATTTCCAGGTAATACCTCTCCTGAGAGGATAGAATATGTAGGGCCAGGACACAGGGAGCTCAGGTGGGTAAGGGGCAGATCTGAGCAGGGAAGGGAATTCTGCTCCTTAGATCGAGATGTTATCCTTTTGAAGACTTTGAAGGCAGAAGTTGAGACAAGAAGCAAGACCCCCCCCCCCCCCCCTCCCAGCATGGTCAAAGGACTCTAACAGAGATTGGTCTCAAAGACCTGCCCAACTCTGCACTGAAGCAGACGGTGGTGCTGAGCTGTCCATCACTGAAGCTCTAAGGATGAGTGATGCATTGGCATTTCAGAGTAGAGCCCAGCCCCATTGGTCTGATGCAGCTCGGCTCAAAGATCCAGAGTCCGATCCACTTGGAGCTGACTGGATCACAGAGACAGTCGAAGTTGATGAAGACCAAATCTTCGGATCCAGCACACTCAAACCCTGGGAAGCACCCATATCCAAGAGCCCCGAGTCCAAATGCTGGATCAGGGAGGAGCAAATGAGATGATGATGGGATGGTTCAAGGCCTACGAGTCTGACAGGGGTCCGAATTGAGAGAACCTCCAACTGGATCAGGGTCCTGAGAAACTTCCTCATCATTCTATCCACATCTACCTTGAAAAGGCTCTTGGTGACTGCACTGATCTTCAGGATGAAGCAATGGATGGGCGGCTGTTTGTACGGTGAAAATGTCTGTCCCGAAGAAAAGGAGATCAAAGCGCTGCAGAGACCAGTTCTGGGCAGAAGTGCGGTTCCAGTAAAGTAGGAATGCTGGATCCAGGGATGATGGGCTCCAACAATGGAACAGGATCTGAAGTTCTCAGAATCATCATGGTCAGACTCAAGGAACACTAGTGGTACTGCCACCATTTCTTATGGTCTGTAAGTTTTTCTTTCTCCTTGTCTCTGAGCTTATCCTTGCTGTTCTTACCCAAGCTTCTGTCAATAGACTTCTTTCCAGAAAAGGAAGCAAAAGTAGTAACAGAATGTTGGAGGAAAATGTCTGTCACTATGGCAGGCAGAGTCCCTTAAGCACTAACTTGTTTTCTCTCTCCAGTCTCCACCAAAGCCTGGGAGCCAAACGAGGTATAAACGGGGCACTATTCACCTAAATGAGCAGCCCCCAAACAGTAAATGCACTTGACATATGCATCAGAGTTGGGGATTTTGTGACCACTTGCCAAACATTTCTTAAAGTCAGAAAGCTTTTCCAACATAATACCCTAAAAACAACAAAAAAGCACCACACACATGCAATAAACATCTTAGAACAAAATCCACTAAACTGTCTCACTCAAACCCATTAACAGCAGGCAAAAGCAGACAAAACCTAAGGGCAATAGGGGAGACGGGCACCAAAAATGGCAAAGAAAGGTTGAAGATTTTTTTTAATAGCTGGAAAGAAGAGTGGGTAACTAGACGATAATAAAAATAATAGGCAATTATTAGGCTATAGAACCATAATAGGTCAAGAAAGAAGTACTTAGTTGTCACCCAGTCTGAGCAAAAGAGACTGCATCTGATGCAAATGAATAGCAAATGAGATCAGAGGTATTTTGCTAACTACAGGGGATTACAGGTAAGGAGAAGAGCCAGAGCCTACACCTTGAATCCAAAATCTGAAAGTGGCTGAAGTAGAATCCTAGACAGATCTAATAACCGATCTGTTGAGGAAGTATGGAAGAGACAACAATCGGATCCCTGGTTAACATAGGAAAGGGTAGAAAGTCATATAGGAACATCCCCATCCATGGAAATGAAAATACATCAGTCTTCCAGGCCTATGTATAAGGAGTCATTGAGCAGAATTACTTTAACTGTCTGTTGCGAATTTTGCTCCCCACAGTTAGATTGATTTCAGGAAGACCATTGGGTGTAACTTCCATTTGTGGGGGGTCTGTCCTAGTCCTAATCAGCCAAAAGCACCAGAGGAGATGGGTCTTTCGCTTGGTCCTTAGTAGCTTCCCAAAAGAAGGCTATGAGCAGTCCGAAGTAGTCAAAATGGTCATAGCAGAGTGAGTCATCAGCAGCTGAGTTGGAGGTGAAGAGGATAATGATTAAGACTGAAGCCTCCAGTATAACTTTTTTCTTCTTGTGGATTGGGGAGGGAAGAGCTGAAGAGCTGGTAGTCTGGTCCATGCTACTACCGGAAAAAAGTGTTTGATAAGTGGGTAGTGGAAACTTAGTAAGACAGTCTTACTCCTGACTAACAAATTTAGTTTTGAGGTAATACCTTTTAGTGGACAACCACCAAAAATACTAGCCCTAGCCTCTGACACCACATTTTGACAGAAAAGTTAAACTTTTCCTCATAAAAAATACATAATAGTAGATTTTCCTCAACAGATACCTACTGATTCAGCTTTGAGGAAGTTCTAACCAACAGTTGATCATCTGAAGTCCACAGGAAAGAGGGCACTTTTTCTGAAGGGTTGGCACCCTAACCACTGACTTTATACTGCTCTCTTTTCAGTTGTTCACATTGAAAGCACCCCAAAGCTTTGGAAGCTGGTTGGCTATCCTACCCTTGGCAGAATATAACCCATATAGCACAGGCTTCTGCAACAGTGATCTAATGTTGAACATTTTTTAGGCCTAATGTTATTGAAGAACATTAAACATTTTTCTTCAGCTTACCTAGAATGTCAAAGAACAGCACCCGCTCTATGGTTTAAGGGACCGTAGATACTTGTATCTTTTTGTGGAAGTCTACTTGTAAAAAAGAGTAACAGCCAGTATATCCTGCTAATCAATAGCTATGCAAGACGTTTTCTGGGTAGTACCTTTACAAAGAGATAAGACAAAGTCATTGCTGCTTTTTTCCAGAGTAGGAATTCCCCTAGAAATTCTTACTGACCAAGGCACTCCCCATTTATGTCCAGAATAATGCATATACTTTGTCAAAATTTTAAAAAAGAAACAAGCAAAGGACATCTGTGTATTATCCTCAACAGTTGAGTACTTTAACATAAATTTAAAGTCAGTGTTACAAAAAGGCTACAGAACTGGATGAGAAAAATATGAAGAAACTGCTTCTATACATTCTGTTTGCTGTAACAGAAGTACCCCAAGCCTAAACTGGATTCATGCCATTTGAACGGCTATATGGCAAAAATCCCAAATGTTTTCTAAATATAACAGGAGAAGCATGACAGTGGGAAAAGCACTCCATTTAAAAGTGTGACAGAGTACTTTACAGACCCACAAGACAGGTTAAGAAGTAAAATGCCTTTAGTAAAAGAACACAGAGAGAGCACACGAAACACGACAGCATACAAGAAAAATGTTCATTCAGAGAATCCTTACAAGGGGTAAAGTTCTTGTGTTAGTACCTACTACTTGCAAAATCAAAATGAACTTCTGAAATTTAAAAATAAATTAAGGGACGGTTTCTGTGTTGAGCTGAATTGAACTGCTTCTACCAGGCAACTCTAAAAGAAAAAAAAAAAAAAAAAAAATACATATATATATATATATATATATATATATATATTTTTTTTTTTCTGAGTACAGATTACTTTGGCATTAATAATGTCTCATCTAGTCCAACTTCAGGACATGCTCTCAGGGGCCTTCTTCTGCAAACATGTTTACTACAGAAACTTCAGATGTGGTGTTGTCCTCTCTTGCCTTCATTCTTACTAGGTTAGGTTTGGATATGATCCTCAGATCCAACTAGGCCTTATACACAAGCTCAAGGTCTTCCACTACCTCGTGGCTAAACCCTATCCCATCATGCACTAGGAGAGTTCCCAAGATCTCGTTTGCCGCTAAACAAGATTGGGTGCTCTTGTTACTGGCACTGGCTACGTAGAATTTTCTTCTTTATATTTCAGAGAAATTGTTTGTTTTTCTTATTGTTTTTTTCTGCCTAATAACTTCTTAAGCGAATTGTTTGTGTTTCTGCTATTTCTGTGGTTAAACTGCTGTTGGCAGTTGTTTTTTTTCCCATTAGGCCTTTTCTCGCTATCCTGGCTTTAAATTTAAATAGCCCGTTGTAGTTAGAGGGCTTTCTTTTCCTCTTTTATTGTCTTTTTCAGGTTAGTTCATTTAAGTTAATTGAACAGCCTTAGCCTTTAATTTAGAGGACTTTTCCCTCTCGCTTTTTCTCACTCCTCCAGGCATAGCCTAGTTAGAGGGCTGTGCCATCCTTTCTCTTTTTATTAGACTTTTTCTAGGTTAGGAATTGTTACTGTTAAAAAATATATATATATATATATATATATATATATATATATATATATATATATATATATATATAAAAAACAATATGCCGACATTTCAGAATGTCGAAAACCATATGTCCGAGACCATATGATCGACATTCGAAATGTTGACCATATAAAAATAAAAAAGCAAAATCTTACCTTCACGTTGCAAGCAGGGGGGCTATGCCTCCATGCACCCCTTGTGGGGGGCTCCACCCCCCCGGAACTTAAATGTACCAACTCCAAGATCGCACTACACTGTGGAAGATGGAAATCTTTCCATTCCGCACTGTTTGCAGATGCCGGTTCCGCATGGTCGACATTTCGAATGTCAATCATATGGTCTCAGCCATATGGTCTTCGACATTCTGAAATGTCGACCATGTGAAGGGGACCCATAAATATATTCTGATTGTTAGCCATTTCCTTTCTTGTTGATTGGTGGTTACAATGTCCTCCAAGGATTCTAAACCCTCTGGGTTTAAAAAATACGAGGAATGTGGACAAAAAATGTCCCTTACTGATGGGCATACCATTTGTGTGTACTGTTTACGAACCATCCATCTCCAAGAGTAATGTTCGATTTGTCACTCTTAGTCACAGGGCTCTGTTGGAGAGAAAGAACAAGTTAATTCTAAGAGGCCTATTGAAAACCACCTTCTTCGAAGCAATACAAGAAGGTCTGGATTCTTCTAAGTCTGGCCATTCTCCTACTCCGAAGTCAGATAAGTCAGGGAAGAGGTCTTCATCGTCCAGTGCTCCATTGGAACTGTCTAAAAAGGCGTCCAAAGTTTCCTCTCTGGATCCTAAGGCTGTCGGATCTGAGAGGGCTACTACTTTGGCTCCATCAGTTTTGGTGCCGGTGGAGTTTCAATTATGGAACTTGTTCCCTGAATTGGAACTGGTATCCCCCACTCTCAGATCACCAATGCTCCAGCCATCCAAATCTCCTGCCCCCTCGACGTGATCTTCCAGGAGCCTGTCCAACGATGACATGGATCGTGTGGTGCAGAGGATGTTAAGGACACTGGCTTACACCAAGTTGTTATCAGATCCAACCCCAAGGGCTTCGGATCCAACCAAATCCTCACTTTCCGCATCGATTCCTCCTCCGATCTGACCTCGGACCTGGAATGTCCAGAGCTAATCTTGGTGGAAACGTCAGAACTGAGACCTAACACAGGATCTTTGGATCCAAACATTGCTCCGATGTCCTCGGTTCCATCAGAACTCGAGGAGTCTAGGAGCAGACTCTCTCCAGTCGGGTCCGGGGAGGGGAGTTGGATCGGACAGTCGTCTGATCCAAACTTGCCTCTTGGGGCATTGGTTCCTACCTCAGCCTTGGAACCATCACCCTTGATTCCAGGTATTCCCTCCAGTTCTTCAGAGCTGGTGTTTTCCTCAGAGCAGGGGGGGGGGGGGGGGCTTTTGAGGTGATGAGCGTACTGACTCCACAGGCAGCTCCACTCTCATTTCTGGACATTCTTCCCCCAAAGGCACTGGTGTCTGCGCCTATACCCTTGCATCCACAGGGACATTGAGATTCTAGGTCTCAGGATGCCCCACTGGGTGCCCTCCCACTCTTCTGAAACCTCTACAGAGTACCCATCTGAAGAGGTCCCTTGGGAGAAGTTATGCAAGAGGAAGCATTTAGACTCCCAAAAGGAGTCCTTCACTTTGGATAAGGACCTCGAAGCCTAAGGGTCCCCATGGTTACCTCCTGATCATGTCTCCTTTGGAGACATCTTGCTGATACTTAAAGAGAGAGGGGGCTGGAAGTCCACCAACTCTTCTGCAGAGGAGTCTGTGTACCTGAACACTTTTGGATCTCACTCTTCCTCCACTTGGGTGTCTTCACCTTTTGATGAACCTATGGATTTAGTTTCTCGAAAGGCGTGGGAATCTCCAGATTCTGTGGAACTGGTTCCGCGGAGGCCAAATAAATTCATTACCTCACCTTCGGACAACAATTTTCTAAGGGAATCCCAGTACTTGATATGGTGGTGCCGGCAGCCACCAAGAAGGAAGACTCAAACATCTTCTTCTGTCCATCAACCAAACAAGGAGGCTGGCACGATAGACAGACATGGAAAGCACATTTTTTCTTCAGCGACATTTGCTCTTAGGTCGCTGAATTACCTGACTCATTTTACCAGATTACAGAGAGATCTCCTGAAAGAGCTAGGAGATACCCTCCAAGGCTCAGTAGCTGAAGGGGTGTCAGAGCAAGTTTCCTCTCAGCTCTCTACCTTAAATTCAGTGGTCAACTCCTCCATGACACTGATTTTTTATGCAGCAGATGGAGCAAGCAGAGCAGCAGGTTCAGGGATTTCCCCTAAGAAGACATTCCTGGATGTGCTTGTGTGACTCTGCAGAGCCCTTTAAATCTTCCTTTGTGAATGCCCCGTTTGATGTTTTTTCTCTATTTGGGCCTAAAGTCAAGGACACACTAGCCAGGTGTGAACAAGAAGGAAAGACTCTCTCTGCCATAGGAGTCCGTTTTTCCCTACCTACCAGACTTTACCCCAAAGGTCATAAAGATAGTGGGAAAATGTGCTTTCAAAAATTCCAGAGGGCTTTCCAGGGCACACATGGTGATTCTTCCCCCAGGGGCAGAAGTGGAAATGGTAATGGAAGACGCTGACCACGTGTCAGAGGGGGTCCACAGAATCAGGGTGACAGAGAATCCTTCTTCGGTAAGCCCTTTCAGTGCTTCTGAAGGGAGGCTCACCTGTTCATCTCTGGAGGCAGTCAGGGGCTGCTTATCTTTGTACACAAAAGACTGGCTGACAATAACAAAGGACAAGTGGGTACAAACCATCATATCCAGAGGTTACTCCATACCCCTTTTCTTTCCCCTCCTAAGCATAAAAAAGATCCCGGATGTTCCATCCAGTCAAAGCGAACAGGCAACTCTAGAAATTAAAAAGTTGCTAGACAAAAGAGTAATCCACACAGTCCCCGCAGACCAAACAGGATTCAGAACTTACTCAATGTTCTTTTTAGTTCCAAAAAAAACAGGGGACTGGAGACCAATTCTGGATCTCAGCAACCTAAACAAATCTGTGAGAAAATCAGACTTCCGGATGGTGTCACTGCAGTCAATACTCCAGTTTCTAGGACATGACAAATGGATGTACCCGACAGACCTCCAGGATGTGTACTACCACATAAAAATGGACAGGCGATCCAGGAGACACCTGCGCTTTCGGCTGGGAGCCAGCCACTACCAGTTTCAGGCTCTGCCTTTTGGCCTCACTACAGCCCCCAGAGTGTTTGCCAAGTGTATTGCAGTAGTCGCAACTCACTTGAGACGCCTAGGATTCCTAGTGTTTCCATACTTAGACGACTGGCTCCTAACCACCACTGAGCATCTACTAACAAAAGAGAGAGACACCACCTTGCACCTCTGCTCTCACTTACGTATCACAATAAACTATGAAAAATTTGCCTTATTGCCATCTCAGCGTATTGTTTTTATAGCAGCAGAACCAGATACAACAAAAATGATGGCAAAACTTCCTCCAGAAAGGGTACAAGTTCTTCAACGTAACGTCTTGAATCTCCTTTCCAAGAAAAAAGTACAAGCAATGACAATCCTAAGAGTCTTAGGGACCATGGCAGCAGCAATAACCTTGATCCCCTTGGCACATCTGCACATAATTCTCCAGTGGCTACTTTCCACTTAGTGGTCGATACAAAAACTGCCCATGTCCCACAAGATATTGTTAACGGAATCTTGCAAAAAGGATCTTTGTTGGTGGCTATACTCCACTCATGTGACATTAGTTCGACCCTTTGTACTTCCCCAAACATTAGCCACAGTGACCACGGATGTTTCCCAGATAGGATGGGAGGGGCATTATCTGGGAAAGACAGTCCAAGGCACTTGACAGGATCACGAGGCCCATTTGCATATCAATCTCCTATAGATGAGAGTGGTGCTTTTAGTGTTGCAGGCATTCCAGGACTCTCTCCCACTGGGGACTATTGCAATACAGACAGACAACATGTAAATTGTATGGTACATAAACAAAGGAGGAGGAACCAGATCTTACTACCATTTGTTGGGAGGCCCTGAGAGTATGGCACTGGGCAACTTCCTCGCAATGCATATCCCGGGGAAATCGAACGTGATTGCAGACAGACTCAGCAGAGCGATTCTGATGCCTCACTAGTGGTCCCTAAAACAGAAGTTGTGGAAAAGATTTTCTGCAAATGCGGCCAGCCTTGCTGCAACCTTTTTGCCACATCTATGTACACCAAATGCAGCAGCTACTTTGCCCTGATCCGCTCCTCTGGGGGAGTCACCAAGGGATGCAGTTGTCCACGACTGGACCTCAGGTGTCCTCTATGCTTTTCCTCCCTTTCCGTTGATACCGAAAGTTCTTCAGAAAGCCAATGACTTGGGAAGGAACTTGATACTCATTGCCCCATACTGGCCTCATCAAATCTGGTTCCCCTTCCTGTGGCCTCTTCTCCAGGAGGAGCCTTTAATTCTGAACCCAGTTCCGGACTTCCTGAATCATGCATCAAGGGTGCTCCATCCCTCCTTTCAAACCCTCAAGTTGACAGCGTGGCTGCTCTGATTTCAACCATAGCCAGGATCCCTAAACTTTCTCCTTCAGTAAAGCATATCCTAACTTTGTCCCATAAGGCTTCAATGTGAAAGATATATAGAAGCAAATGGAAAAGATTTTCTTTATGGTCTTCATATAATGACACTGATCCCTTTTCTGCCACAGTAGCTTCCATTCTAGAATTCTTGGCAAAACTATTCAATAAAGGTGCAGCCACAGCTACTATATGAGTTCAGTTAGCTGTGATATCCAATTTCCATTTAGGTGAATCGGGCCTCAATGTTATGTCCCACAAACTATGCAGAGCCTTTCTTAAATGTACTTTTTTTTATTAAGACCACATATTAAAGACCCTCCAGCGCCATGGGACTTGAATTTTGTCTTATCCCATTTGATTTTTCCCCCATTTGAGCCAGCATCATATTGCGATCTCAAATTTTTGACCTGGAAAACTATTCTTTTGATAGCTATTACTTCTGCTAGAAGGGTGTCACTCCTGAAAGCCTTGTCAATAAAGACCCCCCCCCCCACATGCTTTTCCACAGAAACAGAGTATCCTTATGAACAAACCCTTCCTTTTTATCCAGAGTATGTTCAGAATCTAATTTGAACCAATCCACAGAACTACCAGTATTTTTTACAATTTCTCTCACATATAAAGAAGAAAAGTCTACTTAGCCAGAGCCAGTAAGAAGGGGTACAGAAGATGCTCAAACATGAGGTAAGAGAAAAATCCCAAAGTGGAGTGGAACAGCACCATTATACTTCATCTCTAAGAGTGACAGGTCTATAAGGTTTTGGAACAAGTTCAGAAAATGATATGGCATATCTACATTTCATTCATACTCTATGCCTGATTTTGAAACAATTGGGAAAGGCTAGTTTTCTATCCACTTTGGACTTCCACTAGCTGCAGAAAGCTAAGGAAAAAATGGCACTTTCAACACCAAATGGACTCTTCCCCTAAACAGTCATATCTGTGAGTCTTCCAGAGAGCACTGGGGCATTCTAGAGGCTGCTGGATAAAACTGTTAAGACCTTGTAACAGATATTCAACAGCCTAAATGAAGAACATTTTCTGAAGATTGGGAAAACAAGCTCCCTAAAGTTCAAACTATTAGATTCTCTGCAGCAAGCTGGGCTGACCGCTAAGTGCATTTCAAGTATGGCAAAAGCCCACTATTTGAATAACGTAACAGCTCAAGGCATAGGGAAATCACATGCTAATAAAGGTGAAAGATGAAACAGTACAAAACTGCCCAATGTCAATAATTAAGAAACAGTAAAAGTTTGCTAGAAATCACCATAATTTATTCCTAATTCTGCTGTTGCTAGTTGTCCACTGACTGACCTGAGCAAGAGGAATTCTCCCTTTAAGGTTAAGTCGTCAGTTGAAGTAGAACAATCCTTTAGGCAACGATAAGGTATGCTGTGTTCAGAACAAATACTATCTCATTAATACCTACAAGGTGTGGAATGTCACAGCTCTAGCAGCCTACACACATCTTGCTTTCCAGATCATTTACTGAAAAACAAACTTAAAAAGCATAAGATAAACAAATGTAAATATTTTGTGAACAAAAGCCTTTAAAACTGTACAAATAGTATTGGCATTATTAAGATGTATTCTTTAGAGTGATATGTCGGTGGATTCATAGTTTTTCCATAAATACTATATTGCAATGCACAAAAACTCCAAATTATATTTTTTGTAAACTTTCACAAACAAATCTTCATATCTTGAAAACTGTACAACCTAGATGTATACTGCTAGAACATTTTTGTTAACCAGACATAAAGCTTTCACATGACAAGAAATTCCTCTATAAGTGCATGTTTACTGGGATATTTACATAAATATGAAAACATATACCTGACTGTATACTTAGCAAAACAAATACTGGATGTGCAACTTACAGTGCAAATATCAAAGACAGTTTTCTTCAGGGTTTCGCTTAATATCATGCAACAGTTTGTAAGTTATTTTTTGAATTATTAAGTACATATGGAAATACTGCTTATTGTCATAATTACTAACAAACTAGCAATATTTCCAGTACAATGGGATATAAACCATCACTGGTAGTGAATTGTCCTGTCTTCCACATTGGAGTTTCATACCATATACCTCAATAACGTAGATCTCTCAGTTATGAGAATATGAACATAAATTTGAAAATATGAATAATAACTGACTGCAGGGCATCTTAGACTAGGAATCTTAGTTAATAACTTGTTGCCCTTTTTTAATACTGCTTGTTATTAGCTGGTAAGTCATTTAGTTAAAAAAGCCAGACATAAAAAAGTTCTGGATGCGATAAGGAGGTGTGGGTGTAAACTGGATGTATACAAAAAAGGCAGTTTAGGCTTCAGTGAGTTAACAGGTCCAGATTTTTCCAAAAAATTCTTAGTGCACACAGATTTCTCTATGGTAAATAAAGAAAGGTACAGCTCTGTCTCAGACTCAGATATGAACAAGCATTCAGTTTATTGTATAAGCAAAAAACTAAGCAATGCTGACAGAGATTATTCAGCTAGAGAGAGAGAAGGTCTTGTTACAAACTGGGTCCTAACATACTATTTGTTGGATACAGAACGCGTTACCCACTGACCTTACCCATCTACAATGATTCTACCATCAGAAAGACTGCAACCCAAAATTATTCAGATTGCCTTTGACCCCTAGCCTTACAATTTTAAAATCAAACATGATCCAGGCTGCATGTATTTAAATGTGGATGGACTGCTTCAGGCTTACATTCCATTTGACAGAGCTAGAACTGGTGACTCTGTGCTAGGGATCACATGACACAGTGACTGCTGAACCAGGAAGCTCATTGTTTATTACAGTGCAGTGTCTGCTGTTTATACACTTGTCTTTACCAGAAGATGTGTCACGGAAAGGAAATGGAGGGTTTCCAAGTCTAAAGCAGGTTGCGAACTAGAGAAAGAATGGGAAATACAGAAGAGACAGGCTGACCAGAAAGAGGCAATTCGCCATGACAACAAAGAAAGAGCAGTTGCCTCTAGGGGTGCAGCACTGTCAATACCTCTTGAGGGAGTGAAATTTCTGATCTGCAACTAGACAGGGTTCTGAAGAGAAGCCTCCAGGAAGCAGAATGAAAAGTAAGAAGGCAGTCTGAGATTGGAAAGAATATATGCAGGCTGGTGAACACAGACCAGATTCTATGGACTTGCATTCATTTTTGGCTGAAATTGACTAAAAGTACAATTGTGACAAGAGTTCTTTTCTCAAATAATTTTTACAAGAAAATTGTGTTATTTTCATCCTTGTACATAAACCTCAGCTTAAAACCGAAAATCTGTCATCAGACATGATTTCTTGCATAGGAAATTATTAGATATGGTTTTGGTTACATTTGTTGAAAGAAACGTTAGTTGACAGCCATTTCAATTAAAAAAAACACTCCTCCTCAATGCAATATAATCCTAATGGCAGACTTACTACATACTTTGAAGTTGTGGTTAAAACCCACATAAATAATATAAACAACATTTTTGGGAATTTTCACTGTAGACAGGTAACTTAAGAAAGCTACCCCCAGTCTTCTAAACTACTTGTTGCAGAACATCATCATTTATTACTAAATGAAGTTATAGATTCTAAATCAGGCTTGCACGCAGAAAGGGCTGGTAATAAACCACCTAAACAAGATTCTAAAGATTCTACGCTTGTAAATGAGAAAAAATGCAGTTATTTGGACCAGTTGTTTATATGCAAAAGAAAAAGACACACAACCAGGTATTGTGCAGTAAATGACAGCAATACTGCACCCATAAATAATAGATTCATAGATTAGTACTAGGCTAACTGCCCTTGCGAGACATTTTTTTAAGCCTAGCCAATTATCCCTTGTGAGACTCAAACCCTGCACCTTGTGTTTGTAAGGCAAACACCCTAACCATTAGGCCACCCTCCTAACCAACTTGCTCTCTTGTAAATGCTATTCACCTGTCTGTTAGACAAACTGTGCCCGAGAGTGTGCCACTGCTGATTGGTTTGCTATTAGAAGTGCACAATCTGCTTTCCATTATTGTGCTAGCACCAAACACTTGAAATTCAGTTTTGTAGTAGAAGGGACAGAACTCTGAGTAATATTAGACTCAGGAAGCATGATTAAACTGATTAAATCAAAATATGTATGCAAACATAAAATGACTAGGAAGCGTAGAACTGAAGTGATGTGTGCATACAGAGATAAGAAGGAACACTCTGTAATACAAGTACAAATACAGACACTCCTGGGTAAAGTTTTACACACTGCAGCACTGATGCCAAATATCATGAATTAATCACTGGCCATGATTATCCCCACTTTAAAGAACTGTAGAAGTTATGGGGGGAGGTTCAGCCAGATATACTTCCTGAAGAATGTAGCCCTAGTAAAGAGAAAAATGCCAGACTCAAAGGGTCACAGCTCAACTACTGAGTTTTATCTGAAGACTTTTTGTTAAAATACTGAAGTCAGTCAGTATAGAAACTGACAGAATGAGAGCTTTACCAAAATATTCCATCAGTTAAAGTGACAGAGGTTGTCAGAACAGAGGCTGACAGGCACCCCTAATTAAAAACATACTAAAGGAAATAGTAAAACTGAGGAAGGTGTGTGGGAGGAGCTCATACTGAAAGAAATGAAAATGAAGAATCTGGAGTCATAAGTCACAGTGAGCTGCCTGTCGGGTGCTAGGATCCGACACATAACGCAAGCACTCAGGTCACTCCAAAGCAAATACAAATATGACTCAGTCATTGTACATGCTGGTGTGAATGACCTGAGACGTACCTCCCTGGACTACATGAAAAGAGACATAGAGGAGCTCTCTGATCATGTAGCCCAGGCTGGTATGACCCTGACCTTGAGCAGCATCTTACCCTCACCTAGAATGATGCCACAGTACAAAGACAAAATGATCGATTTTAACAATTGGCTAAAATGTTGGTGTCATTCAAAGGGGATCCAGTGTCTGTCAGCCTGGGATGACATGCTCGACAAGTCACATTGCTTCGCTAGGGACGGCTTGCACCTGTCACCACTGGGCTTTCGGATATTGGCAAAGGCTCTTGCCACCCCCATAGTGCCTTTTTTTAGGCAAGGCTCAAAAGTCAAACCCACCCCCATAGACAGCACAAGGAACAAGAAACTAAGGGTAATGCTGCTAAACGCCAGAAGTCTTAACCTCAAGATGCATGCACTCGAAGCTCTCCTCAGTATGGAGAACATCGATATCTGTGCAGTGACAGAAACCTGGTTCAAGGCTCCAGAGAACACCCCAGCACTACCAGGCTATACCTCATATCATGCTTTTTGGCCCCAAAACCCGGACCGAACCACAAAAGGAGGGGGAGTTTCCATATTTATCAAGGATATCCACACCTCCAGGTTAGTGGCATTGCACGAAGTATCGGAGACCATCCATATGCAACTAACAGTGGGCAAGACTGCTTTTCAGTTTATAGCATCCTACAGTCCACCCTCTCAAAGTCAGGAATCCCATTCGGCTTTCCTGAAAACATTGGAGAACATGAAGATCTCTCCGAACACCATTATATTGGGCGACTTCAACTACCCAAACATTGACTGGAAGCACTACTCAAGCCCCAGCACCTTAGCCCAAAGATTCCTGGAAATTATAAACTCAAATGCTATGGAACAACTAGTCACCACTCCCACAAGAGGGGACAACATACTAGACCTGATCATTACCAACATGGGGACTCTATGCTCCACACCAGAAGTATATCCCTCATTGGTAAGATCAGACCATAAATTAATTTCACTGGATGTCCACATCCCGACCCCACCCCAGCCCAGAAAACCACAGTGAAAAACTTCTCAAAAGCGAACTTCTCACTTCTCAAAACTGAAGTGGAATCCTTCAAGGCCCCAGGGCCAGTGGAAACTACAGCCCAAACTGCAGAATCCTATATAAATGCATTCTACGGACATCTCCAGGAATGCATGGATCATGCTATCCCAAACAAAACCAAGACCCAATCATCCAAAGGCAGGCATCCAGTCTGGTGGACCCCTGCCATAAATAAACTGTACAACAGAAGGAGGAAGCTACTACATGATAGAGCAAAATCCCTAATAGGGAAGGCATCTCTGATCAGTACTAGCAAAAAATTACGATCCCTCATAAAATCCTCCAAGGCCAGCTTCGAGAGAAAAATTGCACAGGACACCAAAAACAATCATAAGGCTTTTTTCAGTTATGTTAGAAACCTGGGATGCAACTCCCAGACTTGTTCTGAATTGATTCTAAATGACAAAAAATACACTGAACCCACAGACATCGCCAATATTCTGGTTCAGTGCAAACTTCTCCCCCCCTCCCCCCCAAAAGAGCAAGTATCTATCCCGGCAGAGGGCTGCCTCCCAAACATCTCAGATGCTCAGGTGAAGGCTGCCCTCTCCAAAGCAAAAAACACTGCTTCCATGGGACCAGATGGCGTCCCAGGTTGCGTCCTACATGAACTACAAGAGGAACTAATCCCTCAAATAAAACAGCTATACAATCTCAGCCTCACTACAGGATATGTGCCCACAGAATGGCGTACAGCAACAGTGGTCCCACTCCACAAAGGTGGAGCCTCTACAGACCCTGGAAACTATCGCCCCATAAGCCTGACTAGCTTAGTCTGCAAGGCTATGGACAGGATCATCATGGAGCTCATAAACAAAGACATTGGGGACCTACAGACACTAGATCCTACCCAGTTCGGCTTTGTCAAGGGCAGATCCTGCCTTTTGAACCTGGCTGACTTCTTTGAAACAGTCACCAAAGCCATAGATGAAGGGAAGGTAGTCCACACAGTCTATCTGGACCTTGCAAAGGCATTTGACACAATACCCCACTCGGGCATCATAGATAAGCTATCCAGCTTAAATATAAACCCCTATGTCACAAGATGGGTCGCACACTGGCTCAAAGACAGAACCCACAGAGTGAGAGTTGCTGGGGCCATGTCAGACTCGAAACCGGTCACAAGTGGCGTCCCACAGGGTTCTGTCCTGGGACCACTCTTGTTCGGTATATACTTTTCCGAGGTACAGGCAAACGTGGGAGGACTATGGCTCACCAAGTTCGCAGACGACTGCAAACTGGGCACCATAATCAACACTCCAGCTGACACAAACATCCTTCAAAAAGGTCTCACAGAGACAGATAACTGGTGCCAGCGCCATGGTTTAAAGCTAAATGCCAAAAAATGTATAGTCACACCCTTTGGCAAAAACAATGTGCCCAAAATTACCACATAGGCGGAAACCCATTAAGTACAGAGAAAGTTATTAGGGACCTGAGGACCCAAGTTGATAGCAATCTCTCCTTTGAAAACCACATTGCCAAAGTGGTTAGAAAGACCTTCTACATAGCCCACCTCATCACGAAGGGTTTCACATCTAGATCAAGAGAGGTAATCGTGCCCCTTTATTCATCCCTCATCAGGCCCATCATAGAATACAATGCCCCTTTTGGGATGTACCTTACCCGACACCTGCAGCAATTAGAAAGACCCCAAAAGTATCTCACCAAGAGGATCAAGGGTCTCAAACAGATGCCATATGCTGCTCGGTTAAAAAAACTCCAGCTCTACTCAATTGCATACCGCCTACTTCGAGGCGATCTATGCCTGACATACAAAGCTATGTCAAATCCAGAATTAATGGACATGCTCCACCTCAGTAAATCTAAATCCCTTAGAGCCACACGCCGAGGGACTTGAACCTCAGCACAGAAATAAATAGAACTTGCTGGAGGGACAGGTTCATAACCCAGAGGCTCCCTTCGCTCTGGAATAGAATTCCAGTTCATGCGAGGCAGAGCACCTCACTGAATCTCTTCAAGAAGAATCTCGATAAGTGGATGGGGGATCGTAGGTTTGTCCCAGGGATTACTCCCGTGTTACTATTAGACAGAGGCAAAGTAAACTAAACCTTAAAAAGGGCACAGTATACTCAAATCAAGGGGTGGCGTAAGCCATACAGAATCGGGCTAGGCTTATAATTGCCCCAGGGCAGATAGCCTAGTATGAACCTATGAACCTATGAACCATAAGCTTCTCTTCTCACCACCAAAGCAGAAAACCTTCCCGAAAAAAGAAGCAAGATGGTAAAAGACAAGCAGTTAACACCAATCTTGAGAAAGGGAGAGAGCCAGCAACTCTGCTAGAAGAAAACTATTTTCAGGAGATGCCCTCCACAGGGGAAGAACTAGAGGAAGGGAAAAGGCCTTGGATTTGAAGAAGAGACCATGGTCTCCACTTCACATCAGGATATTGAGGAAATATGGACTTGACTAACTTCTGGATATCCCATGCCAATTTCAGGAAAGCTGAGTGGGATGAGGATGTCACCATAAGTACAGCTGAAAAGGACATGGAGAGAGTAGACTGGGAACCAGAAGAACAGAACAGGCCCACTTAATATGTCTGAAAAAATGACCTGCTACAAAGAGTAACCAGAGAGAGGGAAAAGACACTGAGACACTTAATTCCCAAACCTTTCATAACACTTATGATGAAATTAAGCTCACAGCCACGTGTTGGGTGGTTATTTAGGAATGGATAAAACAAAGGCTTCAATTTTGCTAGATTTTATTGGCCTGGTACTACAAAAGACACAGAAAATGCTTGTTCAGCATGCCAGGAGAGCCAAAGGAAATCACCAAACCAAGGATTTAAGAATCCTCTGATATCTCTTGTCTTGGTCCCCTTTGAACAAACAGCAATGGATAATGTGACTCCACTTGTGAAACTGAATTATGGCCAACAGAATATCCTGCTACTTTTTGATTACACATCAACATTTCCAGAGGCAGCACCCTTATGAAGCATCAATGTAAAATCGGTAGGAAATTTAGTACTAACACACTTCTCTCATAGGTTCATAAGTTCAGTGTTAAGTACTAGGGTAGCTGCTCTTGCAGGCCATTTTAATCCTAGCCAGTTGCCCTTCAATGGTGATAATCAAACCCTGTACCTTACTTTTGTGAAGTAGGCATTTCCTGAGAAATTCTTACTGACCAAGGCATCCCATTCATGTTCAGTGTACTGCATGAGCACTGCCTGTGCTTTTACGTGAACTGCTATGGACAACTGTATACCATCCTCAAACAACTGGGCTAGATAAAAGCTTAAAAAAACTTTAATGTCTGTTTCAAAATGCTTTTCAGATAGATGGGAAAAATTGGGACCAGCTGCTGCCAGGTCTTCCCTTTCTTGTAAGAGAGGAACCCACAACTAGTGTCACACCATATGAAATTGGTTTACCTTTATAACTGCAAGTTGCGGAAGTGTGATTATTCATAACAGTGACTCATATAAGCTAACTAAAACTGTGAATTTCAAGAAATATTGAAAATTAAATGGTTTCATTTTTTTTGCCCCTTTTCACCTTTTTTCGACATGCAAACACAAACAGCATATCACCGTGTTCAGCGTCAAGCCATACACATACCAGCAAACAGCGGAAGTGATTCCTGTCATAACGTGCCACAATAAAGTCCCTTATTCACTGTAAGCAATGTACAGCTTCCTGAACAGTGTTCAGTGTAATGTATTCCCCGGAAAGTAATGTGCTCCACAAATAACAAGTGCAATGATAACTAAATTCAGGAGAAGGAGCAGTATTTCGCCACTAATTTCACAAATCCTCTAGCAGTGAATTCAGAATGTTTCTCCGGTAAATATGTAAATGCTGCTTCCTTGTACAAGAGTCACCTACATTTTGGTGATGAAGACAAACACAATAGTAGTCTATGTCTTAAATCATCTACATGATTCTGCTCAAGTTGCACAGACTGTAAGATGTCAAGCATATAAAGGGTTTTCTTACCCAACAAACTACCTAGCCACCTGTGCCAACCCTCAACAGCATTCTGGCTACGAGGGTAGCCCATACCACATGTATCATACTGATTCCAAAAAGTAGTAACAAATAAAGGAGGCACTCTTTCACTTGTACTTCCCCTCATACCATATCACCATGGCCTGCCATAGACATATGTTTCCTTAAAGAAGGTACACAAAAGCTTACCCTCGTCTGGCATGTCAGCTTCTATTTCATGGAAAGTAGTAC
Organism: Protopterus annectens; assembly: GCF_019279795.1. Taxonomy (NCBI): domain Eukaryota; kingdom Metazoa; phylum Chordata; order Ceratodontiformes; family Protopteridae; genus Protopterus; species Protopterus annectens. The sequence goes on from NC_056730.1 coordinate 14,952,960, forward strand.
ATATGTCACCTGGGTCAACAAATGCTAATGCAGGTATCTCCTTGAACAGCACTGCAAAGGATATACTGCCTCCAAAGTGTCCTGCCAAATGTAAGCGTTGTATATTTCTCGAAACAATTTGGCAAAAGTGGAACCAGCAACCTTTGGTTAATGTATTAGGGAGATGTCTCTGAATAGAATTCACTGCAGCCCTTTCGAAGTCTGTCAACACCATATTGGGAAGTAGTCTAAATTCATATTCTCCAAAAAGCATCGTAACACCTTTCACTTTTGCTGGGCATTATCCCATAAACAACAGGTACCACCTTTCTGTTAACTCCACCAGCCAGTGCACAATGTAACGTGTAAACTTGTCTACATTCAGTAGTACTAATAGGGAAGGTCCCATCCGCCATTAGGTATTCAGATTCACAAAGCATATTCAGATTATCCCTCGTGGTTATAACAACATTGGCATCACCTTCGTTATCAGCACTATGTTTGATAATGAACAAACCATTCTTTAAGGGTAGCATGAAAGCACTCAGTTCCCTGAGATTATGAAAGCCACTTATCCAATTTCTTTCTGTACCTCTGTCTGCCAATGGTTTTGCTTTAGGGCACTAGTATTTGGTAACTCATTCACAACTGCACCTGATGTACCAGCTAGGACTTCTGCAACTATTTTGCATGGGTCCTCCACAGATTGCACGATGTTTCAACCATTCTTTTACCCTCATTACCTCCCCTTGCACTACAACTGGAGCATGGTAATGTGGAGTGCTCTTAATCAGCCTATAGCCATGTACATCACTTTCAGTGACACATCTACCCTTGCACCTTTGTTTGGTCTTCCTTGTACAACACCAATACTGCTTGACCTGGACAGCCTTTTCCTGGTAATATTTATACCAGTCAACTAGCAATAACTCCCGTCCCTTCTGTGTCCTACTTGTGCTGTATATTGAATTCACATTTCCGGGTGCATAGTCCTGCGAAGTTCCTTCCCCTGCCTGTAACACATGCAGTACATATTCAAAACAGATAAATGCAATGGAAGAAACTTTTAGGCAGCTAAAAACTACATCATGCTCAGAGCTCCTGACTTCTCAAAAAAGAAAATTCTATGTATATACAGATGCCTCAGAGGTAGGTACAGGTTCTGTTTTGTCAGAGACTGTAGATGGGGAAGAGCATTTCATCCCGTTTTAGTAGGCAATTTGGTAATGATGAGATATGCTACTCAGCTACAGAGAATGAGTGCTTATCCATTAAGTGGGCCCTCCCCATCCTGACAGACAGAGAGAGAGAGAAATTGTCCTGATTACAGATCATGCCTCCATTCAATGGCTATTTTGACCCAAAGACACTAACCCAAAACTATTTCAGTAGGTACAGACCCATCAACCTTCTGGCTTCAAAATAATGCATCAACCAGACTGCATTCACCTGAATGCAGAAGGACTGTCTCAAGTACATAGTTCATCTACTGAGGCTCAAACCAATGGTTCTGTGCTAGAGGGTCATGTAGTGGTGACTGGTCATTTTAAATGTGCTACCCAAGAAGGATCAGACAGAATTCTGATGGCTAGTCATTTAAAACAGATTAACCCAAAAAAGCAGGCATGCTAGAGATAATGAGGATCAGCTGCACAAAGGGGTACTTAAAGTACAGTGCCCTACTAATTAGCAGATGTGTGACATTTGGTCTGAGGAGGTCCCAGGAAGACTCTAGATGGAAGACTGAAAGGAAGTAGTAAATCAATATGAAGGATATCTCTATAAGGGGAGCAATCTGACCTAAGAGAGAAGACAGCTACATTTATTAGTACCCAGGTAGGAGGTGAAGCTGTATTGTTGTTCCTTGTTACTGCAGGTGGGAAAAGAGCAACTGCGATACACAGAGATCTCTGTAAGTACTACTTTATGTTTGCCAACTACTCTTCCAGAGTTCTATTTAGACAGGAACACTGCATCCAAGTGCAAAAGTTTGCTGCACTGCACAAAAAAAAAGCCTTCCTGAAAGGTGAACGCATTTATGTTGGACCGCAGACTGACTTGTTTGATAAACACCTGTATTTCTTTTCAGAACTTAATTTATTTGCTGATAAAGCATCATTAGCATCATCATCATCACCCCCCTTACCCCATTTTCAACATGGGGGTCAGGCTGTTGCATCAACTGTTACCAACTTTCTTCATTCAATGCCACTTCTACCTATTTCGATGGCCATGCCTGACTGTTGCAGGCATTTTCTCATGCAATCCATGTTTCTCTTTGCTGGACATCCTCATTTCCTTTGTCTTTCTTCCTATATCTCACAAATCTTTACCAGACTGTCTTCTGTTTTCCTGCCCAAGTGTTTGAATCACCATAAGCTGCTGTCTTTGACTTTCTCTGCAATATAAGCTACTCTGATTTCTGCTGTGATGTCCTCATTTCTTTGTCAACCCCTACCACCCATCTTAGGCACTTCATCTCCATCATTACTAGCTTCCTCAACTTTTCCACTTTCCAGGTTACTGTACCATACAGCAGTACTGGCCACACCACTGTTTAGTATACCTTACTTAATCAGCTTCTTTAGCATTATTTTGTCACATACTACCCTGAATTTCTGTGCCATTTGGCTGCAACTCCTCTGATTCTAGCTTTCATCTCCTTATTCAGACTTCTCTTCTCCTCAACCACTCCTCCTAAATACCTGAAGATGTTAATCTGTTACATTAATTTTCCTTCTATCTCAATTTTCAGTATATTCTGAATCCCCCCATGTGCTGCCGTGACAACTGTCTTGTCTGTACTCAATTTCATCTCATGTGCTGTTTTGTACTCTATTCCCCTATCAGTTGCTGAAAATCTTGTTCAGTCTTTGCTTGTTTTGCTACTTTATCTGCATACAGCTTTGTTGTTCTGTCCACTCTGTTTGATAATGTAGTTCATCACCAATATGAGAAGCAGTGAGCTTAGAGCTGAACCCTGATGCACACCCACTAGGAATACGGAACCCTCACTGAGCACGAACACTGTTCATAATTTTGTCATTGGGTCCTTAGACACAGCCTGCATTAATTCTAGCAATACTTCAGGGACTTCAAACCATCACAGGACTGCCCAAATCAGCTTTTTTGGGATCTCGTTATTTGCTTTCTCCAAGTCTTGGAATGCCTAACTGAATTCTTTCCTCCTGTCTAACTTCTTCTCAACTAGCTGACTCACTGGAAACATAAAGTCAGTTGTGCTGCATTGTGATCTGAATCCAAACTGCTCATCTCCAATCTTACTTTGTATGTCTCTGCATATCAATTTAATCAATCTTCCTCCCAACACTTTCATGCAGTGTGACAAGAATTTAATACCTCTATACTGTCCACAGATGTTCTTTTTTTGTTAATATTATTACCTTTATTAAAATATCACTTAAGACTACGGTAGCGTTGTCGCCTGACAATAAGACGTTGTCCTGTTCGATTCTCAGCGAAAGCGTCTTCCATGTGGAGACATGCGTGAATGGGTGTACCTTCGTTGAAGGTTGTGTGTCAGGCCTGGCTAGTTGGTACGTAAAAATCTACTGCCAATCATTAGCGGACCGGAGTTCCGCTGTGGCGAGCCCTAACCGGGAAAAGCCGAAAGATACAACAACATTAAAATATCACTTAAGACATAGGCACAGATATAAATAGAAAATAAATAACATTTCTCATTTTACACATTGTACATTACATGTTCTCTTAAACAACTGTCTTTCACTCTAACATAATTTAAATCACTAAACTCTCGCCTTCCCTTAAACCTCATTCTTCCTCCTCCTGAATATTAGTCTGCATGTACTGTCCCCACAAATTCCATTTATATCTGGATGTCCCCTTTATTCTTGTATGCTGGCAAAAGTATGCTTATTCTCCAGTCATCTTGGATAAGCTCATCTCTCCATATTGCTGTGAGTACCTCAGGAGCTACTAATTCCCCAATTCACCACATAGGTTCATAAGTGTGTACTAGGTTAATGGCCCTGGAGTCTTTACAAGCCTAGCCCATAGATTAAGACATCTTAATCATATCTGCCATAACCAAAGCTAAGCCTGTTGCTTTTCCTGACTTCATTTTCTTTAATGCTGTTTCGACTTTTTCTAGGGTGAGCTCCTCTTCCTCTCTCATCATAGGCTGTGTCTAGTGCCGTACAGCTTCCATGAGGTTTTCTTCATTTAGAAGCTCCTGGAAGTACTCCTTCCATCTATCTTTGAGGTCCTGTGGACTGCTGAGGAGGTTGTTGCTGGTCTCCATTTTGAAGGTTGCCTAATGAACATCTTCTTAGTCTTTCTATCTTTGACTTGTTACCTGGTAGAATTTCTTTATGCCATCTTCTGAGTCACTTTCTAGAAGCTGGTTGAGCATACCTCTGATGTTTTATTTGTTATTGCAACTGCGCACTTAGCCTTTTTGTTATCCAACTAGCATTCCTTTCCCTTACCTTTTGATAACTTCTTGTACTTCTGCATTCGACCATCAGATTTCCTTATGACCTCTCTTCCATACCTGCCTTGGCTGCATATTTGTTCTGTAGTCCTTACACATACTGTTTTGAGATGTTATCATTTTTTCAGTTTCACTTATTTCTTCTTCTTGCTGAGGTGCTTGTGCCCTGAATGTTTTCTTGAACTCTTGTGTTTTCGCAATGGTCAACTTCCAGGTCTTCAGCTTAGACTCTTGTTGACTTCAGAGCCTTCTTTGACCAATGCTTACTGCTGATGTGGGCACAAGTCATTTATGCTCTGGGCCAACCATTTCACTGAGGATGACTTTGCAAAACCAGAGTCTACCCCAATGCTCTTTCTTTACTAGGAGGAAGTCTATCTGACTTGCATGTTGGCCACTAATGTATGTGATTTTGTGACGGTCTCTCTCAATAAAATGTGTAGCCCACGGTTTACAGTGAAAAGCTTGAAACCGCATCGGTTGACAGGCAAGTGGTCGAGTGGCAGTTTTCAAATTGGCAGAAGGTTGAACCAAAATGTGCTGACTACACAATAGGTAGTGTAGTCCAAGTATTTGGGTTCGACATTGTGCAGGGAGATCGCGGTTCAGTGAAAAACAGGGAATTAGCCCATTTCCTCACTGTAGTGCGATCTCGGAGTTGGTATATTTCATGTGCAGGGGGTACTGGTGGGGAGAGAATTAATGTACCGTTGACTGTAGAGTGTAACGTACGTTAATGTGCATAGCAGGAGGTGAGTGACATCACCTCCTGCTATGTCGAATACATCGAACTACAGATGTCGAAGTATTCATTTTCGCATTGGTTGCTGTTTCGAAGTTCCGAATTCAGCATTTCAGGTCGACATTCTGAAGGATCGACTGAAGCAGATTCAGAATTTCAATAGTAAACTGTAGCCCACGATCAAATATTTGCCAGACAGAAGGCTAAACTAGCCTTTCCTTCTTTTTTATTGTTGCCCTACCCATGTGGACCCAGGAAGTCCTCATATTCTGTTCTATCTGTCCTTATAAGAACATTCATGCCCCCCCCCCAACTATGAACACCAACCCTCTGCTGCTGTGACTATCTATTAGGCTCTGGAACTGCTGCATGAATCCACTCTTTTGCTTACTATTACAACCCCACTGTAGGGCATAAGCTGAGATTATGAATTCTGCTTTATCTTTACACTGGAGTCCTTCCCCCTTCCAGTCTGTCCTCCTCCTGAGTAGTAGACTTTGAATTCCCAGTTTCTATCTGGTCTCCTGGATACATAGGATATCTAGTCTTCTCCTTACTATCAAGACATCCACTTCCATAGAGCATCCTGTCAGTAAATAAAGAGAAGGTCACGGTGAGCTGCCTGTCGGGTGCTAGGATCCGACACATAACGCAAGCACTCAGGTCACTCCAAAGCAAATACAAATATGACTCCGTCATTGTACATGCTGGTGTGAATGACCTGAGACATACCTCCCTGGACTACATGAAAAGAGACATAGAAGAGCTCTCTGATCATGTAGCCCAGGCTGGTATGACCCTGACCTTGAGCAGCATCCTACCCTCACCTAGAATGATGCCACAGTACAAAGACAAAATGATCGATTTTAACAATTGGCTAAAATTTTGGTGTCATTCAAAGGGGATCCAGTGTCCGTCAGCCTGGGATAACATGCTCGACAAGCCACGTTGCTTCGTTAGGGACGGCTTGCACCTGTCACCACTGGGCTTTCGGATGTTGGCAAAGGCTCTTGCCACCCCCATAGTACCTTTTTTAGGCAAGGCTCAAAAGTCAAACCCACACCCATAGACAGCACAAGGAACAATAAACTAAGGGTAATGCTGCTAAACACCAGAAGTCTTAACTTCAAGATGCACGCACTCGAAGCTCTCCTCAGTATGGAGAACATCGATATCTGTGCAGTGACAGAAACCTGGTTCAAGGCTCCAGAGAGCACCCCAGCACTACCAGGCTATACCTCATATCATGCTTTTCGGCCCCAAAACCCAGACCGAACCACAAAAGGAGGGGGAGTTTCCATATTTATCAAGGATATCCACACCTCCAGGTTAGTGGCATTGCACGAAGTATGGGAGACCATCCATGTGCAACTAACAGTGGGCAAGACTGCTTTTCAGTTTATAGCATCCTACAGACCACCCTCTCAAAATCAGGAATCCCACTCGGCTTTCCTGAAAACATTGGAGAACATGAAGATCTCTCCGAACACCATTATATTGGGTGACTTCAACTACCCAAACATTGACTGGGAGCACTACTCAAGCCCCAGCACCTTAGCCCAAAGATTCCTGGAAATTATAAACTCAAATGCTATGGAACAACTAGTCACCACTCCCACAAGAGGGGACAACATACTAGACCTGATCATTACCAACATGGGGACTCTATGCTCCACACCAGAAGTATATCCCTCATTGGTAATATCAGACCATAAATTAATTTCACTGGATGTCCACATCCCGACCCCACCCCCAACCCAGAAAACCACAGTGAAAAGCTTCTCAAAAGCGAACTTCTCACTTCTCAAAACCGAAGTAGAATCCTTCAAGGCCCCAGGGCCAGTGGAAACTACGGCCCAAACTGCAGAATCCTATATAAATGCATTCTACGGACATCTCCAGGAATGCATGGATCATGCTATCCCAAACAAAACCAAGACCCAATCATCCAAAGGCAGGCGTCCGGTCTGGTGGACCCCTGCCATAAATAAACTGTACAACAGAAGGAGGAAGCTACTACATGACAGAGCAAAATCCCTAATAGGGAAGGCATCTCTGATCAGTACTAGCAAAAAATTACGATCCCTCATAAAATCCTCCAAGGCCGGCTTCGAGAGAAAAATTGCACAGGACACCAAAGACAATCATAAGGCTTTTTTCAGTTATGTTAGAAACCTGGGATGCAACTCCCAGACTTGTTCTGAGTTGATTCTAAATGACAAAAAATACACTGAACCCACAGATATCGCCAATACCCTGACCGACAGGTTCAGTGCAAACTTCTCCACCCCCTCCCCCCTAAAAGAGCAAGTATCTATCCCGGCAGAGGGCTGCCTCCCAAACATCTCAGGTGCTCAGGTGAAGGCTGCCCTCTCCAAAGCAAAAAACACTGCTTTCATGGGACCAGATGGCGTCCCAGGTTGCGTCCTACATGAACTCCAAGAGGAACTAATCCCTCAAATAAAACAGCTATACAATCTCAGCCTCACTACAGGATATGTGCCCAGAATGGCGTACAGCAACAGTGGTCCCACTCCACAAAGGTGGAGCCTCTACGGACCCTGGAAACTATCGCCCCATAAACCTGACTAGCTTAGTCTGCAAGGCTATGGAGAGGATCATCATGGAGCTCATAAACAAAGACATTGGGGACCTACAGACACTAGATCCTACCCAGTTCGGCTTTGTCAAGGGCAGATCCTGCCTTTTGAACCTGGTTGACTTCTTCGAAACAGTCACCAAAGCCATAGATGAAGGGAAGGTAGTCCACACAGCCTATCTGGACCTTGCAAAGGCATTTGACACAATACCCCACTCGGGCATCATAGATAAGCTATCCAGCTTAAATATAAACCCCTATGTCACAAGATGGGTCGCAAACTGGCTCAAAGACAGAACCCACAGAGTGAGAGTTGCTGGAGCCATGTCAGACTCGAAACCGGTCACAAGTGGTGTCCCACAGGGTTCTGTCCTGGGACCACTCTTGTTCGGTATATACTTTTCCGAGGTACAGGCAAACATGGGAGGACTATGGCTCACCAAGTTCGCAGATGACTGCAAACTGGGCGCCATAATCAACTCTCCAGCTGACACAATCATCCTTCAAAAAGGTCTCACGGAGACAGATAACTGGTGCCAGCGCCAAGGTTTAAAGCTAAATGCCAAAAAATGTATAGTCATACCCTTTGGCAAAAACAATGTGCCCACAAATTACCACATAGGCGGAAACCCATTAAGTACAGAGAAGGTTATTAGGGACCTGGGGACCCAAGTTGATAGCAATGTCTCCTTTGAAAACCACATTGCCAAAGTGGTTAGAAAGACCTTCTACATAGCCCACCTCATCACGAAGGGTTTCACATCTAGATCAAGAGAGGTAATCGTGCCTTTATTCATCCCTCATCAGGCCCATCATAGAATACAATGCCCCTTTTGGGATGTACCTTACCCGACACCTGCAGCAATTAGGAAGACCTCAAAAGTATCTCACCAAGAGGATCAAGGGTCTCAAACAGATGCCATATGCTGCTTGGTTAAAAAAACTCCAGCTCTACTCAGTTGCATACCGCCTACTTCGAGGCGATCTATGCCTGACATACAAAGCTATGTCAAATCCAGAATTAATGGACATGCGCCACCTCAGTAAATCTAAATCCCTTAGAGCCACACGCTCGAGGGACTTGAACCTCAGCACAGAAATAAATAGAACTTGCTGGAGGGACAGGTTCATAACCCAGAGGCTCCCTTCGCTCTGGAATAGAATTCCAGTTCATGTGAGGCAGAGCACCTCACTGAATCTCGATAAGTGGATGGGGGATCATAGGTTTGTCCCAGGGATTACCCCCGTGTCACTATTAGACAGAGGCACAGTAAACTAAACCTTAAAAAGGGCACAGTATACTCAAATCAAGGGGTGGCGTAAGCCATACAGAATCGGGCTAGGCTTATAATTGCCCCAGGGCAGATAGCCTAGTATGAACCTATGAACCTATAAATATATATGTTTTGACACAGACACAACTACATACACACACACACACATTATATATATATATATATATATATATATATATATATATATATATATATATGTGTATAGTAGTGCATACAAGTACACAATTACATGTATGGAAAGCAGAGAAGCTTCGTGAAGACCATTAGGTTATTAGCTTGAAACTCAAACCTATGATATTTCCAGAGTTGAAGGGGCTGCAAGATAAGACGTGAAAACAGAGTCCTGAAGCATGAAAGGAAGGCAGGCCTGACTTCTGGAGCTACAGTCCAAGCAGTAATGCCTGTAAAAATGTAAACTTGTAGTCATGAGGACATAACACAATGTTTGAAAAGGAGACATTTTTCAAAAATACTGGAAGCATCCACAACTTTAGTTTAGTGGTCACTGACAGCAACATTTTACATTGGGGTGGTAAGCCAACACAAGGACAAAGAGATAGTACAGCTAGCAACTCATCTGGAAGGGTTGTGCTTATCACTGCAAGCCCTTCTCTCCCAAGAGCAAAGGAATTGAACAGCTGATCTGTATTCTAGAATGTATACACTCATTTCAGGTAAAGGCTGAGCTGGTAAGTGCCTGACAGGATTGTGAAGGGTACATCTAACAAAGGCTTCTTTACCCTAAAAAAAAGCAACAGATGCATTCAGACTCAGGGGAAATATGGGCTATTCCTAAGGGATACATATTCCTTGTGAAAGACCAGATATGGTTCTCTAAATATGAGGCCAAAGGTTTGTGATCCTAAATCACAGATAATGCCCACCTAGAAAAGCATATTCAATGCTGACAAACCAGCAGGCTTATATATGGTCAGGGAAGTCTGCTCATCACAAAATTCAAGTCCCATGGAGCAAGGTGTTCTTCAATGAATCCTTTTAATGGGTTACTTGGTTAGTCAGTGCAGGTTCACAGTCCTCTCTCTCTCTCTTCAAGGTCATGATGGACAGAAATGACCGGCACATACACAATAGCTAAGGAATAACAGACCTAAGTCATACAGCAGCATGAGGTAAGTCAGAAGCATCTTCATGCTAACTGAATAGAATAGCAAAGGATACCTCTCTATCCATGCAGAGAACCTCATGCATATGGTAGAGAATGCTAGGCATCAGGAATGCTTTAATTACATCTGAAAACTAGGCCTCACCCACAGATTCATGGCACCCTTACTTTCGCAAAATGAATAGGCTAGATGTGAATGGGTACATAAACCAATGGGCTCTGTTTTGCTGGGCAGTACACAAGCTTCTAAATCCTCTGCTCAAGAAAAAAATGTGGAAGCTAAAGCAATGAACCACTTATCATATGGACTTGTGAGAGGTTTAGATGAAGAAAAAGAAGACAAACACTGATAATAACAGAAGCTGTCTACCACTCTACATCCCAACATTACAGGTCTAACATCAGAAGCAGATCTATATGCACATAGTGACTTCAGTAGTCACTGACACTCCATCTACCAAATCATTTAAATCCTAAACATGCAAAAAGCATTTTGAATACTGTAGCAGCCATCAACTAGAGAAGATCTATCCCCTCACCCTGGTGGTCAAGGGATTAGTTGTGATGGGATGTACAGCTGTGTAAGAAAACTTACCATATATCAGCATATGTTTGAATGATCACTGCTGCACCCTAAGCTCTATGGGCTATATTGTGCCAAGGACATAACAGCCAGACAGTTTTCAAAGTTTCGGGGCACCTTCTGCATATCCAAACCACTAGTCAGCTCGAGATGAGCTGACTAAAAAGACAGGTTTGGGTTCCAAGCCACTCAGAACTTTCATGCCAACTGAGAGAGGGAGGGTTAGCACTGAGAGGATACGGCTAGTAACAACAAAAAATTAAATATCCACACCCTGGCCTAAAAACACACCAAAGAACAAAGTGGGTGAAGGGGAGGGATCAGCTATTGCTGCAGTGATTATTCAAACATCTAGTGTTACGGTAAGTTTACTTACATAACTGTACTATGCTCTTTACACTGATCACTGTTGCAGTAGCCTAAGCTATATGGGTAGACTACCATAGCTTAGAACAAATGGAAGGTGGAAGAATGGTCCTAGTAAAGTTTGACCGTGACTTGGAGAAGAAATCTAACTTGTAGCAAATTCTAAAAGTAGGCAGAGGACCATGTTGCCACTTCTAGAATATTTTGAGTCCTACCCATTCAAATAAGCCACAGATGAAGCCAAGGACCTGCTAGAATGTGCTTTGACCATGCCTGAAATAATTTGGTGGTGTTGGAATAAACGGTAATAGCCCAAGACAACCATTTGATAATAGCCTACTTTGACACAGGCTGTCCCCTTCTTACCTTCACAAGAAATGAACTGACAGGAAGTGCCAGAATATTTAGTTGTCAAGACAGTACCCAGTGTCTGTGGACATCCAAGGAAAGAAGTATCTTTTCTCCCGCATTTTGGGGTTCAGGGAAGAGCACAATGAGATGGATAGTTTGGCTTAAAGTAAATTAGCATACTACTTTAGGTATGAAAGGATCAGTTATTAAGGATACCCTGTCTCTTTGGAAAATGAAATGAGGCTGACCCACCATAAGAGCTTGGAACTCAAAATACCTTTCTTGCAGAGGTCACAGCATCTAGTAAAACTCTTTCAGGTTAAGAATCTCAAGTCAGGTACATCAGCTTGGTTTAAATGGAGAAAATGTTAACTTCTCGAACACAAAACTAAGATCCCAAGGAGGAGACCAACAGTTTTCTTGGAGGTCTCTTACAATGCTCTCAACCTTCGATCTCCAAAATGAGAAACATCACCTCTCATAATGTGGAACAAATGGGCAAAATGTGGAACACTTACTAATGGCTTACTAACAACTTCAACTTGGAACCTCATAGGATGGCTAAAATGTGATACTTTTACTTGTAGAATAGGTCTTTTAATGAAATAATATGATTCAGTTCTATTTACCATTGATATCAGTTAAAATAATGCTACCACAATGTGTGACAGACCCTTTCAATGTGGAACTTCGAGGAACATGAACTTTTTAAGACCCCAAATGAGGAATGTTCCTCGAAATTGGGAACACTTGACAGGTATAGTCTCTTACACAATATCCCATTCAAAAACATCTTGCTATGGGAATGCCTTGAAAGAAAGAGATCCATGAGCAAACATCCTGAAATGACCGACAAAAATGAACCTTGATAGAGGAGTAAGACAAGCCATTGGAAAGTAATGCACACAAATATTGTAAACCGCAGAAACACTAGCCCAGAATATGTGCTGGTTATGTTGCTGGCACCAACTAGAAAACATTTTCCATTTACTAGTATATGAATTTCTAGCAGTAGGCTTTCTTGCCTCCATTGTTACCTGCTGCACACCCTCAGTAAACAGGATCCTAAAATGTATTTAGACCGTATTGTCAAGGCAGCCAGTTGAAGTTGTTTAGGGATGGGATGTACCAAACACCCCTATTCTTGTGCAAGTATAACGAGTCTATGAGGCAGCTTATGATAACTGCCCCACACCAATTCCGAAAGGAGGAGAACCACTGTTGCCTAGGCCAAAAGGGAGTGATCACAAATGATCCTTGGGAATTAATTCTGAATCTTCAGAATTACACTACAAATCTGTATAAAGGGTAGAAAGCATACACATTCCTGACCTAGGCCCTTGTCAGCCGATTGTTCAGTGAGGAGTCAAAAAGGTCTACTTGATGAACTCCACACTGATGGATCAAACCTGGAAGACCCTCTAATCTAGCTTCCATTTGTGAGGGTTTGCTTTTGTTCTTCTCAACTTTGCTCTGATATAATGTAGGAAGCATGTAGAGTGGGACTGTAAACCTATATTCCATGTTAACATGGCTAGTCGGCAAAGGGGTTAAGAGCTGGTTCTACCACATCACTATGGTACTGTTCCTATGCACTTGAAGTAGCCCTTGGGACCAAATATGATTCAGAGAGTTGAGTGCCTTGATAAGGGAAGGCATATTTTTCACATTTATGTGTTTGTGTATGTCTTTGTGTCCCAGATACCTTGCACTTTTAACCCCCTTAACAATGCTCTCAAAACATGCCTGAGGGAAAAAGAGAAGACCTGGTGATGTCTCGAATGATTTCTCTTTCCCAAATCCCAGAGACTTCAGACACTACTGTATCGTTCCTATGTGAAGTCTTGCCAGATGTATCATGAGAATCACAGAAACCATGAGACCTGTAATCCTGAGGTATTACCTTGCAATAACGTATGTCTGACTGGTAAATCCATGGAAAAGATATAAATATAGATCTATGTTTCCCTGTGAAAGAAAAGCTCTTTGTGCTACGGTGTCTAGAAGACACCCCAGGAAAGTAGAGTTGTGTGAAATCTTACAACAGTAGAAGCCCTTCTCTTCACTGCTGCAGTACTCTTTACATAAGGGATCTCCTGCCAAGGACAGCCCAATGTCCATTCAGGGTAACAAAGCCTTTAGAACTTATAGGTACTATACATTACACATATGCTCCCCACGTAAGATGTAGGGCATAAAGGTGGCATATGGACTTATGCACACAGAATTGATCGGCCCTAGGAGGAAAAGAATACCCTCAGAGCCTCCCTTGGCCAGGAGGGCAACAAAAGCACAGGGGCAAGAGCTAGGAACGAGGGGAAAAGGAGGGAACAATAGAATACTGCAACAGTGAAGAGAACAACATCTACCGTTACAGTAAGAGTTTACACACTTGTACTGTGGCTTTCCATATCATTGTTTCAGTATTCTTTACATAAGGAAGTACAAGAGCTAAGAAGGAGGCTGTGAGGAGGAAGGCACAAAAGAGCCTTCTACAAACCCACACAAAACAGCCCTGGTAGAACCTGCCCTGACCATGGAAACAACAGCTGATTTACAATGTTTAGTGAAAGTATGAAGAGAGGACCAAGTAGCTGCCTCAAGGATGGAATTGGTGTCCAAACACTTGAAAAAAGGCACCAGAGGAGGCAACCACCCTAGTAGAATGAGCCTCTGTGATGCCTCTGCCCTGGCCCAGCAATCAAGGAGCCTTAATCCTCATCACTATCAGAGAGGGCGTCTCATATATGAGAAAAGGATAACAAATGCACACAGTAAAGTGCAACTTCCCTTAAGAGCACACAAAGATCACAGTCAGTCTGGGGCTGGTCGCTCCCTTGCTCTCCAGGTCCCCAATAAGACTACCCACTGGTACAGCTATAGCGTCCAGATCTCCACTTAGTGGACAAGCTAAAACATCTAGCACCCTCTCTGTCCAACCAGTTCTTCGTGTCTGTCCCCAAGTAGCTGACACACACACACACATGCAATTTGAGAAGAGTTTATACAACCACACAGACACTCCTGGGGACGGCTGGCACAGTTTCCCCAGCTGTGCCCCTTTCTCCCAGACTATACAGTAGTTCCACTTGCCACCACCCACTAATACTTATCACCTACTGAAAGGCCCTTAAAAGGGTGTCCAATTATTACTGTGCAATATTATTATCCAATTGGTAGTTGTGATCAAACAGTCAAGGCTTATTAGAGTGACTTGGTACAAGATCAATATAAGTATGCAATGTACTCTTAGAGCTTAACTTATCTCAACACAAAACAGCCACAGTTAAAAGGTTTTAAAACATTTAATAATAAATAATTAAAACCACAAGACAATACTTTTTACTACACAGTGCTAGTCAAGTGTTCAGAGATCACACAGAAATACATAATATAATTCAGAAGTACAGTTCTGACATCACCGAAAAACACTTAGTCTAATCTTTCTAGTTTCCAGCTATTTCTAAAAGAAAACACAAGTCTAATATAACTTACATATGAGCAAGACAGTGCTGTGAGTTGGATGGTCCAGACAAAAATGTTTAATGCCTTCTCATTCTCTCTGTTTAAATTGCTATATTCACTCCTGATTCCCATTACATAAGTTTTACAATTTTCTGGGGTTTCCAGGCTAACAGATACTACATAATTGTTATTTTGCACCTGCAGGAAACTACAGCCATAAAAAACATTCCACATGTAAACTCTAGTATTTATTCTTTAAGTTAAAACAATAGGCTGGATGCTTCACTCCAGACTCATCAACTCCAAATTCTAACTTCAAAGGACAGGCATGAAATGCTTGTCTTAGCTTTCTTTACAGCAGAGGGCAATGTTGCTACACATTTCACAGCATATTCTTTCATTTAAGAAAGCAAGCCTGTATTTCAACATTCATATTTACAAATGACAGAATTATGTACTAAATTCTATTTGACTAGGCTGGCAGCCTTCACCCCCCCCCCGAGAACTCAAGCTAGTGTTTCAAATGACCCTTGAGAAACGCTGCTTGAGAGAGTTAGGTTTATCTAAGTATACACCTTACTCCATTCCCTGTCTTGAGAGCTCATCTGCATTGCCATTGCTAATCCCACTGCAGTGCTGCACTGACATATCATATGTTTGGAACCCCAGGCTCCATCTTAGCAACTTCGCATTTTGCTGGCCGGCTCTGTTTAACCATGTTAGGGGGTTGTGATCTGTCATAACAGTGAATTTTCCTCCATACAAATAAGGCTGAAGTTTCTGCAGCGCTCACACTATGGCTAGACATTCCTTTTCTACAGCTGCACAGCATTCCTCCCTGGGTTGGAGCCTATGACTGAGATAAACCATTGGGTGCTCTTCTCCCTCTGAAGAAGTCTGGCTAAGTACAGCCCCACCCCATGGTTTGAAGCATCCACCTGCACAACAAATTATTTGTTGTAATCTAGACTGGCTAACACAGGGGGTCCTCTCAAAGCTTCTGGAATGTCTGCTCACATTACCTACCTTATCTGGCCTGTTCTTCTTTGTCAGGTCTGTGAGGGGAGCAGCGATGGTACTATAACTGGGGCCAAAATTTCTGTTGTACCCTGCTGTCCCTAAAAATCCCCTCACCTACTTTTTGGTAACAGGTGCAGGCCATGCCTGAATGGCTTCCACTTTGGCAGGTTCTGGCCTTATCTTACCACTCCCCACTCTATGTCCTAGGTAGGAGACCTCTGCCATACCCACCTGACATTTGCTCAGCTTAATGGTCAACCCTGCCCTCTGTAGTCTGCCCAGCACCTCCTTGACATGCTGAAGGTGCTCTGGCCAGGAATGGCTGTAGATGGCAATATCATCTATATAAGCAAGGGTAAACCCTCCTGCTCCTGCTAGGATACGATCTACCAGCCCCTGGAAAGTCACTGGGGCATTCTTCATCCCAAAGGGCATCTTTGTGAACTCATACAAGCCAAAAGGAGTCACAAAGGCTGACTTCTCTGTAGCACTGGGAGTCAAGGGCACATGCCAGTAACGCTTGGTAAGATCAATGGTTGTAAGATACTTAGCCCACCCAGCTTCTCTAGGGCCTCATCTGTCCTAGGCATGGGGTAAGCATCCAACTCTGTATGACTATTTAATTTTCTGTAGTCCACACAGAACCTGGTGCTGCTATCCTTCTTTGGCACCAGCACCAATGGAAAGGCCCAGGGATGGTTGGACTCTTGAATCACCCCTAGTTCCAACATCTCCTGTACCTCCTCTCTCAGACACTATATAAGGGGCCTGCCTAGTAGGCCTTTGGGGTCCTGTATCCACCTGGTGCTGCACCAGGTGGGTGCACCCTGGTTTCCCAGTGAACATGTCCCCAAATTCCTGCAACACTGCCCGGATTTTGCGAACCTGGATAGGAAATAGCTGCTGGGACATTGCTACCCCTTCCACTGAGGTGTCAGCCCGAGCCTCACGGAGGAGATCAGTCCCCAGATCTCCCTCAGACTCCTCCTCCTGCAATCCCCTGCAAATGCTCAGCACAAGGGCCTCTCTATCATGGTAAGGTTTCTTCATGTTAATATGGTACAATTTGTGCCCCTGCCTTCTGCCTAGCAGTTCCACCATGTAGTTAACATCACTTACCTTTCTTACCACCTTGTAGGGACCCACCCAAACTGCTTGCAGCTTGCTGTGTCTGACAGGAATGAGAGCCATTACCTGCTGCCCTACAGCATACTCTAGCTCGAGCATTCCTGTCATACAACACCTTTTTCTGTTGTTGGACTTCTGCCAGGTTTTCCTGGGCCAAGCCCATGAGTTCCCTGAGCCTTGTCCTGAGGTTTAGGACGTATGCCACAACAGACTCCTTGTGAGACTCGCACTCACTTTCCCACTCATCTCGAATCAAATCTAGAGGTCCCCTCACCCTATGCCCATACAGCAACTCAAAGGGTGAAAAACCTGTTGATTCCAGGGGAACCTCTCTGTAAGCAAACAGATGGGGCAAATATTTGTCCCACTCCCTCTTAAACTGATCTGCAAATGCCCGTAGCATGGACTTGATTATAGAGTTTAACCTCTCAAGACCATTAGTCTGGGGATGGTAGTGGGTGGTCTTCATGTGCTTCACCCCACAGCACTTCCACAGACAAGCCAGCAGGTCTGACATGAAATTGGCACCTCTGTCAGTCAGTATTTCTTTTGGGAAACCTAACCTGCTGAAAATCTCTAACAAAGGATTTGCCACCTTCTCTGCCTCAACAGAGGACAAAGCCACTGCCTCAGGGTATCGTGTAGCATAATCCACTACCACTAGGATATACTTTTTCCCTGTGGAACTTGGGGTACTCAGAGGACTCACAATATCCATACCTACCCTCTGAAATGGCTCCTCAATCACAGGCAAAGGCATCAAAGGAGCTCTCACCTTGTCTCCTGCCTTGCCTACCTTTTGGCAATGCTCACAGGTCCTGCAGTACCCTGTTACATCTCTGGAAATTCCAGGCCAATAGAAGCTCTGCACAATATGCCTCTTTTTAAGTTTTATGCCCATATGACCTGCAAAGGGAATTTAATGGGCTATGGCTAGAAGTACCAGACGGTAGGCTCTAAGCACTACCAACTGCTGTACTCTCTCACCTTCCAGCCCTCCCTCAGGGGTCCACTCTCTGTATAGTAACCCTTTGTCCCAGTATACAAATTCCCCCTTTCCTTGAGAATCAGGTGCCTCCTTAGCTACCTGCCTCAGGCCTTGCAATGTAAGGTCGGAGAGCTGAGCCTGTCTCAACTCTCTCCTTGTAACCCCTCCCAGCCCCCCTTCCACAGGAAGTCTGGCATCCTCTGACAATGGTGCCTCACTGTCAGCCTGGGCACTACTACTCACCTCTACCTTTGCAGTCACTCTGTCCAAGGGAACATCAGTACCCACAAGCACCTGTGGCTCACCTTCAGTCTCACTGCTACCGAGTAGCTCCCTCCCTAAAGTAACCCCTCACCCAGTCCTGGCTGCAAGTATGCCGTCTGTCTGGGTCTCCCCCAGGCTACCAGACTTACCTGCTTGTCTTCAAGCCTGACTACATGTAACTGCACAAGCACAGTGTACTGCACTATCAAAATCATTCCTTATCAGGACATCTGCAGGTATATCCTCAAACACATCTACTTGCTGGCTTCCCTTTCCACACTCCCAGTCAAGGTGAACCCTAGCCAAAAGTATTTAGAATGGGATCCCTCCTACAGCCCAGACTGGAGTAGACTGCCCAGGCAAGCAGTGCTCCTCTCTAACCATTGCAGGCTTTACCATGGTTATATCAGAGGCTGTGTCTATCTTGGCAATAGCCTCTTTGCCATTCACTACAATAGGATATTATCTCTGGTGGTAGTTTGGTACCCTTGTTGTCCCAAGACAACCTACTATTGGCATTTTGTCTTTCCCACGTACTGGCTCCCTCACGTTTGGTTCCCCACCTTGCCTCTGAGGGCACCTGTATGCCACCTGGCCCCACTGGATGCATTCAAAACATTTAACCCTAGCTCCTGGACATGTATCTGTACCAGTGGCTTCCCCTGCTACTGGCAGATTTTGTTGTGGCAGTCTGTGCTGCCCACCATGGGTTCTTTTAGATCCATGAGCAGTACTGGGGGTCCCCTTCCTGTGCAGGGCTGCCCTCCTTGCCAGGTATAGGTCTCCCTTCTTCCCCAACTCCTCTGAAGTAGCACATTGTCTATCAGCTAACCAGATCCTCATGTCCTCAGGCAAAGTGCTAAGGGCTTGTTCCCTCACCAAAAGGTCTGCCAGCCCTTCAAAAGAGGTGACCTGACATCCACTCACCCACTTATGGACATAAGTGCTCAATTCAGCAACATATTCACACACACTTTCATCTGCCTATGCCCATGAAACGTTTTCCTATATGTTCAGGTGTTAGCTTAAAAACTCTAATAGACAAATTTTTACAGCTGTATAATCAAAACATGCAACGTCAGACATTTTTGATAATAGTTACAGCTTTACCATGGAGTAAGGGGGTCAGGAACCGTACCCAGAGCTCTTGGTCAACTTCATACTCTTTACATACCCTCTCAAACATATGAATGAAACTATCAAAATTATCCCCCTCTTTAAACTGTGGAAGAAATTTACTGACCTTTTGTGCTTCTGAGGTCCAGTTACTCCCTTCCCCATTACCTCCATAACTCTGGAAAATAGTCAGCATCTCCTTCTCATGCTGACTCTGCCTCCTTTTCCTCAGCTTCTAGGCATAGCAGTTTCTCATTCTCCTCACTCTCTAGATGTCTCAGTCTCTCAGCTGCTTCTAATTCCACACGCCTGGCCTCCAACTCAAGTCTCTTTAGCTCGAGCTGGATTTTTAAGTCCACTTCAGAAAGGTTGAGCTGTCCATTCCCTGAGGGTATTATATCTCCACTGCCAGTCTGATTGTCCTCCTGGTTTCTGTTTTCTGATGCAGCTGTAACCAAGGCTGCAATCAGGTCTGCCTTAGTCAGGTTTCCATGCACCAGTCCCAGAGCCTGGCACATCTACGCCAGCTGGCTCCTTGTCATCTTTCCATACTCCTCTGCTGACATGCTGCCTGCTCACCCTGAATAACTAAGCTAACAAAAGAAATAAAACAATTGTGATCTGAACTCACTGTGTGGCTGTTTTAGAGTACAAAACACCTTCAAAGCTCACTGTACACAAGCTACATGATTCACTCTACCCACACCACTACAAGCCAATTAGTATTTGCCAACTAATTAATATGTGATGTAGATGTCCCACCGCTACCAAACACAAATGTGAGGATATCCCAACCACTGCCACCACAAATGTGATGTGGATATCTCAACCACTGCTACCACAAATGTGACGCCCGTGCCCTGGCCCAGCAATCAAGTAGCCTCAATCCTCATCACTAACACCAGAGAGGGCATCTCGTATATGAGGAAAGGATAACAAATACACACAGTAAACTGCAATTTCCCTTAAGAGCACACAGAGTTCACAGTCAGTCTGGGGCTGGTCGCTCCCTTGCTCTCCAAGTCCCCAATAAGACTCCCCACTGGCACAGCTATAGGGTCCAGATCTCCACTTAGTGGGCAAGCTAAAACCTCTAGCACCGTCTCTGTCCAACCAGTGCTTTGTGTCCCTGCCCAAGTAGCTCTCACACACACACACACACACACACACACACACACACACACACTTTGAGAAGAGTTTATACAACCACACAGACACTCCTGGGGAAGGCTGGCACAGTTTCCCAGCTGTGCCCCTTTCTCCCAGACTATATGGTAGTTCCACTTGCCACCACCCACTAATACTTATCAGCTACTCAAAGGCCCTTAAAAGGGTGTCCAATTATTACTGTGCAATATTATTATCCAATTGGTAGTTGTGACTAAACAGTCAAGGCTTATTAGAGTGACTTGGTACAGGATCAATATAAGCATGCAATGTACTCTTAGAGCTTAACTTATCTCTCCACAAAACAGTCACAGTTAAAAGGTTTTAAAATATTTAATAATAAATAATTAAAACCACAAGACAATACTTTTTACTACACAGTGCTAGTCAAGAGTTCAGAGATCACACAGAAATACTTAAAATAATTCAGTAGTACAGTCTAAGATAACTTACATATGAGCAAGACAGTGCTGTGAGTTGGATGGTCAGGACAAAAATGCTTAATGCCTTCTCATTCTCTCTGTTTAAAATGCTATATTCAGTCCTGATTCCCATTACATCATTCTTACACTCTCCAGGGGTTCCCAGGCTGACAGATACTACATTACTTTTGTTATCTTGTAGCTGCAGGAAACTACAGCCATAAAAGACATTCCACATGTAAACTCTAGTAATTATTCCTTTAGTTAAAACAATAGGCAGGATGCTTCACTCCAGACTCATTGACTCCAAATTCTAACTTCAAAGGGACAGACATGAAATAATTTTAACTTCAAAGGACAGACATAAAATGCTTGTCTTAGCTTTCTTTACAGCAGACAGCAATGTTGCTACATTGTTTTAAGTTCAACATTTCACAGCATATTCTTTCATTTGAGAAAACAAGCCTGTATTTCAACATTCATATTTACAAATGACAGAATTATGTACTAAATTCTATTAGACTAGGTTGGTAGCCTTCAACCATCACTACCAGGTTTCACAGCCTCTACAGATGAAAAAAGACACGCCATGAAAACAAGAAAAAAAGAAATGGCCTTGAGGTCCCACGAAGGCAGAACAGGCTTCCTGGGATGCCTGATATGAAGGAAGCCATTAAGAAATTGTTTGCCCTCAAACTGAGAGGCCAAAGGAGCAGAGACAGGGTGGACCTGGCCAAGGGGAAGTGAAGGCCATATGTCAAATGGAGACAGGCTTGTCCTGAAAACAAGGCTTCTGAGACAAAGGAGTCTGACTAGATTTAGCAGAGAGGAATATGCCTAGATCCCCACTCTTACCCTTGGGACGTGGGCGAGTCTGCCTACAGATAAATGAGTACTTAGAAGGGAATTTGGAGATAGGGGAGACGAACATTTGTTTGAGTCTCTGTAAGGCCTTACCCTTATCCTGGAGGGACTTAAACAGGTCAGCAGCAGCTGCCCCAAAAAGATTTTTGTTATTCAGAGGGGCAACCAAAAGCTTGGCTTTAATATTATTAAGTAAAGCTTGCAGACGTAGCCAAGAATAATGCCTCATGACAGAACCAAAACCAGCACCCTGGAAGAGGCATGAGCTGCATCATAGCTGCATTTTAGAACACCAAAGCTACCTGAGGAAGAAGAGCCAAAACATACCTGGTCATGTAGGTCTGTTAATTAATAGCTCTAAAAGACAACATTCCATAGCTCTACTGTCCTTATCGGACGAAAAGAGCTTAGCAGATGGCAAACATTTTGAAGGCTTATCAGAGGAAACTGAAACCACTGAAGGATCAGCAGAAGGGCGCTTATACAAAAATTTGCAATCCTCAGGCACCTTGTAGAACCTGACTGGTTTCTTAGGATATGGCAGCCTAGAATCAGGAGCCACAGAGATAGAGGAAAAGGTGTCCAAAAGGGCTGCCAAAACAGGAGGAACAGCTGACAGCCTGGAAGACTCCATTTGTATAAGCTCATAATACCGTTTTTGAATGTCAGAAATCTGGGAACAATCCCATTTGAGGTACACCATCAGACCAGCAATAGTATTCTTCCAAGGGGGGATCTGGGCTCAAAGAATCCTATTCCTTGAATGACTGTCTAGATGGGAAGGAATTTTTTAGGAGTAAGCTAGGGACTCCTCTCCAGAGTCCAAGTCCTCAATGAGGAATCCAGTTCTCCAAGCCTCTTTGCAGGAGTGGAAGACCAGGGAGGAGCAGGGACGGACATCCCTTGAGGAAGTGTCAAGGCCATCAAAGCACTGAACAAACCCTTAGTAAAATCCTGCCGTTCACATTGGTGATCTTTAACAACAGGTAATATGTCTAGTTTTTTGCTTTTTCTTGAGAGGGATACCTGCTTGCTCAAAGGACTCTTGGTGGTTCAGACCCTTAGTGGGATTCAATAATCATAGCAGGAATTTTTTTCCCTCATTAAAATTTGAGGAATCCCCCTTGGTCCCTCAAAAATAATCAGGTAAGATTTCCCTCAACATCTAGAACAGACACTGAAAAAACCTCCGAGTACGACCAAGAATTCAGATCCCTGTCTGCCTCTGACAGGGTTGTGGCAGAGGAATCCGAGGCAAACACCAGATGGTCTTCAGGGCTTTCCCTAGCTTCTAGATAGACATCCTGGGGAGGCTAGACAATGACCATATCAGGCCCAGTCTTTCTGACCTTCTTCTTAGCAGACGGCTGACCATCGGTTTGGGAGGATTTCGCCATAGCACCCTAAGCCTCTTTGCAAGAGAGGAATCTGAGGCAAACACCAGATGGTCTTCAGGGCTTTCACTAGCTTCTAGATAGACATCCTGGGGAGGCTAGACAGTGACCATATCAGGCCTGGTCTTTTAGACCTTCTTCTTAGCAGATGGCTGGCCATCGGGACAGGACGATTTCACCATAGCACCCTGAGCCAACAGCTTAAGTTGCTGGTTCTCAAGGTATATGAATAAGGAAGATAAACCACTATGTAGGGTCTTAGGGACAAACACCTGGCAGATGGAGCACTGTATATAGTCATGGGGAGTGCCCAAGTTAAAAAAATACACTGGTTGTGACAGTCTTTATGGGGAATCTGTGCCCCCCCCCCCCCACTGAAATTTTCCCTTCCTGGATGACAAGAATACAAGTACACTACAATAATCAAAAAAGTTAGAGAAGAAACACCAACAAGGCACTTATCAGAAGACAGCTTGGTAACCAGCACAGCAGAAGGGGCAAAAGGGAGTTCAGATCAACATTTGATAATGGCCTTCAGAATGGCGGCAATGAAGTTGAGTGCTTGCATCTATATGTCACCTTTATGCCCTACATCTTATGTGGGGAGCATACATATGATGTGTGACGCCTATAAGATCTAAAGGTTTTGGTATGCTGGCCAGACATTGGGCTATCCATGGCAGGAGATCCCTTATGTAAAGAATACTGCAACAGTGATATAGAAAGGCATCACAATTTCATGTGATGGAAGACTTTGGATGTTCTTGTTGAATTACAGCCTGCATAGGAGATCTCTCATCTATGTGAGACAGAGATTCATAACAGTGAAAAAGACTCTGCAAAGATAAGCAAGTCATCAAAATATGGGGGGAAAAAGTGGATACCCTAAAGTCTGCAATGTGCTATAATGGGAATAAGACACTGTGAAAACTCTACGGAGCAGTGGATAGCCCAAAGGGTAAGGTAGAGGAATGATAATGTGATCCAGACAAACAAAACCTTAAGAAACCTCTGAATTCTGGCTGAATAGTAATGTGATAAGCATTTTTTTTTTAATCTAAGGTTACCAAAAAACTTAAGTGAGAAAAAAGGGGTAACAGATTTTGTAGTGAAAGCATTTTTAACTTGGGCACTATCACAAACTGGTTTAGGAAAGAAAGGTCTATCAGTGGGTCTCCAGGTATTGCCTATGTTTGGTGCCAGAAACATTCTTGAATAAAAACCTCATTCACACTGGGAAGAAGGAACTGTTTCTATTACCCCCTGAGAAAGTATGTGCTACAGAACAGGAGGGAACAGAGGGCACTGGTCTGCTGTATGTGGAATAATTTCCTGGAGAGGAGGGAATTCTTCCCACTGCCATCTGTACACCTGCAGAATTAACTTCAGAACCCATTTGTCTGAAACAATCTGTTGACAAATACAGAAATGGAGATTCAGACTTTCTGGAAGGGATAAGGGACTGGCAGGATGCAAGGGGGGAGGGGCGTTAACACAGCGTCTTGCATAGTCAATTCTGACTTATTTGGCTGTCCTTTGTTTTGAGATGTTCCTGCTTTATTGCTGGAATCGCCCTGCCACTGTTTTTTAAGCATCTTCTTACCATCATTTTGCTGAGACTGTTTGTTTTATTTCATGCCAAAACTGGATGAGGGAGCAGAAACTTTGGAAAACTTAGAGGAGAAGGGCTAAAACATCTGAGAGATTCCTTACCCTTCTCATCACATTTTTAATAACCAGTGCAGCACAGGGACCAAAAACTAAATCTCTATCCACAGGTAAATTTAAAATTTCATTCTTACATCCTCTGGGAGGTTCTGAAAATGCAACCAGGCAAACCTCCTCAATAAAGTAGCAGTGGCAACAGCCCTGGATGTGGTGTCTACAGTCATAAGCACACTTTAAACAATGAGTAGTGACCTAAGACATAGAAGAAACAAAATCACACAAAACAAATTGTTCCTCACAGGAAGCAACTGCAGATAAAACATTCCTCATTCTTTCACAATTAGTCAGAATAAAAGTTGCAGCAGCATACACTTTTTCCTACAAAAGAAAGAATTGCATCAAGCAGCGCATGGTCCCGAAGAGATTAAGTAAGGTCCAATACCCTACTGGACTTGAAGGTAATTCACCTTTCCATTTAGACTTAATTCATTTATTTGATAAACAGGGTATAGAATTAATGGTAAAACACTAAATTCTATTGGTAGATGCAATTCTTTCAAAAGTTACAGCCTTGGATAATGAAATCAAAACTGACTTAGCATTTGCTAGGTATAAATTTGATTATACCAGGATTTTCACCAGTATTGATAAATATTTAATTAAACTGAAGGCTACAAAAGTTAAAAAAACTTCAGCGTGACAGGTTAGCCTATGACGCTGGTACTGCTTACCCAGCGCCACCAGCTTCACAAACATGGTCATCTAATAGGAATCATCAGCCTAATGAATGGGCCACTAATGAGGACAATACACTGATGGATGCTGAACTGACCCCTAAACCTGAGGAGAGCCCAGAAAATAATGCGATCAGAAGAAGTGACAGAATCAGAAATCAAGGCTATAATGTAAACTCTGATGCTATGTCAAATCGCCAGAATCAATCAAATTTTCACGACCCCATTCAGTTAGGAGCTGTCCCCAAGCAGAACAACAAAAAACAGACAAGGAAGAACAAACAGATGTTCTACAAACGGAAACGTTAGAACTTAATTTAAGCAACTTGGACATAATAACAAATGCAACAGGGGACTTTAGAATCTTTAATTATTCCTCTGCCTGTGTATCACCAGAACTGGTGGAGTTGCTGGCTAAAGGGTATACCCTTTGCCCCTAAGCTGAATATGAACTTGCCAAGGACAATCATTGACTTCAACAGTATACGTTTGCAGCTTCGTTCTTTTGCCTTGGACATGCTTTTCTCGTTTTAGTGGTTTCAGTGTTATTCTTGTCTTTTGAGCCTGTTGTAGTGGAAGACTGTTTTGTTAACTTTTTTTTGTGGTTGGAAGGAGGACAGACCATGGGAATGGTAGTTTGTTCCAAGTCAAGCCAAAAAATGGTGCCTCTTTCCACAGGAAACTAAGCAACACAAGCATGTAAAATTATAAAGTCACTTTTCCCAATAAAAACATTGTAAAAAGCACTCAAATACTTTTTGTGGCTGGCTCAGCTCAAGATAACTGATGGTTTGGGTGCATGGAAGGTGCAGGCAAGCTTTGGAATATGGCTGGCTGCTATATCCTTGGCAGGCTATAACCTATCCTATATAGCCTAGGTAATGCAGCAGTGATTAATATCATGAGCATCAGACTCTGCTGTTAAAAGAAGGATACAAGATACAGATTATATTGTACAAGCCTGTAAGACAGAAAGAGTGTATAGAGAAAGGACTTCACCCTTGTCTTGGAAGCTAAGGGCTTGTATAAAAATATTCTTTTTACTTAGGAATGTCTGCTGCCTTTTCAGCTGCAGAATACATATGATTAGGTACATTCCAAAAGGCGCACTGTCCTCTATAATTGGTGCGGAGGGATGATGGTCTTTTGACCGGGATGAAATGCCTTTAGAAACCAGATGGGCTAGATAGATGGATTTCCCAACTACTGTTGCTACACGGTGGTTGACAGAGGGGAAGTTTGTCAGCTTAGGTGCCAAGGTCCTAGAGAACTATGATCATTTGGAGTGGTTACTGACTACATTGCAACCTGTACATGAGAAGTGTTTACCAAATGGGGCAACACCGTACTTTTTTTGCATTCAGTTTAAGCCCTTTAGTTTGCTTTAGTTCTTACTGTAACAATTTTACACCTGGTGAGGAGTGAATGATAAAACCCAGCTTACAGTCATCAGCAAATTTGGTGAGCCAAAGATATGGGTTTACAGTATGGAGGTCAGAAAAGTATCTGCCAAAAAAAGAAGGTCCCAACACAGAGCCATGGGGTACTTTGACAGTTTCTGAAGTAGTAACTAAAATCTTAATTATGTGGGTTCTTTCAGCCAATTTGCAAAATCCATCTAACCATGTAAGGGCCTACTTTGAGGTCTTAATGTCAGTGGGGGTACAGGGTCAAAGGCCTTGGACATATTCAGATGTGCTGTATGGACAGACTGATCCCTTATCCACTGTATAACTTTTAGAAATTTTTTTTTGTCTTTCGGTTTTTCCCGGTTAAGATTGACAGTGGATTTTACGTTGCAGAGTTGCCAGCCCGACGCCCAGCCTTCAAAGAAGGCACACCCATTCACGCACGCACCTACCTGCATGTCTTTAAATGTCATACGACCGAGAGGAGGACATGCAGACTCCACACAGAAGGCGCTCTAGCCGAGAATCGAATGGGAGAACCTCTTGCTGTGAGGCAACAACGCTAACTGCTGCACCACAGTGGCCCAAAAATGTTTAAATTAAGTAGATCTGAACTACCTTTGAAAAAGCCGAACCATTATTAGTTTATTTGCAGGAGATTTTGAATATTGAGTTTTATAAAGTCAGAGAACACATTACATGGCCTTAAACATTAAGCCAGTTAGTCAAACAGATCTCTAGTTCCTGGGTCTGTAATAGGGCCCTCCTTATTGAAAGGGTATGATTTATTTTATTTTACATTTGTTTACCACGAAGGTCTGTCTGGGCCAAGGACCCATTTTCAATGGAGACCCAGGGAAAAAAGCTTCACAAAGAAATTTAAAAATAACCATATATTACAATATCCAGTTTCTGTACCTCGGGGACGCACCCTACTGCTAGGCTTAAGTTAAACAAGTTCATTTGCTGCTAATTATTAGGCAAGTCATGTAAACTGCCTGTTGTCCATGTATGAGGTGCTTTTACTTTGAAAATACAGTGAAAATCAGCTCTGTGATGGGTTTGGGGGTGTCTACAGATCACAAGTTTGAGCTTTTACTAAACACCAGCCAAGCTAATACTTTTATCATGCATTTGGACCAAAAATATATGTATTTACTCTGAGATGGCTAGGTTTAAAAAAAAAGTCAGACTGCAAAGGTAAAGGTTTCTTTAATGTTATCAGAAGCTGGAACAGTACATTCTGTATACTACTCTATGACTAGTACATTAGACAAAAGCTCTAAAATATGGCACAAGCATTCTAAAACGGCTTTTAACCAGAAGCACTGGGACTGACGTAACAGTTAAGAGATGTGTGTACTCACTTAGGATTTAAACCTTCTCCATTAAGCTCTATTGAAGAGCAACTGCTGAATAAATGAATGCAACTATGTTTATGTTAAAAGCCTGTTTCCCTCAGCATGTAATTAAAGGAAATGTTGCACAAAGACAGTACTTTTGTCAAGCTCTTGTAAATGGAAAGATGGATAGCACTCAGGCAAGTGAATGCATTGCTTCATATTTAACCTTAACGCTCTTGTCATTAATGGTTTGTCTAACTTATTCTGTAAAAGACAGGGCACTGCTCCATTGAAGTAAAATTAAAAATCAACTATACCATGCTTTTCAGAACAGAAGATTCATTATCTTCAGCTAATGTATTGGCATAAAGCAAAGTAACATCCTATCAAGTAATGCACACATTCAATCTGCCTTTTTTTCCTTTTTTTTAACCAAAAAAAACCTGTGCTGTTTTATTGTTATAGGCAATTTGTACCACTCAGCATGACAGTGTAAACTGAATCAAGATTAATTTACATGCAAAAGAACACTTAGGAGAGCAGCCTGGTAAGCAAATGTATTGTCTCGATTGCTGAGGTGGAAAAGAACCTGGAAAGAAAAAAAGTGTTCTTTAATTAAGGGGCATCGAATGTGATTGCTTAAGGTATTTAAAGGCTAGAAGATGGTAAATGTCTAGTCATTTAAAGAATTAACATCTTGCTATCTTGTAATGCATAAGCTGGATGCATAAATCAAAATGTAAAAAAATGTATATATTTATGGTAATAAATAAACAGTACATTCAGGGTTTTAAAACACCTCACAAACAACTGTCAGGACGTGTTCCTTTCCAGTCAGAGTTTTTTTAACAGCTAAAATAAGAATTTTTTTCTTGTTTAAAAAAATCATCAGCAATCCTACCTAAAGTAGGTCATTAAAATTAGGTTTCAAATTATGCCATTTTTGTAAGCAAAATGCATTTTCCACCTTCTTTCATAAGGACAGCAATTTGTCTTGCATCTACTTAACAGGGATTTGGCAATATTACTACTGTGCCAGCATTCAGTGGTAATGAGAATGTATTGGCTCAAATTCTTTAGTCCAGCGTAAATGCAAATTATGCAGTTTGGCTTTCAAAATAAAGAGAGATGCAGTTGCAAACTTTGTTAAGTGTGGCTTTGAAGGAAAACATTTATGATTAAAGCAGCTAATCAGTCGAACAGGTTAATGTGTCACTGTCAGGACTGATTACATTCTGTACATATATGAAGAGACTCGGAACATGTTTTCATCTCTACGGAAAATCTGGAAATTATGTGTTCTTCTTTTTAAGAAAGCATGGACATTTGGTTGGAAAAGTTAATTCAGACTTTGCCCTTAATAATAAGCTAAAATACAGCTAGGTTTGCTACCCTTAACTCTCAGCCTTTCAGAAAACTTACATTTATTTTATGTGAACCTAAACTAAGGGCCATGCATGCTTCTTTTCTAGAATATTACTGCAATAGTGTAACAAACAACTGCAATCTGAGCACTGCTAAGTAAATAGTATAAATTCTGATGCAGAGGATAATCAAGTTTGGGAATCATGGTTATGGAGCACTTCGTGGGTGCCATAACTCTAACTGCCAGCATTAAGTTTCTTACCAAAGCTGGAAGACAGAACACTGCAGTTCAGAAGTGCCAAGAGACCTTCACAGATTTACAAATATTTCATATAAACAAATTTTTCAAATAACTTCATTCAGAGTAGCCTTTCTGCTCTATTAAACACTGCAAACAGCTGCCACATTTATTCAGACATATAATCAACAACCATAGACTGAAAATGGCAGAAGAAAAAGGAATTTTGGCAACAGCTCCACGGAGGCCCACAGCAATTCTCAAAGAGCATCCCTCCTGTGTGCTTACGGTTCCGTATGGTCAGTCAGGAAAGTGCTTGTCTTTCTCAGCAAAGCAAACAAACTTGATCATAACATCAAGACAGAAAGAAAAATGAACAACAAATGAAAACCTACCCCTTCTCCAACAGCCAGCATCAAATTAAAACAATTTATTAACTAACTCTGTCAAAGACCCTGTCAGTCACTCACCTTGGCTTGCAGAGCATCTGTAAAGCAGCAAGGCAGGCTTTAGCCAGCAATGAATAAAAACAGCAAGAAAGGTATAAACTGATTAGAAACCTTCCATAGCTAGATAAAGACAATGAATACAACCTACTACACAGCAAGGCAATGTCATTCAGCATTGTTTACACAGAATGCAGAGTTAGACTGCAATAAATACCTGCAGTCAAATCTTACAAATGCATGACAAGCAAATTTGATCTCCGAGAAGAAAGGAATAAAAAAGTAAAGCTTCACTGAAACTGTGATAAGTGAGTAGTTTTTAGTTTCATTTAAAAACTCTGTCAACGGGTCCAACATTCAGACTTTTCACGACAGTTAATGTTTCAACTTAAGATGCTACACAAAATTCAATATCACTAAATACTTAACGTGGAAACGAAACACACTTCCATTTTTTACCTGAACCCCCCCCCCCCCCGTCTCTCTCTTTCTCTCTCGATATATATATATATATATATATATATACACACACATATACACACACATATTGTACATATATACACATTCATACACACATTCACATAGGTGTCTCTGTATATATATCTATAAACATGTCTATACATACATGCACAAATGCATCATGCACTGCGCTTATTTATATATAAACACACACACAATATATGATATTAACATACATACAAACATACATACAACACTGCTACCTGGCCAGTTACCCTGTCTGCCTACAACTTGTTGCCAGCGCTAAACACTGCACAACCTTCTAAATTTTTGGTTACAGAAACATTGCCTTCCCACAGTGATTCTTCTAGGACCACAGTATGCATGCTTACCAAATGGTTGACATTCTATCAGAAAAAGAAACTTACAAAATAAAAAGTAAAATCACTGTGACAGTGAATTCTCTAAGTATTATATGAGCTGCCCCAAACTATTTGTTTCGCTATGCACTCTGTGCATTTGGTTGCATGGGTGTATGCTCACTTGCACAACTGCATGTGTTTGGCATTTCAATTTCATAGCCATGGGACTGTAAGTTTGCACTGATGTAGTTGGCTTTTGAAAACAACATTTCATTTTTTTTTTTTATTTTCAGTTCTGATTCACATCAATAAATGATTTGGAGAGACAGCTAATTCCATTTACTTCAAATTTGTTAGAAAAATACTTGAATTAAGTTTTAAAGATTAACATCTGTCAAAAGCACATATATTTTACACGTGTCTATGAGAAAATGGAAACTAAAACCTTCATTACTGCGAAGGTGCACGAGGTTAACAAGTGAAGTTACACAAGTTTCTTCACAGCTGACTGAAGTTCAGTCAAGAGTAAGAGAAACCATCACCAAGAGGAGGCTGCATATACCCCTGACAGAGTACAGTGTCACCCACTCAGGTTTGGTAGAGATCATTCAAAATACAGGCAATGATTTTGTGTCGGTCCCCATGACACAGTACAGTGTCACTCGGTTTTGGTACAGACCATTCAAAATACAGGCAATGACTTGTGTGGGGACCATGACAAAGTAAAGTGTCACCCACTCAGGTTTGGTAGAGATCATTCAAAATACAGGCAATGATTTGTGTGGGGACCACAACAGATTGTGATTAGGCCTCTTGCAAAGAGATGAAAAAACTATAAATTTTTTAACATTACATTTTGTCTGATGATATGTTACCTTGTTCCTTCAAGAAGTCACTCTCAGACATGGTAACTGGCAGAAGCAATTCTCCAACAGGGGGCTGAATGTTAACACTGAACTGGTCATTCTTTGTACTAAGGAGAGAGAGAGAGAGAAAAAAAGAAATAAAAATTCATAGTACCTGAAGATATGGATATAACACTGTATTACTTTTCTTTTGCTCATCATTAGATGCTAAAATCATTAGAATTAAATATCAAAGTTACTTACCTACCAGTATACTCTATGGAGGTCACAAGGAACACAGTTGTATAATTAAAAGCTATGCAACACGGTAGGAGTCTACATACATAAGAGCAAAGCAGAACACTGCTAAGCTTGTGGAAAAAAATAAGCCCCTAATGTGTCAGTAAATGCATATTTTTGAAGGATAGCAATATGCTTTGATCAATATTATGTCAATATTGTATATGTACATGTCAAAAGACAAAAATTATAAACAAATTATCAGGGTAGGGGAGAAAGGCATGACTATGTTACAAAAAAAAAATCAGAAATAAAGTAAGGAAAGTAAATATAGTTGAATAGAATAAGAATACCTAATTCAGTGTATAAAACACAAAACCTCAACCGCAGACATCCTGAATTCTGACTACCAATAAAAGTTGCTCACTTGGGACTGCAACCTACCTCATACACACAATGTCTCTGACCATGTGGTAATTTGTAAAATAAGCTGGGGGTGGGTAGCTACTTAAAAACTTATGAAAACCAAACTCCACAGCACTGCACATACTCTCTCTTCTCAGGTGCCTACACTTTGGCAAACTCTCCCCATCAACATTAATGAAATTAACGCTTCATTCCATGTTCAGAATGGAGCTCAAAAAGCACTTCTTCCTTCAAGCCAAATGTTCCTGCTTCAACATAGAACATATCACCCAACCCATCTCCTTTCCAATTCCATCCTCCTCTCTGAAGATTCACTGAAGAGTGACCCACTTGGTAAACTAATGTATGTATTATACATTACACTGTGCTTTTTCACTAGAATGTATATACACAGTCATTTCTATGTAATTAGTCTGAACTCCTCTGTTATTGCTCACATTTCTGTATTTTCTGTTTGTGAAATGTTCTGTATTTCACCAGGGCTGAGCCTGCCCAGTGCACTGCCCAGGTAAACAAATACACACACACACATGTGTGTGAGTATATATATATATATATATGTGTGTGTGAGTATATATATATATATATATATATATATATATATATATATATATATATGTGTGTGTGTGTGGGTGTGTGTGCATATATAGATATATATTTTATATATATACACACACACACACACACACACACACACACTACATTACTTATATTCATATACACATGCTGAAATACACAGCATTTTCTTGTGAATTTTCTTGTGAATTTTATTATTATACAATCGAAGATCGGACAAAAGCACTAATCTAATTAGAGCTTTTTATTCAAAATCCAGGGTGCAACATTTAAAGCATAAGGCTGCAGTGGACTTAGTGAAGGAGGTGGACTTGAGTAACGCTGGCAGAAACGCTACAAAAGCTAACTGATGCGAAAGTGATACAGTTAGGTACATAAAAGGCCTCTCTAAAAAGTCATATATGGATGCAATTATTGAATGTACCTAATGTTTTTAATATTTCAAACTGCTTAGGACTGCTGTGGAAGAAATATGAAAACAAGAAAAAACATAAGAATTTGTACTTTGTTTTCTGGTGTTACTTTTGCAGCATCTTTTGCAGAAATGACAGGGCTGTTTAGGAATGAAACAGTGGAAGTTAACAATGTGCTTTGGTTTAATGGCCAATGCAATTTTAACTGTGGCATCGCCTGTGTTTAATTATTTTTTTGTTCTGAAATGAGGTTACTTGTTAAATGTAAACGTGTGGCTTAAGAAAGGAAGAACACCATTTGCTGATTATTTTTATATAGGTAATGATGGGGGAATTTGCTTTATAATGTACAGGGAAAAGCCTGCCTTAAATGTTAGGAAAGTGAAAATAATTTACATGTAATATTTACTAAAGTGAAGTGAAAGCAGAGAGAAAAAATGGACATACAAGTCAAGAACTGTACTTGGGAGATAAAATGTATTTCTCTGGGAAAGAGTCACTTTCATGAGTTGAACATACTGTATATAATTTCTGCAGATATCACATGGTTACAAAACACAGTGTAATGAAAGACAGAGATAAAAATACAAAATGTGAGCAATTATGAGATGAAGATATAGTAATAAGCAGGAGCATTACAAAAATGAACAAAGGCTTAAAGGTAAACGTGCAAGAAAAGCAAAAGTAATACATAAATGGGAAAACAAAAAGAGGAATTAAGTAAAGCACAGGTAACTGGAATAGGGATAATTACTAAAGAATATAATGTAGGGGGAGAAAGGAAGGCTGGAAATCGGGTGCAAAATGAATTAACTATTCTTGATTCCTAGAAGAAAGAGGAAAAAAAGTAAATGGAAAAGAAGGGGACAGGGGAACATGTTTTCAAGTATTACGGGAAGGCATACACCTGTATGAAGATGGCAAAAACATACCATACACGTAGAGGATCAAGGAATAAAGCAGTTGAAGCAGAATAAAAACAGTCAATACAAGGGAATGTTGAAACATGGACCCTTAAAATATACAAGGAAAAGTGACAAAAAGTCAGCAGTGTTTGATTACCTTTGGACTAAATGACTGACTGATATTCTTAGCAGGAATTACATTTCACAGTAGAGAAGTTTGCTATAATGACAACTTGAAAGTGTAAGGGCAGAGTTTCCCCACTGGTAGGCTAGAAAAAAGGTAACAAAACAGCTATGCATTTTATTCTTAAATAAGGAAAGTAAAGGAGCTTATCAGTGATTGTTACAAGATGGAAGGATGTGTCTTTAACGCTAACGAATATATGTCTGAGTACAATGAAAGAAAGGGTGCCGTAATAGTACATGACAATCCCTTATTTATACAGAGGTAGGAAATAATTTAGAAGGGGAATTTTTAAAACCAATACTGCCAGTACAACGACAAAATTAAGTACAGTAAATGTTTATGTTTTGCAAATTTGATTTTGAAACTGTGGAAATGCTTAGGGATGTTACATTTTATCTTTCTTAATGGAAGAACAATCGCTGCATTCTGGTATCAAAGTAATCAGCAGGAGACTCTGACCCTACAGTTGCGAAAGTTCTACTTAACCTGTGACAGTAGCTGTTTGAATTCTTCACAGCCTCAGTGGCATTTTGTATTATCTACTAAGGTAACCCAGTACTGGCCAGCTTTCAAAAGCTCAGACTCCCTAACCCCTTCTCTTACTAGGAGAGCTGATTGGCTGAACACATCCTGAGACAGAAGTCTTCAGCTGTCACAGGACTTGAACATTCATACTGTTTCACTTCCATAAAGGAGTGGAAAGTACCTGAAGCAGAAACCATCCAGCAAGAGTAAATATGCAGCTGATCACAATACTAAATAAAAACCAAATCCAAAACCAAACAAATCAAAGAGGTTGAACCCACCCACCTCAACTATGCACTATCTGAGGAACGGCTGGTGAATGCTGTTAACGAAGTAGACAGGAATTCAAACATCAACCGTTACGTTAAGTAGGACTTGCACAAGTGCATTATGTTCATCATTCCCACTGCCTCAGTGGCATTTTGGGAGAATTCCCAAAGCTTACTCTATTTGGGAGATAGAAAGATAAGGATCCAGAAGCCCCTACAGAATGGTCCAAGAAAAACTTGCTATCAGCCTTTAAAAGGAATCCAGTTATTAGTGCTTTGTGAGGGTATGAAATAAGGACCAGGTTTGCTGCCTCTAGAATGCTTCTAAAGTCCACCCCTTTCCAATAAGCTATCGAAGCGGATAAGGCCCTAGTCAAGTGAGCCTTAACCTTGCCTGGAAGAGATATACCATGGTAGAAGTAACAAAAACAGTAGCAGACAACCATTGGGCAATGGTATGCTTACAGACAGGTTGACCAGCTGTTCAGCATTCTTAAAGGCTTTCTTCTGTGCATCAAAAGATATGTAGAAACTTTTCTCCCTTGTTTTTTGGATCAGGATAGAAAACTGGGAGATTGTTTCAACTTTAGGCATGAAAGATGCATTACTGCGTAACACAACCCTGTACGTGTGAAAAATCAAACAGGGCTAGCCCACCATGAGAGCCTGCAGCTCACAAACTCACCTTGCTTATGTCAGAGTAAAAAGTAAAAACAGTCTTCCATGTAATGAACTGTAAATCAGCCCTAGAGGCAGGTTCAAAAGGGGTTAAAGTAAATTTTTCAAGAATGAAGTTGAGATCTCAGGGAAGATGAATTTGCTTTCAATGAGTCTCATGTGCAACACTCTTTTCATAAATAGATTCACCACAAAAAGAGACAAACAGGGGGATCTATTGGCAGATAAGCTGAGATGTCCACAAGATGGACTTTGATAAAAGCACATGACAAACTTTCTCTAAGTAGCTCACTCAAATATTTCAAAACCCTTTCAGGATCTCTGTCACTGGCAAGGCACTACCTAGAAACCTCTTCCACTTGTAAGCATAAGAT
Organism: Protopterus annectens; assembly: GCF_019279795.1. Taxonomy (NCBI): domain Eukaryota; kingdom Metazoa; phylum Chordata; order Ceratodontiformes; family Protopteridae; genus Protopterus; species Protopterus annectens. Next base: position 14,989,765 of record NC_056730.1, read on the forward strand.
TTTCTAGTTGCAGGTTTTCTTGCCTCCTTAAACACCCGCTGTACATCCTCACGGAACAAGTGCCTAAAAAGTATCAAAACAAACTCATCCAGACTGTCAGTTGAAATTGCTCCAGTAAGGGGAGTACAACTTGCCTGTGACATTGTGTGGGCAGATCCAGTCTGTGAAGAAGCTTGTGCTAATTGCCCTTGGCCAACTCTATTAAAAGGGCCAAAAAACGTTACCACAAAGATCTTTGGTAATTCTTCTGGACACTTGAGAAGTACCTTGGGAATCCTTGATGGAAATGCAAAAAGAAACATTCTCAACCATGAGAATGATACAGCATCTGTCTTCTAAGCATGGCTAGAAGAATACCTTGAATAGAATTTTTTCAGTTTTCTATTTTGAAAGGAGGCAAACAGATCTACTTGAGATGTCCCCCACATCTTGATCAACTCCTGGAAAACCTACACATGAAGCTTCCACTCATGTGGGTCTGTCCAGGATCTGCTTAGTTTGCCTGCCTGTCTTTTGCTCTGATCAAATGTAGGAGGCCCAAAGAGGCAGAAACTGTGGAAGAGCCAGCTGCCAGGCCATCACTGCCAACCAGCAAAGAGGGTATGATCTGGTACCCCTTGCTTGTTCACGTATGACATCATTGTAGCATTGTATGGGACCACTAGAACAGGATTTGGAGTCAATAAATGGTGAAGAACTTTTGAGACATGAATTACTGCTAACATTTCTATTTGTGTGTTGTGGCATGCCCTGAGGACACAACAAGACTTGTACTTGAACTCTCGTGGACAGTGCTCTCACACAAAGTATGAAGAATCCATTTGGGCCGACTAGACTGAGGTCTGAAGAGAGAAAGTCAGCCCTGGATTCACAGACAGTTGATCTCTCCACCAGTGCAATACCTATTTCACAAATCCCTGTACCAGTACCTGGAAATCCAAGGAATTCAGGTGGTGTCACTCATCCCTCTCTAACACAGATGGCTAGCAGGCAGGGTATTTCATTTAGATGCCTTAATACATAGAAATACTTCACAATGGATAGCGGCATCATAAAATATAAACAAGGTGGTTAACAGACAGACCTTGTATACATACATAATTACATCTCAACAGCTTACTACAAAATGGCAGTCAGACTTGCACGTGCTCAGTATTTATACACTTGTGCAAGCCCTTGGATAGCTTCTTAAAGGTACGTACACACACACACACACACACACACACACACACACACACACACACACACTCTCTGACCTACGTCCTCCCTCTTAAAAAGATCATCTTTGTAAAAACAATATCAGAGATAGGCATGCATTACTATAGGTATTAGAAACAAAACACAATGTTCATGTCCAAGTTGCTGTAAGTAACGTTTTTTGGCTTTTCCCAGTTAGGGGTAGCCACAGCGTAACTCCGGTCCGCTTATGATTGGCAGTAGATTTTTACGGTGCCGAGGTGCCAGGCCGACGACCAATCTTCAATGAAGGCAGACCCATTCACACACGCACATACCTGCATGTCTTTAAACGTCACTTAAGTTCCTGTAAATCATTTAAATGGTCTGGAGATGTGACCAAATCTCGTAACATAACAATATGGACTAAATTTAGCAACAGAGACAGTCTTTGGTGAACAACTCATATCAGGAACTTCTGGATTCATCACAGGAACAGGAATATTCTCTGGAACTTCCTCTGGAACTGGAACACCGGAAAACTCGCTCTGAGATAAACCGTCTTTTCACAGGCTATGTGCTATGGTATAGGCTCAAACACTGGTCTCAAATGTTCCCAATTCCACCTAAACTATGCTCCTTGTGATTCCACAAAGTATGATCTCACCTCTGGGCAATTATTATTCACGACACCAATCCGATCATAACCTCTGGACGTTTGCATCCTTACCATTTCTCGTTCTCGTAATGGATTGAGCAGTTTGCTAGTTTTATCACAGTGGGACTTCTTGGTTAAGCATTTCTTTAACAGATTGACTTTCACTGACCTGTTGCCCTTCACACATGGAACCAACAATTGACTACTGACTGGTAATGTGGTCCTGGTTGGTCTCGACAGACGTCTCTGAGCAGGTGAACCAAGATGTCTATCATAAGGAACATTTTTGAGATTCAAGAGATTCAGGAAAACATCACTATTACCTCGTCTTGACTTCTCTAGTAACCGTTTTTCACTTTGAACTGCATGTTCTGCCAAACCATTTGACTGCGGGTACTCAGGGCTACTCGTGACATGAGTAAAGCTCCATTCTTCAGCAAATCTTTTGACATGTTGGCTTGTAAACTGCGTTCCATTGTCAGAAATAACTTTGCGCGGACTACCATGTACTGTAAAATGACATTTCACAACAGTATTGACAGTACTGGATGCAAGGTTAGGAAGTACGTCAATCTCGAACCAATTGGAGTAAGAGTTTCCTAGCACCAAATAATGTTGACCCTTGCACTCCAAGATGTCAGTGGCTACTGTCGACCAAGGTAGTTCAGGAATCTGGTTTAGTTGAAGTGATTCCTACTGCTGACGTAGCTTTGTACTATTACACACGGTACAAGATGAAAGTGCTCTCTCAATGTCTTGTGACACAGAAGGCCAAAATACTAATCCTCTTGCCCTTCTTTTGGTAGAGTCAGTTCCTGGGTGACCACGATGCAAGACAGTAATGCACTCTTGTTGCAAGGACACTTTAGGACCTTTCATAATGATACCACTGTCAGACAAACTCTCATCTCCGTATGGAAAATAAGGGTGCACGTCTGAGGTAAACTAGATTGCTTGAAAGCCATCCTTGATGGACAAAGTGGCTGAGCCTTTGTAAAACTGGATCTGTGGCTATGTGATCTCTCAACTCATCAAGACATATGGAAGAAAAATTTCTCATTTCCATGATTTCAAAATCAAGGTTCTCATTCTCATGCTGTTCAGTGGTGTTTCTGGGTGATCTGGACAATGAATGTAACGTAAGCGCTTTCACTAACTTAAATAAGTCAGCTTCTTCAGACAAATAAAAAAATCTCAAATACCCGGTTTAAAAAGGTTACAAAAAAATGCTAATCCAATGAGCTAGCAGTCCAAAAACGTGATGTCATACGACAAATGCATTTTAAAGCAACATGCCATACATTAGGTTAAACCATATAAATAAGAATTTAAAACACACACATCTAAAGTAAATAAACAGTTAATAAAGACATAATTAGTAAACTGTTAAGAATAAAATAACATTGCCTAAAATAACCATACAATTTCTTAAAAGGCAATGTACATATATGTATATAAACATTTCAAAACACCAAAGGCCAGCATAAAGAGTACATAAGGCACTTGTAGACAAAATAAAGTAAATAAATAAAATACTTTATTCAGACCGGTTTTGGCTACCCAGCCTTCCTCAGTGAAACAGCATCACAAACATATTCATGATTAGGCTATATATACCCACCCCCGACCAATGACAGACATGGTTCAACCCAGAAAATACAAAGCTGAAAAATAGTACATACAGCCTTACAGATAAACTGATGTCATATTTTAGTAATGATATCTATACATTTGTAAATACAAAATACATATGAAGAAATTATTTATACATGTGATAACATACAAAAACCAACATACATACATACAAATATATATATGTATAAATATATATATATATGTATATGTATGTATATATATATATATATATATATATATATATATATATATGTGTGTATGTATATGAATACACAAAAGTGTGATCAACAAAAAAAAACATGGTTTACATAACTACAACAAAAAGAGGCATAACAATCTGTGGTGTCCTGCCTATGCCTTGCAAAGACATGCACTAAATATGTGTAAATGCAATAACTTGAATTACATATAAACAATCTATTATATATTAAGATATAATATATATAGAAAATATGTAATATATATATAGAGCAAATTGTATACACATACATAAAGATCATCCCCAAGATAGACATGATGTCCTTCATAAGTGGTCATAGAGTCCTGGGGAAAAAAGCGCCCCTAAATTGATGATCCAATATTTTTCTTTATTATTAAGAATTGTGTGCCAGCCCTGTTGGTTACGTCTATCTCCAATGATTTTATCAATAATCATGAGCCTGAATTCAGCATTGGCATGTTTGATGCTGTGTCTGTATAGAGCATTAGTTTCTCTTTTGTTTCGGATGTCACTTCTGTGCTCAGACATCCTAATTCTCAATAAACGGGAGGTTTGGCCCACATAAAAAGGAGAACATTTGCATGTGGCTAAATAGACTATCCAACTGCTACCACAATTTCCAAAAACCCGTAGATCATATACCCTGCTGGTGTTGGCACTAGTAAATTGTTTCAATTTGCTCACAAATTGACATGACCCACAATGTCCACATGGGAACATTCCCAGTAGTTTGTCCACAGTCATGGTCATTTGTTGGTATACTGCTCCCCCACTCTCCTTATGCTTGAAGTGTGAAAAGAGAGCACTCAAGGTTTTCCCACGTCTATAGGAGAATTGGCATCTGGGGCCTAAATAATTTATAAGTTCATCATTGGCCAAGAGTATATTCCAATGAGTATCTAATACATCCCTGATGACATTATGGTTGCGTCCATAGGTTGTCACGAACCTGAGATTTTGAATCTTCTTCTGTGGTCTTACGTTGTTTATACTCCAACAATGTGCCCCTGTCTTGAGCAGTACTCCATTCACTAGCTCTGGCAATATCTGATTCCCTATATCCCCTATCCAAAAACCTTTTAAACAAGTCTTGTCTGGCATGTTCAAACCCCTGTTCAGATGAACTAATTCTTTTGATTTGCATGAATTGTGACTTAGGAATGTTGCGGATGGTGTGGCGGGGATGCATACTAGATGCATGGAGCAAGGTATTGTATTGAGGATATTTTCTAAAAGTCTTGGTACTTGTGTGTGTGATCCTCATTCCTATAGACCGTGACATCCAAAAAATTGATAGTGTCATAATGTGATGTTAGAGTAAACTCAATACCCCACAAGTTGTCACTGAGGTATTCCAAAAATTCCTGAAAATATGCCTCATCTGCCCACCACACCATCCAGCAATCATCCAAATATCTACGCCAGATATCTATTTCTACTTGATAGAGGTTATGAAGGGGATCATAGATCATGCATTCCTCGAAAAAGGCCATAAACAGATACGCATATATGGGAGCAAAAGAAGCTCCCATAGCAGTGCCTTGCAATTGCCAATAGCATTCACCCTGGAAGTAAAAGATATTTTTATTCAAGACATGTTCTGCCATACATACCAGTAGAGTATTAAATCCAGGAGGGTATATGGCAGCATGTTCCAACCAATAATGTAAAGCTTGTAAACCAGCCCAATGGGGAATACTCATATATAATGTTTGGTAGTCTCATGTATATAAACATGCATACATATTATTTATATACATATGTACATGTAAACAAGTAAAGAATATATGCATCCTAAAATTTTCTAAACAAATAAAATAATATTTTCCTATGTTTAAAACAAGTATTGACCAGCAACACAACCGGAGCCATAAATGTATATTTATGTGCACATTGTGTACTAAATGTGTCTAAATAAATAACTAATTAAATGAATAACATATTAGTGCAAAAATGTATTACTAATTTATGTTAGTTGGTGTTAAATCTACCTCTTCAGGGCTTTCAATTTTAACAAGCTTTTGATGCATAAAGCTTTGTTCAGACCTGGGAAGGTATATGCAGCTGTTGCAATCTGCCATTCTAACTCGGCCTCTTCTAGTTTGAGTTCCCAGGGCCCCCTTCTCCGGTTGTGTTCCACTAATTGTAAAATAACAAACGAAACGTTGTGGCCTGGAAAAGTGAGAGTATGTTTGGCTAGGGTATTAGTACTAATTTTGTTGTTAATACTGTACACATGCTCATAGATCCTCTGTTTTAATTTTCTCTCAGTTTTCCCAATGTAAAATCCCTCACACCCATCACAGATAGCTCCATAGACCACTCCCTGACAATCACAGTTGTATCTGTCATGCATAAAATACTCCTTGTCCCTGATTTTTACCTTGTTGGTTACTTTAACAAACTTACACTGGTGACATCTCCCACATCTAGTCATGCCTATATTTGGTTTAAGAGTTCTTTTTGGCCTTTCAACTAAACATTTCAAGTTTCACCCCCTTCTAAAGGTTAGCTGAGGTATTGGACCCAAAGGACATCTAAGGTGGGGATCTTCTGAAATGAAGACCCAATTCTTATTAACAATCTCTCTTATGGTCCGAGAATCTAGTGAATAAGTTGTTAAGAATCTAATAGATTGGTCCAAAACCTGAACACAAGTTGAAGCCGAGGACTCTACATTTTGTGTGGGAGAGACTACAATTTTTTGGCCATTATGTAGTAAAGGGGTCAAATGACCCGATGTCCTTTTTCAAATGACTTCATCAAAGATTGTTCCTACAAAGGCTGTTGGGTAACCTCTCCTTAAAAACATAGACCTTAACAGTTCACACTCTACTATGAAGTCAGCAAAATCAGAAACCATTCTGGCGGCCCTTACTGCTTGACCCTTCACAACTGCTTTTTTTTTGGTGTAAAGGGTCGCAAGTGGAAAAGTACAACAACAACAAAATTAGTACTAATGCCCTAGCCAAACATACTCTCACTTTTCCAGGCCACAACTTTTCGTTTGTTATTTTATAATTAGTGGAACTCAACTGGAAAGGGGGGCCCTGGGAACTCAAACTAGAAGAGGCTGAGTTAGAATGGCAGATTGCAACAGCTGCATATACCTTCCCAGGTCTGAACAAAGCTTTATCTATCAAAAGCTTGTTAAAATTGAAAGCCCTGAAGAGGTAGATTTAATACCAGCTAACATAAATTAGTAATACATTTTTGCACTAATATGTTATTCATTTAATTAGTTATTTATTTAGACACATTTAGTACACAATGTGCACATAAATATACATTTATGGCTCCGGTTGTGTTGCTGGTCAATACTTGTTTTAAACATAGGAAAATATTATTTTATTTGTTTAGAAAATTTTAGGATGCATATATTCTTTACTTGTTTACATGTACATATGTATATAGATAATACATATGCGTGTTTATATACATATATGTATATTGCCTTTTAAGAAATTGTATGATTCTTTTAGGCAATGCTATTTTATTCTTGACAGTTTACTAATTATGTCTTTATTAGCTGTTTATTTACTTTAGACGTGTGTGTTTTAAATTCTTATTTATATGGTTTAACCTAATGTATGGCATGTTGCTTTAAAATGCATTTGTCGTATGACATCACGTTTTTGGGCTGCTAGCTCATTGGATTAGCATTTTTTTGTAACCTTTTTAAACCGGGTATTTGAGATTTTTTATTTGTCTGAAGAAGCTGACTTATTTAAGTTAGCGAAAGCATTTACGTTACATTCAATACACTGGTGGAGACTTTAACTAATTTTTTAATTTGAATACTTTTATCAATATCGGACAAACTGGTTTATGCAAATATCATTTAAAGTGTTCTGTATGCCTTGTTTCATATTATGCGAATAAGAAATAGTGCTGAACAAGTTTTAATATCTAAAATTTGTTTCTGACCTGTTTTACTAAGTATGCACATTGTAGTGATGATTCACTGCTCTATATTCCTCCAGTTCCAACTGGATACCCCTCAAACTGAAAAATTTGGATTCCATCCTGGCCTCAAATCGTTTTAGACATGCCTCTTCTGACACCATGTCCTTTTAGACTTGACACCATATTGCGCGTCCCTCTCTAACACAGATGGCAAGCAAGCAGAGTATTTCGCTTAGATGCTTTAATACACAGAAATACTTCAGGATCGATAGCGGCATCATAAAATATAAACAAACTGTTAACAGACAAACCTTACATACATACATGCTTACATCTCAACAGCTTACTACAAAATGGCAGTCAGACTTGCATGTGTTCAGTATTTATACACTTGTGCAAGTCCTTGGAGAGCTTCTTAAAGGTACATACACACATTGAGCCACAGGTTGCAAGGCTAGGCTTTTAAGGGACATAGAAATCATTAGCCTAGTATACACCTTTGAACCTATGAAGGTGCTGGGTCCCAAAATTCTTAAGTACCAATTCATTTTCTCATGTGCAGTCTGGCTAGAGGTATCATAAGGATCACTGATGCCATGAGGCCTAGAATTTTGTGGAGCTCTCTTGCTGAGGCCAAGTCTACAAAACAAAACTCCAAGAAAATGCCCTGATAAGTCAGAACTTTGTCTTCTGGCTTTGCATTTTATTATGTCCATCCAACACCCCAGAAAAGCAATTCATTGAGAGGATGTGAGGAAGGAATTCTGATTGTTCAATTTGATGCCCAGGTAGGAAAGGAGAGATGCGACCTTGTCTAAACACCACAGACACCTGGATACAAAATCTGCACAAATCAATAAGTTGTCTAAATAAAGAAAAAATGTAAATGGCTAGGGTTCTGCAATAGTTAATCACTAGGGCCAGACACTTTGCAGACACTTGAGCTGCAATAGATAGAACAAAGTGCAATGCAGAAAAATGACAGTTTAAGCCAGACACAGCAAATTTCAAAATTTTCCTAAAATTGGGAGAAATAGGAATATGATGATACACATCCTTGAGATCTACAGTCACCGTGAAACAGTGGTCTGGAAGCAATGCTAAGACTGACTTTGGGTGAGCATTTTGAATGTCAGAACTTCTACAAAGGTGTTTAGATGGACTCCAGGAGTCCCTGTGTTTTGGAAACAAAATGATTCTGGAGTAAAACCCTTTGCCTTTGTGCATCACAGGCACTGGTTCTATAACCCCTGCTTCTACCAAGCAATGGAGCCTCGGAGGAAAACCTCTGTCTGCTCTAGTGGTCATGGGTGAATTCCCCTGAAAGGGGGAGGATACTCTATCTACTGCCAAGTAGACCATTATGGAATTATTCTCAGAACCATTTATCTGAGACTATTTTATGTCCAGGCTTCAGGATTCAGGCACAACCTAGTAGGAAGAAAGAGAAGAAAGGATGGGGTGTTCAATAACTTGACACAGTCATCCCTCATTTGGTTTCAAGGAATTATCCTCTTGACAATTTTTTTTGGATCCCTGACATTTGTTTGGGTGAGGTTTTTGTTTGTTCTGTCCCTTGAAGGAAGACACTTTGTTTGGGGAGATTTTGAGTACATGAACCAACCTAGATACACAATATATTATAATTTGCTGCTATATTCCACTGTTTTAGAATCTGCGTAACAGTGTGGCCAAACTCCAATTCAGAACTTAAAAGTGCATTCAAAATTTCAGCTTTTTTCCAAATCTTTTCATTAAAGTTTAAAATATATAACAAATCTAAACATAAAAATTAGAACAAAACTTAACTGAAAAGCATTCCCAACAATAAATAAATAGTAAACTATTTATAAAAAATGATATAAAAACAATTCCCAATCAACACAAATACAGTCACCACAAACCAGGTACTTGTGTCCAAAAAAGCACAAAGTCCAACAAGTAAGAGAGAAAAAACGGACAGAGGTGATGCTTTGGGGTCCAGTATAAAAGTCCATGTTTAATAAAACACAATTGTTAAGATACACAAGCACTTTCACAAACTTCTTCCTCAGGTGTTGAAAAACAAAAAATCCTACTCCCTTAAATACTACCCCATTTACTATCACATGATATAAAATCTAGTCACATGACACCATTAAACGGTTAACTCTTATAATATTATAAAAACATGAACATGTTTTTTTATATAATGTGATAGTAAATGGGGTGGTATTTAAGGGAGTAGGAATTTTTGTCTTTAAACACCTGAGGAAGCAGTTTGTGAAAGCACTTGTGTATCTTAACAATTGTGTTTTATTAAATGTGGACTTTTATACTGGAACCTGAATCATCGCCTGTGTCCATTTTTTATCTCTCATTTATAAAAGGTGTCTATTTAAACAAGGCAATTATGTATCATTCAACTTACAATGTTATTTCATGTCATATTATCTTCAGTTTTCCTAATACATCTCTAACTTTTAGCCAAGAGTTATAATATGAAGTGATTCTATCTGCTCTTATCTTGACTGTAGACAGTTCCATGCGAGAAACATTAATAGCAATATTCTTCAACTATATGAATGAAGGTGTAACCTCATTTTTCCAGTCCATAGCAATGACTTTACGTGCAATGGCTAATAAACTCCATGAGAGAGAATATTTGATCTGGGAACACATTTCGGTATAGGTATATTAAATAAAACCAATGATGTAGTTAAATTAAATGTGTAATTAAAAATAGTTTGAAAAAAGAAGTTGAAATTATTCCAAAATGGCTTGAGTAAAACACATTCCTAGAGCATATTGCTGCCAATCTGCTTTTATCTGTAATGTACATCTCCAACAACCAGTATATTTTTTAAACATTATTTCCATCATATGAGTAACAAAACTTCTATGAAAAACTTTCCATGTGAATAATCTCCATTGCAAGGAAATGGTAGTCTTGTTTTGACGACATTAACTTTTAATCTTCTTCAGTAGGCAGTTGATTATTAATCTATAATACCACCAGAATTTTTTTTTCTAACATAATTTGGTACTTTAACTACTTTATATATTTTAGATAAGTACCCTTTTCCTGTAGTAGATTGATCTCCTAAAATAATAATAAATTATATACATTTTGGAACAGATTCTTTAAGAGTTTGTATTCATTAATTCAAGTTTATTAATAATAAATTGTCTAAGAAATTGTATTTCTAACCACTTTTCCCGATTGATGTTATATTTAATCGTACTATAATCTATAGTATGCACTTTCCCCAGAGTCCATTTATTGATGCCAGTATGCAAGATTTCTTTCTCTGAGCTCAGTCATATTTGGGATATTATAAGTGCTAAGTTCATTTGGTGTACAAGATACAGGGAATAATAAAAATGACCATGCTTTTAAACTTGGATTTTTATTTATAAAAATTGTAAACATATTTCATGTGTTAGCTATATACTAAGAACATTTTGTTTTAATTTTTGGTCCCCAAAATTTATTCTCTTAACAACCATGAAAATCATTAGATAATATCTTACTAATTTGTACTAATTTTGAGTAATTTGACTCTAACCAAATTATTTCTTCCATTTTTTTCCACCGAAAAGAATAATTTCAATTTAACCATAAGCTTATTGCCTTAACAACTGATGACAATGTATACATTTCTATATCTGGAATTTCAATACTACCTATTGTCCAATCCTTCAGATGGTGACTTAGTGCTAATCAGGGCTTGTTAGGATACCATAAAAATTTCAACATCAATACATTAAATTGTTTTATAAATCCCTTAGGAAGAGGAAGTTAAATAGCTTGTATTAAATATAGAATTTTGGAAAAATAATCACTTTAATTAAAGAAAATCTCTCTTCCACTGTAAAAAATATTCCATTTATTCAAAAGATGAGATGTTTTATACTATTTAAAAATGTTGGTGTAATTAATTATTAGATCACTAATATTATCTTATACTATAACTCCTAGGTACTTTATTTTATTATCTAAAACTATACACGTGGAGAATTTTTTAATTATATTACTTGTTTTACAATTTGTAGGTAAAAGATAAGATATATACTCACCATAACATTCCATGTTTGTTGTCCTCCTCACATTCATTCTTACTAGGTTGTGTTTGGATCCGATCCTCAGATCCGACTCGGCCTTATTTACAAGCTCAAGGTCTTCCACTAGCTCGTGGCTAAACTCTATCCCATCATGAACTAGGAGAGCTCCCCAGATCTTCTTTGCAGTTATAAACAGAATACAACATAAGGGTAGTTTAATATCCTATAGAGCAATGAAGAAGGTCAGAGATCACTAATAGCCAACTGTACCAACTTGGTCTTCCAGGAGCAAAAGGCTGGGGGAAAGGAGGGTGGGATGTAAGAATGAAGGCCAGATGGACAATACACAGAACGTTATGGTGAGTACCTAACTTCTTTATATGTTGTCCTATCTCACCTTCATCCTTACTAGGTTGGGACAGCGTCCCTTGCACCATCTTTCTTGGGTGGCTCAATTGAGAATATTCTTCAGAAACATGGAAACAAAGGAGGCCCTGTTCCTGGAGGCCAAATCAACTTTGCAATGAGTGATAAAGATATGTGGTCTTGCCCACGTTGCTGCAGCACAAATGGTATAAACTGGCAGTCCAGCCCGAAAGGCGGAAGAGGTTGCAATGGCTCTTGTAGAATGGCCTTTTACTTTATGGGGAAGATCTTTGTTCTGAGATTTTTTTATTTATTTTACATTTGTTGACCGGGATTATCCGACGGAGCTGAAGAGCCCTTTTTCAGTGGAGGCCCGGGGAGAAAAGCTCCAACATATTATACAATTTTAATTATAAATTAGCATTAAACAGCAATGTTACAGGATTATTACAAGGCATTAAGTAGCAATACAATGTTGTACAGAGTCAATAATCAGGAGTATATCATAACTATTTCAAGATGTATAAAAAGAAATATGTCATTAAGATGAGTATAGTTTTTGGGGTCAGTGGTTACAAAAAAACAATTTTATCATGATGTAGTTGTATGAAGGCAAGACATTTACAATAGAATGTTTCTCTGAGGCAATTTGCTTAATAGAGTTTAGAAGACAGTAGAAAGACTAGTCAAGGAAGATTAGAGAGAGCTAGTGAGAAGAGTGAGTTAAGGGCAGAAAGTAGATTAAGGTACGAGAAGTAGGGGATGTTTAAGGAGGGAGAGTGCAGTGACAGGACCAATGACTTTTAAAGTGCTCTTTGGTGGCTGTCTTAAATTGTTTAGGATATACAAAGGTCCTGATTTCTAGTGGAAGCCTATTCCAGGAAATAGTGGGGGAATAGCTGTACATGTTGCGTCCAGATTTAGACTTGGGTTTGTAGATTTTATAAATGAAAGCTATACAAATCTGAGAGACATTTCAAAAGTGTCACTTTAGAAACTAGAGCCCCTTTCTTTGAATCTGAAAATGATATGAATAGTTGGTCAGATTTTCTGAAGTCCTTTGTCCTACGCAAGTAGAAACGTTATTGTCTATGCACATCCAGTTGGTGCAACATGTATCCCACCTTATTCTCGTAACTAGGAAAAAATACTGGTAGCTCTATGGATTGGTTCAAATTACATTCTGAACATATTTTGGGCAAAAAGGAAGGGTTTGTTCGTAATGCGACACTGTCTCTGTGGAAACGCATGTAGGGGGGCTTTATTGACAGGGCTTGCAGCTCTGACACCCTTCTAGCAGAAGTAATTGCTATCAAAACAATAGTTTTCCAAGTCAAAAATTTTAGTTCGCAGGATGATGCTGGCTCAAACGGGGGAAATATTAAACAAGAAGAGAAAAATTCAAGAACCATGGTGCTGGAGGGTCTTTAATAGGTGGTTTTAATAAAAAAGTACCTTTAAGAAAGGTCTTGCATAGTCTGTGAGACATAATATTGAGGCCTGGTTCACCTAAATGGAAACTGGATATTGCTGCTAGCTACTCTAATAGTAGCTGTGGCTGTGCCTTCATTGAATAGCTTTGCCAAGAACTCTAGAATGGAACATACTGGAGCAGAAAATAGGTCAATATGATTATGAAAAGCCCATAAAGAGAATCTTTTTTCCATTTGCTTTTATACATCTTTCTCATTGAAGCCTTATGAGAAGAAATTAGGATGTGTTTTATTGATGAAGAAAGGTTAGGGAGCCTGGCCATGGTTGGAATCGGAGCAGAGAAGCTTTCAACTTGAGAGTATGAAAGGAGGGATGGAGGTTTCTTGAAGCATGAGTCAAAAGGTCCGGAACTGAGTCCAAAATCCATGGCTCCTCCTGGAGATGAGGCCACATGAAGGGGAACCAGATTTGAAAAGTCCAGTATGGGGTAAAGAGCATCAAGACCCGTCCAAGTAGTTGGCTTTCTGAAGAACTTTGTTTATCAACAGAAAGGGAGGAAAAGCGTAGAGGACAGCTGACGGCCAATCGTGTACAAGTGCATCCCTTGGTGACTCCCCCAGAGGGGGGAAATCAGGGCAAAATAGCTCTGCATTTGGCATTCATGGATGCCGCAAAAAGTTGCAGCAAGGCTGGCCCCACTTGCGGAAAAACTTTTCTGCTACTTCCTGATTTAGGGACCACTCATGAGGCATCAGAATTGCTCTGCTGAGTCAGTCTACTACCACATTCCCCGGGATGTGCGTTGTTATCAGAAAGCGTTGGGAGGGGGTTTCCCAGTGCAATACTCCCAGGGCCTCCCGACAAAGGGGGTAAAGATCTGGATCATCCTTGCTTATGTACCATACAACTGATATGTTGTCTGCCTGTAATGCAATAGTTCCCAGTGGAAGGGAGTCCTGGAATGCTTGCAATGCTAAAAGCACTGCTCTCATCTCCAGGACAGTGATGTGCAAATGGGCCTTGTGATCCTGCCAAGTGCCTTGTACTGTCATTACCAGATAATGCCCCCCCTCATCTAAGATGCATCCGTCATTACTGTGGCTAGTGGTTGGGGAAGTACAAAGGGTCGAACTAGTTTCACATGAGTGGAGTAAAGCCACCAACAAAGGTCTTTTTAGCAAGATTCCATTATCAATATTTTGTGGGACATGGGCAGCACTTGCATCGACCACTGAGTGGATAGTAGCCACTGGAGAATTCTCATGTGCAGACGTGCTAATGGGATCAAGGTTACTGCTGCTACCATGGTCCCCAAGACTTTTAGGACTGTCCTTGCTTGTGCTTTTCTCTTGAAAAGAAGATTTAAGACCTGACGTTGCAGAACTTGTACCCTTTTTGGAGGATGTTTGGCCATCATTTTAGTTGCATCTAATTCTACTCCTATAAAAACGATGCACTGAGACAGCAGTAAGGCAGACTTCTCGTAGTTTATTGTGATTGCTAGGTAACAGCAGAGCTACAAGGTGGTGTCTCATGCTTTTGTTAGTAGATGCTCAGTGGTGGCGGTTAGGAGCCAGTTATCTAAGTATGGAAAAACTCGGAATCCTAGGCGTCTCAATTGAGCCGCGACTACTGCCATACACTTGGTGAACACTCTTGGGGCTGTTGTGAGGCCAAAAGACAGAGCTGGAAATGGGTAGTGGCTGGCTCCCAGCCAAAAGCCCAAGTGTCTCCTGGATCGCCTGTCCATTTTTATGTGGTAATACACATTCTGGAGGTCTATCGAGTACATCCAACTGTCTTGTCCCAGAAAAGGGAGAACTGGAACTACAACTTTCTTACAGATTTGGTTAGGTTGTTGAGATCCAGAATTGGTCTCCAGTCCCCTGTTTTCTTTGGAACTAAAAAGAATCTTGAGTAAGTTCTGGATCCTATTTGGTCTGCAGGGACTGTTTGGATGACTCTTGTCTCGCAACTTTTGAATTTCTAGAGTTGCCTGTTCCCCTTGACTGAGTGGAATGTCTGGGATGTTTTTTGTGCTTGGGATGGGGAAGGAAAAGGGCATGGAATAACCTCTAGATATGATGCTTTGTACCCACTTGTCTTTTGTTATTGTTAGCTAGGCTTTTGGGTGCAAAGATAAGTGACCCCCGACTGCTTCCAGAGATGGACAGGCAGGCCTCTCTTCAGGAGCGCTGAAAGGGCTTACCAAAGAAGGATTCCCTGCCCCCTGAATCCATGGACCCCCTCTGCTGCATGGTCACCATTTTCCATTACCACTTCAGATCAAACATGCCTGGGACAAGGATGGTGGCAAGGAAGCTTGTCCTAAATCAATGAACATATTATACAAATAAATACTACTACAGTTTGTAAAATTTATACCGTATGATAGTATTCATAAAGATTAGTGCTGTAACTATAAGAGAAGATGTTCAAATGATCACTGGTGCAATAACCTTAGCTATTTGTGTTACATCCTAAGGATATAATGGATGGCAATCTCCCAAAGCTTCAGGGGCCCTTCCATGCACCTAAATTGTCAAGCAGCTTAAGCTGCAGTGACTGAAGTCTGAGTGAAAAACCTTGGAAACAGATCTAAATAAAGATCTATTTTTTTCCCTGTGGAAGAAAAGGTCTTTGAACTGAGCTGTCTAGCTGACCTCTCAGAAACACAATCCTGTGTGAGGGAGTAAAGAAAGACTTTTGAATGCTCGCCTGGAATCCCAGCTCATGCAACAGAGCTCCCACCCAAGACAGAGATTTCTGACATTTTCAAAAAAAATCTGCAAAGATAAGCAAGCTGTATAAATATGGAAAATGTGGATACCCTGTAGCCTGCAATGAGCTACAACTGGAGCTAACACTTTTGGAACACTCTTGGTTCACTGGATAGTCCAAGGGGTAAAGCAGAGAACTGATAATGTAATCCAGACACACAAATCCTTAAGAAACACCTGAAGTCTGGATGAATAGGAATGTGATAATAAACATATTTTAAGTCTAGTATGACCAGGAAACTTGAAAGAGGAAGAAGAGGCAACAGGTTATGAAGTGACATCATTCTGAACTTAGGCACAATCACAAACAGGTTTAGGGAATAAAGATCCAGAACTGATCTCCAAAGCATTTTCTTTCTTTGGGACTAGAAACGTCCTTGAATAAAACCTCCTTCCCAACCTGGGAAGGAAGAACTGGTTCTAACAGTTCTTGGGACAGCATATAAAGAAGAACAAGAAGAAACAGAACAATCTGATCTACAGGATGAGGAATGACCCCCTGGAAAGCAGGAACTTCCTCCCACTGCCATCCGCAACCCTGATGAATGATTTTCAGAATCCATTTGTCTAAAACAATGTTTGCCAAAGAGAAAAATGGAGATTCAGACTTTCTGGAAGAGCAATAGAGACAGGGTGAGTGGGTGGGGGGTCCCAAGGTCTCTCAAAAACAGTCATTCAGACTTGTTGGAGCATCCTTGGTTTTGATAGATTTGAGACTTTTTTTTTTGGAACCTCCTTGTCACTTCTGCTTAAATGTCCGTTTACCAGAATTCTGTTGAAACTGTTTATTCCGAATTTTGCTGAAACTGGGAATCCATTGGACAGTCTGGAAAAATCTTAGAGATTCTCTGGATCAGCTCATCCCTTTCATCACACTTTCTGGTCACATCTGCAGCAGAGGAACCAAACACTAAATCTCTATCCAAGGGAGAATTTAAAATCTCATTTTTATCATCAGCTGGAAGGTTCTGACAATGCAGCCAAACAAACCTCCTTAAAACCATACCAGTGGCCATAGCCCTGGAAGATGTATCACCGGAGTCATACAAACAGGTATGTCCCAACAGGAGCTACATGATGTCACAGATGTCTCAAATGAAAGATTCCTGTCATTAAATATTTCACAGCAATCTGAAAAGCTATATGTGATATAAAAACATGCAGCATGTAATTACAGTATGCAAATACAGAGAAGGCAAAACCAACATTATATAAGGTAGAAATAAATGTGAACTGTATATTGATATTCATGTATACCAACAAGAACGTTTGGTCCACTTGGAACATGTATGATTATCAGGTGGTAGGCCTTATGATCCTTTTAAAATTGATAATGTATCCACAAGGGGAAAAATATGGCAGCCTGGTAACAACTTGAGAACCTCCAAGACATTATGGTGAAATGCCTGAGATTTTGTTGCAACACTACCTTCTGTTTGTGTTAATTTGATGTACAGAGACAAGGTAACTGGTCGAGCCACTGCCATTTAATAGAAAGTGGAACTACAATTGTCTGCACCAGCAAGGGGATACAAAAACACTTCGCTTAGTATCAGCAGCAGCAGTTTTAGAATTAGAGGTTTTGGAAGAAATGTATGCCTGCAGGAAAAACACCAACTGTAAGTGACTGAAAATGCTTTGGTCACTCATGCCAAGTTATAGAGAAAACGGGAGCAAAACAGAGGAAGCTACTAACTGACAGGAGAGGCAAGTGGATCTGTGTTTGGATGATCATGTCTTTCTATTAAATTCAAACTTTTTAAACACAGTTTCTTCTTGTAAGGGTTTTAAAGTTCTCTGTATTGAGTGCCTGCCAGAGTGTTTTTTTCTTTCTGATCTGAAAAGCTCAATCTCTATATTGTCTACTTCCCATATTACCAGACCCAGTTTGTAAAGGAAACATGAACGGGTACCTCCATGTTTTTAATATAC
Source organism: Protopterus annectens (assembly GCF_019279795.1). Classification (NCBI taxonomy): domain Eukaryota; kingdom Metazoa; phylum Chordata; order Ceratodontiformes; family Protopteridae; genus Protopterus; species Protopterus annectens. The sequence goes on from NC_056730.1 coordinate 15,007,916, forward strand.
CATATCACTGTAGCAATGTCTGTGACAAACAGAAGAGTTATTTTATCTATTGTCGCTTTGAAATCTGCAAAGGTCAGACAGGTAAACAGAAAATCTCTGCAGTTTTCTGGATGGAAAACCACTGGCTTCACATTTTGACATCCTACAGGAAGCTCCACAAGTAGAAACTGAGGAATATGTGATAAGCTTCTGGCCTGCCAGTGGAGGAACAAAATGCAAACAATGGCTGACAGTCTATTTTTGCTATTATAGCAATTCTTTCACAAGGACTGATATTAAAAGAACGTGTTTCAGAGTCTGGAAACTTTAAAGGTTATGGACACTAATATGGCTTCCTCATGTTTAATATGACATCAGGAACCACAAGGGCTGAGAAAGATACACATCCCACGGTTTCAAGATTCTTCCATGGAGTCATTTTTCTGTTTTCAGATATGCATATAATGTTCATCACTAGTTGCTCTCCTCATGTCCCTTTCTTTTTGTAGGATTACTATGGAACATTTGGCATTAAGAATGAATGTGAAAATATCTTGAACTGTAACAAATATGACTATTGAAGTCTGTGAAATTACCCAGACTCTGGAGAAACAGCAAATTCTGGTGAACTGCAAAAGGAAAGAATTGAAGAGGGATTGTCCTGAATCATTTATACAGGCAAGGGAAATATGAAGTCATATAAATCTGAGTTAAGATAGGCACTGGGGGGCAGTGAAGAGTTACCGAAAAGCTGGGTCACTACAGCAGAACTGGTAAGGAAGACAGCTAGAAAAGATGCTTGGTGTGACATCTGGACAGAGGGAGAGGGTCAAGAAGACCTGGTGGTGGAAAGAGGAAATATAGGAGAGAATACACAGGAAGAGGCTGGCGAAGAAGTGAGATTGTTAGAGAGATGAAGAAAGTAGACATGAGTATAAGGAGATGAGGCGCATGGCAAAGAGAGAGGTGGCGAAGGATAAGGCATATGGAGAGTTATATAAAAGTTTGGACACTAAAGAAGACCTATACCAATTGGCTAGACAGAGGGACTGAGCTGGGAAAGATGTGCAGCAGGTAAAGGTGATAAAGGATAGTGAGGGAAACTTACAAGCGAGGAGAGCGTGTTGAGCAGATGGAGAGAGTACTTTGAGGGGCTGATGAATGAAGAGAGGGAGAGAAGGTTGGATGATGTGGGGATAGTGAATCAGGAAGTGAATCAGATTAGTAAGGAGGAAATAAGGACAGCTATGAAGAGGATAAAGAATGGAAAGGCTGCTGGTCCAGATGACATAACAGTGGAAGCATGGAGGTGCTTAAGAGAAATGGCAGTGGAGTTTTTAACCAGATTGTTTAATGAAATCTTGGAAAGTCAGAGGATGTCTGAGGAGTGGAGAAAAAGTGTTTTGGTACCAATCTTTAAGAATAAGGGCAATGTGCAGAGCTGTAGTAACCAGAGAGGGATAAAATTGATCAGTCACAGCTTGAAGTTATGGGAAAGAGTAGTGGAAGCTAGGTTAAGAAGGGAGGTGATGATTAGTGATCAGCAGTATGGATTCATGCCAGGAAAGAGCAGTACAGGTGCGATGTTTGCTATGAGTGTTGATGGAGAAATATAGAGAAGGTCAGGAGGAGTTGCATTGTGTCTTTGTGGACTTGGAGAAAGCATATGACAGGGTGAGTACAGAGGAGTTGCGGTATTGTATGAGGAAGTCGGGAGTGGCAGAGAAGTATGCAAGAGTGGTACAGGATATGTACGAGAGTAGTGTGACAGTGGTGAGGTCTGCAGTGGGAGTGACCGATGCATTTAAGGTGGAGGTGGGATTACATCAAGGATCAGCTCTGAGCCCTTTCTTATTTGCAATGGTGATGGACAGGTTGACAGATGAGATCAGACAGGAGACCCTGTGGACTATGATGCTTGCAGATTACATTGTGATCTGTAGTGAGAGTAGGGACCAGGTTGAAGAGACCCTAGAGAGGTGGAGATATGCTCTAGAGAGGAGAGGAATGAAGGTCAGCAGGACTAAAATAGAATGTGTGTGTGTGTGTGTGTGTGAATGAGAGGGAGGATAGAGGAATGGTGAGGATGCAGGGAGTAGAGATGGTGAAGGTGGGTGAGTAAGTACTTGGGATCAACAGTTCAGAGTAATGGTGAGTGTGGAAGAGAGGTGAAAAAGAGAGTACAGGCAGGGTGGAATGGGTGGAGAAGAGTGTCAGGAGTGATTTGTGACAGACGGGTACCAGTAAGAATGAAAGGGAAGGTCTACAAGAGGGTAGTGAGACCAGCTATGTTATATGGGCTGGAGATGGTGGCATTGACAAAAAGGCAGGAGTCAGAGCTGGATGTTGGCAGAGAGTTAAAGATGTTAAGATTTGCACTGGGTGTGATGAGGATGGACAGGATTAGGAATCAGTATATTAGAGGGTCGAGCTCAGGTTGGACGGTTTGGAGACAAAGCCAGAGAGGCGAGATTGTGTTGGTTTGGACAAGGGCTGAGGAGGGATGGTGGGTATATTGGGAAAAGGATGCTGAGGATGTTGCTGCCAGGTAAGAGGAAAAGAGGGAGGCCTAAGATAAGGTTTATGGATGTGGTGAGAGAGGACATGCAGGTGGTTGGTGTAACAGAGCAAAATGCAGAGGACAGGAAGAATCCGCTGTGGCGACCCCTAATGGGAACAGCCGAAAGAGAAGATAAATCTGAGGTGAACAAATTCTAGAGCCAAGCATCTGATGAACATACTTGGTGCAGAAGAAATACAAAATGGTGAAAAGGTAAACTTGAAATGGTGGTGGTGCTGGTGGCATTCCACATGAAACCTAAACAAAGCTGTCTGTGAGACTCATGAATATGAATATGTGCATTCAACATCACCAGATACCACAAATGTGCTCTGCTTTAAGATATGATGTAAAGTCTGCAGAGTCATCATCATTGTTTTTCAATAAACTCGCTCAAGTTGTGACATCTAAGATGGTCCTCAACTCATCTAACATTTTAAATTATGGAGAATACTGAAAAAAGAAGAAATTTCCTTATTCTGCCACAGGTAGTTGTAAAGCAAAGTTATCCAACAGCTTCTGAATAAACAGTATTTATTTAACATTTGTTTACTGGGAAAGTCCGACCTGGAACAAAGCCAATTTTCAGCGGAGGCCCGGTGAAAAATGCTCCAGTAAAGCCAAAGTGGATAAGATCTCTTGGAGTTGCTGCAATAGCCATCCAGGACCCATGCTGCACAAAATTATATGGTGTGTGTTGCAGACACTGCCCTTTCTAGATCATGTGTTTATTGGCTACTATTGGGCTGAATCCCAAACAGCAACCACTAAGGTGCCAAAAGACCACACAAGAACATACTCAAAAAAATAAGCCCAAGAGTACTTTTACTAAATGATCCCAAACTTCCACAGTCAAGGTCAAGAAAATAATTCTTAGTGAACGCGTCTGGTTAAGACCATGTGACCATGAAGCAGATATCTGCTAAGTATTCCTGTAATAACCAATGGAAGGCAGCCACTTCACTAGTAGAATCAACTGTGATCATAATGACAAGATAGTGCAGCATGCCAGCCACCTGAAAAGTGCCAATTTGGTAACAGTGAGTGTTTCTCTCTCTGGGGCACAGGAAAGAAACAGTTGGTCTATATTACTGAAATCAAGCAACCATTTTAGGTAACACCAGAGCTGATGATGCACATCTGTGGTGTGAACAGCCCTATCTTTCTTGGTTCCTACCCCTGTGAAACAGGAGATGAACTGATTCAGAGGCAATTATGAAATGGTCTTAAAAAGAAAATATGGGTCATCCTAGGCCAGCCAATCCTTGTAAATGACCAGACAGTGTTCTTTACCCATGAAACTATGCAATTTCACGCACAGTGATTAATACCACCAAGTCTAAAGGCTCAACAGTAGGTGAGCTAACCTCTCACTAAAATGTGCAAATCCCACAAAGAAGATGGGTTCTTCAAGATAGGACAGAGGTACAAGCACTCCTTTAAGGAATGTTTTGCCCAACCACTGCTGACCAAGATATAACAAATGGCCAGCTTCCAAAGCCTAATGACACCTTCTATGCACTCTAACTGCTGAACAGCTCGAGGAGAGTGCATTATGATAGCTGTTATACTGCCAAACCTTCAACGTTTCTTGCCTAGAACAGAAGAGGCTTGAGCCCTGCATGGTAAGTATGGGCCAGGAAAAGGGGAAAAGAAAAAAATATCCACATCCTGGCATAAAATATAATAAAATAAAAGGTTGGAGGGAGGATGTTCCCACTGCAACACTGATCTGGTCAAATATATGATGTTAAAGTAAGTTTACATACACAACTGTATTATGTCCATCATTAGATCACTTTTGCAATACTCTAAACTACAGTTAGAATAATAGAACTTAGAAAGAAAGGAAGGCAAACAAAGTGAGGAGGAAAAAGATCACAGTCCAGTAGACATGAGAACAGTCATAGCAAAGACTGCTCTGGACCTAGAGAAAGACTCTAATTTGTAGTGCTTGGTAAAAACATGCACAGATGACTAAGCTGATGCCCCTAGTATATTCCTAGAGTCCACTTCTTTCCAAAAAGAAATAGCCAATGTCTTAAGTAGAGTGGATCCTGACCCTTCCTTGAACTGTCTTGTTATGGTGAGAGTAACAAAAAGCAACAGAGTGGGACAAACATTTAAAAAACTGTCTGTTTTGGTTCTGTTATTCGAAATTCCTGACCGTTTTGATCCTGTCAGTGTAATATTTGATCTGCCTGTGGAGAGTAAAACATTTCTCCCCTATTTTATGCTTCTGGCTAGAAAACAGGAAGATGTACATAGCCTGGTTTATGGCCAATTATGAAACCACTTTAAACATTAATGAAGGAGTGTTTTCAGTTGCCCTACCCTTGGGTCAGGACAGAGAAGGCTGAATCACCGTAAGAGCGTGTAACTGATACTCTTCTTGCTTTCTAAGATAGAACATTGCATCAGTCTCACGGGCAGGTTTAAAAGAAAAAGGGCAACATTCTCCAATACAAAATGAAGATCCCACTTGTCTTCTAGGCGGACAGATATGTAAACTCACTTTCAAGAACTGTTTCTCTTGAGGCAAGGCAGAAAGGGAGGATTTGTGGTCAGAGAAGCAGATATGGTCATGAGATGAATCTCGACAGAAGAGTAAAAAAGGCCAGAGGACACTAACTCACACAAACACTGTAGAATCAGAGGTGTCTGTGCATGAAAAGGGTCCTTGTTCTTACACCTGTAATGAAAAAATCTTTTCCATTTAACCAAATATGATTTTTCTATTAGCAGTTTTTTAGCATCCCTTAATACCCGCTGCACATTCTGAGAAAACAGAATGCCTAAAACGTATTTAAATTCTACCATCCAGGCAGTGAGATGAAGAAAGTGAAGGCTGGGGTATATCAAACAACCTCTGTAAGTCCATCATGTGAGGAAGCTTGTGGTAAATGCCCTTGGCCATTTTCAAAAGGAGAGAGAACCACTGCTGTCCTGGCCAAAAGGGAGTCAACTAAAATTATTCTGGGTAATAGTTCTTGTGGTTATCAGTTTAAGGGAAGACAGGCATATAGAAATATTCCCTTGTGTCAGAATAAAAAGCATTGTTTTTTCAGGCCTTTCCTCAAGGAGCCTTGAAGAAAATGTATTTAAAATTCTATTGTGAATGGAATCAAACAGATCCGTTTCAAGAGTTCCCCATAGCTGGATTAATTCATAGAAGACCTCAGGTTTAATTGCCATTTGTGAGGTTCCATCCTGGTCCTGCTCAGCTTCTCTGCAACAATATTCTGCTCTGGTGGAATGCAAGTAGCCTGAAGGAAGATTATGCAGAGTTTCTAGCTCCCAGACTACTACAGCTAGTCTGTAAAGGGGTTAGGAGGTGGTCACTTCCTTCCCATTTGTTTATGCATAACTTCACTGTAGTGTTGACTGTGATTACTATTAGAGGGCCTGGAACCCAAAGATCATTTACAGATTTGAAAGCATTTACTACAGCCATAATTTCTTTGACATTTAAGTATTTCACTCTGTCCTGCTTATTCACAGACCCTGAAATTTCTCCCCTTTGGAAAAAGCTCACCAAGCAATGTATGATGCATGTGTGGTTACAGACTGAGTAGGGGCTGGAAGAGAGAAGGAGAGACCTGGGCTGTGAGACAACTAGTCCATCCAACAGAATAACTCCCTTTTTAGAAATCTAAGTACTGGAATCTGAAGTGATAGGTGTTTGTGTTCTTGCAGGGTTCAAATTGATTTGAGGACCCATTTAATTTTCCTCGTGAAGTCTGGCCAAAGGAATCATAAAAATTGTAGAAGCCATGAAACCTGGAATTCTGAGATATTCCCAGGCAGATGTCAGAGACTATTTGGATAGTATCAGAAATTGTTCCCTGTAAACTTCTACTTTGTCCTGAGGAAGAAAAGCCACAATAAATGATGTATCCTGGTTACAGTCCAAAAACATTATCCTGTGAGATGGAGCGAGAGAAGACTTCTGCATGTTTAAGGCCATCACAATACACATAAGCCAACATATGCAGAGGTTCTAAAGATTAGCTTGCCTAAACCTCAAAGACTTCCAAAACACAACATAGGCACAAAGCACACTCAGCATATTAAGCCTACTTCCTCACATAGCACAAAAAGTCCCAAAGTCACAGATGCTGAGCCCGTAAGGCAGGTATCAACCCGACCAATCATTCTTGTTACAGGTGACTCCATTGCAAGACATACAGATGTACCTCTTACCAGGCTGAGGAAGGAAAGAGTGACAGTTGCTTGTCTGGTGCATGGATCCATTAAGCATACACAAGTCTCTGAACAACAAGTACCAGTATGACTCTGTCATAGCTCATTCTAGTGTCAATGACTTGAGGTGTACATCCCTGGAGTATACGAAGAGAGACAAGATGGAGCTCTCAGAATGCATGTCCAATGCAAGTATGAGCCTAGCATTAAGCAGCATTCGCAAACAATGATACCACAATATGAGCAAGAAATAATTGACTTCAATAATTGTCTCAGTTTTTGGTGTCATTCAAAGGGGTTCCAATATTTGTCAGTCTGAGACGATGGAACCAACAGACCACTCTGCTTCATCATGGATGGCCTTCATCTGTCCCCTCTGGGGTTTTGATTATTGCCGAAAACATTGTATCTTTTTTAGTCAATGCCACCCGGACAAACCTACTAACATAATGAAACAAGCAAAAGAAAACTTGAAAGTGTTACTGATCAATACTAGGGGACTGAACAAGAAACTCCACGCCCTATGAGCCCTTCTCACCCTGGGAGACACTGACATTGATGTAGTGACTGAGACATGGTTTAAAATATCAGAGAGCACTCTAGTTGTGCAAGGCTATAATGCCTTCAAAATGTTTAGACCAAATACTGAACAGGAGGGGAAAAAAGGTGGAGGTGTATCGGTCTACACTAAGAAGCGACTCCCATCAAGGCTAGTAAAGCAGCATGATGCACTAGAGCGCTTCTTCATGTCCAAATAACCAGCAGAAAGGTCCTATGTCATACATTAGCTAGCTACAGAACTCCCTCTATGGCAAAAGAAAGCCACAACTCCTATCTATAGGAACTAGAATCACTCAGTATTAAACCCAATACCAGTTTCCTAGGTGATCTAAGTTACCTAACTATATAGACTAGGAAACCTAAACAACCACTAGTGAACAAGCACAGAGCTTCCTGGACTTTGTCAATACAAATGCCCTGGAACAATAAGTCAGAGTGCCCACTATAGAGAATAACATCTTGGATCTTGTCCTTACTAATATGGGAGCATCTTGACTCATCTCTTCTGTATCTTCATCTCTTGTTAGGTCTGACTATAAAGCAATCTCCTTTGAAACAGAACTGAAACCAGAGATCCCTTCCACACAAGGCACCCCTAAAAATTTCTTCGAGATAAATGACCTGTTTCTAAGTGATACACTGGCATGCTTCAAATCTCCACCAAACCCAGTTAACTTCACTGAATACACAGAAATGTACATCACCACATTACACCAGCATGTGAACATGCATAGGTACAGCTCTACCCCATATGAACAAATGCAGGGCAAACCCCATAAACAAACCACATAGTGGAACCAAAAGATGAAAAAAAAGGAAATCTGACCAAAACTAAAGAGTAATTCACAGAATGTTGGAGCTCTTGTCACTGAAAGAAAAAACTCAGGAGCTTAATAAAATACACTAATGCCAAGTTTGAGGCTAAAATAGCTACTCAACCCAAAGACAAGCACAAGGCCTTTTTTTATTTTTGTTTGCAGTCTCAAAAGCACAATGCTGCAATGTGTTGTGTTGTGGTGATTGTGAATGATGTTTCCTACATGGAAGCGGAAGATATAGCTCACATACTGACTGACAAATTTAACTCTAACTTTACCAGGCATTCCCCTCCATCTATCCTTCAAGATACAACTGAAACTGGTTAATTTCCAGCTATCACACAACACAGAGTCCTAAACGTGCTAGCAAAAACTAAAAATACTGCATCAATGGGTCCAGACAATATCCCTGGATGCATCTTAAACAGCATGAAGCACAGTGCAGCCACACCCCTAACAACACTTTTCAATCTCAGCCACCGTAAAGGTTTTGTAACAAGTGAATAAAGAATAGCTAGTCATTCCCCTGCATAAGGGAAGTCCTTCCACAGATCCAGGCAATTACAGACCCATAAGTCTGACCAGCCTCATATGCAAAGTCATGGAAAGACTTATCATGGAATTAATCAATCAGGACAGAGAGAACTTGTAAACACTGGACTGTCTCAGTTTGGATTCATCAACAGTAGGCCATACTTACTCATCCTGATGGATTTCTTTAAAAGGTCACAAAGCGATGGATGAAGGCAAACTGGTGCACACCACACCTAGCCCAAACTTTTGACACAATTCCCCATTCAGGCATAGTAGAAAAGCTAACTAAACTGGGAATAAACCCCTATGTCACCTGCTGGATTGCCAGCAGACTCACTAATAGGATGCAGATAATAAAAATAGGGGAAGTTACCTCCACAGAGAGACCAGTCATCAATGGAGTCCCCCAGGATTTTGTGCTGCGACCTCTCCTGTTTGGCATCGGTTTACTAACAAAATAATTTTCCACCTTTTGATTGAACCATTTTGCCGAAAAAGGTAATTACCAAAATTTCAGAAATGGTAACATGGAATCAACATTTGAACACCAGAAGTTCCAGTGTCGAAAGTCCATGTTACCGGGAATGTTTCTGCATGGGGCAAGCCTCCCTGCACCCCCCACCAACCTCTGCATATTATATATTCCAACTTCAAGACTGCACTACAGTGAGAAAAGGCTACATTTCCCAATCCCCACTGTAGTGTGTTCTGTTATCAGAATGCAGATTCCAGATTAGCGAATGCACACTACCATTCACTAATGTGGATTTGAACATTTTCCAGACTGGCATTACGAAAACTTAAAAATAGCCTTTCAACTATCCCAGCTTCATATAAGTGCCGATCTAAATGATGATCGTAAACCTTTGGCATCTACTATTCTGAAGTAAAAGCCAACACCAAAGGGATTGACTGACTAGGTTTGCAGATGGCTGTAAGGTAGGAGCAGTCACTGAATCGTCACATGGCTTCGCCATCCTGGATAAAGATTTGTCTCAAGTAAATAACTGTGTCAAGACCATGGTCTGAAATTAAATGCTAAAAATTAATTATTGCATCCTTTTCGGAAGTCATTTATCCAAGGGAACTACCATACTGACAATAAGCCCCAAACAGCTGATCCAGTTGTTTGGGATTTGTGAACTTATGTGGACAGCGACCTAACTTTTGACCAACATGTGTATTTTATGAAAGTCCTTCTATCTTGCACAAAGTACAGTTTTGTACCTACCATAAATGTAGATGTTCGAGTGTATTCACTGCTGCAGTCATTACACTTAGGTTATCCTGCCGTCAGGCGGTCCAGCAGTCGGCCAGAGTTCCAAAGTCTTGGTCCGGCGTCGGTTGCTGTCGCTTCTTCCCTGACGTCAGTGCGCCAGGGGTATATAAGATGCAGCCGACGCCATTTTCTTCAGTTTTTCTTGAACCAGATGTCAGGTGCCCCCAAATAGGTAGGCAATACATATTGCTAATAAAACAAATAACAAATAAAAACAATACCTTCAGTTACAAGCAAATACACCACATAGGTTATATAGGGTAGAAAGGTATAGATAAGTTCCAGGTAAGAAAGTGGGGATGGAGGACGGGTAACCTGGACTGCAGCAGTGAATACACTCGAACATCTACATTTATGGCAGGTACAAAACTGTACTATGTTCATCGTGTTTCACTGCTGCAGTCATTACACTTGGGTTGAATCCCAAAGCTGAGGTTGGGTGGCTGGGTCTATAAAGGATTCGGGGTGGCTATGAGGCCCTGCACCACTGCAGTGGCAAAGCCAGCTCTGGATTTAGAGTAAAGAGGCAAGTGGTAATGCTTGGTAAAGGTATGCACTGAACTCCAAGTTGCAGCTTCCAAAATGTCCTTGGTAGGTACTCCTCTAAGGTAGGCAGTTGAAGTGGCTGTTGCCCTGGTGGAATGTGGCCTAATGTTGCTAGGTGCAGTTTTTCCATGCTGTGTGTAGCAGAAACGGATACAGTGTCCTATCCACTTTGAAATGGTCTGCTTTGAAAAAGCCTTTCCCTGTGATCCTGCAGCATATGCTACAAACAATTGCTCAGTTTTCCTGAATGTTTTTGTTTTGTCCAAGTAGAAGCATAACTGCCTGTGTATACCCAATGAGTGCAGAAGTCTCTCCCCTTTATTCTGGGGATTTGGATAAAATGTTGGCAAGTGAATAGTTTGGTTAAGAGCCACACTGGATACCACCTTTGGCATAAATGTAGGGTTTGTTCTCAAAGAAACCCTGTCCTGATGAAAAATGATGAAAGGTTCCACTGCCATTAGTGCCTGTAACTCTGAAGCTCTTCGTGCTAAGGTTATTGCCAGAAGCAGAGCAGTTTTCCATGACACATATTTTAATTCTGCTGAACTGGCTGGCACAAAAGAAGGTAAAGTTAGTTTTTCCAAGACAAAGTTGAGGTCCCAAGTTGGTGTTGGTGCTCTCTGGGGCGGTCTTATGTTTTTAGCCCCTCAGAGGTACTGTTTTAATAATGGATGAGAGAAAATAGGAGGATCCGTGTTGTAATGAGCTGAGATGGCAGAGGCGTGGATCTTAATGGATGAAAAGGATAGGCCTTTGTCCAGCATCGCAGTTAAGTATTGTAATATCTGAGGGATATTTGGAACAAGAGGGTAAAAGCTTTGAGCCTGGTTCCAGGCGCAGAATCTCTTCCACTTTTCTGAATAGGATTTCCTGGTGCTGGGCCTCTTGGCCTCCAAAATGACATCCATAACAGCTTTAGAAAGAGGTGTTGGCTGCTTGGCTAAGTAATCTGCCATGCAGCCAGGTTTAAGGTTTTGAGCTGGCTGTGCAGGATCTCATTGTTTTGTTGCGTCAGAAGGTGAGGAATTTGAGGTAAAATCCATGCTGGGCCTTGAGCCAAGTTCTTTAAGATTGGGTACCACTGCTGGCATGGCCAGTCTGGGGCAATCAGGATAATTTTTGGCCTTTCTTGTCTGGCTTTTAGGAGTATCTTTGACAGGAGAGGCAGTGGTGGGAAGGCATAAACTTTTAGGGTTTTCTAGCTGAACGAGAGAGCATCCACATTCCATGCTTGTGTGTGGTAAGTCCTTGTGCAGAATTTCTGTAGTTGGCAGTTCAGAGGGGAGACAAAAAGATCTGTGTCTGGGCACCCCCATTTTTGTGTTATCATGCTGAATTACTTGTGGATTTAATTTCCACTCGTGAGGATCCACGATGTTTCTGCTTAAGTCGTCTGCCAGAGTATTTTTCTTTCCTGGCAGGAATTGTGCTTGCAGATGAACTTGATAAGTTAGAGTTGTATTCCACAAGGTCATGGCTTGCCTGCAGAGGGGATAAGAATGAGTGCCCCCCTTGCTTGTTTATGTACCACATAACTGTGGTGTCTGTTTTTAGTAGTAGTTGTCCTGGATGCAGAAGGTCCTTGAAAGCTGTTAGGGCATTTTGTACAGCTAACATCTCTTTTTGATTGATGTGAAGATGCATTTGGTCTGTGGCCCACTTGCCCTGAATACAATTTCCTGCCATGTGTGCTCCCCAGGCATAATCTGAAGCATCTGTTGTTAGTGTCTGCCTGGCTGTGTGTAAAGTGAAAGGCTGTCCCTTGTTGTGGTGACATGCCTGTGCCCATCATCGAAACTCGTTGTAGGCAGGAAATAAGTGGTATTACTGTTTCCAAACTGTGACAGTGTTGAGTCCAAACACTTTCTAGGTACCATTGTAATTTCCTCATATGCAGTCTGGCATATGGTATTAGTAGTATGCAGGATGCCATGAACCCCAAGGCCTGCAGCAGGGAGTTGGGTTTTTGTTGCCATCAATTGAAAGTACTGAGTCAGTTGTCTTTGCTTGTCTGGCGTAAGATAAGCCATCTGGGCCATTGTATTTAAGCTGGCACCCAGGAATATTATCTCTTGCGAGGGCACTAGCTTTGACTTCTTTTCGTTTACTGTGTACCCTAGGCAAATTAGCAATCTTTTTACAAACGCCAGATGCTTTAGAAGAATGTCCTTGCTCTCTGCTTGAATAAGACAGTCGTCCAAGTAGGGATATATTTGAATTTCTTTTTGTCTGCAAAATGCAATTACTGGTGCCAGGCATTTTGTGAAGACCCTGGGTGCAGTAGATAAGCCAAAGGGCAGTGCAGAGAATTGGTAATACATTGTGCCAGCTATGAATCTGAGGTATCTTCTGCAATTTTGTCTGACTGGGACATGCAGGTATGCCTCTTTGAGATCCAAAGTAACTAGCCAAGCCTTCTTGCCCATCATGGGAAGAAGTTGCTGTAGAGTCAACATTTTGAATTTCGGAACATCCAGGTAAGTATTTAGAGTAGATAGGTCCAGTATGGGTCTCCAGGCTTTGTCCTTTCTGGGGACCAAGAAAAGTCTCGAGTAAAATCCTTGTCCTTGTTCCTGTTGTGGCACTTTTTGAATAGCTCTCATGTCCATGAGGGCTGTAATTTGTTTTTGTGCCTCTGCCCATTGATTGTGTGGCAGGTCTGGCATTCCTTTTGGCCGTGATAGAGTGTGAAAGTGGAACCTGTAACCTTGAGACACAATATCCAGAACCCATTTGTCTTGGGTGATTATATGCCAATTTTGTGAAAAAAGAGCTAGTTTTACCCCTAAGGGAGCTGCCAAAAGGTAAGTGCTTGGCATGTGAAGGGGGAAGTCATTGGGACTGTTTCCTATAAGGTTGTGACTTGTCTTCTCCTCCTTTTGGGGTTGAAGCACCCCACTGTCGTGGTCTGTAAGAGCCTTGGGGCTGAGATCTGCCTCTTGGGTGTCTGTATCTGCCTCTTTGCGGTCTGACACTGGAAAGGACCAATTTTTAGAAGGCCAATTTCTGCTAAATCGAGGTGGCTGTACCTGTAAGAAATCCTTCACTGTTTGCATAGATTTTGCCTTATCCTCCATTTTCTTTAATACCTCTTCTGCCTTAACACCAAACAAGATATCATGCTGTAAAGGAGCATCCAATAATTTTGCCTTAACATGATCAGGTAAACCTTGTTTTTAACCAAGCATGCCTTCGAATCACAGATCCTGTAACTGCGGCTCTACAAGAAGCCTCTAATGAATCAAAACCTCATTGCAGAGTAGAGTATGTTTTCCCACTTGTTCAGCTGCATGCAATAAATCCTGCATTTCCTTATTGTCAGGACCTTCTGAGCTTGTAAGCCTTTTCTGTTTTAACAGAGACATTAAATATTGTTGGTATTTAAGCATGTGGAACTGGCAATTTAAAGCCCTTACTGCTAAAGTTGCCGAAGTGTAAACTTTCTTCCCCCATCTATCTAATGCTCTAGAATCCCTGTCAGAGGGAACTGGATTTTTAGCAGTGGAAGCCTTTACCCCTTTGGGACCCTGGGAAACAGTTTCTGGGTCAGCAGCAGGGTTTTTATAAAGAAATTTGTGAGAGTTAGGGACTCTGTAGTACCTATCTGGCTTGACTGGTGCTGGGGGCAAAGAATCAGAGGTTAAACTGGATTCAGAGAACACATCATCCACAATATCTAACACAGGCGGAATAGCAAGAGGCCTGTGCTGAGGCAATAAAAGAAAATCTCTGAGCCTTTTCTTGGATTCTGAATAATCCTGGCTCTCCCAATGGAAATGTTCCCTCATGGTATGTAAAGTTTCCCCAAAAGAGTAATCCTCAGGAGGAGAGGCTGAACGGATTGATTCTTCAGCATCAGAGTTCTCAAAGGGGGGTAAAGCGTATCCCTGGTCTGAAGAGGAATCAGAGGAAATGGAAACCTGGTCAGAGGAATCATAGTCTGTATCCTGCCTAGGCCTTTTATCAGGAGGGGGATGGGAACCCCTGATCAAGGTAATTAGGTCGTCGGCCATTTTGAGCATCTGTTTTTTAGGCATGGAGGCCTGTCCAGGTGAATGCTGTACTTGTTTCTTTGTCTTTAGTGGAGTTTTAGACTTGGTTGTTGTTTTGATGGTAAGCTGTGAAGGTCTGAAAACACCCTCAGAAGCCGATGCCTGCTCAGTGGCTCCGGACCCATCTGAAGGGTTAATTTCCATAGGCCCAATACCTTGAGTTTCCAGAGCACTAGAAATCTCCACGTGGGAGTCAGAGGCGGCCTGTGGCTCTGAGGTAGCGGGTGTCAGGGGCTGCGAAAGCACTCACTGAGAACCGACGACTGGCCTAGAAGAGGCTTCATCGTCAGTTTTGGACCTCTGATGCCTGTCCTTATCCTTGTCTTTGCGTTTTTTGTGTATTCCGGTCGTCGGTTGTTCCGATGGCATGGTATAATTGAATCTTCGGCCAAAATAATGGCGTGCAAAATCAAACCGACATTTAATAGTGCGTTTGTTACATCTAGCACAAAATCGACAACTAGTGACGTCGTGGTCTGGGCCTAGGCATGGAATACAGTAAGAATGAAAATCCTTAGGAGGTATTTGCTTCCCACAAGAAATGCAATTATTAACTTTTACTGACATCGGTCTGAGGCAAGAAAAAGTTTCCCCAATGGGGTACTTAGCTTTATTGAAGACTTCGGTTCTGAAATTCGATTTCGAAAATCTCAGGAGTCGGCCGACCGGTATTTGTGAACTGCTTTTGCTTCAGGCACCATGCGGCAAGAAAGACTGAAGAAAATGGCGTCGGCTGCATCTTATATACCCCTGGCGCACTGACGTCAGGGAAGAAGCAACAGCAACCGACGCCGGACCAAGACTTTGGAACACTGGCCGACTGTGGGACCGCCTGACGGCAGGATAACCCAAGTGTAATAACTGCAGCAGTGAAACACGATGAACATCTTATAAACAAAGAAATTGTGTCTAGATCTAGGGGATGTCATTGCCCTTCTTTACTCAGTCCTCATTATGATAATCAATGAATATAATGCCGCCTTTGACATGCATCTCTGCAGACACGTGCAACAACTGGAATTCCCACACAAATACCTTACTAAAAGGATACAATGCCTAAGCAACATGTCCTAAATGGACTGAATCAAAGCCTTCTGACTATACTCTGTATCCTACAGACTGCTAAGAGGTGGCCTGTGTCTGGCATAAAGGCATCCTCCAACCATTACTGATAGATTTACTGCACATCAGCAAGTCAAATGGCATCAGAAATACTCAGTCTGGGGATGTAAACATGTTCTGCAACATTGACAGAATGGTTTGGAGGGATAGGTATATTTTGCAGAGAATACTGATGCTTTAGAACAGACTCCCCATCCACATAAAACAAAGCTCATTCCTGTCCAGTTTTAAGCCCAACTTAGATCTATTGATGAGAGACAGAACATTTACTCTGTGACTGTCCCCTATACTACTAATGGACAGATGCAGCTCCTAAATACTTTACTCATGCATGGGTCCCCTCAAGTTATCAGTGGTTTTATTCCAGTTATTTTCATTAGGGGCAATATATAATTATCAACCACAGGATGGGTAAGGCCAATAATCTATGGTTATTTCAAGCGAAAAAAAAAAAAGGAAACTGGCTAGGCTTAAAATGTCCCACAGGTGCAGCTATTCTGGTACTTACCTATGAACTTATGTCCACCTGAAATCCCAGGCTGAGAAAAAAATCTTCACCCAAATCATAATCTGCAAAGAATTTGCTGTAAAAGAATCTGCAAAAATAATAAGATATCTTTCTTCTCCTCCCCTCCACCTGGCTGCTGTGCGCCCTGCTCCTGTGCTTGAATTACACACTATGTTCCAGCTTGTCCCTGCACCAAACACCTGCATTTTCCCAGCCGGACGCCTTGGAACATTAGGGCAAACTAAGGAAATTACCTTACAACTCCCAGAAAAGCTTCTCCTTTGAAAAGGCATTGAAAGTATGTATTGATACTGACACAAATAAATTGAAACAAGATAAATGTTAAGACTTTACTAGGTTAGGCAAGCTTCTCAGGTAGGCTAGCCAGCAGCCTACCCCCCCAGTCCTTCACTTCTTTCTTTTATATTATCCATACCTCCTCTTATTTATCCCCTTCACTCAAACTACTTCATCCTCACTCCCCTCTTAGACCCCAAATCTAGCAGGAGACCTTTCCACTGCTATACAGTCACTGGCCACTAGGTGGCATCTCAGTAATTAGCTTTCTCAATAATTAGCTTTCTGTACTGTATTTTCTACCCTATTTCTGTATCCCTACCCCCATTACTCTGTTCCCAGTTTCCTCGGATTCACTTATATATCAACTATCCTTTGTCCTAAGGCATCCTTAATCATTGTCTTCTCCTCTATCATCCTGACTTTCTTCCTTCTAGCCTCTGAACATTGTCTACATTCTCCCACCTTCAGACTTACCTGCTGAGTCTCTCACTTCACTGATTGTCTTCCTCAACATTCTGCTCTCTTGTCTCTGTTATTCTCCTGTCTTACCCCTCTGTTATCTCTATTGCTTACTATTTCACTCTATACTCTTGAACCTCTACTCCTGTGCTTGAATTACAGTAAGAGAAATTATGCTTCATTTGTTTAAAATGATTGTTCTTTTATACCTCTTTTAACTTTCAAATTGTTATTAACTGCTTTTTATTTGTAAATTGCTTTAGCTTTTGTTGCAAACGCTGACACTATCTGAGCATTGTGCACGTGGCTTGTAATGAATGTACCTTGATGTTACTATTACAAATTCACACTGTTTTTTTGCTGATTTACTATTGCTTTTGCTGCAAACGCAGACATTTACAGAGTGTTGTATACGCGTACACTGTTTAAGGAAGTTGTCTGCTCATAAGAATTGTTTTTTTTAGAAATTAACAACCAGTAATGACCTCCTTTCCTGATTGCTACATTTTCTGTCCACTACTAAACTTTGTATAACAGAATATAGTCATTTTCCTATGTTCAGGAACTTTTTAGAGTTTTGTAGCATCTCTCTAAAAGCATACTGCCCTCTACTTAACTAGCCTTATTAACATCGACTACTGGGGACTGACAATCATCTGAGCTGTCTAAAAGACGCGCATGGGTACTGAATCATGAGGTTCTCTTACCGCTAAACTGCAAAACAATATTCTCCCCCTCCCTAAATCCAAATAACTTGTATACGCGTAGGCTGTTTAAAGAAGTTGTCTGCTCATAAGATTTGTTTTTTAGTAATTATTACCCAGTAACGACCTCCTTTCCTGATCGCTACATTTTCTGACCACTACTAAACTTTGTAAAACCGAACATAGTCATTTTTCTATGTTCGGAAACTTTTTAGATTTTTGTAGCATCTCTCTAAAGCATACTGCCCTCTACCTAACTAGCCTTATTAACATTGAATACTGGGGACTGATATAATCACCTGAGCCGTCTAAAGACGCGCACGGGTACTGAATCATGCGGTTCTCTTACCGGTAAACTGCAAAACAGTATTCTCACCCTCCCTAAATCCAACATGGTATCAACCCTATTTTAATGTGAATTATAAGGAGGTTTGCAACTGATTATATTTGCTAATACTGTAAGTCGCAGTGTTAATTAACAAAAGGACTACTCCTCTTTAATTGTTTTTACTGCTCCCCCCTATCTTAACTCAGTTCACTGTTTAAGTTAAGTACTGTCCCAAATTCTCGGTAGCTTCGGGCACTAAAAGGAGTCATAGAAGTTTGAAAACGCTACAAAGTATTGCTATTTACTGTGGTAACATATCCAACTGTGTCGGTGAAACATTTGTTTACTGTTTAAGTTTAGTACTGCTCTGAATTCTTAGTAGCTTCTGGTACTAAATGGAGTTATAAAATTTGACAGAGCTACAAAGTACTGTTGTTGACTGTGATTACACAAGCAACTGTGTCTACATAACATCTTTACCTGCTCTCTAAGTTGATACTCTATGCCTTACTACCTTTTCTTTCTCTATATATCTTACCAGCACTGTGTTCCAGCTTGTCCCTGCACCAAACACCTGCATTTTCCCAGCCGGACACCTTGGAACATTAGGGCAAACAAAGGAAATTACCTTACAACTCCCAGAAAAGCTTTTCCTTTGAAAAGGAATTGAAAGTATGTATTGATACTGACACAAATAAATTGAAACAAGATAAATGTTAAGACTTTACTACAAGCTTCTCAGGTAGGCTAACCAGCAGCCTAACCCCCCCACCTCAGTCCTTCACTTCTTTCTTTTATATTATCCATACCTCCTCTTATTTATCCCCTTCACTCAAACTACTTCATCCTCACTCCCCTCTTAGACCCCCAAATCTAGCAGGAGACCTTTCCACTGCTATACAGAGACTGGTCACTAGGTGGCGTCTCAGTAATTAGATTTCTCAATAATTAGCTTTCTGTACTGTATTTTCTACCCTATTTATTTTATTTATTTTACATTTGTTGACCGGGCTAGTCTAGCTGGATACATGTCCATTTTCAATAGTGGCCTGGGGAGATCAGCTCCAACAGTCATTACAAGTTTAAATAGAGAAAAGGTAATACAAGATTAAAATTTATAAACAGAGCTAGTTAATACACAAATATGATAGGAGCAAAAACGAAAAGTATAATCATACAATGTTTTAAAATAAAAATACAAAAAATTTTTTTTTTTTTTTTTTTTTTGTTATTTTGGATTACAAAAGTCATTCAGTGTATATGTGACAGCATACATCTGCATAGATGTTATGTAGAGAGAGAGCTATCAGGATATAAGGAGAAGAGAAAGAACGAATCATGTAAGAAGAAAGGAGAGAGAGGAAGAAGGAAAGTTAATCTGGGTTGGTGCAGAAACAAAGCCAGTGTTTATTAAGATGCATTTTCAGTTGCTTTTTAAAAAGTGGTAGAGAGGATAAAGATGAGATATCAGAGGGGAGTTTGTTCCACATTTTTCCAACAGAGTTGGAAAAGAGGGAGTCACCTGCAGAGTTTTTGGGTTTGGGAATATTAATCAGTAGCTTGTTAGAAGAACGTAGATGTTTCAGGTTATTGTATGGTGAAATGAGGTTAGAAAGTATTGGTATTTTAGTTGGGTAGTATATAATCTTGTGAGCTATTAAGAGCTGTTGAAGTACAAGCTGGTTAGGAAGTTCAAGCCAACCTAGTTGTCTTAGGTTCAGGCAGTGGCGAGTTCTAAATGGGGATCCTGTAGCAAATCGAGCAAAATTATAGTAAGATGTAGCTAGTTTCTTAAGGTTGTTTTTGGAGAGATTAGTGTAAATGGGGGAAGCATATAGAAGAGTAGAGATTAGGTGAAATCTGGCTAATGTGGTCCTTGCTATAGGTGTAAGGAAGGGTTTGATTCTGTAAAGGAATCCTATTTTTTTTATTAACTAATTTTAATGTATTGTTGATATGAGCGTCAAAGCTGAGATTATTGTCAATAGTTATCCTTAATAATTTTGTAGTTGAATCTGGAAAAATAACAGTACTATCAGTGGAAATGAGAGTGAAGTTTAGGGGGGTAGATTTACGGGTAGGTGAGAATAATAACAGTTTGGTTTTCTTAGGGTTGAGTAGGCAACGGTCTAAGAATTAGAAGTTATGTACTCACCATAATGTTCCATCTGAGTAGGTGACTTCATTCGGATGCAACCTGTGGGTATCGGATCCGATCTCGGATCCGAGCCGGCAATTCAAAAGCTTAGGCTCCGAGCTCCTAGCTCCTCCCTCTTACCCATAACCCCTTGCCAAGCCCTGACTGACCTCAGATTGAGTTTGCCTCAAATACTGACCACAGTATACTAAAACAGCATAAATACTCGCTCTATAAAGGTCAGGGGGATGGAGGGGGGGGATGGTTGCATCCGAATGAAGTCACCTACTCAGATGGAACGTTATGGTGAGTACATAACTTCTAAATCTGAAGTAGGAAGACTTCATTCGTCTGCAACCTGTGGGACAGAGTCCCTAGCTACCTGAATCTTGGGCAGCCATCATGGAAGGATGTTCCGGAGCACCGCTGAGCCAAAGGATGCTCTTCCTCTAGAAACAACATCCACCTTGTAATGAGAAATAAAAGTATGAGGCGAGGCCCAAGTAGCTGCCGCGCAGATATCATCCAACGAAACACGGGACTTAAAGGCGGCTGACGTAGAAACTGCCCTAGTAGAATGAGCCGTAACCCTCTGAGGAGCAGGTCTGCCTGAAGTGTCATATGCCTGCAATATGCAATTAGCAATCCATTTAGATAGAGTGACTTTAGACACTGCTTTACCCAGAGCAAATTTAGCAAAGGAGACGAACAGCTGATCTGATTTCCTGTGGCCAGCTGTCCTGTTAATATAAAACGTAATTGTCTATGAACATCCAATGAATGCAATTTGTATTCCCTTTGTTTGAATACCTGGGAAAAAGACAGGCAAATTGATTGACTGGTTAATATTGGATTCAGAAGAGACCTTCGGAAGAAAAGATGGATTGGTCCTGAGGCACACCCTATCAGGGAAGAAAGAAAGGTAAGGCGGTTTGACACAAAGAGCCTGAAGCTCAGACACCCTTCTGGCTGAAGTGATAGCTACCAGAAAGACAGTCTTCCAGGAAAGGAATTTTAAATCAGCAGAAGCTGCAGGCTCGAAGGGAGGAGCAGTAAGGGCCTGCAGGACTAAAGACAAATCCCAAGGTGGTACAACCTCCTTGACTGGAGGTCTTAATAAAAAAACTCCCTTGAGAAAGGATTTGCATAATTTCACTGTCATAAGGGGAGCTGTGTCCTGTCCAATATGATAATGCGATATAGCCGCCAATTGTACTTTAATCGTGGAAGAACTGGCCCCTTGATGAAAGAGGTCTGTTAGAAATTCTAGCACCGCAGAGATAGGTGCTGAAAAGGGATCCACTGTTCTCTGCCCTGCCCATATAGAGAACCTCTTCCATTTACTCCGATAAACCTGTCTGGTAGAAGGTTTATGAGCAGCCACCAAAATTGCTTTGACCGGTGAAGAGATACCGGGAGTCCTAATTAAGGTTGGAATTGGAGCAGCCAAGCTGTCAACTTCAGGGTCCGCAGATTGGGAACTGGCATTCCCAGAGGGTGAGAGATGAGATCCGAAATTGGATCCAGAATCCATGGTGGATTGATTTTGTGAGACCATACGAAGGGGAACCAAGGTTGTCGAGGCCAGAATGGGGCAATGAGAATCATTCTGCTCCCCAAACTGTTGGCTTTCTGCAGAAACCTCTGCATCAGAGGAAGTGGAGGGTAGGCATAAAGGAGACCGGGAGGCCAAGCATGCACCAGAGCATCTCTCGAACTCCCTGGTGGGGAAGTAGAGCGAAGAAATTGTCGCATTTGGCGTTTGAGGGAGAAGCAAAAGATCGCAACAGGGTTGCCCCAAGCGGCAAAAATCTTCTTCGCTACTTGAAGGTTTAGGGACCACTCGTGTGGAGAAAGGATGGTGCGACTGAGCTTGTCCGCAAGGATGTTGGACTTTCCCGGAATGTGCGTTGCTATCAGAAAGCGTTTGGTGGAAATTGCCCATTCCCAGACTCTCATGGCCTCTCGACAAAGGGGATAAGACCTGGTTCCTCCCTGCTTGTTGATATACCAGACTACGGACATGTTGTCTGTCTGAATCGCAATAGTCCCTGTAGGAAGAACGTGGTGAAGTGCTTGCAACGCTAGGAGCACCGCCCTCATTTCCAGGACATTTATATGCAATGATGTCTCTGTGGGATTCCACGTGCCTTGGACAATCTTTCCCGCAGAATGCCCCCCCCACCCGAGGCAAGAAGCGTCCGTGGTCACTGTGGCTCGGGGAAATGCAGCGCAAAAGGGTCTTCCTGCTAGGGGCTCCGGAGAAAGAAGCCACCACAGAAGGGAGTCCCTGCACGCTCTGCTGACCGCAATCGGAGCGTTTAGAGACGAACAAAGAGGAGACCACTGAACTTGAAGGGTCCATTGAAGAACCCGCATGCGTAAGCGGGCATGAATTAGAAGCGGGATAGCTGCCGCCATAGAACCTAGGGCCCTCAGGACCGAAGCTGCAGTTGGTGACGGTTGAAGGATTGCTGTCACATGACACCTCAGGCTGACGATACGGTCTGGGGTGAGGAAGGCTCGCATTGATCTGGTGTCTAGTCTTCCTCCTATGAAATCTATAATTTGAGTTGGATTCAGGAAAGATTTCTCCCAGTTGATCGTTATGCCCAGCCTTGGTGCTAGTTGAAGGAAGTAATCCCTGGCTGAGCACAGAAGATGCCTTGATGATGCAGTCAGGAGCCAGTCGTCCAGGTGCGCAAACGCCTGTAATCCCTGGAGCCTCAGGTGGGCCGCTACCACCGCTAACACCTTGTTAAACACCCTGGTTGCTGAGGTGAGACCAAAGGGAGGACCCTGAACTGATAGTGACTGGCTCCCAGCCGAAGCGAAGAAACCTCCTGGATCGTCTGTCCATCCGAATGTGGTAGTACGCATCCTTGAGGTCTATGGAACACATCCAGTCGTTCTCCCTCAAAGGGGGAGTATAGATTGCAGGGTGACCATCCGGAACTTTTGCTTGGTTACTGACAGGTTCAACAGGGAAAGGTCTAAAATTGGTCTTAAGTCCCCCGTCTTCTTTGGCACCAAAAAGAACCTGGAGTAAAACCCTAATCCGGCTTGATCTGGGGGGACGCGCTGGATGGCTCTTTTTCCTAGCAGCTGCTCCCTTTGGTCGGGTGGAACATCTGGGAGGCTGCGAGATTTGGGGATCTTGATTAGGGGTATTGAATATCCTCTGGATATGAGTCAAGCACCCAACTGTCTGTTGTTATGGACTCCCAAGAAGTCAGGTGCATCGAAACCGCCCCGACTGCCTCCAGAGACGGACAGCCGGGCAACCCTTCAGGGCTGCTGCGTGGGTCTCTCAGAGAAGGGTTCTCTGGACCCAAAATTGCCAGGAGCCCCCCTGCCTCTGGCACGACGACCTCCCGTCCTCCTCTGCCACGGAAGGACTGGTTATCCGGAGCAGGTTGGGACTGCTGCGACTTCCGGAACCACATCTTCTTCTGTCCCTTTTGGTTCTTAGAGAAGGACCTCTGGGGAGCTGAGAAGCGGACTCCGACGGCAGACAGCGTCTTCCCGTCCTTTTCGCTCTGGACAAGTGTCTCGCGAACAGTCTTGCCAAATAAGGCAGAACCATCGAAAGGGGCATTCGCGAAGGTCGCCTTAAAGGGCTCAGCAAAATCACAATGGCGGAGCCAGGCCTGTCGCCTCATGACAAGGCCTGCTCCGCTGGCTCTAGCGGCTCCCTCAGTAGCATGAGACAGCAGCCGCATAGACGTATTGGACACAGATCTTAGAGTGGCCATTCGGGTGGAATAAACCTGCTTATCCTCACTCGAGATGGACTCCGGGGGAGATGCAGCATACTCTTTAATCAGATCTCGCTGCATCCTAATGACATGCGCCATGTAGTTCAGCGCTCTCAAGGAGAAGGTCGCTGAACTAAACACTCGCTTCCCAATTCGATCCATCGAACGGGACTCCTTGCCCGGAGGATGGACGGAGGGACTCTCCTGGGCCAATTCCCTCTTCGTGGCTGCAGCCATCATCATGGCATCTACTGGGGGACCCTTACTCCAGTGGGTGCGGTCTGATGGAGGAGAAAGAATGCGGTCCGGGCGTTTTGGGATAGGCTCAATGGTGTCCGGATCCTTCCACGCCCTGATAGATATAAGATCTACCAGGGGTCAGCAGGAGGGACACCCAAGAGGTAGAAGGGCCCGCCTCGAATGCCTCCAAGAACACAGACTCGTCTCAAGAAGCCTTGGGGCAGACCACCCCCTGATCCTTAACATCTCCATGATGTCTCCAAATGAGACGTCCTCAGGGGTGACCTAGGGAGCCTTCCCTTCATCCAAGTCCGTGTCTTCAGTGACGGACTCAGGGAGTCCATGTGCCTCCTCTTGCACTTGCGCTTCCGAGGTACTTCATCGGGGCTGTCCGAGGAGTACTCTTCAGCAGATGGATGTTCCCCTGGGACCGGCTGGTGGGGCCTGGCCCAACTGCAATGGAGTGCGGGATGGAGCCGTGGCAGGGACCGGGGTCCGGATGTCCTCGACAGTGCCCTTTCCATAACGTTGAAAGCCGAGGGAGAGCCAGCTTCTCTAAGCCCGAGCCGACCCCACTCGGATCCGGCGTGCGGATCGGAGTCGGAGCGAAACCGTCGGATCCGAGACCAGTGTGCTCCGACCTGGACGGGCGAAGACACACCAGCTCCCTCGGATCCGAGGCTCAGCCCTCGGCTCGAGGTCGGGTCCGGTACCCAAGCACTCAAGGGATGGGACGGATCCGAGGTGCGCCGACCAATCGGATCCGACCCACCCCGGATCCAAATCTGCACGGCGCCGAAAGCTCCGAACCCGTGGTATGGGTCGGAGAAGGAGCTACGGGGGCGAAAAAAGGGGTCGAAGCCCCTCCCGGTTGGGGGGGGCTAGGAGCACTCCCATTTGCATTTGGGCCTGGATGAATTTCCTCATCATCCGGTCCATATCAGCTTCGCTCATCGAAAAGGTCGATCTAGAGGAGGCCACCGAAGCGGACCTAGAGAACCGTCTCGGTGACCTCCTGGAAGGGCTAGCCTCCTCCTCCTCGGGTCCAGGAGAGAACCGAGGGGAGTGGAGCCGAGGAGGAGGAAGGCTAGAAGGCACAGGGGAAGCCCGCTTAGATGGAGGAGCCGAGCTGGAAGCTTCGGCTCTCCTCTTGTGGTGCTTCTCCCTGTGCCTCTCCTTCTGTCTCTCCCTACTAGAATCCTTCCCCTCCGGCATTTTTAAGGGAGGTTGAGTCCCAGCCGGAGGGGGAGAACTCACAGCAACAAGTTGCTGACTGGAGGGGGCAGAGGCCGAAGCAGTATCTGGGGTAAAAGACCCGCCAGCACTAACTTCGACCTCCGTTCCCTTAAAGCCCGGGGGTTGAACCCTGCACAAATGGTACAACCAGAAGACAGGTGTTCAACCCCCAAGCATGGCCATCTGCTGGGGACAGCTTATGGCCACACTCGGTACATTTCGAAAAGACAGCCTTAGGGGCTTCAGACATAACACCTAAGGCCTAAACACACACACACACAAACAAACTACGAAAAACCCGAGAAAAATTAACTAAAGAGGGAGGGAAAGCCTTAACCACACACAACACTAACTATATTTGAAACAAAAAAAGAGAATTTAAACAATTTTCCTGTCAGAAAACTACTTATCTCAAAACCACGCCAGGAGCTCAAGAATTCCGTTGCTTCTTGAAAAGCGGCAAACGAAATCTGAGGTCAGTCAGGGCTTGGCAAGGGGTTATGGGTAAGAGGGAGGAGCTAGGAGCTCGGAGCCTAAGCTTTTGAATTGCCGGCTCGGATCCGAGATCGGATCCGATACCCACAGGTTGCAGACGAATGAAGTCTTCCTACTTCAGATCTATTGTTCAACACAGGTAAAAGCTTTTTGGGTAAGAGACTGGAGTTCAGTTTGAGAGGTAGCAGTACAGATTATAGTCGAATCATCTGCATATTGTATGCAGGTAGTGTTTGGGATAGCTGATTGGAGGTCGTTAATAAAGACAGAAAATAGAAGGGGGCCTAGGATAGAGCCTTGAGGTACACCTAGAGAGATAGGAAGGAGATTAGATAGTGAGTTTTTCCAGAGTACTGTCTGCTGATGGTTTTCAAGGTAAGATGTAAACCAAGTTAAGGAAGGAGGATCAAGTGAGAGAGAGATTTTAGTATGTGCAGAAGAAGTTTGTGGTTAACCATGTCGAAAGCTTTAGATAAGTCAATGAAGACTGAAGATGATAGATTATTGTTGTTACGGTTATAGTTGATAGAGTTGTTAAAGGAGAGTAAAGCAGTGGTGGTACTGTGGGAAGGTCTAAATCCATGCTGACAGTAAGTAAGTTGTTATGGAGAAGGTGGTTACGTAGTTGTTTATGGATACATTTTTCCATGATCTTAGCTATAGGTGATAGAAGTGCTATGGGGCGAAAGTTTGAGTAATCGTTAGAGTTTCCCCCTTTGTGTAGAGGGATGATGTGAGATATCTTCCAGATAGAAGGGAAGATTCCTTCATTTATAGACCTATTTATCAGAATAGAAATGGGATAGGCAATAGCTTTGGCTCCTATTTGCAAGAATTCTGCAGGAAGTTTATCTGCAGAGGGGGTGGTAGGTTTTAATTTTTGGAGCAGTGATAAGATAAAGGAGGTAGAAACAGGTTGTAGGTGAAGGAAGGGAGGTGGATTTAAAGTAGGTGAGAGTAGCTTGGAGGTGTCGGGTGTTAGGTGACTAGCAAGAGTTTGAATAGTATTAGTGAAGAAGGAATTAAAGTCATTGGCTGTTTGTATGGGGTTCTCTGGGTTACAGTCCTGAGGGTTAGGTGTAATAGACTGGCCTGGGGATAAAAGATTATTAATACTGGCCCAGAATTTTTTAGGTTCCTTTTTGGAGGTTTGTTGTAATTGAAGGTAATAGTTTTCTTTGTCTGTTAGGATGGCTTTTTTTGTACTGTTTCTAAGCTCTCTGAAGTTCTGGCGGTCAGATTCTTAGTGGCATGCCATTTAGCCCAAGATTTGTTTCTGAGAATGATTTTTTTCCTGGTATTATTGGTCAACCAGGGTGCTGCCTTAGCTTTGGTTCTAATAGTACGACTTGGGGCATGATGACCCAGGATAGATAAGAATGTAGAATTGAAGTATTCTACTGCTTCATTAAGTGGGAGATATTTTAGTGGGGACCAATTACATTGTATTAATTCAGCTTGAAAATGTTAAGAGTTAAATTTCTTTTTTGAACGTAGTGTTCTTTAAGTGGTAGGTAAAGTTAGGTTGGTTTTATGTCTAATGACATAAGTTAGTGAGTGGTCGCTAAGATCATCTGGAAGGGTGCCTGATTGGTAGGCTTGTTGGGGAGTATTAGTAAGAATCCAGTCTAAGGTGGCTTCGTTGTTATTGGTTTTATTAGTTCTGGTAGGACAATTGATAAGTTGTGTAAAGCCATATAGTTTATGTGAGAGGTGGGGTTTGTATTATTACAGGAATTCCAATCAATGTTAAAGTCACCTAGGACCAATGTTTCTTGAGGGAGGTTGGCAGAGAGTGAACTGAGGATACTTTCTAGTGTGTTAATGTTATTTCCTGGAGGAAGATATACACAAATGATGTTTATAGATTTACTAGGGTTGAGTTGTAGCTTAGAGCTGATAACTTCGGCATTATTATCTAGGGTAGAAATCAGATTTGTAGTACTAATTTGGAATTGTGCTTTATAGAGAATTGCTACCCTATTTCTGTATCCCTACCCCCATTACTCTGTTCACAGTTTCCTCGGATTCACTTATATACCAACTCTCCTTTGTCCTAAGGCATCCTTAATCATTGTCTTCTCCTCTATCATCCTGACTTTCTTCCTTCTAGCCTCTGAACATTGTCTACATTCTCCCACCTTCAGACTTACCTGCTGAGTCTCTCACTTCACCGATTGTCTTCCTCTACATTCTGCTCTCGTCTCTGTTATTCTCCTGTCTTACCCCTCTGTTATCTCTATTGCTTACTATTTCACTCTATACTCTTGAACCTCTCCTTGTCTCGCTTATCATTACATCTACCAGTGCCGCTTTCCCACTTATTCATCTTATCTTCCTTATCCTCTTATCTACCGTCACTGTCTCACATGTACTCTACTACCTCTAATCACTAAGCCCCTCCCCGCAACATAAGTATTGATACCTCCTATCTGTCCTCCTTCTGCTCAATCTCGCGGCTTCTGCCTTATACCTGCTTTTGTCTCTTTTCTCCTCCCCCTCTGCCCCTATGCCCTAACTCACCTTATAAGTATACCCGAATCCTTGGCGACGCCATCTTTCTTCTCCTCCCCTCCACCTGGCTGCGGTGTGCCCTGCTCCTGTGCTTGAATTACAGTAAGAGAAATTATGCTTCATTTGTTTAAAATGATTGCTCTTTTATGCCTCTTTTAACTTTCAAACTGTTATTAACTGCTTTTTATTTGTACATTGCTTTAGCTTTTGTTGCAAACGCTGACACTATCTGAGCGTTGTGCACGTGGCTTGTAATGAATGTACCTTGAGGTTACTATTATAAATTCACACTGTTTTTTGCTGACTTACTATTGCTTTTGCTGCAAACGCAGACATTTACATAGCGTTGTATACGAGTAGGCTGTTTAAAGAAGTTGTCTGCTCATAAGAATTGTATTTTTAGAAATTATTAACCAGTAATGACCTCCTTTCCTGATCGCTACATTTTCTGTCCACTACTAAACTTTGTATAACAGAATATAGTCATTTTCCTATGTTCGGGAACTTTTTAGAGTTTTGTAGCATCTCTCTAAAAGCATACTGCCCTCTACTTAACTAGCCTTATTAACATCGACTACTGGGGACTGACATAATCACCTGAGCTGTCTAAAAGACGCGCTCGGGTACTGAATCATGAGGTTCTCTTACCGCTAAACTGCAAAACAATATTCTCCCCCTCCCTAAATCCAAATAACTTGTATACGCGTAGGCTGTTTAAAGAAGTTGTCTGCTCATAAGATTTGTTTTTTAGTAATTATTACCCAGTAACAACCTCCTTTCCTGATCGCTACATTTTCTGACCACTACTAAATTTGTAAAACCGAACATAGTCATTTTCCTATGTTCGGGAACTTTTCAGATTTTTGTAGCATCTCTCTAAAAGCATACTGCCCTCTACCTAACTAGCCTTATTAACATTGAATATTGCGGACTGATATCATTACCTGAGCCGTCTAAAGACGTGCATGGGTACTGAATCATGCGGTTCTCTTACCGCTAAACTGCAAAACAGGATTCTCACCCTCCCTAAATCCAACATGGTATCAACCCTATTTTACTGTGAATTATAAGGAGGTTTGTAACTGATTATATTTGCTAATACTATAAGTCGCAGTGTTAATTAAGAAAAGGACTACTACTCTTTAATTGTTTTTACTGCTCCTCCTCCCTTTCTTAACTCAGTTCACTGTTTAAGTTAAGTACTGCCCCAAATTCTCAGTAGCTTCGGGCACTAAAAGGAGTCATAGAAGTTTGAAAATGCTACAAAGTATTGCTATTTATGGTTAAACTTCAAAATGAAACACAAACTAGGTAAAAACAAAAAAAGCCCGAACAAACTGGCAACCAACTCTCTAATACTTCCAATTAGTTTGAAGTGCTTTTCGGCTGAAACAACAGCCTTCATCAGAATGCAAAAAACACACAGACCAGATCATTTAAATAATAAAATGCCAAAAAAGGCGCCAAAATGAAAAAAGCAATTAAACAATTGAAATACCATTACATCTTAAAATTACCTAACCCTAATATATTAAAATAAAATGAAAAATAGTACATCGGTCGTAAAACATTTATACTCATCAAATGCACAATATTATGTTATCTAATTAAACTCCTAAGTCTCAGCAAACTGCTGACAGAAATTGCATCATTTAAACCAGGTACATTACAAGCGTTTAGCATAATTTGCCATTTCAATTCCAATTCAAGTAATCTAAAAGCGTATGGACCGCCTCTAGGATTCCTAGATATAGAATCAATCACCAAGAATTTAAAATAATTATTACTATACAAAGCAACATGTTTGGCTAGGGCATTGTCCGCCTTCTTGTGGTTTATGGCATAAATATGCTCATATATCCTATCGTGGAGCCTCCGCTCCACCTTACCCACATAGAAGGCAGGACAATTCATGCACCTAGCCAAATATACTATTTCCCTAGAATTACAGTTAAATTTCCTTCGTAACTTATATCTATAATCATTAACAGTGAAGGAATTAGTTGTCTCTATGTGTTTACACATATTACAAGCCTCGCGTTTCACCATCCCTGGTATTTTAACAAGCGTGCTTGTATTGTGCACTAACAGATCTTTCAAGTTCCTCCCACGTTTAAACACTATTTTTGGTCCTTCCCCCAATTTATTTAATAAACTTTGATTCGATCTAAACAGATCCCAATTTTTCTTGATTATGTTAACACAAGAATAACTCTGTGTACAGAAAGTAGTAATAAAACTACAAACCAAACCGTCACAAACTCCCTTTGAAGTTAGTGAACTCGTGTTCAAACCATTAATTTCACTAAATTGGGAATTCAATTCTGCATCAACAATTTTCAAACACAACAAAGGTACATAAACTTGATTTAACCTTTTAGTTTTAATTTCCTGAATTAAATCTTCAATCAAATCTAAAGGATACCCCCTATGTGTAAAAGCAGATTTCAAAAATTCACAATTCTCATTAAATTCAGCTTCTTGACTAGAAATACGAGCTGCCCTGGCAAGTTGTCCTTTGACAACTGCCCTTTTCTGAAAAAAGGGGTGGCAGCTTGAAAAATGGAGAAACATATTCGAATATGTATTTTTTCTACGTATTCTCGCTGTAAAGCAGTTCAATTCATTGTTTTTCTTAATTAATACATCCAAATATGCAATTGATTCTTTATCAAAGGTAGTGGTAAATTTAAAAAATTCAGTTGTAGAATTAAAGAGCTCTAAAAGACTGGAAGCTACCTGTTCCTCACCATTTAATAAAACGAAGATATCATCAAGATATCTTGTATAATATACAACATTATCTACATATAATTGATTCTTAAATACAAACTCAGACTCCCAATATGCCATCACAAGGTTGGCTACGCTAGCCCCACAAGGCGACCCCATAGCCAACCCTACCTTCTGCAAATAAAACTGTTGATTGAAAATAAAATAATTGTTAGTTAAAACTAAATCCAATAATTCAATAATTAAGGAAATGTTGTCGCTAGAAACCTCATGCTTCCTCATCATGAAAGTGACCCAGTCTATCGCTACTTGATGGGGAATACAAGTATACAAGTCCTTTACATCAATTGTCAACATGTTGTAACTAGAACTATACTCCAACTTATTCGCATATGTAGATAATGTTGTATATTATACAAGATATCTTGATGATATCTTCGTTTTATTAAATGGTGAGGAACAGGTAGCTTCTAGTCTTTTAGAGCTCTTTAATTCTACAACTGAATTTTTAAAATTTATCTCTACCTTTGATAAAGAATCAATTGCATATTTGGATGTATTAATTAAAAAAAAAACAATGAATTGAACAGCTTTACAGCGAAAATACATAGAAAAAATACATATTCGAATATGTTTCTCCATTTTTCAAGCTGCCACCCCTTTTTTCAGAAAAGGGCAGTTGTCAAAGGACAACTTGTCAGGGCAGCTCGTATTTCTACTCAAGAAGCTGATTTTAATGAGGAATGTGAATTTTTGAAATCTGCTTTTACACATAGGGGGTATCCTTTAGATTTAATTGAAGATTTAATTCAGGAAGTTAAAACTAAAAGGTTAAATCAAGTTTATGTACCTTTGTTGGCTTTGAAAATTGTTGATGCAGAATTGAATTCCCAATTTAGTGAAATTAATGGTTTGAACACGAGTTCACTAACTTCAAAGGGAGTTCGTGACGGTTTGGTTTGTAGTTTTATTACTACTTTCTGTACACAGAGTTATTCTTGTGTTAACATAATCAAGAAAAATTGGGATCTGTTTAGATCGAATCAAAGTTTATTAAATAAATTGGGGGAAGGACCAAAAATAGTGTTTAAACGTGGGAGGAACTTGAAAGATCTGTTAGTGCACAATACAAGCACGCTTGTTAAAATACCACGGATGGTGAAATGCGTGGCCTGCAATATGTGTAAACACATAGAGACAACTACTTCCTTCACTATTAATGATTATAGATATAAGTTACGAAGGAAATTTAACTGTAATTCTAGGGAAATAGTATACTTGGCTAGGTGCATGAATTGTCCTGTCTTCTATGTGGGTAATATGGAGCGGAGGCTCCGCGATAGGATATATGAGCATATCTATGCCATAAACCACAAGAAGGCAGACAATGCCCTAGCCAAACATGTTGCTTTGTATAGTAATCATTATTTTAAATTCCTGGTGATTGATTCTATATCTAGGAATCCTAGAGGAGGTCTATACGCTTTTAGATTACTTGAATTGGAATTGAAATGGCAAATTATGCTAAACGCTTGTAATGTACCTGGTTTAAATGATGCAATTTCTATCAGCAGTTTGCTGAGACTTAGGAGTTTAATTAGATAACATAATATTGTGCATTTGATGAGTATAAATGTTTTACGACCGATGTACTATTTTTCATTTTATTTTAATATATTAGGGTTAGGTAATTTTAAGATGTAATGGTATTTCAATTGTTTAATTGCTTTTTTCATTTTGGCGCCTTTTTTGGCATTTTATTATTTAAATGAGCTGGTCTGTGTGTTTTTTGCATTCTGATGAAGGCTGTTGTTTCAGCCGAAAAGTGCTTCAAACTAATTGGTATTTACTGTGGTAACATATCCAACTGTGTCTGTGAAACATTTGTTTACTGCTTAAGTTTAGCACTGCTCTGAATTCTTAGTAGCTTCTGGTACTAAATGGAGTTATAAAGTTTGACAGAGCTACAAAGTACTGTTGTTGACTGTGATTACACAAGCAACTGTGTCTCCATAACATCTTTATCTGCTCTCTAAGTTGATGCTCTATGCCTTACTACCTTTTCTCTCTATATATATCTTACCAGCACTGTGTTCCAGCTTGTCCCTGCACCAAACACCTGCATTTTCCCAACCGGACGCCTTGGAACATTAGGGCAAACTACGGAAATTACCTTACAACTCCCAGAAAAGCTTTTCATTTGAAAAGGCATTGAAAGTATGTATTGATACTGACACAAATAAATTGAAACAAGATAAATGTTAAGACTTTACTAGGTTAGGCAAGCTTCTCAGGTAGGCTAGCCAGCAGCCTAACCCCCCCCCCTCAGTCCTTCACTTCTTTCTTTTATATTATCCATACCTCCTATTATTTATCCCCTTCACTCAAACTACTTCATCCTCACTCATCTCTTAGACCCCCAAATCTAGCAGGAGACCTTTCCACTGCTATACAGTGACTGGCCACTAGGTGGCGTCTCAGTAATTAGCTTTCTCAATAATTAGCTTTCTGTACTGTATTTTCTACCCTATTTCTGTATCCCTACCCCCATTACTCTGTTCCCAGTTTCCTCGGATTCACTTACAACTCTCCTTTGTCCTAAGGCATCCTTAATCATTGTCTTCTCCTCTATCATCCTGACTTTCTTCCTTCTAGCCTCTGAACACTGTCTACATTCTCCCACCTTCAGACTTACCTGCTGAGTCTCTCACTTCACTGACTGTCTTCCTCTACATTCTGCTCTCTTGTCTCTACCCGCTCCGTTCGCCCTTCGGGCTCACTCCGCTCCCCTAACCTACCCCGAATTCCCACCCAGCCCCCAGTGCTCCTACATTTATCCCCCCAGAAACCACACCCCTACCTTACTCACACCAATCACACAAATCTCATCTATAACACTCCCACCCCTATCGTACACATCTCACCTACCAATTACCCAACTCTCCTCCTCCTCTACCTCATACATACTTAATATTATTTCTCATTTTCTCTCTCTCATCTCCACTTCCTTAACAATGCACACTACAGTGAACCCTTCACAAATTCAAATATTGATTATCATTTCACTTATAACTCCTCTAGCAACTACCTATATCTTAACCTCCTATGAACTACCTATGTAATCTACCCTTACCTTTCCCTCCATACACACCTCTACACCTATAACACCTTTTTCTGCAACCTTCCTAAATCTCATTTACAAACCCAACTACCTGCTAGCCAAATACCACAGACTAGCCCACATTACATTCTATAACCAAAAAACTAGAAAATTAATTGAATGCTTTTGTAAACCTCTCCAACCTAAACACTCAACACTCCCCCACTCACTATTGGATGGAGACATTCATCCAAACCCTGGCCCACACCATACCCAGACCATAGGAAACTACAACAATGACATAATTAGGACTACACTACCTACCAATTCACTCACTATAGCCCATCTCAACATACGTAGTATTTGTAATAAAATTTCTCAAGTCCATGCCCTCCTAGATGTCAACCAATTCGACATCCTACGCCTATCAGAAACGTGGCTAAAACCTATCATTAAACACAACGAAATCTCCCCACCTGGGTATGACATCATTAGATTTGACCGCTCAACAAAAAAGGCGGGAGGTGTAGCAATTCTGTATAAAACACAGCTGCATATCAGCACTATAAATCTGAACCTTCCCCTAGTCAATAGTGCCGAAATAATTTGCTCTAAACTTCAATTCAACAAAAGTAAAGCTATATATATAATTTGTATATATCTTCCCCCAGGAAATAACATTAATGCTCTTGACTGCATCCTTAGTTGGCTCTCCACTAATCTCCCACAAGAAACATTAATCTTAGGTGACCTAAATATTAATTGGAATTCCTGTAATAATTCAAACCCCGCCTCCCACATAAACCTACATGGCTTCTCACAACTAATTACCTGCTCTACCAGAACTAATAAAATCAATAACAAGGACACCACTTTAGACTGGATACTTACTAACACCCCCCAACAAACCTATAAAACTGGCTCCCTTCTAGACGATCTAAGTGACCACTCTAACTTATATCATTAGACATAAAACCTAATTTTTCCAAACATATTCAGAACATTATGTTCAAAAAAGCAATTTAACTCAGAATGTTTTCAAACAGAACTGAAGCAATGTAATTGGTCTCCTCTAAAATTTCTCCCACTTAATGATGCAGTACAGTACTTCAATTCCACATTCTTATCTATCCTTGACCAGCACGCACCGATTCGCACTATCAGAACCAAAGCCAAACCAGCCCCCTGGCTGACCAACAACACTAGACAAAAAAATCATTATCAGAAACAAATCCTGGGCAAAATGGCGTACCACTAAGAACCTGGCCGACCGTCAAACCTTTAGAGAATGTAGAAACAGCACAAAAAAAGCCATCCTGACAGACAAAAAGAACTACTATCTTCATCTACAACAAACATCCAACAAGGAACCTAAAAAATTCTGGAGCAGCATTAATAATCTTCTATCCCCAGGCCAATCTATCACACCCGACCCACAAGACTCTAACCCAGACAATCCCACACAAACAGCTAATGCCTTCAATTCTTTCTTCACAAATACTATTCAAACTCTTGCTAGTCACCTGTCTCCTGATACCTCTAAGCTACTTCCATCTTCTGCAGATCCACCCCCCCCCATTTCATCTACTACCAATTTCTACTTCCTTTATCTCATCCTTACTCCAAAAACTTAAACCTGCCACCTCCTCCGCAGACAAACTTCCTGCTGAGTTCCTGCAAATAGGAGCTAAAGCCACTGCCTATCCCATTTCTATTCTGATAAACAGATCTATTAATGAAGGAACTATCCCTTCAATCTGGAAGATATCTCATATCATCCCACTACATAAAGGGGGAAACTCTAATGACTTCTCTAACTATCGTCCCATAGCACTACTATCCCCTATTGCTAAAATTATGGAAAAATGTATCCATAAACAACTACTAAACCACCTTCTACAAAACAACCTACTTGCTAATTGTCAGCATGGTTTTAGACCTTCCCACAGTACCACCACTGCACTGCTCTCATTTACAAACTCCATCAACTTTATTCGCAACAAAAATAGTCTTTCATCTGCACTCTTCATCGACTTATCTAAAGCCTTTGACATGGTTAACCACCAACAACTTTTGCACATTCTGAATTCTCTATCACTTGATCCTCCTTCCATATCTTGGTTTAAATCTTACCTAGAAAACCGACAGCAGGCGGTACTCTGGAAAAATTCACTATCTGATCATCTTCCCATCTCTCTAGGGGTGCCACAAGGCTCTATCTTAGGCCCACTTTTTTTTCCATCTTTATCAACGACCTGCAATCAGCTATCCTAAATACTATCTGTATTCAATATGCAGATGATTCTACTATAATCTGCACATCTACCTCTCAAACAGAAGTCCAGTCTCTTACCCAAAAAGCCTTTAATACTGTAGAACAATGGTTGTCTCATCGCTGCCTACTACTTAACCCCAAGAAAACTAAACTGCTTCTCTTCTCACCAACCCAAAAGCACATCCCCTTACACTTCACTATCAGTTCCAATAACGGTACTATCATTTCTCCTGACGCTACCACAAAATTATTAGGAATAACAATAGACAACAATCTAAACTTTGACAATCATATCAACACAACAATAAAATCAGTGAACAAAAAAATAGGAACCCTATACAGAATCAAACCCTTTCTTACTCCACTGGCAAGAACTACATTAGCTAGAACTCACCTAATCTCTAATTTACTCTATGCTTCCCCCATATGCACCAATCAAAAAACCTCAATAAACTAGTAACATCTTACAATAATATTGCTAGATTTGCTACAGGATCCCCTTTTAGAACCCATCACTGCCTGAACCTAAAACAACTAGGTTGGCTAGAACTTCCTAATCAGCTCGAACTTCAATAACTCATAATAGCCCACAAAACCCTTTACCAACCTACCAAAACTCCAATACTCTCTAGCCACATCGCACCTTATAATCAGAAACATCTACGCTCTTCAAACAAACTATTGATCAAAACAACCATATCCAATAACTCTGCAGGTGACTGCCTGTTCTCAAACTCTGTTGGAAAAATATGGAATAAACTACCCTCGGATATCTCATCTCTGACTTCTCTCCCACTTTTTAAAAGGAATCTAAAACTGTATCTCAATAAAAAATGGCTATGCCCCTGTAGTAACCCAGACTAACTCTGTTTCTTTTCTTGTCTTCTTCCCTATTTTTTCCCTACTATACCCTATAACTCAACAGGGGACTGCCTGTTCTCCAACTTTGTTGGAAAATATGGAATAAACAACCCTCGGATATCTCATCCCAGACTTCTCTCCCACTTTTTAAACGTTTCTAAACGGTACCTCAATAAAAATGGCTACGTCCTTGTACTAACTAGACTCGCTCTGTTTTCTTTACTTTTCTTCTTCCCTATTTTTTCTCCCTACACCCCTTTCAGCTTTTCTTTACCTCTCATTACACTTTAGCATTCTTCTTATAAAATTTATGTTTAGATTCTTTGTATTGTAATGATTATTGTGATATGCACATCACATAGGTTGTAGTGTATGTATTTTTTTGGTTTTAAGATTGTAATTTGCAATTTCCTAAAAAAAAAAAAAAAATACTACTTGGTTTGCTGTTAGCATTATATTTGCTATAACTTCTATTGTAATGCCTTCTTAAACCTTGTAATAATTACTGGAGCTTTTCTCCCTGGGCCTCTACTGAAAATGGACATATATCCAGACAGACTAGCCCGGTCAACAAATGTAAAATAAAATAAAAATAAATAAATAAAATAATATCTGAAAATGTAAAAATGTGAATGCTCTACAGCCTGCAGTTAGTTACTGCAGCAGACAGGCATTTTGTAAACATTGACAAACCAAAGGGTAAAACAGAAAACTGAAAATGTGAACAAGACACAGAAAAATATAAAAATGCTGAGTTACTAGAAAACTGAGAGGTGGAATAAGAGAGAACAGTGTCTGCACTGACAACATTTTGGATTTACAAAAGAAAGGGCTAGGGCAGGTATACAAGTTTCTTCTGTCACTGGCACCATAAAAATGCTTGAATAGGACATTTTCCCCAACTGATCTTGAGGATCAAAGCTCTAACTCCCTGAGATCGCATATTATCTAGGATAGGATAAAAAGAGAGGTTTGACTGGATGGATAAAGAAATCCCTTGAAGAGGAGGAAGATAATCCCATGCCATTTGTAACTTTTCTGAATGATTTCCAGAACCCAAGTATCTGAGATTATCTGCTGCCACAATGGGAAGCGAAAACTTAGACTTAGGATAGCACAGAATGCTAGGGTGGGGAGGGGAATACATGATGGGGCACACAGTCAGTAAATTTTTTAGATTGTCCTCACTTTGGGGAAGATGTACCAACATTTTTTTGAACCTTGCTGTGATGTTTTTTTTTTTGTTTTTTTTTGTTTCCTATCAAAGGAACCTGAATTGATAAGAAAAGTTTCTACTGTATTTGGCATAAGGTTTTGAAAAAAATTTAAGAAGACAGAAGGAACAGCTGCGGGCTGAGGAAAATCCACTTTTATTAAGTCATAATTTCTTTACTGGCATTTCTTTTTGCTCCCGCTGAAATAACTCACTCCATTCTGGTAAAGTATCAGAAAAAAATAACTCTAAGAGGGGAATCTGAAGAAAAACTTCACTGAGAATCTAATTTACCCCTCTTGTGACACAGGAACATGAGAAACAATCTCAATCTAATTCCTGTTCTTAAGACTGGGAATCGGAATCGGAGAGAGAGGGAAATGCTTTTATTTTAAAATTTAGATAAGACCCAGAAAGAAAAAAAGAGTGAAAGGCTTGACGTAAACCCTTAGAAAAATCCAGCAGATCTTCCCTATGTAAAACAGGAGAAGAAAAATCCCTAACTTTATGTTTTCTTTTCTTGGAAGGTCCACCTTCCCACTTCAGAACATAAGAGGAGACTACCCAACAACTGGTCCCTTCCCCAGGAATCGAGCTTTGCAGTGGGGCCTTGTCCTCTCTCTCCTCTGACACGAAATTCTGTTTTCCCTTGCCCACAGAGCTTCGCCAAAAAGCCTCAGATGGAGTATCCATCAATAAATCTTGAGTAGCAATACCACATGGATCAAGAAAAAGCAATGAGCAGTCCAAGGTACCTGAAATGGCCGCAGCTGATTGGTGACTGAGGTGAAGAAAAAAAATGACTTGAAAACTGAAGACTCCCTAAAACTTTTTTTTTTTTTGGATAAGGGATGGAAGAATCAAGGATCTCACAGCCTGGTCCACAGCTCTACTGAAAAAACGTCTGACAAACTGGTATTGAGAAACTAGACAGTGATACAAACTGTGAAGTACAAGTAAAAAGAAACAGTGCGGTCACCATGCAAAAGTATAAAAAAAATTACATTAATAAAATAAAGGATAAACAGATAAGCGTTTTTGGTATACACCTTCATCAAATCTGCTACCACATGATACAGTTACATAATTTAAACTAAACAACCAATCAATGTGAAGCTTTCAACTTCTGCCCCTTCAGAACAGGTTTAAGGGGGACACTTCCATTTAAGCCTAGTGGCTTATCAGCTTGCACATCTTCTATCCAATTTACTTCAGCTTTCTCAGTTTTATCTCCTCCTCTCATATTAAAATTAATGTTTGTAACACTATGAACTCAAAGTTATGTGTAGGATAAGCTTGTGTATTTTTTGCTAGGGCATTTGTTATATTCCCTTTTCGTATATTCCTAGCATGTTGAAGTATTATTTTTTTCTTTAAAACATCTATTAGCCTTGCCTACATACAAACATACACATTGTTTACATGTAGCAATATATATCAAATCTTTAGTATTACAATCAGTACATATATAAACAAAAAACAGTATTAAAAGTGGGATGTCCAAAAACATTTTCTTTCTTAATAAAACTATAAGCCTTACAATTTTTTAATGACAACCCCCAAAAATACTAGCACTATCCCATAGCTATATTTTTTTATAGGAAATAACACCATTTCTCACAAAAAAATAACATTTTGAATAGAATTTCCCTACAGGGAACTTTGACAAAAATTAACATTTTTAAGGTAATTTTTTTTTTTTTGGTTACAACCACTAAGAACTCCAATCCTATCCCTTAGCAGTAACTTCTGACAGAAAAACAAATGATTCCGCAAAATAGGTAAAATGGAAGGTATGCCCCAATGGGGTATTTATCTGACCACCTTTGAAGTGGTAGCTGACAGATGGCTCAAAGCCTTTGAAGGCAAGAAAGTTCTGAAGGCTTGACATCCTAACCACTGACTTTGTAAGTCTTCTCCTTGAGCTAATCAGCAATTATGGCACATCGAAGGTGCACTTAAGCTTGGGGACCTGGCTGGCTGTGACATCTTGGACAGGATATTATCCATATAGCTTAGACTACTTCAACAATCATCTAATGATGATCATCATACAGGAACACATCTTTTAGTCTCTATATAAAAAAGAAAGAGCTTCTATAACTATGTCAAGAATCTAAATGACAATGCTCAGATCTGCTCTGAGCTACAATAGAATGGCATTACATATACTGATTCCCAAGGATATTGCCAATATCCTGGCATATCAATTCAGTGCCAACTTCACTCCCCACCACCACCTAAAAGGCCTATCTCAATACCAGAAGATTGCCAAATTCCGATAATAATGGCCACACAGGTAAAAAACGCACTCTCCAAAGCTAAGAATACAGCATCCATGGGACCAGATGACAGCTGTGTATTACATGAACTATAAAATGAACTGGCACCTCACCCAAGTGTTATGTTTAATCATAGCCTCACCTCAAGCTTCGTGCCCACTGAGTGGCATACAGGTACAGTTATCCCACTCCTTGGAACCCAGGAACTACCGCCCCATCAGTCTGATGAGCCTGATCTGCAAGGCCATGGAACGTATTATCATGGAAGTTATAAACAAAAACACTGGCAACCTTCAAACACTGGACCCCACCCAGTTAGGGTTCGTGAAGGGCCGATCTTGTCTCCTGAACCTGATTGACTTCTTTGAATCAGTCTCCAGAGCCGTGGACGAGGGTAAGGTGGTCCACACAGCCTATCTGGACCTCGCCAAGGCCTTTGACACCATCCCCCACTCTGGAATCATAGATAGACTTACTAAGGTGGGCATTAATCCCTACGTCACTCGATGGGTTGCCAACTGGCTTACTGACAGAACCACCCACATTGTAAAAGTAGCCGACTCCAAATCCAGCTCCAGACAAATGACAAGTGGAATACCTCAGGGTTCAGTCCTGGGACCGTTCTTGTTTGGCATCTACTTCTCTGAAGTACAGGCCAACATTAAGGGACTCCAGCTAACAAAGTTCGCAGATGACTGCAAACTGAGAGCCATTACTGAATCCGCAAATGATGTGGATACTCTACAAAAGGGCCTTACATAAATAGATGCTTGGTGCCAGAGCCATGGGCTCAAGCTCAATGCCAAGAAATGTATAGTTATCCCCTTTGGGAAAAAACATGTACCCGTGAATTACCACATAGGTAGCAGTTCACTAAACACCGAAAGTGTGATAAGAGACTTAGGGACGCAGGTGGACAGTGGTCTCACCTTCGATAACCACATCGCCACAACAGTCAGGAAATCCTTCTATGTGGCATACCTCATCACTAAGGGCTTTTCATCCAGAAAAAAGGAGGTCATTGTCCCACTGTTCTCATCCCTCATTAGACCCATTATAGAATACAACACACTGTTTGGTATGTACCTCTCAAGACATCTGCAACAACTGGAAAGACCGCAGAAATACCTCACTAAAAGAGTCACAGGCCTACAGCAGATGCCCTACACTAACCGCCTTAAAAAACTCCAGCTATACTCTGTCACATATCGTCTACTCGGAGGCAGTCTCTGCTTAACATACAAGGCCATGTCAAACCCAGAGCTATTGGACATGCTACACTTAAAGAAATCCCAATCCCTCAGAGTCACACCCTCCAGGGATCTAAACCTTGTCATCACAATAAACAAAACATGCTGGAGGGATGGGTTCTTGACCCAGAGACTCCCCTGACTCTGAAATAGACTGCCCATACATGTCAAGCAGAACGCCTCTTTGGCCCTCTTCAAAAGGAACCTTGACAATTGAATGGCAGAAAGGAAATTCACCCTGGGGATCACGTTAGTCATCCTGCTAGACAGGCGTCCAGGGAAGTAAATAGTGTGGGAAGAAATAGCCAGGGAATTGTTATGACTAGGCTTGTACAGGCCCTAGGGCTGACAGCCTAGTACCAACCTATGAACCTAATGTCAGTCTGAGCTATTTCTAAGTGTTATATGTATAAAGTCTGGTCTATTAAAGGAGTTTTTGAGGAAGATTATCTAAAACCTCCAACATGTGCCATGTGAAATCAAGTCTAGAACAAACTTGCTTAAGGTTCATGACATTAGTGAGATCCTGAAGATCTAGCCTCAATGGGAAACCCTGAGGGACATTAGGGACTGTTGTGGTGGCACCTTTAGAGCAGATCTCCTGGATGACTTTAATGCCTGTCGCCCAGGTGTCATTTTCACTCTACAAAGAACTTTTTATTGTCAATGAAATAGTCTGCAAAAGAAGAAGAGACTGTCAAGAGCATCACAGTGATCACCACTTGTGATCAACAAGTGGTCTCCTTCATAGGTTTTCCACCAAGTCTTGGGAAGACTTCGCAAAGAAAATTTTACTCCAGGAGGGGAATTCCAGACTAGCCTGCTGAAGTTCATAGACATGCACAGAGATTTGGCAGGGCTACCTAAAGAAAAACCCTAATGGCCAACTGAATGACAGTTTCTGCAATATGCTGTCATTGACTGGGTAGGAAGGGACTGACAGCAGAAACATCATGGTTGTTAGGTAGCATGTGGGGGAAAAATATAAATATAGTGACTTTTTCAAAGCACAGTGAATAAGTCATCACAAAGGCTGTTCTGAGACTCCTTGAACCTAGAATCAGAGAATTCTGCCAGTTTTTCCTGACTCTAATCTAAAAGTAAAGACTGAACTTAGAAAAAGTAAGATAAGCAGTTTGAGGACCGGAGAAGTTACTGTGGTCTTTGGGACCTTTGCAGGACCAAAGAAATTACAGTGGAATATGCATGGGGATGCTTAAGAAAGGATGTCAGTCTACTCCTTCATGAGTTTTGCATAGGGTTTCAGCCTCCTTTAAAGGAGAGGAAGCAAAATTTGGATGCTTCCAGGCAGCTGGAATGGCATCCTTCAGGGCAAGTTCCATGCAAAGAACAATCCAGGATCCTTTGTCCCTCTTAGCCAAATACTGATTCAGTCTTTTTGTAGGTGATGGCAGATGTATTACAGGGAACTTCATAAGCCTGAGAATCTCTACAAAGAATGGGTTATCTGGAAGGAAGATAAAGAAATGGAAAATGTTATTATCCCAGTTAGTCTCAAAAATAAGGACCCTCAGGATCCTCAAAATCTCCCATACACCGAAAAATAAATGACAGTGAGTCAGTCCCTCCCCCAGTTTCAACAAGGGTTAAATTTGTGTTCATCCAATATCAGA
Organism: Protopterus annectens; assembly: GCF_019279795.1. Lineage (NCBI taxonomy): Eukaryota > Metazoa > Chordata > Ceratodontiformes > Protopteridae > Protopterus > Protopterus annectens. The sequence continues at coordinate 15,051,600 of NC_056730.1, forward strand.
CACAACAAGCAAACAACATGGGGTATTATGTATGGAGCAACACCCTTCTGGTGTCCAGGTGGCACATTCTGGAGATGATAATAGGTCCTAAAATGCCTGCAATGAGCCATGCCCTAGCATCAAACTCTGTTCTTAAAAGAGCCCACAAAGTTATAGCTGGAATGTCTAACACTGCAGGTGTCCCTATGGGCCTTCCACCAGGCAGCAGAAGACCCACTGAAATCTCTGGTACAGCTGACAGCTTCCTTTAGCACATGGGATGCAAGAGGAGGGCACTCCTCAGTCCTGATTTGTGTCCTCCAAGCCTTCACTGGACAACTCAGTAGTTTAGTTTAGATGTGTAGGCTAATCATGGTGTTGATTCATCCACCTGAGAATGGGCACAGCAGTGCTGGAACTCTATACGTCATTGAGCAAAGCTAGTTGCCCAAGGATACCACTCTTAGTCCTCCCAGCAATGGCAGCAAACAACTGTCACAACCTCAATTCCTCAGCAATATGGAAAAAGCAGAAAGCATATGAAGGGTTGGAGGCTGTTACAGGGAACATCTCTGAATAAAATGACTTTGGCAAATGTCTTCTAACCAGTCCTACTCTGGCCTGGATAATACACTGGATCATTCAGCCAGTCCATATGCTGGCCAACTTCTAAGAATGCCCCTTATATCATGTAAGACAGGTCACCATTCTTCTTCATATGGCAGGATTGAAGCAGTGACACTCGTACTAATCCTTAACATTCTGTTGCACCTTCCAAGCAATGAAAGCAATACCAACACAATTTGTGGTCAGTTATTTGACAAACAAGTGAACGTTTTGATGGTTTGTACTTTTTAGGCACTAAAAGTTGGAATTTGCAATGACGTAAATTAGGTCTGATATCCAAACTCTATGACCAGTGGGGAAAAAACTGGGATGTACAGTACCTGATTGTGCTTCTTTTCTAATCCAGTACATAGAATCATTACATGCACCATCAGGAGGCATCTGCTTCTGAGTACGGGAGATAAACATTGAGAACTGGGCCAAATACGGGACACCAAAAGAGGAAATTCTAACAATTATCCCTTTCTGAAGGGCTTTAAAGTCAGATCACGCTGCTGCAGAGTTCAGGAGCAGACCTCTCAACTGTCCCTATTTTTGGAAGAATGCTACTACTTACAGGCTTAATTTAGGATGTCCCTATTTTTGTAGGTATGTCCTTATTTTCAGGCATGATTTATCCCTTCACACAATTTTCTGAATTCCTCATATCATGTCACTTCTGATGATGCCTAAGACACAGAAAACCACACTAAATGACAAACATCTAGTGACGACAATAATTTAAAGACACATATATTGCAACTTTTTCTGAAGCAAAAAATTTTACAATACAGTTTATTAAAGTCTACAAAAGTTACACTGTTTCAGATAATGTGCTTATATTTTCCATCATTTTTGTCACTGTTTTTTAAATGCGTTTCTAAGTAGTACTCCACATTCCTACTGGAAGCAGGAAGAATTATGTCCTATTTGGTATTCAACTTTTATGGTAATTAGATGTCCAGATTTTTAGCTGGATGCATACCTCTCAACCATACTTAATTTCTCATTTTTTTTTACCGGTTTTGAGGTCCAAATAATGGGGTGCCATGATTCCCGATTGGCACCCCTTAATTTCCGAATTTCCCGGCTTTTGTTTTTTAAAAAATTTTTTCTGCCTTTTTTGGGCTGACATCATCACATGCAGAGGCATGCGCAATGAAGTAGCTCCGTGAACAGTCTGTCGGAATTGGCTGAGGGCTCGACGGGATTTCAATGTACTTTCTGGCCAGCAAACACACAGCATGTGAGCATTTCCCGCTCCAGATAAGGAATTTGCGACCCATTTAGTTGAATACAGACAGTGTGATGACTGATGAGCAATTTGATTCTTCTTCTTACTAGGACGGCAAGTGGGTGACCCTTCTACTTGAATGAATACAGTGTGTGGCTGGTTCTTTTCTGCCGCAACAGTTTAGTTACTGCATTTGCTGGTTCTTTTCTGCTGCAACCATTTAGTTACTGCATTTGCTGGTTCTTTTCTGCCACGACTGTTTAGTTACTGCAGTGTTTGAATGTGCGCGCACATGTATGTGTATATGGACATGTGACTGTATGTCTAAGTGCACACTTGCATATTCTTTCTACTTCTTCATGAAACTTATTTATACAAACTTCATGCTACATTTTAATAAAGTCTACCCATGGTGGTGGTGCTGCAGTAGCATTGTCGCCTCACAGTAAGATGCTGTCTGGTTCGATTCTCAGCTACAGCGTCTTCTGCGTGAAGACATGCGTGAATGGGCATACCTTCGTTGAAGGTTGTGCGTCAGGGCTGGTAACTCGGCACGTAAAAATCAACTACCAATCATTAGCGGACCGGAGTTCCGCTGTGGCGACCCCTAACTGGGAAAAGCCGAAAGACACAAACAAACTCTAGTTCTAGTCCTTGTGGCTTTGGTGGTATATTTGTAGCTCCATTTCTGAAGTTGGTGAATTTGCATTACCATAACAATATGCTGCAGCTTCCTTGCTTACATCCCATAAGCAGATCTTAAAATAAGTTAAACAAATGCTTTATGTATCTATTCGAATTTCAAACAGAAACTTTGAGATGTATTTGATTGCTCTGCAGCTGACTATATGACTGCAAAGCACCAAATGCCAAAATGTAGATTTTTATTTCTTTAAACTCCATAAAGGGTACAGAATTAAAAACATGGGAAACATTTAAAACAATGACCACTCACTGCATATTGAAGGAATGCATAATTCACTTTAATCACTTCATGAATTTTCCTTTTTTGATTTGCAGGATTGAGCTATCAACAGCTTGCACTAATGTTCATTCTCAATTAAGGGCTTTCTAGGTATTCTCAATGGAAATAACTTCTTCCAAAAGTTGTAGAAAGTTGCCCTTCTTAAATCATCTGCTTTTGGTTGGACACTTGCTGGATTAAAGGCAGATTGCCCCTGAGCCTACTGAAACAAATACCAAGATACACAGAGACCAATGCGAATACTTTATTTGTATTACACCACACACTGCTATGTTTGTACCATCTAAGCAGTATCATAAATGATTACATGAAAGAGTGTAAAGGGAATCCTCAGTTAGCTGGACATACCCTAGTAGAGTAACCACCAGTTCTGACTGACATCCCAGAATGCCCTTTCTTCCTAGCATGATATAACAGACCATAGATAATTGCAGACAAGGGTATTACTAGCATGCGAGTCCTTGGTGACCTGTACAGCCCCATGATGGGCCTGTAGCCACCAGCACCACCGGTTGGCTTGCCCAGCCACTAAGCCAAGTGATATCCTAGAGTGCCTTCTTTTCCAAGGATGACAATTCCACCAATAAAGAGTGAAGTACTGCTTGATAACCCCAACATGCCCACTGTTAGACTGCCCCAGGAAAGGCATAAAAAGGAGGCAGAAGGCTGCACTGTGACTACCCCTACAAAAATGGGAGAGCAGGGTGGGAAAGACACCATTACCATCCTGCTAGATTTGACACCTAACTCACACTGCCTCCAGGACCAGTAAGCAGCTGACACATCCGCTTCTGCTCTTGTCCCATTAGCCTGCTCAAAACAAACACCATGACACATGAAGGCCTATGTGACCAAATTATTTGTATGACACCATACACTGTCTGTACCACAAACAGGGAATGTGATTTTTTAATGCCAACCTGCAGTCAAAATAGGCTGTCAGCTAAGCAATTTTGTCTACTGGGAATATGCTTGACATTGAAACTCTTAACCAGTAATGTATGAAGGCTCCCACCTTCAGTAAAATTTTTGACTTTGTGAATCACATACATATTCAGAGACACTGCAAATAAGAAATAGAAATCAGGCTTCCAACACCTCTCTTAATCTGATTTTATTGGCTATGAAAATTTTCTGATGGTCTCCCTGCATGACTGACCCTAAGTTATGATGATTTTAAAGCTAAAAAGTATCATCAGATTATGCCCAAGTAAGAGTTTCATTATAAAGGGATCTTCCATACCAGAAGTAGAGGAGTGGACAGCATATTCCTGGCACATGCCATTAGGCATGTTAATGCTTTATTTTAACCCAAAATTACATCTCCCAGTGCTAGAAATTGTCATCAGTGTAATGCACTGCTGTGTACTGAAGAGTTCACTGTCGCCACATAGGCACTTTATTCCTCAAGGGCAACAGGCACTTTATTTGCAGATGAAACAATGAAATATAAAGTTGTTTGCTAGCAGCAACCTCTTCATTAGTTACAGATCTCTTTAATGTGGAATTATTTAGATGACTATTACTTCTGCAGATATTGAGCATATTTGCTGATACTGGTGGACTGTAGAAGTCTGAGTAGACTTTTATGATGGAAATGTTCTGAACTGGGATGTTTTGACATTACTGGTTCATGCAGTTTGTTTCATTGTTTACCTACAAAATGTTCAAAACAATAAATTAAAAACACCCTCTAACAACTATATTGCATTATACAAGGAATATAATTTAATACAATCAGGAAGGTGTATCAAAGAACACATGTATGTTTAATGTGCAAGGGGAGTATGATTTGAAAACAGCCCAAAGGTAATCTTTATCTGCCACTGGCCAGATGCATTTTCTTTGAATGTGGGTTCCAAGGGCAGATAAGTTTTAATGCCAAGTCTATTTTCATTGTGAGACTGCATTGCTTTGTTTAGCAGATGTCCATTAGTGTTTGTGCTGTAAAATGTAAAATAAAACTTTTAAATGAAATCCAAATCATTGTAGAAGTAAAGCAGTACGCACATTACAGTGTTTATGGTACATGCGAACACAAATTTACCAACTTTCTAAGCATATAAGAGCAATATTTAAAACCTGTCCATATTTTTTGACCTTTCTCCCCTCATTATTTAAAGCTTTGTCCAGATTTATTGCACTAAGAGGCGGAGAGCTATGCGTTGTATACAGAGTTCTGCAAGGCTTTCCTTCTGTTCACATGGGATTTCACCAAGGTACCTAGTTTCCTTCCACTTCAAAAGCTTTGCTGACAGGTGAGTGAGTGATCCTGTAGATTTCCCGTACATTTATATATGATGTACCATGTTCCACTACACTGTTTGATTTATACTTACTTTCACAGGGATACTTTGCAGCAACTTGGAACTTTGAACAGGACAAAATTGATATTGAAAAATAAATAAATTAATATAAAATCTTAAACAGCCAGTTTCACTGACATAGAGGGATGAAAACCTGCCAATGACCAGAGTATGATGATCATCTCTGGTCATGACTGAGATAGCAGGGGAACATGTGCATACCCACTGGGGGGGGGGGGGTTGTTTGAGGTGAGTTGGGACACAGCTGGTTACAAAAGGGTGCAATCCTTCAGAAGAGGGGCAGCAATGTAAATGCATGGTCTGGGGGCAGGTGTGCTAGGTTCACAGGTTCCCTAATCAACCACCTGATGGTATAATTTAAACAATGTTTTGCAGAAATATGTATTCGCATACAGATTGCAATGTGAGCCCCCAACAGTGTACCTACCACACTAACCTCCACCCAGATGCATTTCTTTAGCCACTGGCAGTTTTACATCAAAACACAGCAGAAATATATATTAAAACTATGGGTTTATATCACTTAAACATTTAATTCACCTAACCTTTTACTCATCAACCACTATATGCCGAACCTCATTTCAGCGATCCACAAAATCTTTCCCAGGGTAATGAACCACTTGACTAAAGGCACACTGGAACACAAACTGCACAAAATCAAACCCACCCAAATGGAGGGGACTGTGCCCCAACCCCCCCACAATTATATATACCAACTCTGTGACCTCAGTACGGTGGGGAAAGGGCAAAGTTGTGGTGTTGGCCTAGTGCTTCCTTACTCCGGGAAAGATGTTATTGATCGCTGAAATGAGATTCAACATATAGTGGTCAATGAATAAAGGTTCAATGAATTAAATGTTCGATTAAGTTATACAGACCCTAAAACTACATACCATAGCTGTTGTTCTTCAAGAGGGCCCTCGGAAATAATACTTGGGATCTCATTCCTGAAAACCTTCTTGCAGTAGGCTTTTAATCATCTGAAATGCATATGCTTAGGTCACAAACTCTCTCTGCTGGTGAACAACACCTACCAGACAAGGATATATACCTATACACTGTAAAACTTACAGAAGGGACCATCCAACAACAGCAGCAGGAAGGCAAATAAGCATTCACTAGAGAAGACCCCATCAAAAATTAGTTAATATCATGTGGAAAACAGCAAGGAAAAATCAAGCAGTAAATCTGTCACCTCCCAAAAGCAGCAGAAGATAGGCCAAGAAGTCAAAGCACAAAAATTTAAATTCTGTACTACAGAACTGCCAAAGGTCAGCTCACATCCTGAAATGCATCTCTGAGCAAAACTTGTCAGTGAAGATATGCAATGAGTACCAAGTGAGTGGTCACAACACAAATGTCTTTAATGGGCATACTTGTTTGTTTGAAAAAGGCAATATGAACCCCACCCCACCTCACTGCAATGACTTATCCCACACTGCATAAAACAAAGCAGCTAACAATCCAGTTGAATACTCGCTGCTTGGCAACTGTCAATATTTCCAACAGTGGGACAAAAAAAACAAAAAAAAAAAAAAACAGTAAAAGTACAGTTGTGCAAGTAAACTTTCCATAACACAGATGTTTGAATGATCACTGCTGCAGTGGCCTTAGCTATATTAGTAATATCCTACCAAGGATAGGATAGCCAACCAGCCAGCTTCGGGACACTATCCACATGCCCAAACTGTCAGGCCACTCGAGCTGAACTGACTAAAAGATAAACCTGGGCATCAAGGCCTTCAGAACATTACTGCCAACAGAGAGGAAGGCTGAGCCCTGAAAGGACAAAGCTAAAAAAAAAATTCACCCTAGCATAAATAACACACTAAAAAAACAAAGGGGATGGAATGAGGGAACGGCTACTGCAGCAATGATCATTTGAGCATCTACTTTTAAGGCAAGTTCACTTACACACCTATATTATGTTCATCATACTGATGATCACTGTTGGCAGTATCCTTGGTAATATGGGTAGATTACTATAGCTCACTACATTTGGAAGATGAAAGGAGAAGAATCCTGGAGACCCTAAAGAATGGTCCTTGCAGCTCCTGATCTGGACCCTGAGAAGGAATCAAGCTTATAGTGCTTTACTTTGTAAAAGTATGCGCAGAGGACCAAATTGCAGCTTATAGAATACTTCCAGAATCCAACCCTTTTTAAAAATTCACAGATGAAGCAAAGGCCTTGATAGAGTGGGCCCTGATCACATCTGGAATAGTTTTGTTGTGCTCAGTATAACAAAAGATGATAGCCTTAGACACCATTTTGAAACAGTCTATTTTGACACAGGTTTTCCCCTCTTACCTTCACAAGAAATGAACATGAGATCCAAAGACGTGAAATATTTAGTTCTGTCAAGAAAGTACCCCATAACACTGAATATAGTTAAGACAGCTGTAATAGCAGCAAATGAAAAAAATCAGAAGTAGCTGAGAAATGACAGAGAAGGGAAAATTGTGGAACAAGCTAACAGCTTCAGGTATATGGGTGGGGTGGTTGAGAAAAAGGAAGCCACAATAAGGAGGTCAAGGCTAGAATCAGAGGGGCTGCAGCCATCTGGCACAAGGCGTCAGGGAAGTGTCGTATAGAAATTTGGGCAGTTAAGGCAGAGCAGTTGAAGAAACTAGAAGTGATGGAAAAGAAGTGCCTGAGATGAGTGGTATGCAGTGAGTACCGAGTGACTGGTTACAAGACAAATGTCTTTAATGGGCATACTTGTTTGTTTGAAAAAGGCAATGTGAACCCACCTCAATGAAGGATACACACTGAGACAGAAGAAGAAATGAGGACATCAGTGCAGAAGCCAAAGTAGCTACAATGCAGAAAAGGTCAAAGAGGACAGATTATACTAATTTAGGCACATGTACAGAAAAGCAGAAGGTGATTTGGTGAAGATGATGTGGGAGAAACAGGAAGAAGGCAAGAGGAAACAAGGGCATCCAGCAAAGAGATGGATGGACTGTGTGACGGAAGACCTGCGACTGTCAGGCATGAGTAGAAGGAAGGATAGTGGCACTGAATACACAGAGATGGCGATAGTTGACAAAAACATGCCAACCCCATGTAGATAATGGGAAAAAGGAGGTTGATGATAACAAGTACCTGAGTTGACTGCGGACATCCAAAGTATGGACTATCAATTTTCCCTTACTTTTGTGTTAAGGAAGGAAAATGGGGATATGGATAGTTTGGCTTAAAGTAAGTTCAAATACCACTTTAGGCATAAAAGGAGGATTATTTCTCAGAGAAACCTTGTCCCCATGGAAAATAAGAGAGGGTTGACTCTCCATAAGAGCTTTCAACACAGACACCTTTCCTGAAGAGGTCATAGCAATCAGTAAAACTGTTTCATGTTAAGAACCTCATGTCAGCCAGGTTGGCTGGTTCAAATGGAGCAACTGTTTCTCTAACACAAAATTAAAATCCCAAGGAGGAGCCATTAGTTTTCTTGGATGGCTCTTATGCAAAATCCCTTTCAAAAACATTTTGACATGAGAATGCATTGAAAGGGGAGGAACCACGGGCAGAAGTGCCCGAACAACCACAATCTGTCTTCTGTAACCAAATTCAAGTGTAACTTGGACAACTGGGCAATTGGATAGAGAACAGGAAATCCATCCCTAGTTTGGCACCTATGTCTCTAATGGACACAGGCAGCCTGTAAATGGTTCATCTCCCAGGCTCCTGTTTATAAATGTTTCACCTCCCAAGCCCCTGCTTACATTCATCAAGGGAATCAGAACTTGTCAGTGATTTGGGATGCATGGCTAGGCTTAAAAAAGTCCTTGTGGTTGTTAGCTTAGTTAACACCTATGAACCTAAGTCAGGGAAAGCAACAGGCAAAGATGAGGTCACAGTAGACATGATAAATATGCTGGGTGAGACAGGAGAGAAATGGCACCTCAGGGTACTCATAACATTATGGACAGAAAAGTGTATCCCAGACGACTGGAGAATAAGCATACTAGTGCCAGTGTTAAAGAAAAAAAGGGACACTTAAAACTGTTGGCAGTACAGAGGTACCAAACTCCTGCTGCACTGCATGAAAGTTCTAGACAGGGTGAATGATAAACAAGTATGAAGAGTAGTAGAAAGTAAGAAATGAGATCAGTATGTAGCACAAATGACCCGAAGTTTGCAGTGAGACCAACAGTTGAGAAGAAGCTAGAGATAAGGAAAGAGTCCAACTGGCCATTCCTGGACTTGAAGAAAGCATATAACATGGTCCCAAGAAAGCTGATTTGGGCAGTCCTGTGGTGGTTCGAGTCTCACAGAGGGGTTCCCAGTGGGAGTGAGTGTGTACCAGGGTTCAGCTCTGAGCCCACTGCTGTTCATGCTGGCGATGGACTACATTAGCAAACAGGGTGAAGGGGATAGATCAACAAAACTGCTGTATGCAGATGATGTGGCATTACAGGCAGACTCTGAGAAGAACTTCAGCAAAGGACAGGGAATGAAATGCAAAACTTAAGGCACATGGGATGAAACTGAGTAGATACGGTTGTAATGGCAGCAAAGAGGAGAACTCAGAAGAAGTTGAGAAATGAGACAGAAGGGGAAAAAAAATGGAAAAGGTTAACAGCTTCAGGCATCTGGGAGGGGTGGATGAGGAGAAGGGAAGTCTGAATTGGAACCTGTGCACTGAGAGAGAGCCTTACAAGACTTTCTGCAAATATATAGAGCTGAGTATATTTTTCTGTATTATTCTGTATTATAGAGCTAAATTGTTGCTTAGATATCTGTTGTCTTACTGTTCTGCAAATATACACAGATCAGTATACATTTTTCTGGTTTTATGAATTTGCACTGTGATTCCTCACATCTCTGTTGAAACGGTCTTTCCCACCCCCACCCCCCCTCCCTGTTCTTGGTTGTAGTTTAAATTTGGTGGCTTTTGCAGTGCCTGCCCCACTGTAGATTTGATCTAGGACACTCCCCCAGTCCATCTCTTTACCGCATTCTACCTAATAAACCCTTTCTGCACTTGCTTTTAGTCCTTTTTAATTTAATTACATTTTTTCAAACTGTGTGTGGACTAATATTGCTACATACTCAAGTGTGCCAGCTTGCACTGCATGTGAATTGTTTTTACTACTGCTTTTGCTACTTTTCTGAAAAAAAAAAAAATTGTAAGCCTGTTTCCTACCTTTCCTGTAATTAGTGTTCCAGATACAGATTTGCTGTATCCAGGACTGTTTGTAAGCTTCTGAGCCCCCCAAGCCTTTCTGTGTTGGAGGGAAGCCTTCTAGCTTATCAGTGGGAGTGGTAAGCATTAGGTAACCTGTCTACCACATAAGGAGTGGTTCTGGCCCAGAATTTGTAGTTATTGGCCGTTTGGCGGTCTTCCATCTCTCTCAACTTTCTGATTTGAAGGCCTGCATTTGCACTTGTTTCTGTCCTGTAACTCCTGGGCCCATCTCATTCGCTCACTCAAAAAAAAAAAAAAAATGTATCTGCTTTTACTGTATTTGTGTTTCTTCCTACTTTATTTTGCTTTTGCGTCATCTTAATAGTACTCCATTGTATTTATTACTGCTTGGTGTAACTCATTCTAAGCCTTTTAGTTTAAGCACTTGGGCTTCAAACCAGTTGTTTTACATTAAGAAGGTTTGTGGTCTGCACTGTAGTGGCAGAACAGGTAGCTTACATCCTTCTAAGTTGGGAACTGCTGATTGAGGGCTCAGTGTCTGTTATTCTAAAAGTGTATTAGTTCTGGTTTAAGCACTTGGGCTTCAGGCCAGTTATTTTACATTAAGAAGGTTCGTGGTCTGCACTCTTGTGGGAGGAGAGGCTGGACTCTGCCATTCTGAGCTGGGAATTTCTGGTTAAAGGCTTATAGTGCCTGCATATTTGAACTGTTTCTTACTGAAATTGGTACACCTTGTTTGCTGTAGCATAGACTAGATCCAGGCCTGCTGAATCTAGCTTTGTTTGTATGCTTGTTGTTTCTTTGCTTGTTATTTCCCTGAAATGCTAATTCCACCTAAAAACATGGCTTTTCAGTGCTTCTGTGGATCCCTAGTGATATCTGCATTGCTTACTGTACTTATTTCCTTGTTTCACTTCAAAGAAAGTTACTGTTTGTCGTTTTAAGTTACCTCTAACACATTGCATTTAAGTTACCTGGCACTTGCTCACTAAAGCAATTATATAAGTCAGCACTAAAAAATTAAAAGCACTACACCCTCACAAACTCCCCTTGAGTACCTTGTTCCCCCATTGGCCCTTTTTTCAGTTATAAAGGAATTCCCAATACTATTCTAGCATGTCCAAAGGTCAGTTGCCAATCTCCTCTCCGGTCCAGCTGGTGAATCTGGGAATCTTGAGGCAATGTTACAACTGCCTCATGTACACAGACAACCCTCTCCTCCTCCCAACAAATTCCAACACATGTCAGAGATGCAACCATATAGCCAAACTGGAGGCTAAGCTCTCTCAACTCAGTACTGGCATAACCAGTCAGGAGGAGAAGGAAACCACACTCACTACAATTCCAGTCTCACATAGACCTACCACGACAGCAAACCAAACACATAAACACACAAAAACATACTCGGAGGCTCTAAATAAAAATCTGCCTAAGCAGCAGAGACCTCCAAAGCAGACACCCAAGCAACCGCTACCCCAAAACAAAACGCATGCAACACAAAGCTTACAAAGCCAGTGTGCCGAACAGTCACAGCCCTTAAGGCTAAACAACACACCTGATACACTTGTAATAGGTGACTCTATCGTCAGGCACACTGACGTCCCACTCACCAGGCTGAACAAGGAGAAGGTCAAGGTGAGCTGCCTGTCAGGCGCTAGGATCCGCCACATAACACAAGCACTCAGGTCACTCCAAGGCAAGTACAAATATGACTCGGTCATTGTCCATGCTGGTGTGAATGACCTGAGACGTACCTCCCTGGACTACATGAAAAGAGACATAGAGGAGCTCTCTGAGCATGTAGCCCAGCCGGTATGACCCTGACCTTGAGTAGCATCTTACCCTCACCAAGAATGATGCCACAATATGAAGACAAGATGATCAATTTCAACAATTGGCTTAAGTATTGGTGTCATTCAAAGGGGATCCAATGCCGGTCAGCCTGGGATGACATGCTCGACAAGCCACGATGCTTCGCTAGGGACGGCTTGCACCTGTCACCCCTGGGCTTTCGGATATTGGCAAAGGCTCTTGCTTCCCCCATAGTGCCTTTTTTAGGCAAGGCTCAAAAGACAAACCCACCTCCATAGGTATCACAAGGGATAAGAAACTAAGAGTAATGCTACTCAACGCCAGAAGTCTAAACCTGGGGCTCCCTTCACTCTGGAATAAAATCCCAGTACAGGTTAGGCAAATTCCCTCGGACTCTCTTCAAGAGGAATCTTGATGAGTGGATGGGAGATCGTAGGTTTACCCCGGGTATCACTTCTGTGTCACTGTTAGACAGAGGCACAGTATACTAACCTCGAAAAAGGGCATAGCAAAATTAATTTAAAATGGGTGGCGAAAGCCAAACACACTCTGGCTAGGCTTATAAATGCCCTAGGGCAGATAGCCTAGTATGAACCTATGAACCTATGAATGAGGATGTCAAAGCTAGAATCAGAGGGGCTGCAGCCAACTGGCCCAGAATGTCAGGTGTAGTATAGGACAGAAAAACGCCAAGGAAGCTGGTGTACAAAACAGTGGTGCGACCAATGCGACTGTATGGTGCAGAATTTCTGTAGCAAAAGCAGAGAAGTGATAGAGATGAAGTGCCTGAAAGGGGTAGTAGAATGCACATTCTGGGACAGATGAAGAAATAAAGACATATGAGCAGAAGCCAAAGTAGTTCTAATTGCAGAAAAGGTCAAACATAACAGATTACAGTGGTTCATACACGTGTAATAAAGGAGAATACAATCTGGTGAAGAGGATTTGTGACACATAGGAAGAAGCCAAGAGGAAACAAGGGCATCCAGCAAAGAGGTGGATGGACTGCGTTAGAGAAGATCACCGGCAGTCAAGCATGAGAGACGAAGAAGGCAGGAGAGTGACACTGAGTAGAGAGACAGATGTGACAGTTGACACGACACCCCGAACCCATGTAGAAAATGGTAAAAAGGGAGTTGATGATGATGATAGTGATGAAAGTACCACAGCCACATAGATTATTCACCTGCAGCACAATGGTCTTTGTGTCAGTCAGGGACTTGAGCATATAAAATTACACATTACTTGGCCAAAAAAGGAGGACTACAATGGCTCTTACCCTTTCTTGCTAGAATATGGCTGGCCGGCATAAAATGAAGGTGAATGGTGGTAGCACATACAGGAACATTCCTCTCAACATCAAGTTAACAGAAGGTACACTGTCTTTTGCTGTGGCAACCAGAATCTGAGAGAGGGGGATAATGTTTTCTTCTGTGACAAACAAGTCAAATTCTGAGTAGTGTCTTTCTCAGAAGAGACTCTGTACATAAGAGTCAGGCTTGCAAAATTATTTATGGGCTTTGGTGAGATTTGGTTGGGTCACAAGTAGAGTCATGGCCTTTCACGTCCAGCATCATCTGAGGTTAGAAGTTGCATCCAAGTCTTTGCTGGTTATGCTGTGTTCCAAGACAGGTTTAACAAAAATAAAAAAAACAAAGAAGATTCTCCCTTCTGCAAACATTCATGGATATCTTCTAGATTCTGACACTTCTATGAACATCATAGGCTTACATTTTCATACTATCATCCCAATGATACAGTATATAAAGCAGCCAATCTCATCACTTCCTGCACAGAGTAGACAACTACAGTTAATCAGTTAATTACTACCGCATAAACCAGAAATTCAGTCTCAATTTATTCATCCCAAATGCATAGAAAAACTACATTACATAATCGAATGGAGCAGTGGTGCAGAGGTTTATGTTTTTGCCTCACAGCAAGAGGTTCTCAAGTTCAATTCTCAGCTGGGGTGCCTTCTGTGTGAAGTCTGCATGTCCTCCCTGAATTCATGTGGGTTTCCTCCAGGTGCTCCGATTTCCTTCCACATTACAAAGATGTGTGTTTGGAGCATTTCTCCCCAAGCCTCCTCTGAAAACTGTCTCATTCCAAGTTGGACTTTCCCGGTAAACAAATGTTAAATAAAAATAAATAAATAAATAATCTTCAGACAGACAGCATTTACACAGTCTCACCCTCCCCTAGTACAAAAGGAGCCCACTCTCTCTCTCACACACACACACACAGACACACACACACACACACAGAGCAGCTGTACATCAGGACAGCAACAAATGAGGAATACCAGCTTCCATATGATGCTGCTTTTATCCATGCCTACAGTTTTGTCACACTGCATGGTGCAAGCATGAGGAACTGATCTGACAGTCAATACCTAGAAAAGAAACTTACATAATTTATTTAATTCCTTCTTTATCAGGTTAGCCCCACTAGGCTAGTACCCTCTTTTTACAGAAGAACTTGAGATGGCATTTATACTACTACATAAAAATTGGCCAGGGCATCAGGGAAAGCACAGTTGTGTACACTTACCATAAATGTAGATGTTCGAGTGTATTCACTGTTGCAGTCATCACATTTGGGTTATCTGCGTGCAGGTAGCCCTCAGCCGGCCTGAATACCAGAGTCTTCAGATTTCTGCATCGGATGCTGTCGCTTCTTCCTTGACACCAGGTCATCAGGGGTATAAAACATGCAGCCAACGCCATTATATCAGTTTCTCTTGCCCCAGATGTCAGGTGCCCCCATAATAGGAAGCAATTAAATGGTATGGTAAAACCACCATCAAAAAGCAAATACACAAGAAAAAATAGACATGCCAACTATGAAAGGTAAAGCCAAGAGAAGTCAGGGGGCTGGAGGGAGGGTAACCAGGACTGCAACAGTGAATACACTCGGACATCCATATTTACGGTAAGTGTACACAATTGTACTATGTTCTTCGTGTTTCACTGTTGCAGTCATCACATTTGGGTTGATTCCCAAAGCTAAGGAAGGGAGGAGGAAGTCAAAAAGCATTAGGGCCAGCTATTAATCCCTGAAAGACTGCAGTGGCAAATCCAGCTCTGGATTTAGAAAAGATAAGCAAGTGGTAATGCTTGGTAAAGCTATGTAGAGAGCTCCAGGTAGCAGCTTCTAGGATGACCCTGGTAGGGACCCCTCTGAGAAATGCTGCAGAGGTAGATGTAGCCCTGGTGGAATGTGATCTTATCCACTGTGGGGTAGGTTTTCCATGGTGCTTGTAGCATAAATAAATGCAATGGGCTATCTATTTGGAAATGGTTTGCTTTGAAATGGCATTCCCCTTCTGCCCCTGCAGCAAAGCTAACTAGCAGTTGCTCAGATTTTCTGGTAGGCTTAGTCCTGTCCAAATAGAATCTAAGTTGTCTGTGCATGTCCAGAGAGTGCAGTATTCATTCCCCCTTTGTTTTTTGGATTAGGGAAAAAAGTAGGCAAATTAATGGACTGATTTAGGGCCACAGAAGACACCATCTTGGGCATAAAGGAAGGGTTAGTCCTGAGGGAAACCCTGTCTGCATGGAAGATAACAAAGGGTTCCACTGCCATGAGGGCCTGTAATTCAGACACTCTTCTTGCTGAAGTGATGGGCTAGAAGGAAGGTTGTTTTCCAAGAAAGGAATTTCAACTCAGCTGTAGCCGCTGGTTCAAAGGGGGGAAGAGTGAGCTTTTCCAATACAAAGTTAAGGTACCAGGCTGGAGTGGGAGCTCTCCTGGGGGGTCTTAAATTTTTGGCCCATCTAAGGAATTGCTTTAGCAAGGGGTGAAAGAAAATGGGTGGCTCTGTATTACAATGTGCTGAAATGGCAGAGGCATGAATTTTAATTGACGAGAAGGACAGGCCCCTGTGGAGCATTTCTGTTAAGTACTGCAGAATCTGAGGTAAGCTGGGTACCGTTGTGCCCATCCCCTGAGTCAGGCTCCAGGAACAGTATCTTTTCCACTTTTCAGCATAGGATTTTCTAGTACTAGGCCTCCTTGTTAGGATTTTCTAGTACGAGGCCTCCTTGCCTCCAGAATGACATCAAGTACCTGCTTACTGAGGGATGCTAAGGGATAGGCTCAAGGAATTAGCTGATTTTTTTTGACTTGATATGCAGGTGCATCTGTTTTGGGTTCCATTTGCCCTGAATGCGCTGCCCTGCCATGTGAGCCCCCCATGCATAGTCTGATGCGTCTGTTGTGAGGGTTTGGGCGGCAGGGGGTAGAGTGAAAGGGAGTCCCTTGTTGTGGTAGCAGGCCTCTGCCCACCAAAGGAACTCTGTCTTTATACAAGGAATGATAGAAATCATTGTTTCCAGGTCCTGAGAATGTTGACACCACAGGCTTTTTAGAAACCACTGGAGTTTCCTCATATGCAGTCTTGCATATGGAATTAGTAAAATGCAAGAGGCCATGAACCCCAGGGCTTGCAGTATTTTCCTTGCAGATAGCTGGGTCTTCGTGGCCAATAGTTTGAAGTAGGTTGTCAAGTAAACTTGTTTCTCTGGAGTGAGGAATGTCATCTGGGAAGTTGTGTTTAAGCTTGCTCCCAGGAATACAATTTGTTGGCAGGGTACTAGGTGTGATTTATTTTCGTTGATGGTGTACCCCAGTGAGGTTAGAAGTTTCTTTACGAATGCCAGGTGTTGTAATAGCAAGTCCTGGCTTTCTGCCTGAATAACACAATCGTCTAAATATGGGTAAATTTGAATATTTCTCTGCCTTCAAAATGCAATGGCTGGAGCTATGCACTTTGTGAATACCCTGGGCGCAGTAGATAAGCCAAAGGGAAGTGCAGAAAACTGACAGTGCATGGAGCCTGCCCTAAAGTGTAGGTATTTCCTGCAAGATTCTCTTATTGGGATGTGCAGGTAAGCTTTCTTTAAGCCTAGAGTTGCCAGCCAGGCATCCTTGGCTAGCATGGGAAGACACTGTTGTAGAGTTAGCATTTTGAATTTTGGAACTACCAGAAAGGTGTTGAGAATAGAGAGGTCCAGGATAGGATGCCAGGAGTTGTCTTTTCTGGGTACCAGAAATAGTCTTGAATAAAAGCAGTGTCCCGTTTGTTCTGCTGGGACAGGCTGAATAGCCCTGATATTGAGGAAAGAGTACCTGCTGTTGGGCCTCCACCCACTGATTTGGGGGGGGGGGGGTAGGTCTGGCCAACCATTTGCTGTTGGTAGGGTGTGGAAGTGGAATCTGTATCCTTGGGAAACTATGTTCAAAACCCAATCGTCCTGGGTAATGAGTTCCCAGATTTTTGCATGCAGGGCGAGCTTTCCTCCTAAGGGAGCAGGTAGTAGAGCAGGGCTTGTAAGGGGTAAGGTTAAGTCATTCTGCCATTTTTCCGTAGGGGGGTGGCTTACTACTCCCTGCTTTGGAAGTGGGACCCCCCCAATGCTTAGGTTTGTGCGAAGCCTGAGACTGTAGCCTAGGTGGTCTGCTGTTCCTGGGTTTGGACTGAAAAGGCATAGAAGGGACTGGAAAGGACCAGTTTTTAGAAGGCCAATGCCTACTGAATCTGGGAGGTTGTACTTGTAGGAAATCTTTAACAGTTTGCATAGATTTAGCTTTTTCCTCCATCTTTTGAGGATGCCTTCTGCTTTGTTGCCAAAAAGGAGGTCTTGGTTTAAGGGAGCATCCAGTAATTTAGCTTTTACATGACCTGGCAAGTTTTGTTCCTTAAGCCAAGCATGCCTTCTAAGTACAGACCCAGTGGCTGCAGCCCTGCAAGATGCTTCTAAAACGTCAAAACCACATTGCAAAGTATGTTTACCAACTTGTTCATGCGTAATGCATTAAATCTTGTAATTCTTTGTGTTCAGTACAGTCAGGAATCAACATCGTTTTTCTGTTTAAGTAGCCCCATAACATGCTGCTGATACTTTAACATATGAAACTGGCAATTTAAAGCCCTGATGGCCAAAGTAGCAGAAGTGTAAACCTTCTTACCCCATCTGTCTAAGGCTCTAGAATCTCTATCAGAAGGGGTAGTATTTCTGGCAGCAGTAGCCTTAATGCCTTTTGGTCCTTGGGAAAGGGTCTCTGGATCCGCAGAAGGATTCTTGAAGAGGAACTTGAGAGAGTCAAGTACTCTGTAATACCTGTCAGTTATTCTGGGAGCAGGAGGTAAAGTGTCTGGGGAAAGGCTAGATTCCAAGAAAGCATCATCTACAATGTCCAGAACAAGAGGGATAGCTAAAGGCCTTTGTTGAGGTAGGAATAAGAATTCCCTAAGCATCTTTTTGGAGTCAGAGTAATCCTGGCTTTCCCAGCGGAAATGCTCCCCAAGAGTGTGCAAGGTTTCACCAAAAGAAAAATCTTTTGGCGGGGAAACAGAGAGAATGGAATCCTCTGCATTAGAATCCTCATAAGTAGATAAGGGTAAATCCTGGTAATCAGAAGGAGCAGAAAATTCCTGATCAGAAGAATCAGAAAGAAACTCAGTTCTAGGTCTCTTAGACGGGAAGGCTGGCTTCCCCTAATCAAGGTAATGAGGTCTTCAGCCATTCTAAGCATTAGTTTTTTAGGCAAATGGGCCTGGGCCTGCAGTTTGTTCGTCGGTTTTCTAGGCGTGGTGCGAGATTTAGGCCTGGATGAAAACTAATGCGTTGGTTTAATATGAATGTCTGTAGGCCTGAATACACCCTCAGAAGCCAGTGCCTGCACAGCGGCTCCAGACCCATCCAAGGTGGAGACATCCGCAGGTTCCATAGTCGAAGAAGCATCTCGCAGCATACCAGACTCCGAATGGGTCTCAGTAGAGGCCTGCAAATCAGATGTAGCGGGTACCAGGGGCTGCGAAAGTGCCTGAGTACAGGCAGACAGGCGTCTAACTTAATGGAAGCATTGTCGGCAGTTTTGGACCTATGCAGTCTGTCTCTGTCTTTATCCTTATGCTTCTTCGGAAGATCGGTAGTTAGATGGCTTGATGAAGCCATTTCCAAGTACACAGAACGATTACGAAAATAATTGGCTGCAAAAAAAGCCTGACGACGGATAGTTTGGGTGTTGAATAAGGCACAAAACTGACAACAAGGGACGTCGTGGTCTGGGCCTAAGCAGGGGAAGCAGTAAGAATGAAAATCTCTGAGATATTTGCTTTCCACAGGTAAGACAATTAACTTTTACTTACATCGGTTAGAGCAAGAAAAAGGATCCCCAATGGGTACTTAGCTTTTTTGAAGACGTCGGGTCTGAAACTGGAAAACAAAAATTTCAAGAGTTGGCCGACCAGCACTTGCGAACTGCTTCTGCTTCGGGAATCGCATGGAAAGAAATTCTGATGTAATGGCGTTGGCTGCATGTTTTATACCCCTGACGACCTGACGTCAAGGAAAAAGCGACAGCATCAGACGCAGAAATCCGAAGACTCTGGTATTCAGGCTGGATGAGGGCTACCTGCAGGCAGATAACCCAAATGTGATGACTGCAACAATGAAACACGAAGAACATCTTCCCCTACTCTTGGTAGTCGGGGAAGGATTTGTGTGTTACACAACTGACTTCCTGTTTCCTGTCCAGGCATGGAGACAGCCAGGAGAAACAGGAAGAAAATATGGCTGCTTCAGCTTTGGCAGAAAATGAAGTGAAGGTTGATGAAAATGTAGTTGAAATGGTAAAAATCACTACCAGAATTTTTTTCTGATGCTGTGGGTGCAGAAAAAACAGTGATACTGGAAGATAAGGCGATTGTAGCTGTAACAGAGATGGATTCATTGGAAAACTTTCAGAGGAGACTGTCTGAAGGAGAGACCGTTACCTCAGAGAAATGCATAATTACAACCCTCCAACTCGGAGGGTTGCGGGATGATTTGGAAAAAATGGTAAACCAAAGTGAACTAGAAAGTGGAGCAGCAATTTCATGGAGTGACTTCATGGAGAAAATAGAAGAAAAAGGAAAAGAGAATGTGCCAGAAAAAGTTCAAGAGACAAAAACTTACACACAAACTGTGAGAGAAGGAGCAAAGAAGAAATAAAAGAAACAAAAAAAGAAGTATACAGTATGTGTGAGCTGTAAAAAAAGAAGAAAGTTTGGACAGGTATAAAGTTTGGGACTCCGTCATAGCATCTCTGGGTGTCAAAGCAAAAAAGGTAAGAACATTTTTTTAATTAATAAAGACACTTTTTGTGACTTGATATTTGAGACTGGGCAGGCCATGAAAAAGTTTTTGGGTGCATATGAACAAAAGAAAAATATTTGTCTATGGTCATAATATGTCGTGCAAGCTTTTAAAAGACAAACACAAAAAAAAAAATAGTGATCCAGTTTAGAATTGAATTTGAAGCAAAAGAACTGAAAGAACATTTGTTAACTGTATGTAAAGAAGTAATGGACACTACAAAAATATATGATGAAAGAGGACTATGGACTGCGGGATGGGAATGTGGAGTAATACTGAAAATGATAATGTTATGCATGTACCTAGTATTACTGATGTACATGGTAATATGAGTTTTGTGAAATACAGGGTGAACCAAAAACTCATTATTTTTGTGGAAAAATGATCATTTAATCAATGAATGTGATACAAAAAAAAAGATGTTACTTGTGTGGTAAAATAGGGCATGATGTAAAAAACAGTTATTTAAATTGTAAAAAATGTGGCAATACTGGTCATTCATGCTAGAACGTGAAATGATTGTGCAAGAAAATGAAGTTATACAGGATAAAGATAGTAGAAAGTGCTGTACAAAAAAATGTGCAAAAAGATGTAACTGATAAAAAGGTTATACATGAAGTTAAAGAAAGTAACAAGGAAAAAGAAACAGAGGAGACAAGTGAGGAAGAAGCTGATTGGTGCACAGTAAGAAATAAAAATAATTTGACAGGGAAAAGAGTTAAAGGAAAAGAAAATTCAAAAACATAATGCTTCGAGAAAATAAGAAAGGAAACGGATAAACATTTTACTATAATAACTCTTCTTAAAAGCTGAAAATATTAGGTATATTACAGTGGTGTGCTGCAGCAGATGATGCACATATTATTGTATTGTATTAGAAGACATCACATTATTAACAAATGAAGAAAGAACACAAACTGAAAAACTTTGGAATGTTGTGGTAGTTTGGAACATGGGGAAAGAAACATGCTCGGGCATATGTATATTATATCAAGAAAGCATTAAAATATTAGATGTAACCCTAGTGGAACAAGGCCAAACTACAGTAAAAGACATGAGATGGAGAAAATATGTGTATAGAATTACAGCTTCATATGCATATATAACAAAAACGAGAGAGAAATGATGTTTAAAAATATTCTTGAATATCTTTATGTAAATACTGACATAGTGGTGGGTGATTTTAATTATAATTTAAGGAAAAGTAAGAGCAATTGGGATGTTAACATGACTAAAGAAATTATGAGAAGTGGAAAGTTAAGTGTATGGGAGAATAACCACTGGACCTATAAAATGAATGAAATTAGGAGAGAAATTGATTTTTTTAACATCTGATAGTTTAAAAGTTATGAAAAAAGGAATTACGTATGTTGAATTTTCAGATCATGTGGCAATATGGGTTAAAGTATAGGAAAATGAAGACTATATAAGAATAGGAAAAGGAATAAAAAGAATTAATGAAACTGAATTAGATTTAGGAGAGAAAAAAGAACTTGTGGAATTACAGAAAAATCATATGACTATGAGTGAGTTTTATGAGAAATGGGCTGTTTGGTGGCTTAATTTTAAAGAAAAATATAAAAAGCTTTTTTTAGAATGTATAAGGAAGAAAAAAAGAAAAGAAAACAGAGATACAAGATATTAAGTCAAAAAACATTTAAACTTAGAGAAGAAAAAATCTTTTTATGAAAATGAAATATATAAAATGAATCAAATTAAAATTAACAACTTGTTATATAAGCAAAAATATTGTTTACAAGGAAAGAAAGAAGAGGTAGCACCATATTTGAGTAAAATAAAAGAATGAAAAATAGGAGAATTAAAAAACAAGCAAGGTAAGCAAATAAGACAGCAAGAAGGAATATAGGAAATAATTACAGAATATGTATTGGAATTATTTGTTAAGAGATAATAAAACATAGAACAAATTTATAAAGGTGAAAAATTAAATAAGAAAGATAATGAGTATTGAAAACAAAAAATAACCATGAAAGAAGTGAATGAAATTCTAAAAGATATTAACATGAATTCTGCAACAGGACTGGATGGAATTGAATATGGTATGTATAAAGAAATGAAATGAATGAATGGTTAGAAACTGGAATTAAAGAGAGACATATGTACAGGAGTTATAAAATTTATATTTAAAAAAGGAAATAAAGAGCAGATAAAAAATCAGAGACCTATAACATTGAATAATACAGATTATAAATTTATGAGAATAATAACAAAAAGGTTACAGAAAAAATGGATAGAATATATGACCAAAATGTATTTGGAAGAAAAGGAAGTCAAGAGTTATTATGGATAATAAGAGAAATAATCAATATCATAAACAAAAATGTAGAAGCGACGGTTATAGGTTCATACTAGGCTATCTGCCCTAGGGCATTTATAAGCCTAGCCAGAATGTGTTTGGCTTTCGCCACCCATTTTAAATTAATTTTGCTATGCCCTTTTTCTAGGTTAGTATACTGTGCCTCTGTCTAACAGTGACACAGAAGTGATACCCGGGGTAAACCTACGATCTCCCATCCACTCATCAAGATTCCTCTTGAAGAGAGTCAATGAGGGACTCTGCCTAACCTGGACTGGGATTTTATTCCAGAGTGAAGGGAGTCTCTGGGTTATGAATCTGTCCCTCCAGCATGTCCTATTTATTTCAGTGCTGAGGTGCAAGTCCCTCGAGCGCGTAGCTCGATGGGATTTGGATTTTCTGAGGTGCAGCATGTCCATTAATTCCGGGTTGGACATGGCTTTATACGTCAGGCACAGATCACCTCTGAGCAGGCGGTATGCCACTGAGTAGAGCTGAAGTTTCTTTAACCGGGCAGCATACGGCATCTGTTTGAGCTCCTTGATCCTCTTGGTGAGGTACTTTTGGGGTCTTTCCAGTTGCTGCAGGTGTCTGGTAAGGTACATCCCAAAAGGGGCATTGTACTCAATTATGGGCCTGATGAGGGATGAGTAAAGAGGCACGATGACCTCCCCTGATCTAGATGTGAATCCCTTCATGATTAGGTGGGCTATATAAAATGTTTTTCTAACCACTTTGGCCACGTGGTTGTCAAATGAGAGATTGCTATCAACTTGGGTCCCCAGGTCCCTAATTACTTCTTCTGTACTTAATGGATTACCACCTATGTGGTAATTTGTGGGCACTTTATTTTGCCAAAGGGGATGACTATACACTTTGTGGCGTTTAGCTTGAGGCCATGGCTCTGGCACCAGTTGTCCGTTTCTATGAGGCCCTTTTGGAGGATGCTTGTGTCGGCTGGAGAGTCTATTATGGTGCCCAGTTTGCAGTCATCTGCAAACTTGGTCAGCCACAGTCCTTCCATGTTGGCCTGTACCTCCGAGAAATATATACCGAACAAGAGAGGTCCCAGGACTGAGCCTTGTGGGACGCCACTTGTAACTGGTTTGGAGTCTGACATGGCTCCAGCTATTCTAACCATGTGGGTTCTGTCCTTGAGCCAGTTTGCAACCCATCTAGTGACATATGGGTTTATATTTAAGCTGGTGAGCTTATCTATAATGCCCGAGTGGGGTATTGTATCGAAGGCTTTTGTGAGGTCCAGGTAGGCTGTGTGGACCACCTTCCCCTTGTCAATGGCCTTGGTGACTGTTTCAAAGAAATCGACCAGGTTTAAGAGGCAGGATCTGCCCTTAACAAAGCCGAACTGGGTAGGATCCAGTGTCTGTAGGTCCCCAATATCTTTATTTATAAGGTCCATGATGATCCTTTCCATAGCTTTGCAGACCAAGCTAGTGAGACTTATGGGGCGATAGTTTCCAGGATCCGTTGAGGCACCACCTTTGTGGAGAGGGACCACTGTTGCTGTACGCCACTCTTTGGGTACATATCCTGTAGTAAGGCTGAGACTGAACAGTAGTTTTATGTCTGGGTTTAGCTCTTCTTGGAGTTCATGTAGGACGCAGCTCGGGACACCGTCTGGTCCCATTGATGCTGTGTTTCTTGCTTTGGAGAGGGCAGCTCTTACATGAGCATCTGAGATGTCAGGGGGGCAGCACTCTGTTGGGATAGATATTAGCCCTTTTGGTGGGGAGGAGGGGGAGAAGTTTGTGCTGAACCTGTCAGCTAGGATGTTGGCAATGTCTGTGGGTTCAGTGTATTTTTTGTCATTTTGGACTAATTCTGAGCATATCTGGGAATTCCCACCCAGGTTCCTAACATAACTAAAGAAAGCCTTGTGATTATCCTTAGTGTCCTGTGCAATTTTTCTCTCGAAGCTGGCCTTAGACTATTTTATGAGTGCCCGTAGTTTTTTGCTAATACTGATCAGAGATGCCTTCCCTTTTTGGGATTTTGCTCTATCATGTAGTAGCTTCCTCCTTCTATTGTATAGTTTGCTTATGGCTGGGGTCCACCAGACAGGACGCCTGCCTTTGGAGGATTGGGTCTTGGTTTTATTTGGGATTGCATGATCCATGCATTCCTGAAGGTGTTCATAGAATACGTTTATAAAGGATTTTGCAGTCTGGGCAGATATCCACAGGCCGGGGCTTTGAAGGATTCCACCTCGGTTTTGAGGAGTGTGAAATTTGCTTTAGAGAAGTTTTTCACTGTGGTTTTCTGGGCATGGGGTGGAGTCGGGATGTGAATATCCAGTGAGATTAGTTTATGGTCTGATCTTACCAGTGAGGGATACACTTCTGGTCTGGAGCATAGAGTCCCCATGTTGGTGATGATCAGGTCCAGTATGTTTTCCCCTCTTGTGTGAGTGGTAACAAGTTGTTCCATAGCATTTGAGTTTATAAATTCTAGGAACCTTTGGGCTAGGGTGTTGGAGCTAGAGTAATGCTCTCAGTCTATGGTTGGGTAGTTGAAGTCACCCAATACAATGGTGTTTGGAGAGACCTTCATATTTTCCAGTGTTCTCAGGAAGGCCGAGTGGGGTTCCTGGGTTTGGGAGGGTGGTCTGTAGCAGGCTATAAACTGGAAGGCAGTTTTACCCACTGTTAGTTGCACATGGATAGTCTCTGATGCTTCATGCTGTGCCACCAACCTGGAGGTGTGGGTATCTTTGACGAATATTGATACTCCTCCTTTGTGGTTCAGTCCAAGTTTTGGGGCCGAAAAGCATGGTATGAGGTATAACCTGGTAGTGCTGGGGTGCTCTCGAGAGCCTTGAACCAGGTTTCTGTTACTGCACAGATATCGATGTTGTCCATGCTAAGGAGAGTTTCGAGTGCGTGCATCTTGAGGTTTAGATTTCTGGCGTTGAGTAGCATTACTCTTATTGATTCTAAACGACAAAAAATACACTGAACCCACAGACATCGCCAATATCCTGGCAGACAGGTTCAGTGCAAACTTCTCCACCCCCTCCCCCTCAAAAGAGCAAGTATCTATCCCGGCAGAGAGCTGCCTCCCAAACATCTCAGATGCTCAGGTGAAGGCTGCCCTCTCCAAAGCAAAAAACACTGCTTCCATGGGACCAGATGGCGTCCCAGGTTGCATCCTACATGAACTCCAAGAGGAACTAATCCCTCAAATAAAACAGCTATACAATCTCAGCCTCACTACAGGATATGTGCCCACAGAATGGCGTGCAGCAACAGTGGTCCCACTCCACAAAGGTGGAGCCTCACGGACCCTGGAAACTATCGCCCATAAGCCTAACTAGCTTAGTCTGCAAGGCTATGGAGAGGATCATCATGGAGCTCATAAACAAAGACATTGGGGACCTACAGACACTAGATCCTACCCAGTTCGGCTTTGTCAAGGGCAGATCCTGCCTTTTGAACCTGGTTGACTTCTTTGAAACAGTCACCAAAGCCATAGATGAAGGGAAGGTAATCCACACAGCCTATCTGGACCTTGCAAAGGCATTTGACACAATACCCCACTTGGGCATCATAGATAAGCTATCCAGCTTAAATATAAACCCCTATGTCACAAGATAGGTCGCAAACTGGCTCAAAGACAGAACCCACAGAGTGAGAGTTGCTGGAGCCATGTCAGACTCAAAACCGGTCACAAGTGGCGCCCCACAGGGTTCTGTCCTGGGACCACTCTTGTTCGGTATATACTTTTCCGAGGTACAGGCAAACGTGGGAGGACTATGGCTCACCAAGTTCGCAGACGACTGCAAACTGGGTGCCATAATCAACTCTCCAGCTGACACAAACATCCTTCAAAAGGTCTCACAGAGACAGATAACTGGTGCCAGCGCCATGGTTTAAAGCTAAATGCCAAAATGTATAGTCATACCCTTTGGCAAAAACAATGTGCCCACAAATTACCACATAGGCGGAAACCCATTAAGTACAGAGAAAGTTATTAGGGACCTGGGGACCCAAGTTGATAGCAATCTCTCCTTTGAAAACCACATTGCCAAAGTGGTTAGAAAGACCTTCTACATAGCCCACCTCATCACGAAGGGTTTCACATCTAGATCAAGAGAGGTAATCGTGCCCCTTTATTCATCCCTCATCAGGCCCATCATAGAATACAATGCCCCTTTTGGGATGTACCTTACCTGACACCTGCAGCAATTAGAAAGACCCCAAAAGTATCTCACCAAGAAGATCAAGGGTCTCAAACAGATGCCATATGCTGCTCGGTTAAAAAAACTCCAGCTCTACTCAGTTGCATACCGCCTACTTCGAGGCGATCTATGCCTGACATACAAAGCTATGTCAAATCCAGAATTAATGGACATGCTCCACCTCAGTAAATATAAATCCCTTAGAGCCACACGCTCGAGGGACTTGAACCTCAGCACAGAAATAAATAGAACTTGCTGGAGGGACAGGTTCATAACCCAGAGGCTCCCTTCGCACCTCACTGAATCTCTTCAAGAAGAATCTCGATAAGTGGATGGGAGATTGTAGGTTTGTCCCAGGGATTACTCCCGTGTCACTATTAGACAGAGGCACAGTAAACTAAACCTTAAAAAGGGCACAGTATACTCAAATCAAGGGGTGGCGTAAGCCATACAGAATTGGGCTAGGCTTATAATTGCCCCAGGGCAGATAGCCTAGTATGAACCTATGAACCTTAGTTTCTTATCCCTTGTGATACCTATGGAGGTGGGTTTGTCTTTTGAGCCCTGCCTAAAAAAGGCACTATGGGGGTAGCAACAGCCTTTGCCAATATCCGAAAGCCCAGGG
Source organism: Protopterus annectens (assembly GCF_019279795.1). Classification (NCBI taxonomy): domain Eukaryota; kingdom Metazoa; phylum Chordata; order Ceratodontiformes; family Protopteridae; genus Protopterus; species Protopterus annectens. The sequence continues at coordinate 15,078,982 of NC_056730.1, forward strand.
GTGACAGGTACAAGCCGTCCCTAGCGAAGCATCGTGGCTTGTCGAGCACGTCATTCCAGGTTGACAGGCATTGGATCCCCTTTGAATGACACCAATACTTAAGCCAATTGTTGAAATTGATAATCTTGCCTTCATACTGTGGCATCATTCTTGGTGAGGGTAAGATGCTACTCAAGGTCAGGGTCATACCGGCCTGGGCTACATGCTCAGAGAGCTCCTCTATGTCTCTTTTCATGTAGCCCAGGGAGGTACGTCTCAGGTCATTCACACCAGCATGGACAATGACGGAGTCATATTTGTACTTGCCTTGGAGTGACCTGAGTGCTTGTGTTATGTGGCGGATCCTAGCGCCCGACAGGCAGCTCACCGTGACCTTCTCCTTGTTCAGCCTGGTGAGTGGGACGTCAGTGTGCCTGATGATAGAGTCACCTATTACAAGTGTATCAGGTGTGTTGTTTAGCCTTAAGGGCTGTGACTGTTCGGCACACTGGCTTTGTGAGCTGTGTGTTGCACGTGTTTTGTTTTGGGGTAGCGGTTGCTTGGGTGTCTGCTTTGGAGGTCTCTGCTGCTTAGGCAGATTTTTATTTAGAGCCTCCAAGTATGTTTTTGTGTGTTTATGTGTTTGGTTTGCTGTCGTGGTAGGTCTATGTGAGAATGGAATTTTAGTGAGTGTGGTTTCCTTCTCCTCCTGACTGGTTACGCCAGTACTGAGTTGAGAGAGCTTAGCCTCCAGTTTGGCTATATGGTTGCATCTCTCACATGTGTTGGAATTTGTTGGGAGGAGGAGAGGGTTGTCTGTGTACATGAGGCAGTTGTAACATTGCCTCAAGATTCCCAGATTCACCAGCTGGACTGGAGAGGAGATTGACAACTGACCTTTGGACATGCTAGAATAGTATCGGGAATTTCTTTATAACTGAAAAAAAAATGGCCAATGGGGAGCAAGGTACTCCAGGGGGAGTTTGTGAGGGTGTAGTGCTTTTAATTTTTTAGTGCTGACTTATATAATTGCTTTAGTGAGCAAGTGCCAGGTAACTTAAATGCAAAAATGACAAACAGTAACTTTCTTTCAAGTGAAACAAGGAAATAAGTACAGTAAGCAATGCAGTTATCACTAGGGATCCACAGAAGCGCTGAAAAGCCGTGTTTTAGGTGGAATTAGCTTTTCAGGGAAATAACAAGCATACAAACAAAACTAGATTCAGCAGGCCTGGATCTAGTCTATGCTACAGCAAACAAGGTGTACCAATTACAGTAAGAAATAGTTCAAATATGCAGGCACTATAAGCCTTTAACCAGAAATTCCCAGCTCAGAAGGGCAGAGTCCAGCCTCTTCTCCCTCAAGAGTGCAGACCATGAACCTTCTTAATGTAAAATAACTGGCCTGAAGCCCAGGTGCTTAAACCAGAACTAATACACTTTTAGAATAACAGACACTGAGCCCTCAATCAGCAGTTCCCAACTTAGAAGGATGTAAGCTACCTGTCCTGCCACCACAGTGCAGCCCACAAACCTTCCTAATGTAAAACAACTGGTCTAAAGCCCAAGTGCTTAAACTAAAAGGCTTAGAATAAGTTACACCAATACAATTGAGTACTTTTAAGATGACGCAAAAGCAAAAGAATGTAGGAAAAAACACAAATACAGTAAAAGCAGATAAAAAAAAAATTTTTTTAGTGAAAAGAGAGAAAGGAGTAGCCGAAACTAAGCTGATTGGCCTTCTCAAATGTTCTCCCTGTACTGGGTAGAATGAGGTAATGACACTAGAGGTTGTGATAGAATATAAATCATTATGAGGAATTATGCAGGCATATAATGCAAGCAAAAACATTACAAGTAATAAAATCCGTTTATGAAAGGAACTATGTGAAACTAAATGTAAATGGCTGGATTGGGTAAGAAATAAAATAGAATGTGTAATACAGCAGGGCTGCCCAGCTAGTAGTGTAATTTTTCTCATTAGTTATGAATGTAATAGTGAAGGAAATTAATAAAATGTCCAGTAGTGGTGGATACAAAATGATGAAAGAAGTACAACTGCCAATAATGTATAATTATGTAGATATTGTATTAATTGTTAAAAATAAAGTGTTGTTGGAAAAAGTAAATGAAAAATTAAATATAAATTTTAAAAAAAGTTTAAGTATAAATGAGGAAAAAGTAAAGGGCTTGGTTTTAAAGGTATGACTGGAGGTGTTGAGTTCAATTAAAATATATATAGATATATTAGGAATAACATTTGGAAGGAATGAACACAATCAACAATGGGATAATGTTCTCAAAGAAGTAAAGGATAGGATTAATTTCTGGAAATCATATAGATTTTCATATAGAAAAAAAAAACACTTGTTGAACACCACAGCAATAGGAAAAAATGCTTTTGTCGCTAACATCTATACGATTCCTATTAAGGAATTAATGATGATTAAATTCCGTTCTATTTGGGGCTCTAGACTGAATCCAGTCAAAAAGGGATGTTGTATATGAAAGAGCAGCAAGGAGGATTGGGTTTAATAAGCCAAATAGTATATGCAGCATTTTTAATTTTATATAAGGTATTAAAAGGAATTATGAAGGAAAATAAAAACTTGATGGAAATGATGCTATATTATAAATACAAAGAATTGTGGGAAGGAATGGAAGTTAAAAAACAAAGTGAAAGCATTGTGAATAAAGAAATGAAAGAGTACCAAAACAAAATTGTGGTATGGAAAATAAAGAATATATGTGAGAAAAATAGAAAGGAATGGTACTTAAGTATTATGAAAGCATTTTATTGTATTGATCCATGGAAAGATTTAGAAATAGATAAGAAAAAAGCCATAATGATGAAATATAATAACTATAAAAAGATTCAAGAATGTAATGATTTTTATGGAGATTGTCTATTAGAAAATTGCCTATTAAGGCAAATATGCCATACAAAAAAGCAAGATAGAATATGTAATAAATGTGGAGAGTTTGAGACTACGGAGGATGTGTTTTTGAAATGTGAAAGAAATACGTAAAGATAACAGGGTGAAAGGTTTGTTAAAATTTGAACAAATAAATATGGGCATAATAGAATTTGATTATGGTGAACGTAAACAGAAAGAAGTGAAGAAAACGGACAGAGTAATATTTTATGCTTCATGGACTATATGGAACGAGACATTAAATGAAATTAAATACAATGGAAAATTGAGTTTGACAAAGATTTTGCAAAAAAATAATGTTTTGGTTGTGCAGAAAAGAGTGGGGGGATGCTTAAATCAAAGTTTATAATGTATGGAGATTTGTAAATAGATGTAAATAATTAAATATGTAAATAATATGTAATGTATATATCAATAAAAAAAAATAAACTACACAAGTGGGACCCATTTTGCAGGAGCACTCCCTGTTTCCTTTCCAGGTGCAGAGAGGAGCCTGGAGAAACAGGAGGGCAGATGGAGAGAGAAGGAGATAAGTGGAGTGGAGGAGAAAGCAAATATTGAGACCAGTGAATGTGTGCAGGATTCTGAGATGTTTTAAAGAAATTTGTTTGATGGAGATGAGTCGGCAAGTGGTGGATCTATAAATGCAACCTTCTAGTCGGAAGGGTTACGGGACGATTTACTTAAAGAAATGGTGATGCACAGTAAGCCAGAAAATAAAGGAGATGTTTCTTGGTGGGACATTATAAAGAAAAATGCAAAAGGAGGATGCAGAGACAGTCCTGAAAAATAATGGTGAGATGGAAAAGAAAACATATGCAAAGTAAGAGAAAGCAAAAGGGGAGTAGTAGGAAAGAAGGCAGAAGAAAATTAAAAACGGAAGTATACTGTAAGGATTCAAACTAAAGAAGACAAAATTGGCATGTATAAATGAGGTAAGAGCAAGTATTCTTATTAACAAAGACATTTTGTGACATTATATTTGAGAATCTTTTTTTCATTGAAAGTTTTCTTGGAGAATATGAAAAAAAAGAGATTGCAACCCATGGAATCTTTATGTAATAAAAGTATTTAACAGGGAAACAAAATTCATGCACAAATTTGAACAGAGGTGGAAAGAGAGACTTTGAAAGGACAACTGAAAACTTTACGTAAAGAAGTACTGGACATTGCAAAACTTTATGTCAAAATTGGTTTATTGACTGGTAGAAGGATTTTAATATTGCATTAAAAATAAAAAGAGAAAAAACTCTACATATACCAAAGTAAAATAAATGTGGAGGGGAACAGGGGTGTTTAATATATTGGGGGCAACCCAAAACATCTTTTTTTTGTGGAAAAGGAGGATATCTGATAAGTAACTGTGATAAAAGAAAATGCTATATTTGCGGGGAAAGGGGACGTGATGCAAAAAGAACGTGAATTGAAATGTTATAAATGTAACAACATTTGACATTTATGAATGGATTGCAAAAATGAAAATAACAGTAAGGAAAAAGAAAGGGAAGTAAATGAACAAAGGGAAGAAATTTAAAAGTAGTATAAATAGTGAAAAATTAGACGAGAAAAAAAAATAAGAGAGAACATAGAAGAAGGTTCTGAAATAAGTGAAAAAGACAAATTGAGAGGTAGTAAAAGAAAACATCTGTTGGTAAAAAATGTAAAAGATAGAAAAAGAAAATTTAAAGCAATAAGTACAAAAGAAAAAAGAAAGGAAATGGATGAAAAAGACTATATATAGCTAATGATTTTGGGTTGGTATAATGGTTAAGATGTCTGACTCATAGACACAAGGTACCAGTCTTTGATTCTCACATTTGTGAGTGAACTGGCTAGGCTTAGAACGGCCCATTAAGAAAACTAACTTAGTAATTCATTATGAACTTATGCAACCATGAACCCCGAGAAAAAAGAAAATAAAAAAATTTGAGTGCTTTTCGTAAATGTGAATAGTATTAAAAATATGGTGAGAACAGGGATTTTTGAGTGATGTAATACATGTGATGTAGACATAAGATGTTTAACAAATAAAGAAAAAACAGAGAAATTATGGGTAGGAAAGAATCTGGAATTTGGAAAATTAAAGATCTTCTGGAATAGCCATATTCTGTGGAAATACATTAGACGTGACTTTAGCAAAAATTACAAGACTAACCACTGTAGATTTAAAATGGAAAGAATAACTATATAGAATTGTAACATTATATACTTATATTAATTGTAAAGAAAAGGAAAACTTATTTCATCAGATTTTAGACTATGTAGTGATAAGTATTAATAAGTGGTGACTTTAATTGTGATTTAAGAGGCAAAATGTAAAAATAAAGGAAATGTTAGAAGTTATAAGATGTGATAAGTTAAAATTTTGGGACAAAAATTCAAGGACCTGCAGAAAGGGTATCTATAGAACTGAAACAGATTATTTTATACTAACAGAAGGTTTAAGTTCTAGGAGAAAGAGCTGTAGTTGAAACAGGTTTTGCTGATCATCTTGCAATATGGCTAAAGATAATGGAAAACAATGAATATATAAAAATAGGAAAAGGAAAAAAGAATAAATGAGAAAGTGCAGAATTTAGAGTGAAGAGATTAACAGTATAGTTATGGAAAGGTCATAATACTATGAGGACATTTTATAAAAAAATGGTCTGAATGGTGGATGATATTTAAGGAAAAATATAAAAATGTTTTTTTTTTTACAGTGGCAATATGTTGTGAGAAAAGTAGGGAAAGAAAAATATAAAAACACAACGATGCACTGGAATATTTCAAACAATGATAGAAAGTACTTTGACAAAGAAAAAATATTATATGAAAGAAATCAAGAAAAAATACAAGAATTCTTATATAAACAAAGACATGTTTTGCAAGGAAAAGAGAGAAGAAGTATCAAATTACTTAAACAGATTAGTAAATGAAGGTGGCGGCATAAAGGAAAAACAAAGAACTCAGAAAAAGATTATGAATAGTGTAGTACAATATGTACAATAAATGTTTTTGCTAGATAAATTAGGACAAGTAAATATAGATTTGGCTGCAGGACAAGATACAGTAGGTTATGAAATGTTTAAAAAATTAAGGAATTGGCAAACTTTTTTAAAAAAAATTATGAATGGATGGTTAAATATAAGTTTTATGTATAAAGAATTACGTAGTGAAATAAATACTTAAATTCATATGGAAGAAGAAAGACAATTAAAAAAACTAGAGACCAATAATATTAAATAATAATGGATTATAAGATCTTTATGACAATAATACAAAAGAGATTTGAAAATACAATGGAAAACATTATGGAAGATATTATATATACTGCAAAGAGGAAGGAATGTCAATAATTATTAATGATAGTTAGAGAAATTGTAGATGATATGAATAGCAAGGAAGCAAAAATCATGATAGGAGACCTTAATAATGCATTTTATAGAATTGGACATTAAATCTCATCGGTAAAAACGAAACAATATAATATAAGTGAGAAAGGTAGGAAATTATGTACATCAGCACATACTAATAATAAAGTAAAGATACTTGTAAATTGCTGGTTAAGCCAAGTAAGAGTGGTATAACACAGGGATGCCCAATGAGTTGTGCACACTTTGTATTAGTTATGAATGTCACAGTATGTGAAATAAATTACAAAATGAAGGAGGCGGGATATACGACACCTGAAGGGTTAAAAATTTCAGTTCTGTTAACATATGCAAATGACATTACAATAAGTGCAAAAATAGATAAAAGCAGTAACAATTTGCATAAGCAGGTGTCTAGAGGTGATAGGGATGGTTTAAATAAAGAGAAAAAGTAAAGTTTAGGTGTTGTAGTAAAGATACAGGATATACATTTTCCAGTGAATGAAATTTCTGCGTTGAATATAAAATTTAAGAATAAAGATGCAAGTACAATTCAACAGGACAAAGCAATACAAGAAATAAAACAAACATGTCTTTCTGGAAATATACATAAATTATCATTCAGAAAAAAAAGGTTTACTTGAAATAGCACACAAAGAGCAAGTGCATTTATGTTGTCAACAGTAAAAAGACTTACTGCCGATTTTTTTTTCATTTACATGGAGCTCTAGATTAAACCCACTAAAAAGGAGTTTTGTATGTAAATAAATAACGAGGAGGTTTGGGGTTAATTAACCCAGTGGTATATGATGCTTTATTTTGTACAAAGGGGTTAAAGTGGATAAAAGAAAAATATGAAAGATTAATAGTAAAACTATAGAAATATAAGTATGATAAATTTTGGAGTATGGTAAAAAGAGTAAAAGAGAAATGCAGTGCATAAATGAAGAAATAAAATATTACCAAGAAAAAATCTTTTCGCGGAAAATAAATACTGATACAGAAAAAGTTAGAAAAGTTTGGTATACAAATGTAATGATAAAACATTACTGTGTAAAATCATGGGAAAATCTAACAGATGAAAAATATACTTCTATAAAAATAAGAAGCAAATGGTGTAATCAGAAAGTAGAATGTCAAGATTTTTCTGGAGACCAGTAACAGACAAATTACCAGTGAAATGAATTATGCAAAACAAAAAGAAAAGTGACAGAATATGCTTACAGAGAAATAAAGAATATGTTAAAAGAAAAGACAAAAAGTTGTTTTATATTATGTGGGTTACATGGAATGAAAGAATAAATTAAATTATAATTAATGGTAAATGGGATTTTGGCAACAACATTAAGTAAAATCATATGGTGGTTATGGAAAAAGGAGTGGGGGATCTAATAGGGATGAAATGTAGCATGACTGCAAAAGAAATTTGTGTGTAAATAGATTTGTAAACATGCATAAATAAAGGACACCTACTCTTTCTGATAGGTGCAATGGGATCTTTTATATCTACCTGAGCTACCACCAACACAAGCAGATACGGCCTCAGTTCAATGTCTCATCTGAAGGACAACACACTCAGGAGTAGAGCACCCCATTTATGCTGCTTTGCCTTGTCAGCAATCCATATACCTGGTGTGGCAACAGAATTCACAATCTTCTGCACCAAAGGTGAGTATGCTACCTGTTGTCCAACTGACATCATGCAACAATTACATTCCAAAACAGAAGCAGTAGACATTAATGTGACAAGAAAGAACTAATAAGCTATTCTAGGCATGGCGTGTCATTTCATTTCTTCTAAAATTTTCATTATATACACTGGTAAGCATTTAAGCTCAATTGTTTTTTTTTAACCAGCACTAGAGACACCGAGCAGTACAACATGTAAAATATCAGAACGACTGCTAAAACAGTCATATCATTCCTTAAAGGTTCCCAAATGGCATATGAGGGATGCCTGGTTTTACTTTTGGGGACCTCAATGAAGCCCCCTTTTCTTCCTGGAAGGCGTCTTGACCAAGAATAAAAATGATCTTGCCAAAGATCAAGAACATTTCCTCCTCACAAAGCCATTCACCAAAGTCTGGTATGCCAGGACAAACAACATTCCATCCCTGAATTATGAAATCCAGAATATTGTTATGGAGGCAGTCCTAAAAGGGTGCCAGTCAAGGACACTCCACTCTGTGTAGGCATAAACCTAATCCTGCAACCCTAGCCAAAGCCTCCACTCAATCCAAATTAGAGGGCTTCTTGTAAACCCATTTAAGAGGCCACAGACAGGGTATGGGAGAGGTCTTCCCTACGTTTGCCAAAGCCAGTTCCACAAGGAAGGAGCATAGCTTTGATAAGTGATTCAGACAGTTGAAGGTCTCAATCCCAAATTGGCAGAGGAGTAAACTGTCTTACAACACCTCTACAATACCCTCAATTCAATTTTCAGGCAGAGGCTGTGGTCCCTGGGGTCATTACAGGCCTGAAGAGGCCACAAGGAACCTTTCTCTATGATGCTTAGAAATTAAATTGACTCCAGCTTGCTGAGGACCTGTAACAGATGCTGGCACTCTTATGGACAGCAAAAACAAGAGTGAGGAGGCCTCAAGGATTTGCAGCATAACACACTTCATGGCCCTTTCTTTGAGAAGGCATAACATAGATGTATAGAGGAGGAAGCTAGAAGCCAAAAAGTTGTAGACCTCATGAGCTCAAAGAAATTTCCAAATAAATGGTTATGAGTAGGGGCACAAGGAGGAGATGGGCTCCACAATAATTTTGGCTCTGAATGAAACATCAGCATGGATACTAGATAGCTGTCATTTTTGAGTTCATGTACTTAATCTGCTGTTAGCTGGGTTACAGACTCTGTTTTTGAAACTGCTGCAAAACTGTGCACTACATGCATGAGCTAATGCAGCTAATGAAATTTGTAGATCTGGTTGTCGCAAAACAAAATAAAGTACCACTTTTGTAGACATTCAGTGATGCCATCATCTATACTCACTGCTCTTCGAACACTTCAGGAATCAAAGGAAGGACACTCTACTAGGATTGCTTGCGGTGGGTGGTTCCAAAGGTTAAATAACAGTGGACCCTCCTCATATAGTATCTGGCATCTGCAACCATTAAAACAAAAAATGACAACTCAAAAACTAGAGGAAAGCCCCTGCATGGATCAGTCTTCTCTGGAGATGGTGAGGAGGAGGTCATTAAAATTGTACTCTGCTACTAAGAAAACAGCCTGCAGCTTTTTAAATCTATGACAACCGCTATGAATATCTTCCACTGAGCTCGGTTAAGGCTAATTTAGTGCATTATATGCACACCATCAAAACACTGCACAGCAATGGTCAAAGCTTTCTGGAGTTTTTTGGAATTCTTCTGAAAATTAGATCTTAATAAATCACTGAGACAAGTGTGGGTGCAAAGAACTTATAGTCTTGTCTGTATGAATACTGAAGCAATGCAGTTCCGAATGCAGATCCATTTAATTTTTAAGGGCAGGAATACTGAAGCCATGCATTTTTGGATGCAGACCCTTTTTAGGTGTAAGCACATGAATAGCGAAATATATGCATTTTTGAATGCAAATCCTTTTTAGATTTAAGCAAAAGTCTTACCAGCCTCATATGTAAGACCATAGAAAGAATCATCATGGACATGAGAAATGAGGACATAACTAACCTGCAAACATTGGGCCCATGACAGTTCAGCTTTGTTAATGGAAGATTATGCCTAATAAATATGGTGGACTTTTTTGAGAGGGTCACCAAAATATTGGATGTAGGTAAGACTGTGAATACAGCTTATCTTGACCTGACCAAGGCTTTTGATACAATACCCCACACTAAGGAATTATAGACAAGCTCATTAATTTAGGTATAAACCCTTTTATCTACCACTGGACAGCCACTGATGGGACCCAGAAGGTCAAATAGGTGAGGCCACCTTCAACAAAAGGCCAGAAACTAGCAGAGTCCCCCTAAGGCTCATTACTGAGCCTACTCTTTTCTGGCATCTATTTCTCTGAAATGGAAGTAAATGCTGAAGTTTTATGGCTGACTCCGTTTACAGATAAGCTGGGGGTTATTGTCGACTCCCCCTACAGATGCTAGCATTCTTCAAGAAGGTCCGTCTCTGGGTAACAAATGGTGCCAAGCCATGGTCAAACTCAATGCTAAGAAATGCATAACTGTACTCTCTGTGAAGTCAACCATCCCAACTAATTACCATACTGATAATAAGTCCCTAAGAGTCGACCCAGTGGTCAGGGATCTGGGTATGCATGTAGACAGTAGCATTGGCCTTCGACCACCATGTGGCCACAGTGGTGTGGAAATCCTGTTATGTTGTGCAACATATAAGCAAAGGCATGACATCTAGGTCCAAATAAGTTATTATCCCATCGTACTCCACCCTTATAAGACTAATCATAGAGTAAAATGCTCCATTTGGTATGTACCTGACCAGGCATATGCAGCAACTACAGCGAAGTCAGGGGTTCCTTATGAAAAGAATACAAGGCATAACAAACCTACCTTATGCAGAGTTCTTTAAATCCCTTTCCCTCTACTCATTCTCCTACAGACTGCTGAGGTGTGATCTATCCCTGACTTTACAAAGTATCCACAAACCCCACACTTACAAATCTCCTACATATTTGTAAGTCAAAGAGTACCAGAAATACAAGGTCTAGGGTTGGGAGGGTGGCCTAATGGTTAAGGTGTTTGCCTTACAAACACAAAGTGCAGGGTTTGAGTCTCACAAGGAATAATTGGCTAGGCTTAAAATGGCTTGCAAGGGCAGTTAGCCTAGAACTAATCTATGAACCTATGAACCTATGAACCTATGTGTCCAAGAGACTGCCGCTCCTATGGAGCAAGCTTCCCATCCAGAGGAACATGGGAATATATGCAAATGATCCTTATGAACATCAGGTGTTTCCATATCCACAGCTAGTGGAGTTTGGCTTTATTGGCCTGAAATTGTCCACTAAAACGACGGAACAAATCATGGGCATTTAGAATCGCCAATGAGCTGAAACACCTGATGTTCATAAGGATCATTTGCATATAATCCCATGTGCCTCTGATACAAGAGGTTTGGGAGGTCACTCAGTGGAAGTTCTAGCTTTGTTGGAGTTTTCATTTTGTTTTTATTGACTGGTTTTTCAGTGACCTTCTCACTCATTGTTTGTTTAGGATATTTTTGCAGTGACCCCAATGATAATGGACATCAGCTGGGTATAACAGCCCTGTATTTCTAATGCTTAGTCAAACACTCTGCTTGTTCTGTGCTGACGAGGTCATAACAAGGCTGAAATATGCATATCCACAGCTACAAGGGGTTGGCTTTATTGGCCTGAAATTGTCCAGTAAAACAACAAAACAAGTCATGGGCATTTAGAATCGCCAATGAGTTGAAATACCTGATGTTCAAAAGGATCATTTGCATATATCCCCATGTGCCTCTGACACAAGAGGTTTAGGAAGTCACTCAATGGAAGTTCTAGCCTTGCTGGAGTTTTCATTTTGTTTTTACTGGCCTGAAATAATGGGAAATTACTTAACTTTTTAAGAAATGTTAAGGTGTTTCTCTTTATAATGCTATTTTCACATAGGTTTTGGGTGACAAGAATTTGGTCCAAGAACATACCACATTCTATCATTATCGGAGTATCTTTCAGTCTCTGAGCAGTACCAAATAACATAAAGCTAGTTTTTTGTTCATTAAGATGCTTTCTTCATTAAACTACTGATGGACGAAATACTTTTGCAACTCTCTGAGCTCCTTCCCAGTCTCAGAAGTAACACTTCATCTGCATATAAACCAAGTCCTTCATTAACAGTGGCAGTAGGGTGATGGCTACATATTTATTTACACTTGGTTCAAGGATGGGCCTCCAGTGGTCCTCCTTTTGGGAACCAGAAACAATCCTGGAGCACAACTTCATTACTACCCTTTGAGGGAGGACTTTGTAAACTGTTTAACAGACTAACACTTGTCTTTCACTGGAAAATGCAAGGTATAAAAAACAGTCTTCTGGTGTAAAAGGGATGCTTCCGAATGGATGAAGCTCCACAAACTCTATGGGGTAGCCTGCAGCTACTACACAACTTACCAATTAGTCTGAAGTCGGGTGAGTTCCCTGTTTTTTGAAATGGTAAAGCCTTTCCTCCAAAGTTCAGAGAAGAAAGGATTTAGTAGTTCCACCCTGTATGCAGTGAGGTAGGCTGCTGCTGAAAGGGAGACCTTTCCATCAATCTTCCCTGCTGCCAGCTATTCTGACCCTTTTTCATCTTGCCAGGACAGCTGCTTCTGGAACTATCTGTGTTGCCTATACTGCTTACATTTGTTCTGTTTTCACAGCTTAACTTTGCCTGGGTAATTCTTGGAAAGTATGTAGAAGCCAGTGAATGAAATAACTGCTTCACAAACTGCATTGTTGTTCCCTTGTCTTCAAACGTATTGACAATCTCCTATATAGGGCACAAAACAATTATTTTAACTACAGGCATTAAGCAACTGGCCTTTCATGTTTCTGGAAAAGGCAACTTCTTGCCCAGACATGGCTTCTCTCTTGCAAACCCTCTAGCACTAGTCCAGATCTGTGGATATTTCAGTGCCATGCTCATACTTTATCAAGTTTACTTTCTGTACAGTCAGAGTTTTTAGTAATTGTTTCCTTCAAGCAATTCCTTGAGCCAAATATTTTACCTGTATGAGGACACTCTCCTGTTAATGCACTGTATATTGGTAGTGGACTCTAATTCCCAAGATGGCTGATGTATACATTTTCTTACCAAAAGTGATCAGGATTCTGCTTTCTCTACTATTTGGGGGCATATTAAGACATGGCATTACTTTAGAACATCTGATAGCTTCCTTAAAAAAATACCTCTGGGTTTGCCATGTTTTTATATAAATTCTAGTGCTCCTGACCTGGGCAGAACCTATTTTGTGTGGAAAACTGAGGCTGTGAATCAGACTCCAGTGATTTATTATTAAAAACATCCACAATAGCCCAATTATGCAGGGAAGAATTTCAGTATCAACCCCACCCCTTAAAATGTTCACTCATAAAGTTGTAAGACAGGATTTTTGGGGAATTCTGAGAGGAGGGACACCTAGTCACCCATGTCAAAACCAAAACGGGAGAAGAATCCAGGCAGTACAGGCCAGGCCTTTGTCATCCCAATCAAATTCAGAAGAGACATCCAAGGAAGGAGGCCTCTGCTTCTTTTCCACTTCCCAAACTTAAAAGGGCCTGAAGTAATAAAAAGTACAAGTGAAGGGGTCTATATCAGATTGTTGAAACCACAAAAGGTCAAATACCACTCCTTCAACCACTATTTGTCAAACTCTGAATCCATGGAATGATAGTTTCCATGAACTGTTTCTCATGGTAAGTAACCAGTGGCCAGTCATTGGGAATTTGCCCTTTTCCCCACTGTAGTGCGATCTCAGATTTGGTATATTTTGTTGGGGGGGGGGCACAGCCCCCTACTTTGTGGGTGTGTGGGTATATTCCCCCACCAGGGTGAGCTTTACATTTTGCTGTTTTTACTGCAGTCGGTTGACCAGTGTGTTACTTACTGCAGGAAAGATTTTCTCTGTAGCAATCATTCAACGGATTCACATTCGACAAACAGCGGTGGAAGAAGAGGTACTTGACCCTTTATGGTTTCGATAATGTGACAGTCCCCAACAATAGAATTCTGGATCACATAAAAGTATTGTTCTGTAGTCAAAATAGCAGTAATTCTTCAGGCATGTCTGCAGCCAGTATGTTCAGTTGATGTCAGAGTCTCAGATATCTGATCATTCTTTGCCTTTTTTAAAACTTCAAAAGAAAGATGGTCTTCAGACACCCTATGGACAGATGCCTCCACCCACATACAAGCCCTATGCCAATAATCATCAGTTTGGACTTGAACAGAGTGCCAGTAAATTTGAAAAGTCTCCACAGCAAGGGTGTCAACAACTTGCTGAATACCCACCAAAGATGCTTGCATAGTGACTTGACCACAATTCTTTTTACTGCATGGAGCTTTATTTGCCCATGTGCTACTAGCTACAGAAAAAAGAAGAGCTAAGTGTTTTACTGGCTTTCAAAGCCATAAAGCACTTAGAGAGCAGTGTCAGAAAAACGGTGTAATGATGTCTCTCATGCTTACACTCACCTTGCCATGCCTGTCAAATATCCAGATTTTTGCAGAATGTCCACATTTTTTCCATGATGTACTTGGTCTGCTCCATTTAAAAAGAAAATCTATGATTTTCTGATAAATCACTGAGGACTGAAGTCACTAAATAATGACATACATTTGAGTTTCAGACTTCATAACCTTCAGAAAATGCAGGCCAAAACAAATCTTGTTACTCTATCAACTTTATAAGTTGGGGACACAAACAGCTGCTGTTTGCTGGTCAGTACTGACTACCTAGTGTAAGACCCAACCTTAAAAAGTAAAGCAGAGGGTGCTTAACATTTGTTATGATCAGGTTTCATGCTACAGTGGCACCTAACTGATTTGTCTTTTTCTGGCTACTGAAGTGTAATCACCACGCTTCATGCGCTACATATGATTTATACTATTTACACCAATGTTTTTTTTTTTTTTTTAGATATAAATGCTGGAGTTTTGCTTTCCGTGCATCCAGTGAATGTGGGTTATGCTCGTTGCCTAGTTTACAAAATTAAATGAAATGTTACTCTCTTCTAGGCAAGAACAAAAAAATAAGTGGCAGAGTTTAGGAGGAATGCACTTCTTATAACATTTGCTGGTAGTCTCTTCTGAAAATGTCACCGCACACCAAAATAAGCCTGCAACCATCAGTAAAATTGACTAAATAAGTCTAACAAGTTCAATGTACAGGTAACAGTGAAAAAACGTCTACAAGGGTTCTCAATACTGATGCAAATCAACAAAGGAAGCCATGGATGGACTGACAATGCGACAGCAATAACCATGTTCGTCAGTGACAAAACAACTGAAGATGGCATGAGTTATGCTCTCCTTCACTATTACACATTTAGCAAACAGTCAGAAAATGGACTATAATGTCATTCTCTTGAAGATATCCAACTGTCTCTCTTCAGATCTGGCCAGTAAAGTGATGCTCACATGCAACTAATCTCTTTCATTTTACAAATGCACTATCAATGACTACTTCTGACCCTGATACTTCATTAATGGCAGACTTTTCACACTGCTAGTAAGGGGTCTGTCTGCAACAAACTTAAAAGATAATACAGTAGAACCTGCTGTACTCCAGTACTATGCTAGCAAAGTTTGCACTGTGCCACATAACTTGCCCATGGATACCACTCTGTGACCTGAGGAATTAAACCATCGCCTTTAGTCTGAACTACTTAAGGTATGCTATGCCTGAGGTAGCAGTAGCAGGTTACAGTAGTGTGGTAAAACAAATATCATATTAAGAGATCTCTACATAATGTGCCAGTTTTACTAGTGCTTCACACTTAAACTATGCAAAGTGGAACTTAATTCTCAGAATTCAGGAGACAGGATTTCTCCCTCATTCCTCCTCTAAAATATAAGTGATTTCCTTCAAGTGTTTATTTTACACATTTGATGTAGTCAGTAAATATAACAACTTAAATTCTTATGCTGGTTTAGTTTAACTATATTGATCATTCTAGTACATACAAGGGAGCAAGACAGTGTTTGCTATGCAAAACACATATTCAGTGATTGGCATTTGAGGCCAATTGATCTACCTGTTCCCACTATCTCCCTGCCCCCATCAGCTCTGCTATGAAGCTATTGATCTAAACTGCACCGATCGGTTTCCATTTTCTGATTTCAGGCAGGCCAATTAAGAAAGTGAGTAATTGTGATTACACTGCCTCAGGATCAATTGCATCTGATGCAAGACAAAGTGCTCTGCTTGCATCCAGGTGAAGAAATTAATTATGATCAGCTGTACCTTGCTGCTGAACTTAAAGCCTTACAAAATTCTTAACTACAACAGCATTTCCCCATAAACTGTCAAGCACAGCAGGGTAAAAAGTCTACATATTGCAGAATTCAATACAAAAATTTCACCTGAATGTCATTACCAGGACAGTATTCTTTACAGTTTCTAATAAAAATCTTTTGTGATGGAGTGTGTGTGTAGAAATGGATGTCTTATATTCTAGTAAAAATGGGAGTCTGTGCACTAAGGAGATGGTGTCCAGGTAATCACAGGACAGACTCAACACCTTTTGGGAAAAGGTGGCATAAATATCCTGTTAGCTGTCCAACTAACAAAGGCTGCAACAGCAACAGCTTAATAACTCTTCTGCATGGCCAGAGTAATGACACAGCTCTGACTGCTTTACTACGGTAATGGAAAATAAATGGAAGATGACAGCTGCAAACAGCAGCATAAAAGCATTAAAGATAAAGTCACTTCACAGAGTCCTGCTCTTCAGCAGGCAACCACCATCACCTCAGTGCAGTGGGGTAAATGTCGATCACATGAGCATATTAGCAACACAAGGAATTATGCTTACAGGGCACAGACAGCTCAATGATCAAACAAGATTGGTTGTTGAGTCTGTGCTTAGCTAGTTTCTTCATTTAGGATACATTAACTCCATCCTGGAGGAGAGGAACAGACAAGTTGACAATGTATGCACTTTGAGTTGCCACAATCCAACTCTAAGTGGCAAGCTTCATGAATTGCTTCTGGACATTGATCAGATGGTAGGGCAGGAAAACAACAACGCTGACAACCAAAAGAAGTAAAATATAGGTGAAAGGGGTTCAACTAAGCTTCCTTCAGCTTCGCAGGACTTCTCAACACAATTTAAACAGACACGACTACATCACTAAAATAACAAATACAACTGCACCAATTTAAATACGGGATAAATAAACTCAGAGTGGCATACTCACAACTAAATAAACTGCTATAATCTACATCTTTCATTGACAATCATCTGTAAATAATGTGTTAATTTCATTGTACTGTATTGCACTTATTTTATATACACTTGTAACTAGATGTTAAAAGCGTAAAGTAATTTTAATTTGTAATACTGTGTACTGCATAGGTATGGTTATTTAATTATGCTGTTCTTGTCTTACCGACTAGTCTCATAGCTGAAAAAAGTCTGTGGAACAGACCAGTTACCATTAACAAAGGAAATAAATACATAAATTAAACCACATGGCACAGTAATTCTTAGAAAACGTAATTATGTACGGCCAAAGCCATTACTAAAGCCAGGGCAGCTGACTTACCACTGTGAAAGCAGAATGCACTGACTAAAAAGGTCTTCCTTTGCTTTAGTTCTGTATTTGCCTTTACTCCTCTCTTTCCACTACAGGAAAAGCCCTGGGGGAGGGGGTTATAGCTGTGCTACTGCATAAAGCATAGGTATATTACTGATGGACTCAAGAGATAAAGGCATTATGCATTCCCTTTAAACTAAGGTAAAAGACGGAGACATGTTGATCTGATGATGGGGAATCCTCAAAGAGTTACTTATTAAGGGAGTTTTATGCATATATACCCATTGTGATTTTGCTTATCTCTCAAAGAACTGCTATATTGAATTTGCAGTAGCAAACTTCACACCTGCACTACCCACCTAATGCATATGATAGTTTAGGGACAGAAGTGTGCACTTCCATGTTTTGGTACACTTGGTAACAAAATAAAAAAAAAAAAAAGCAATACTGGTGAATATGCCTCCTAATTGCATTTCATTAAGACAAATGCTCTTCATTTTAAGTGTTAAAAATTCTATTTGGCACACTTTTCCACAATGAAAATGTCTGACACACCATCGTTATGAAATTAATTCATTTCCAATGATACATAATACTGAACCATATTTATTCATCAAATTAATTTTTTAGTATGAGAAAGTTAACAGCCATGTTGCGAGCTTCATAGATGAAATCATTAGTAAGTGTTAAAAATGTTTTCAACTTTTTTCAATCATTATCTAACACAGGATATAATCCCATCTAATACACAGTCAGTTCCTGCTCTACATCATGCTACCACAAGCACTGTTATAACAAAAAGCACCTTCTCCTAACTACACTCACTCCTTATCACCCTTCCCCACCACTTACCCCCTTACTCTAATTTTACACTGAAATCCCCCTTATTCACATCCTTCCTACCTTCTCACCCTCTCTCTTCTCCTTTCACTCTTCCCATATTCCCACCTTTACAATGCTCTCAATCTCCCTTGATTTTATTTTCACCCTGTCAGATGTAACTTTATACATTATCCTAGACCATCATACAGCTATACTGTATATAAAAACAGTCCTACACTATGCATGCTTTATTCTAGACAATGTTTAAAACAGAATTATTTGCTATCACCCAATTACTGTACATACCAAAGCTATGTTCCTACACTATGCCGCTAATTTCTTAGCCAATGTTAACTTGCACTGATATCTACTCCTGTACATTTCTCTGATATTATTACTACTACTTGGTGTTTGGTGCTTTTCTACCCATGTCTCCAGTGAAAATGGGAAACAACCCAGTAAGAGTTTCCCAGTAAGCAAATGTCAAATAAATAAATGCATAACAGACAACAGTTTAAGTAATATTTATCACCACCCATACAACCTGTATAGATAGGGAAAAGTGACGCCTCCATTAACCCTTCCCAGTTTCTTTTGCCATGCAGCTGCTGAACAGTTAATACTGAAATAGGTGCATATTATTTCAGAAGCGATAATGTAGGTAGGCAGTAAGGGTTGCGTAGTGCACGTATCTATGGTTCAGGGCTGGCAATCAAGCCTATCAGTAATGATGTTCTTTGGGATAATCCTCAAAAATTATGTTAAAAGCACCAGTAGTCACTTGAAACAAAAGTCCAAGGTGCCCAAGGAAGCAGGAAACAAGCACGTTTTAAAAACACAATTTATTGCACAACACCACAGCACACAGAAATCCCAATACACATTAACGTTTCTGAACTCTCAGCCTATACGTTTTCATTTGGCTGACTGAGTCTGTCCAAGATGGCCGACCTTCTCGGTTCAGTCCTGAGCTCCATGGAAAAGCCTCCTAGCATCGGTGACATGGAGAGTTGGCGCAGGGCTCGCGTCCACATCTGATGAAGTAAACCAAATGAAAATGTATAAGCGGAGATTTCAGAAACGTTAATGTGTATTGGGATTTCTATGTGCTGTGGTTTCGTGCAATAAATTGTGTTTTTAAAAAGTGCTTGTTTCCTGCTTCCTTGGGCACCTTGGACTTATGCTTCTTTGAGATATTACAGTGCTTTTCCAAATGTATTCAAGATGACTAGAACATAAGTAACAGGTATAGTAGAGACAGTATTCTCTTGAAGCACTGCCTATCATAATGTTAGCATACAACACCAAACCCAAATGGAGAAGCTCAACTATCAGCCAGTATACCACAGATTTAAGGAAAAAGAGATGCACGTTGAGCCAAAATGAA
This sequence comes from Protopterus annectens, assembly GCF_019279795.1. NCBI lineage: Eukaryota > Metazoa > Chordata > Ceratodontiformes > Protopteridae > Protopterus > Protopterus annectens. The sequence goes on from NC_056730.1 coordinate 15,098,705, forward strand.
CAATCCTGCATGATGTTCAGTTCTGTAACAGACAACATAACAGCAGACTGTTTGCAGAGCTGCATTACTGCAACAAGAATAACTAAAAGAACTAATGCACTTATCCGTGTGAGGTTGGCATAATGGTTAAAGTGTTTGCCTTACAGAGCTAAGGTGCAGGGTTTGACTCTCATATGGGGTAACTGGCTAGATTTAAAATGGCCCACAAGGGCAGTTAGCCTAGTACTAATCTGTGATCTGTGATTGTCCTGACAGTTCTTTTTTCCTCAAACACATGCACACACTTTTCTCTATTTACAAAAGGATGTTCTGCAGAACTGTGGGTATAAACTATAGAAGGCAAAAGCAGTATAACTGAACTGCAGCAAGTGGGCATCAATGGGCTGCTTAAGTTTTATCTGAATACTGGCATGAGTTACATCCTCTCACTACTGAACCGCCTGTAACTACATTTCCAATATACTGCTGTAGTGCATTCGGATTTACCTTTCAAGATTCATGGAGTTTACGAAGCAGAATCAGTTTATAGATCATAAAAACCATGCCATTACCCACCTTAGGGAACCTCCTGGGTCCAGGAGGGAAAACCAGCTCGGGCAGGGTGAATTTAAGATCATCCATCCAGCTATCAGGAGTTTCCTTAAAGAATGCAAGGGCATTACACTGTTTAATATGTAACGAAAGACTATTCCAGAAGCACTGAGTAATAAATCTGTCCTCTCCAGTTTGATTGACATTCAGTTCTTTACTTTGAGTGTTTCTGAAGCCATTTCTTTTGTGTAGGTGGAAGAGATAAAGAAGGATTGGGTCCTAAACAGCACAGAATGCTAGATATAAATCACATTGTAGGAGTCTATAAAAGATGGAGTACAGATACAAAGGTTCAAGCCTGCCACAGTAGATGCAAGTCTTTAGTCCAGTAATCTTTTTAATTGTGAATCTCTGGTATCATTTCTAGCTGCATGACGTGCTTGGATCAATACACTATGAGAGGCATTATAATATATAACTGGTATGATCGGGGTGCACTAGCAAAGAATGACAAAAGTTATGTTATCCTGTTCAAAGCAAGTTATTAACTGGACTAGACAGAAGAATTTCCTAACTACTACTGCTGCACTGTGGTAGTCAAAGGATACAGATCTACCAATACATTTCAAGACTCTATCAATCTAGAGGGAAGTGTTGTCTACACTGTAAGCTACTTTTTAACATTTGTTTAACGAAGGTGACAATTGTACATTATTTTGCATTTAATTTAAGTAATTTTCTAATATGCTACTGCTCAGTATGGTTTAGCCCCTGCTGTAGTAACATGACATCAGATAATGGGTAGCAGATGGCAACAGCCAGTTTAAAGAAATCAGCAAATTTAGTTAGCTATATGTCTGGGTTACAGGTTTGAAAACCAAAGAAATAGCATGCTGAACACAAGTCATCTAATTACTGAACCGTTAAGGGATGCCGCTAGTCATCTTTCTGCTTTCTGGGGTAGCACCTGCCACTTTAACTATGTGGGTTCTATTAATCATCCAGTTTGCTGTCCCTCTTACAACATAACAGTCTACACTATTTAGACCTTTAAACTCCATTATAATTCCAGCCTTGGGAATAGTGCTTTGGCCAGATCTGGGTATGCTGTATGGACAGCACAGCCACTATCTACAGCTTCAAAACACCACAAATGTATAACCCAAATGGAGAATGAAAAACATCAAAACTTGTAAAAGAAGGAAAGAATAAACTGTTTTAATAGCCAAGCACTTTTCTTCCTTTATATTTCAGAACTTCATCACTGCTAACACAAACTTCACAAAATTCATTTAAATAGTGACAAAAGTAATCACGATTGACCAGCTGACACAATCGATTCAAAACTAACTAAACCTAATATATTACATACTGTCCATTCCAAAACTTTTCAAATAAAATCGGAAAATGTTTAACACCAAACCTAAACAACATTTACATCTTTTGTACTTTTAAGAAATGCTTAATTTAATATATTCCTTTAACCCTGGCCATTTGTCAGCTGACAGCATTATCTGCCAGTTTACTTGCCATACATTCAAGTAATGTGTGGATGTCTCCCCCTAATGGTTGTTTTTTTCAGTATAATCTAATGAAAACTATTTTTTTAAAAACTTCACACAGACCAGCATGCTCAGCTACAGCATTACTGTTGTCTCCTTTCTTAATAGCTAGTAGATGCATTTTCTGGTGGTCTTACCTACACAGAAATTTTCACAAGTTTCACACAATGCTAAACAGACCACATTTTCTGATTCAAATGTGAATCTAATCTTACCCAAACATTCTGATTAGTATGCTTCAAAACAATACAAAAACTTTCAGTGGTAAATCTACAGAACATACAGTGTTGGCAACAAAACACCCCTGAATGAACAACAGGGATTCTAATACATTGGATGAACTTTCCAATAACAACTTAAATGTTGTTAGTTTGTTTTGTATGTAAAATCCAGTTCCCTACCAATAATATCAGCAAGGTCATTGTTGCCTAACACTATTTTCCAATTGTTAAAACTAGTACAGGATACTCGGTGACTGAAAAAAAACGGAAAGTAACCACACAGCCAGATGTATGATTTAGCGCTTTCTTCCACTTTTTATTTTTAACATGAACTTCCTCAGAAAAACCAGGAAGTCTCCCAAACTCCTGGTTTTATACTGACAAACAGGATATGATGTAAAATTACTTATACAATTTATAATGAATGTTCTCATAACTGACAGACAGAATATGGTGTAAAATTGCTAAAACAATTTATAGTGAATGTTCTAATAAATATTCTATTCAAATGTCAAAATAAAATAACATAATATATATATATATATATATATATATATATATATATATATATATATAAAAATTATTTGATTAAAACATACGTTTCTATATACAAAATGTATGCCATCTATGTCTAAATGTTATTCTACAAATTGTCAAAATACTCAACACACTTTCTAATATACATTAATAATACATTCCTATGACTAACTAAAACAATACATGTATGCCACTTTGTATATGTATGTATCTGTGTGCATTTCTCTCCACACTCACCCCCACACACGTGTGTGAATACGCCTATGGATACAATCACGTACTCATACATACTAAAACTCCTATACACATGTACATGTGTACACACTTTGTGAATACACACATGAAAATATGTGTTTGTACACACATAAAAAAATGTGAATTTTAGTGATTGTGTATTGTCAGAGGCTTGTGTAAATGTTTTGAAAAAAGGTTTTAATTTTATTCCTTCCAACAACATCAGGATGGGTAATCTGTTGGTTGATTTCAGACTGTTTATGCGTAAACTGAATTTGAAATACATTTTAAATGATGTGGCTACAAACACTTTAGAGCAAAATAGGACATTAAGGAAACCTAGTACATTTAATCCGTCTTTAGTGAACACACTTCAGGTATTTCAAAAAACCTGTGAAAAAGAATTCAGAAAAATGGATAATAGGGAGACTGATGACAATTTAACAGAATTGGAACGTGAAGCTTTGTTTCATTTATCTCATACTTCTGACATTAGAGTCATGAAGGCAGACAAGGCGGGAAAGTTAGTAGTCATGAACAAAAATGATTATGATGAATCTATTATATCCTTGCTTAATGACACTAACAACTACACAAAAGTTAGTACAGAATTTATCTTGAATAGTTATAGGACAGTAGATACACATCTGTTTGACGTGATGTGTCAGGAAGAAATAGATAACTTAGACTATGATTTTTTGATGATAGAACAACCCAGGTTAGGTAATTTCTTTGGTATTCCGAAGTTACATCACAACAACGAAGACCTAACCTTTAGGCCTACAGTGTCAGCCAAACATTCAAAAACTGAAAACATTTCGATTTGGTTGGATAATATTTTGAATCCAATAGCACAAAAAGCAGAGTATTTCATAAGGGATTCTTGGCATTTATTGGAGAGTCTGGGACGATTAAACTTCAAGCTGGATGAAATAAATTTTGCAACTCTTGATGTCAAGAGTTTATACACCTCTATAGACCAAGAGTTGGGAATAGATTATTTGAGGAATTTCCTTACACGAAATACAGATTTGGGAAGTTTAAAAATTAATACTATTTGTGCTTTAATGGAAATAGTATTAGATAACAACTTTTTCAAGTTTGACAATAACACTTATAAGCAAACATCTGGAGTGGCAATGGGGGCTAGAGTTGCCCCAGCATTTGCCAACATTGTTATGTCAAATTGGGAACAGGAATACCTCAAAAAGCACCCTGATTTTGGCAAAGCAAGGTTCTATGGTAGGTACATAGACGATCTGGTGTTTGTATGGGAGGGGGACAAAACTGAGTTTGAAAGTATGGTGAATGACTTGAACAAGACAACTAGTTTTTTGATATTTAAACACAGTGGGTATGGTAGGTCAATAAATTATTTGGACATCTGCCTATATATGGATTCCACACAGAACATTCTACATAGTAAAATATATAGAAAACCCTGTTTTACCAATCAATACCTACACAAAGACAGCCTGCATCCAATTCACATGAAGAAAAATGTCATCAAAGGCCAAATGATTAGGCTCAGTAGATTAACATCAGAAGATAAGATCTATCACGAAGAATCACTGTTGTTAAGAAATTTGTTTTTGGAAAGAGGGTATAAAAAACATTGGGTAAAGAGGTTAGAAAACGAAGTAAAAAGGCTTCGAGATGGTGTAGCCAGACCAATCTTGACTATTAATAAGTCAGTTAATATGGAAGAAATTTCAATAGGAACTATAGAAAAAAGTAAAGTGGTAAATGAATTCTATACTGCCTTTCCTCTTCCAATATCCAATGAAATGTGGTATATTAGAGAAATTATAGAAAAAAACTGGAGAATAATTCTTGGGAATAGAGAACTTATGTCATGTGTAGGTCTAAAACCATACTTCACATACAAGAATGTCACCAACATAAAAAATATTTTAGAACATGATAATAGGACAAATAAGGTACCTACAAGGGAAATTAGTAAAAAGAAAGGAACCTTTGCGTGTCAAGATTGTAGACAGTGTCGGTATATTAGTAACACCTCTTTTGTGACGCTCAAGCATACAAATAAGACATTTTGGGCGCAGAAGTATTACAACTGTCACAGTGATTATGTGGTATATATTGCAACTTGTTTAACATGTGACAGTTATTACGTAGGTAAAACCAAAAGAATGTTAAAACGTAGGATCTATGAACATACTTTAGCTATTAAAAACAAAGATAAGAATAATTCTTTGGCGAGACATTCTCAGGTATGTTTGGATTTCAAGAAGTTTGAGTTCTTTGTCCTAGACTTTGTTGAGAAAGGTTTGCTGTTGGGTGATTTAAATAACAAATTAGAACAGAAAGAGACACTATGGCAGCTGTACTTAGGAGCAGATGAAACCCCTGGTTTGAATGAAGCAATTAACATCAAATGCTTCTTGTCACAGAGGTAATTAGAGTAACATCATTTTTCATCATTTTTCCAGATTAAGCTAGTGGGGAGACGGTATTATGGTAATATAGTTTAGTACTGCAGGATGATTATCTCACATGCATAGACATGGTGGGATTTTTTTGTGTGTGTACAAACACATATTTTCATGTGTGTATTCACAAAGTGTGTACACATGTACATGTGTATAGGAGTTTTAGTATGTATGAGTACGTGATTGTATCCATAGGCGTATTCACACACATGTGTGTGGGGGTGAGTGTGGAGACAAATGCACACAGATACATACATATACAAAGTGGCATACATGTATTGTTTTAGTTAGTCATAGGAATGTATTATTAATGTATATTAGAAAGTGTGTTGAGTATTTTGACAATTTGTAGAATAACATTTAGACATAGATGGCATACATTTTGTATATAGAAACGTATGTTTTAATCAAATAATTTTTTTTTTATATATATATATATATATATATATATATTATGTTATTTTATTTTGACATTTGAATAGAATATTTATTAGAACATTCACTATAAATTGTTTTAGCAATTTTACACCATATTCTGTCTGTCAGTTATGAGAACATTCATTATAAATTGTATAAGTAATTTTACATCATATCCTGTTTGTCAGTATAAAACCAGGAGTTTGGGAGACTTCCTGGTTTTTCTGAGGAAGTTCACGTTAAAAATAAAAAGTGGAAGAAAGCGCTAAATCATACATCTGGCTGTGTGGTTACTTTCCGTTTTTTTTCAGTCACCGAGTATCCTGTACTAGTTTGAAGTTGTTTTCGGTTTGGTCCGAAGCCTTTTTGAGTTTATTTTCCAATTGTTCTTTAAAATATTTTACTACAATCCAAATCAAGTGAAATCTGTATTGGGAAAGTCCTGTACAAAGAATTATTATTGTCCTTAGCTTTTCGTGCTGGTAACCCATAATTCAAAATGGGCTGAAACAATGTACATATTATTAACAACATCTGAAGCAACGTTGCTCACAAACATCTCTCCATAACCTCTTTCCCTAAAAAGTTACTTAAATTCAACTTCATCACTAAAAATTATATTGTCACTGGTCAGTGGCTTAGTCTTATAAACTGTCCCCTAATTACATTGTGTTTCATAAACTGAGGATGTTGGTTGCTGTGAAAAATAATTATTTACAACATACTTTTCCTATATATTTTACCCCTACACAAAGGAGGTAACTCCTTAGAACTCACTAATCACCGAACAATTGCGATTCTATCGCCCTTATCAAAGATATTAGAAAGAGTTGTTCACACTCAACTACTGAAACTCCTTCTAAAAAACACTCTCCTATCTGCATATCAGCATGGCTTTAGACCCTTCCACAGCACCACCACAGCACTAACATCCTTTTCCAACACAGTGAATCTCCACAGAAATAAGGGACAACTAGTTTCTACCATATTTTTAGACCTATCTAAAGCTTTTGATATGGTCAACCACAATATTTATTTATTATTTATTGACATTTGTCGACTGGGAAAGTCCACTGGGCCAATGACCCATTTTTAGTGGAGGCCTGAGGAGAAAAGCTCCATACAATCACAGAAATTTTTACATAACATCAGCTTAACTTTGAAAGTCAAGAAATTTTTTTACACAATACAATCTGAAGTAGATATACAAGACAAATACATATTACAGAGGTATACAATACAAGAAAATAAACACAGTGTGTTAGCTTTTTAGTAATTCTGTTTGTATAGAAAGTAAGAATACTGTTTAATCAATTCTGTTTATTCAGCCACAGAAATAAAGAAAGCAAGAGAGACTGGATATGAAGACAGATGGTGTAAACTGCAACTATATTAAGTTAGCAAAAGTATTTGTAGTGCATAGTGGCCAAAACATTTAAGGTGGTTTAATTATACGACTACAAGAACAGACAAGGTTATTGAGATAGTGTTCGTTTAGCGCAAACTTAAATGTTTTTAAAAAGTCTAGTTGAGTAAGAGAGAGAGGGAACACATTCCAAAGTTTGGCAATGGCATGGGAATAGAGACATTGTCCTGCTCTTTTGTTGTGTTTAGTTATGGTTAAGAGTTGTTTGTTAGAGGACCTAAGATGCTGAGCAGGGGTGTGTGTTTGTATTGCAGTTTGAAGGGATGGGCAGAAGTTTGGATTATTTAGTAGTTAGTGGGTGAGAGTAATTTGGGAGTAATGAAGGTAATGAGGGAACGCAAACCAGTTTATAGATTTAATGGCCAGGCAATGATGTGTGTGAGTTGGCATGTTGGAGACAAACTTGGCTATTTTATAGTAGCACGACTGCAGTTTGTTCAGGAGAGATGTGTGTAGGTTAGTGAAAACGGGGCCCATGTTCTTATGCTGAGGCTCCTTAAAATCTGAACAGCAGCAGCAGGAAGTCTTCAACTGAAAGTTCAGGAAGTGACTCCACAGTCATTGCCAGTGACTCAGTGGATTATGGAGGGCCTTTCATTAACAAAAATGTTGTTAATCCATTTGCAACGTTTGTCAGTGTTTCTAACAATGTTATCAGCCTTGTAGAAAGTAATGGACTACAAACTAAGACACCGAACTAGAAGACTAACAGTTTTAATTTGGAAAAGAAACTGTTTAAATTGCGTTCACTTGAATATGACAACTTTTATTTACATACTTGTGTAGAACGCAAACAAGTGCCATTTGGCTTAAGATGCTACAGGTTTCCAAATGGTATTACGGAAACTGACAGCATTTTTAAAGATTTGGTTACTGTGTATAACAATGCAGGGATAAACTGTTAACGAAGCACAACTGCAGTCAAATAACTGTGTTAAAACAAGAAATATGTGAATTGAACGACTGTATTGTAAACCATGATCAATTTGGCATGTTTAAGTCACTTTATGATGCTACTGAAGCTAAACTTCAAAGGCACATGGCAACTTTAACTAATAGAAAGCGTAATAAACTGGCTCGAGATTCTTTAGCTTATGCAAACAATACAGCATTTGTTTTGAATCAAAAATCAAATGATCTTGTTAGAAAAGGTACTTCTAATGGCTTTAGAGATGTTAAGAGTACCGGAAATATTGATAAGGGGAATTCTGTTGAAGATAATCAGAATAGTAATGAAGACAGTGGAAGTGTAACAAATGAAGCAGGGGAAGGTACTAGCAGTAATAATGATGGTTCACATGGTTCAAAATGAAGCAGGGGAAGGTACTAGCAGTAATAATGATGTTTCACGTGGTTCAAAATGAAGCAGGGGAAGGTACTAGCAGTAACAATGATGTCTCATGTGGTTCAAAATGAAGCAGGGGAAGGTACTAGCAGTAACAATGATGTCTCATGTGGTTCAAAATGAAGCAGGGGAAGGTACTAGCAGTAACAATGATGTCTCATGTGGTTCAAAATGAAGCAGGGAAGGTACTAGCAGTAACAATGATGTCTCATGTGGTTCAAACAACCCTTTTCCCCACAAGTCACCCATGACAGACAACAATGTGACCACTACCAAAGGGAAGGGGAACCTGGGGAACAAGAAAAAAGGGAGATATCGAAAGAAATAGTACCTTTATGCAAAATATATAACCTTGGTGATTTATCACTTAGTGAAAGTCAAACAAAAGCTTTGGAAAAAGGATTTTCTTTTGTACCTGCTGTTAAAGTTCCTTTAACTGACACTATCTTAGATTTAAAACTATACATCAGAAAGTTAAATCTTAGATATGTTTTTGACAGAATAGAACATAGAAAGAAAAATTAATGTAGAAAACCAAGTAATGTTAACCCAAAATTGACACTGACACTCAATATATTTAATGAACTGTGTGAGAATGACATCCAGTGTATATGTAATAATCAGGGAACACATACAATTTATAACAAAAATAAAAAAAAAATTAAAGTAAAAGGTATTTTTGGGACCAAAGAGAGATGAAAACTTGGACTGACTTGAGAAAGAGTCAACAATATCAGTTTATTAAAGCCAATAAGGGTAACGGGTTGGTCATAATGAGAACATCCGACTACCAAGCATGTATCAAGGAATTACTAAATGACAAAAAGAATTATCAGTTAGTCAGTAAAGACACAGTGAGGAGAAACTTTCACAATATAGACCAACTTTTGATGGAATTGTTAAACAAAAATTACATTAAATACCCATGAATTCCTTTATGTGGAAGAACCTCTGTTAGGTGTTTTCTTTGGTATTCCAAAGATAAATAAAGATGTGACCAACCCATCCTTCAGACCCATAGTGTCGGCTAAACAGGGTAAAACTGTTACCATCTCCCATTATTTGGACCATTTGCTGAACCCCTTAGTTGTTAAGACTCCATATTTTGAAAAGACCCTTGGGAGTTCTTGGACCTTCTTAGAAATTACACTTTTACAGTTACAGAAACACTATTAGTCACTGTAGATGTAGGATCCCTGTATACTTCTATCAATCAAAGTATGGGGATAGAAGCTGTGAAAAGTTTTTTGAAGGAACACACTAAGCTTGACAATATAATGGTACAGTCCATTTGCCTTTTACTAGATTTGGTGTTGAAAAATAACTTTTTCTTATTTGATGGAAGAACACACCATCAGACCTGTGGGGTTGCTATGGGTGCTAAAGTAGCACCAGCTTTCGCTAATTGAGTGTTAAGTTGGTGGGAACTGTTCTTCCTGACCAAACTGGAGAGATTTAAATATGTCTCCTTTTATAGGAGGTTTATTGATGATTTGTTTTTTGTCTGGAATGGACCTACTGGTGAGTTAAGTCTATTTTTGGACGATATGAACAGACATAGGATGGGACTGAAGTTCACTTTAAGTGAAGTTGGTATGAAGGTGCACTTCTTGGACTTGAATCTAAATATGAATATGAATCTTGAAGAAAAAAAGATTCATCAGTATGGTGTTTAGAAAGGACACCTAATACTAACAATTTCCTTCATTTTGAGAGTGGTCATCCTTTGTTCATGAAGTTGAACTTGGTCAGAGGAAAAATCATACTCTTCAGTAGATTAATTTCAGACAATGAAAATTTTATTTCTGAGGCAAGCAATCTTATTTCCATGTTTGTCCAGAGAGGGTATCCATATGAAAATCAGAGGGAAATTTTCCAGCAGATATTATTGGTTAGGATGGACAAGTTCCCACCAATTTTGACTAGTGGGTTTAGAACTAATAACAACAGTGGGAAAGTAAAAGAAATGGACTGTGCCTTTCCTGTTCCTATTAGTATTGACTGTGACAGTATCAAACAGGTAATTTCCAACAACTGGAAAGTCATTTTGGGAAACCGAGACTTAGCTAGAGTACTAGGGGACCACCCACACTTCATTTATAAAAAGGTTGCAAGTCTAAAGTCTATTTTAGAAACAGGAGAACATAAAACTGTCAGAGGAGCCACTGGCACCTACCCATGTTATAACTGCAAACAATGCAGGTTCATTGATTCATCAAAAAATATATTTTTTCCACACATTAACAAAATGGTGGTCAGTAAAGGCAGATATAACTTCAAAAGTATGGGGGCAGTATATTTGGCTATGTGCTCCACCTGTCATAATTTGTATGTGGGGAAAACAACTAGAGCCCTTTATAAAATTATTTATGAACACCATTTGGCTATTAGAAATAAAGACACTAACAATGCTTTAGCCAAACATGCTCTGGAGTGCTCTGACTTCAAGAAATCTGTATGTTTTTGTGTTGGATGAAATTGATTTGACTCTATTTGTTACATAATTCAACAATGCCCTAGAAAACAGGAAGCATATATGGCAGGTTTTATCTAGGGCAGACCATACTCCTGGTCTAAATGAGACCTTAAATGTTAAATATCTTTTAAATAACAGAATATACTATTAAACAGTTTATTTGATAAAAATGTTTATAGTAAGCACACATTTGTATGTGCTATATGTTTTTTGTACATATGTCAAGTGTTATATTTCACATTTTATATTTTTGCCTTTAAGAAAATGGCATGTATTAATAATTAGATGAATGGACATTTGACTGGTTTATTTATTAATCAAATTTTGTATTTTAACCTAGTTGACTTACTGGTCAGTTCTGAAGAAGTTCATTGTGATTAAAAACGAAAGAAAGTGCTTAACTTTTTAGCTGTGTGGAGTGTCGTCATTTTGTCTTTTTTTAACGTTTTTTTTCTGAAGTTTATTTTGGTTTTCGTGAATTTGGTGTTTTTTACATTACTGTGGTGTGGATACACAGTTTACAGCAACTGCCTTTGTTTTGTCTTCATTAATTCTATACCACAAAAGACTTGAAATTGTCTCAGAATGTTTCACAACACTGAAATATCCTTTTCTGGTTTTATCAGGTACAAAAATAACATCTACAAATAAAACCAACTTTTCTTGATTACTATACCAATTATATCCTTGAATTTCTGAGTTCCTTATTTTCTTTGCCAATGGTTCTAAATATAATGCAAATAAAGAGGAAAGATGACACTCCTACCCGGTTCCGTTTAAACAGAACTTGAGAGAAGAACCCTTGACATCTTCCATACCAAATATTTTCATAAATGCCTTCAAAGATCTACCCTGTTTTGTTTAATTTTCCCTTCTAAGCCCACAGACACATCCTCACTATTACAAATAAAATTCCAGTCCCACCTATAAGTAATATTTCCTGATGAAAGCTGATTATTTCTCCCAAAATTTTTATAAGTTCCGTTGTAGCAATTTTAGGCAGAATATGAATACTTGCCACCGTAATCCTCCTCCCCTGGTAGTAACAACTTACTGCTACAAAACTACCATAATCTTTTTTTTTTCTCTTCTGTTACTATTGGAGCTCCTCTAGCAATAATATAAGTACTCCCCTTTTCCTTTGTCACAGATATTTTGCTGAATAATCATCTTGAAATCCTTTCTTTATTAAATGTACATGTTCTGTTCTTTCCAACTGTGTCTTCTGTAGCATGTGTCTTTGCACTCTGCATTTCTTACTATAGTTTACTAATCTTTAATTTCTGTATACACCTGCAAGACCATTCACATTCAATGATAATATGGAAAGTGTTGCCATTATGTAAGAAGTTATTACTCCCACCTGTTATATACAACAGTTTTTTAAATGTCTAGTTTCAGTTTTTGTGTTACATGCATACACTGTTTGTCAGGTTGATCTTTTAGACAGTTGTTTATCACATCCATTTGAACCATGTTATATCTTAGAAAACTTTTTGTTTTAATTAAAACCCTCAAAAAACACACCAAGAATACGCTATAACCTATTAAGCTAATCAAACACACAAAAATATCTACAGTATGTCTTCAAATATGAAGTTTAACCCTTCTAATAGGAACAACTGTCCTAGACTGACAGCTATACTCACAAGCATTAATTAACCTATAATGAAGGTTATCCGTACTAAGACATGTGGTACAGCCTGTGCTTCTACTTACCTCTTAAGTCTGTTCTTCAGCCAACACTATCTAACTCTCCAAGAAATAAATCATGCAAAGACAGCTGGATACAGCAACCTGAATCTTACACCTGCCTCTCGACGTCCACTGATTGCAGTGCTTAAACACGCTTCTCTTCTGCCTGGTGTAGAGTGAATAATCAATCATTTTCCACAACCATTCTGGTGCCCCAATTTTTCATATTTTTCCCTTCTGCAACAATTCTGTCAAAAGTAGTTGTTTCTGGTGGTATGACTTTATCTTTACTAATATAGGTCTTAGATTCTTTCTCATGGCCAGACTTGGAGCATACAAATGATGTGCCCTTTCAATTAACAAATCTTTCTGTGAAATATATGACCAGTTGCATATTTGTACATTCATAAAATTAATGCATTTTGCAGTGGCACAGTGGGTAGTATTGTTACCCACTGCAAAAGGTTCTCTAGTTCAATCCTTGTCCGAGGTGCCTTCTATGTGTACTCTGTATTGTCCTCCCTGTGTTCTTCTGGGTTTTCTCTGGATGTTCTGGCTTCCTCTCATATTAGAAACAACAGTAGGTGTTACTGCTATAATTCAATTGAACCACAATACCACACCAAGAACTTTATTAGATAAAACTTTCGGGTCTACACCCTTCATCAGTATGAGTCATTACAAAAAAATCAGCATTTAAATAGGAGAATATAAAATCACATGCTTCAGCCCATCCCACTCCCTAATTAACAATCAAAACTAAAAGTAATATACAACTCATAAAGGTCTATATAAAAAAATACTAAAAAAAGGACAAGAAATCTTACTTTACATAAAAACTCTTCTGCTTAGAATAAAACATAAAAATTATTAATAACTTATACAAACATTATATAAGTATTAATATATCTATACACAATAAAGAAGTCACTGGTAGCATCTAACATCCTATGGTGTATTACATCAGGTTCTAGAAACTTGTCATAACCTATTAAAGCCTTTATTGTGGTTCCTCTCATATTATAAAGACATGCAGTAGGTGGATTGGATACTTTAAATTGGCCCATATGGGAGAGGGTGTCTGCATGTGTCTATGGTATGGGAGAACAACGGCTACAGAGATAGACAAATGACGATGTGAACACTGGCTCTAGATAATTGTCACTGTTGATAGAACACTCCTACCCTGTGTGCAAAAGTGGGAAAAGGGGGGTTATGGAAGGATAGAAGGACAGATGGAAAAGTAATACAGTCTATTTCTTCCAGTTTCTCTGATATAACAGAATATCAAGTTTTATTTGTGGTCTCTGTATTCTAACCCATCTATTTTTGAAACAGTTCTTCTTTTGAAGCCTCATACTCAGCATTTCTCTCATTTCTACCCCTGAGTTCTGCAGTTCTATCAACTTTATTTGAATAACTAATTAATGCTTCTTCTATTCTTTGTAGACATTTGATTTTACATATTCCTCTTATTTTAAACATCTCTGAATGCATCTGCTTTTTCCTTTAAATTACTGAAAGCCTTCTCCTATAACATAACTGAAATCTCAAATGATTTTTGTTAAACATCTGAAAGGCTATTCCCTACCCAAGTTTTTTTCTTTTCTATTTGTTTTTCTCTTAATTTACTCCACATTTCTTCTTTGTTGACATCCAGGCAGTCTAGTGATCAGCAACTAACTGAATTTTACATAAACTGTTAGCCTGTACTTGCTTTTTTTTTTACACTGGAAGAGCTCTAATCAACCTGCTTTTCAGAGTGAGGCCATCTTGGAATCCCCCCAGATGTCTGCTATACTAGGCTGGGAGTCAGATGACATGGCAGTCTTCTGTAGATCTGGGAAGGAGTCTTTTTTGTTAAAGTAGCTACAACAAACGTCCATCACAATTGTATGTTTTTTTGGTTTAAAGCCCTGACAAATCTCAAGCTATCAGTATCATCTCCAAGTCTTTTATCTAGCAGAGTCAGTAAATGTAAGTAACTAGCTTTTCAAAAAAAAAAAAAAAAAAAAAAAAAAAAAGTATTTTTAATTATTTCAATTCTACTTAAATATTTGAGTTGAACTTATAATGACCTGTGTGATAACACTACTTTGTATTTTTTTCTGCTCTGTTCCATCTGTTTGCATTTTTAGTTTGTTCTGGGACCTCAGTCTTGTATTATAATTAGAAATTGAAGGAGCATTGTGTTTCTGCATTATTCTTCAGTCTTCCCTGCTAATTCCGTAAGCAAAATTACTTGTAAAAGCCATCCATTATATTTTAAACCATGCTGGGCCGGAGTCTTGTAGTTTATCACAGCTGTGGCAGAATTGTGTACTACTGCCAGATTTTGAGCTTCAGACATTTATTATTGCATTTCTAAACATACAGTATAACTGGTAAACTTATTTATTTATTTATTTACATTTGTTGACCGGGAGTGTCTGACTGGACGTAGGTCCATTTTCAGCGGAGGCCTGGGGAGAAAAGCTCCACAGTTAAAATAAACAGACAGTAGTTACATTGGATTACATAGCAATTAACATAGCAATTAATTACAAACATATTTACAGATGAAGAACATAGTACATCAGTAGACAACTAGAATCTTTATCTGTGAAGTACATAACAGACATTAACAAATGTTACAATAAGAAGTTCCTGCTGTATAATAAGTTCTAGGCTTATGAGCATCTGAGCTTGCTATAATCAAGGTAGTTAGTGGGGTGGAAAGAAAGGTAGTGGTTGGATGGGGTGGGTGATATTAGAGTGGGAGTTGCAAGGGCACAGCCAGCATGTTTTTAGGTGTGCCTTTAGTAAAGTTTTGAAGTGGGTGCATGATGGTATGGAGGTAATTGTGGGTGGAAGGGAGTTCCATAATTTGGCTATGGCGCAAGAGAATAGTGCTTCACCAGCAGAGTTATTGGCTTTAGTGATCTGCAAGTGATTTTTGTTGCTGGATCTTAGTGGTCTGGTGGTGCGATAGGGTTGGAGTAGATTCTGGAGGGATGGGACATCTATTGGATGGTTTACTAGTTTGTGGGCGAGTGAGAGTTGATACCATTGAAGGAGGTGAGGGAGTTCAAGCCAGCCCAGTTCAGCAAGTGAGAGACCGTGGTGACTACGGCAGGATGTCCCTGTGGCGAATTTGGGGATTTTGTTGTAGCAGGTCTCTAGCTTGTTTAGATTGCATTACCTTAGGTTGGTATATATTGGAGAGGCATAAAGTAGGGTGGAGATAAGGTGGGAATTTGCTACTGAAATCTTTGCTGCTTTGGTGAGAAGTTGCTTATTTCTGTATAACTTTCCTAGTTTTTTTGTGGACTTTTTTTATGGTCATGGATATGTGAACATCAAATTTTAGTTTATTGTCTATTTCCACTCCTAGCAATTTGGTGTGTTCAGTTGGGTATATAGTGGTGTTGTCTTTTGCTGTGATGTTAAAGTGAGAGTTGTTTTGAGTATGTTTGGTGGGTTGGAAGATGAGTAGTTTAGTTTTGTTTGGGTTGAGTATTAATTGGGCATCGGATAACCACGTTTCAACAGAGGAAAAGGCTTCCTGTGTGACTTTTTGCAGTTTGGGTAGGGACTGGGCTGAGCAGATGATGGTTGAGTCATCTGCGTATTGTATGACTGTGTCATGTTTGGTGAAAGAGGCTAGATTATTAGTGCAAACAGAGAAGAGTAGGGGTCCAAGGATGGATCCTTGGGGAACCCCTATGGAGACAGGTAGTTGGGGAGATATGTCATTCTGTCATACAACAGACTGTTGGCGGTCAGACAGGTAACTCTGAAACCAGTTGGTGACTGACTGAGAGAAGGATAGGTTACTGAGGACAGAGATGAGTTGTTTGTGTGGGACCATGTCAAATGCTTTAGATAGGTCTAGGAAAGTAGCAGAGGAGAGATAGCCATTGCTTTTATGCTGAAGGATAGTGTTAGTAAAGGAGAGTAAGGCAGTGGTGGTGCTATGATTTGGTCGGAAACCATTCTGAGTACTGGAAAGGAGGTTGTTAGTAAGGAGGTAGTCTGAGACCTGAGAGTGTATGCATCTCTCTAGTATTTTGGAGAGTGGAGAGAGAATAGCTATGGGGCGGTAAAAATGGTTAGTTCTGTGGAGGGGCCGCCTTTGTGGAGGGGGATTATATGTGATACGTTCCACAGTGTGGGAACATAACTTTCTGACAGAGATCGGTTAAATCAAGATGGATACTGGGATGACCAGAGCATCAGCTGCGATTTGTAGGTATTCACTTGGGAGGTTGTCTGCTGCTAATTTGGTGGGCTTAAGTTTAGTTAAGAGTTTTTTTATGTTGGAGGTAGGTACAGGAGAAAAAGAGAAGGCAGTGGGGAGATTACTAGCTGAAGGTGTGTGTTGGAGGGGAGGGGGGTTGTTTTTAGCTAGTGATAGTATGGTTTGTGTGAAGTGTGTGTTGAATGAGGTAGCTATATTTTCGGAGGAGTGAGGGATGTTAGGGGGAGTACTGACTTTACCTGGGTGGAGGATGGAGTTTATGGAGGACCAGAATTGTTTGGGGCTGTGTTGGGAGGAGTTTAGGGCAGACTGGTAGTATTGGAATGTGTCCTGTTTTATTAGCTTTTTGACTCTATTGCGTAGTTCTAGGAATTTCTGCCTAGTTGAGGGGGTTTTGATTTTGCAGGTAAACATCTGCACAGTCTGGTGCCTTAAGCTGTAGTAAAAGGCCCAAAGTGAGAGAATTGTCTCGGCACCAGTTTGTGCTTCAGTGCTTTTCTGTTTTGCTTTTACCAGCTTAAAGTTGCATTTTCTGCCTGCCCCATTCCCCACTAACACATTAAGCTAAATTTTCTCAAAAAGCTCCAATACTGCCTTTATTTGATTGAATGGCAGCCTAGCTAACCTAATATTTCAGCACAGAGCTATCCGCACTTATTATCTTTTATCAAACACTTAGAGAGGTGTGGAACTGTAAGTAGCTTTTCAAAAAAAAAGGGGAAATAATTAAATTATTTCAATTCTACTTAGATATCTGGGTTGCACTTGGTGAACTATGTGGTAATATACTTTGTACTTTTCTGCATTGTTCCACTGTTTGAAATTTTTTAATTTGTTCTGGGACCTTAGTCTTGTATTTTAATTAGCAGATGTAGGAACATTGTGTTTCAACATTATTCTGTACTTCTACGTCCACAAGAAGAATTACATGTAAAAGCTATCATTTTTTTTTTATTTTAAATCCTGCTGGGCCATAGTCTTGCAGTTCAACTCTCAGTTTTGGCAGAACTGTGTACTACTGCCAGATTTTGAGACTTAGTAAATTATTATTGCATTTTGTCCATAAACAGAGTTACTGGTAAATGTCTGCATTGTCTGCTGCCTTAAACTGTAGCAGAAAGTCAATAGTGAGAGAACTGTTTGTGCTTCAGTGTTTTTATATTTTGCTTATCTTTTACCTGCTTAAAGTTTCATTCTATTTCTGCCCCATTCCCCATTAACACATTAAAGTTTCTGAAAAAGCTGCAATATTGCATTTATTTAACAAGATGCTTCTCTAGCTGGCCTGCTTGTTATTCCCAACCCTGCCACCTGTTTGCTGTTCTTCTTTAATCAAGCTGTGTCTCAGGCCTCTACCCCTTATGAAACTGATTTCTAGAGTCACCCCCTCCCATCTTTCATTGCTATTGCCTGCTGTATAGGCTATTTATGTACTCTTCCCAACCATTGTTTTCCACAGATCTAGAATACTGAGCACCCATCCAGCAAAACCAGTACTGCTCTTGAGTAAACATCCTTTGCTATACATAGTCTCCTGCAAATTTTCCAGGAGCTCAGCAAAGCATTGAGTCCTAGCCTGCATTCCAGAAATGTTTTACTTGTATTTAATGTCACACAAGTACCTTTGACTGCTAAATCTTACTTTTGTGTATGTATTTCGCTGATTTCTTTAAATGCTCTTTCTCTCACTGTTACTGCTGCAAGACCGTCTTGAAATTGCCTTCAGCAAGGGATTTCTAGCTAGTTGTTTAAGTGATTTGAGGTAGCATTGCAGTTGTGGGTCTCTCCTACTGTGTTTTTACATTAGGAGGATTGGGTTTCTTCATCTTGTGGCAGGAGGTGTTTGCCTGGTCTGAGTTGGAAAATACACAAAAGGACTTTTAGTGCAGTCATTTTTTTGGCCAGAGGGCTCATTAGCTAGTTTCTTGCTTTTTCTGTGTTGCTATACATTTTACACTTTGTGCACCATGTCATGCCATCTGTTAGCAGTGCCATGTACAGTAGCAAACACCTAGAAAGGTCCGTAAAACTGTACCCTGTAAAGCAGTACTACAACGCAAATACTTTTTGTGCGCTAACAAGCTTACAGCAGCTAGTTGGGACTCGAGTGGCAATACTTAAAGATTTAGTAGAATTCAGTATTGTTTAAACATTGAAGTTAACAGAATTTAGGATTGTTTATGGTAACCTGCAATAAAGCACCCTTAGTAGACTTCCAAAAGGAGAGTATGGATATTCAATTTAACTTTGCTGCAGTCAGCTTGATGGATATGGGCACTTTGAGACAATGTAGCAGTTGTCTTGCGAACACTGACAATCACTTAAACCATTTAAGAAGCAGATACAGTATGTGAGAGGTGTATTGACACAAAGACACTGGAGGCTAAACTCTTGCATAAATGTGCACATCAGGTTGTTGAAACCACACACACAGACACACACACACACACACACACACACACACACACACACACACACACACAAAAAGGTGACGTACTTAAAAGCAAGCCTCCTAAACAAGAAAGATTGCCTAGGCAACCCATTGTTAAAGCTATGCCTTAGCAAGCCCGAAGACGCTCAGAAAAAAACACCTGACACCACATATAATGTCACTGTCAACGAAGCCCCAAACGCTAAGCCCCTAAAGCAAGCAAACATACTTCCCAGGGCTCTCGGCATAAGGGACTCCATTGTAAGTTATACTGTGCTGACACATGGTTTAAAGCAGCAGAGAGTACCCTGGCAGTGCAAGGTTCCAGTGCCATCCACACTTAGACCAGTAGCTGCACAGAAGAGAGCTGAAGGATGAGGTGTCTTAATATACATCAATAACAAGCATACCTCTACGAGTGGTCAAACAGGATGCATTGTTGGAGTTCCTTCACGTGCAAATCACTTTAGACAAAATCCTGTGCCATAACATAAAATCCTGCACCATATCACAACCTGCTGTAAGTCACCATCCATGTCCCAAGAAGCTCATAGTATACACTTGGATCTACTGAAGACATTTACCATCCAACCTAACACCCTAACTATGGGAGACTAATTACCCCTCTAGAGACTGAGAATCCTACACGGCCTCAAATCTACAGGCACAGATTCCTGGACTTTGTAAATGTAAACACCCTTGACTAAAACACTGAATACGCCAACCAGAAACTCCAACATACTGGACCTCATGCTTACAAATACAGTAGAATGCTGCACCCACTCCCAATGTCTCACCCTCCCTGGTAAGGTCCGACCATAAATTTGCCTACTTCAAAATCAAAATCAACTCCATATTCCCATTAAAACCAGTAACAGGACCTATCCTGAGACAATTACCTTTTAAGTGACGGCTTGTCAAAATTCAATGCTCCTCCAAACCAAGAGGGCACAGTAGCCTACACTGAATAGTTCATAGAAACTCTGTACAACCATGTCAATGGCTACATTAAGGCTGCTATACCTACCAGAAGCAAGCCCAGGACTAGCCCCAGTGAAAACAAACTGCCTTGGTTAAACAGGATATAAAGCCAAAGGAAGAAAAGATATGGCAAAATCATGAAGGGCAATTCCCATAAGATAGAAACACTCTTATCAAAGTAAACAGGCAACTAATAGGGTTAATTAGGCCAAGCAAAGCCAACTCTGAGGTTAAGATAACCTCCTAGATGAAAGATAACCATAAGGTCTTATACAGCTACGTCAGAAACCTCAAGGGCAGCACACAGCAAAGTGCTGAAATGGTGGTTATTGGTGTCATATTCACCAAGTTGGGTGATAGAGTGAACCTGTTACCACACAAATTCAGTTCTAGCTTTACCCTCTCTTTCATTCCCAATCATCCCCTCAAACATAACCCCTCCAACTATAACTAGGAGTATGTACTGGCTGCACTCAGTAAAGCCAAGAAGATGGCCTCAATGGGTCCCAGTAACATTCCAGGATGCCTTCTGAATAGTCTAAAATATCACTTATCAGGACCCCTGGAGTCATTACTTAACCACAGTCTCAAAAAAAGGCTTTGTGCCACGCAAGTAGAGGACTGCGATAGTTATCCGCTTTCATAAGAGAGGACCTTCACAGATCCTGGAAACTACAGACTCATTAGTCTGACTAGTCTTATTTGCAAACCCATGGTAATTATCAACAAGGACACAGGAGACCTCCAGACACCGGATCCATCCCAGTTTAGTTTTGTCAAAGGAAAGTCATGCTTACTGAATCTGGTGGAATTCCTTGAAAAGGTCAGTAAGGCAACGGAGGAGGGGAAAATGGCTAAAACGTCTCATATAATAACTCACTCAGGCATTGTCAACAAAGTTATGGAACTAGGTATGAACTCCTTTATAATACGCTGGATAGCCAGCTGGCTCACTGATAGTATCTAGTGGTTAGGATCGGTGAGATGAGACCAAATCCACAAAGAGGCCAGTCACTGGTGGAGTTCCCCAGGGCTCTGTGCTGGGCCCACTCCTCTTTGGTATCTACTTCTAGGATGTCAAAGCCAATGACAAAAGCTTTTGACTAACCAAGTTCACAGATGATCGCAAACTGGGAGCAGTCATTGAATCCCCCCAAAATGAGAAAACCCTTCAGGAAGGTCTAAAACAGACATATACTTGGTGCCAAAGC
The DNA here is from genome assembly GCF_019279795.1 of Protopterus annectens. NCBI lineage: Eukaryota > Metazoa > Chordata > Ceratodontiformes > Protopteridae > Protopterus > Protopterus annectens. The sequence goes on from NC_056730.1 coordinate 15,120,465, forward strand.
CATAGCTTAAAACTCAATACCAAGAAATGCATCACAGTACGTTTTGGGAAATCTACCACCCTGGGTAACTAAGTCATCAATAAAACACCCTTTAAAGTTGATTCACTAGTCAGGGATCTGGGAAATCATGTAGATAATAAACTACTCTTGGTCCAACATGTGTCCAAGGTATTAAGAAAACCCCTCATTGCTGCTCAACTTATAAGCAAGGGCATGGCATACAAGTCCAGAGAGGTCATCATACCACTGTAGTTGGGCCTTCATCTCACCCATCATAGAATATAATGCCCCTTCAGTATGCACCTGATCAGACACATGCCGCAACTGGAATGTCCACAAAGGTTCCTTACAAAAAGAATACAGGCAGTAAAATAAAAATTCCTGTGCTGATCGCCTCAAAGCCCCGACTCTTTACTCTGTATCATACAGACGTCTGACAGGCAGTCTTTGCCTGGAATACAAGGCATCCATGGATCCAGGTTTGATGAACCTTTTGCACATCAGCAAAACAATCCGCATCAGAACTACTAGATTAAAAGACCTAAATTTTGCTTGAGACATAAATAGAACATGGTGGGGAGACAGGTTTCTCAGAAATCACATTCTCTGGAACAGGCTCCCCATTCATGTGAAGTAGAATTTCTCCCTATCCCTAGTTAAGTGCAACTTGGACCAATGGATGGGTAATGAGAAATTCACCCCTGGTCTGTCTCCCATCTCTCTGACGGACAAAGGCAGTCAAGTAAATCACACCCTGTTTAAATCAAATTTGTGTCATATTTGGGTTGCATGGCTAAGGTTATAAGGGCCCTAGTTGCTGTTAGCTTAGTATACACCCATGAACCTATGTTCTAGCCTTAGGCAGTAAGGATACTTATGAAAATCTTTAATCTGCCTCCTACAAACTCACTCACTGTGTTTAGCAGTAGTGCTCATGTCCTACTCCTCTGTGTGGGTAGAGTACCAAGAAGATATCTACATATACAAACAGATACACAGTCTGTACCATATGGACAAGGGAGGTTCGGAATGGGTACTTATTTGCATGCTTATCACTCTGTGGCCTAGAACACAGGACTAACAGCTGCTCTGTTCTTGTGCATTAACCGTACATTCAGCAATGCAACAAAAAAGAAGCAAAGCTGGCATGGGGTGGACATCTCTCTTATACCAGGTACCAGAGGAAGTGCAAGATGAAGATGACAAAAGCCATGCCAAGAAGGAAAAGTGCTCAGCTGTGAATGGCTAGCCACACAACAGACCTCACCCTGCAGCAGAGTTCCCTAAGGTGATGACTACAACAATGGTCCACATGAAGAACATTTACCAGATCTCCTCAGCCCTCTTAATAAGAGGTGACTAGAAGCAAAGCATGTTTCATTTTTTACCTATTAAGGTAGTCCTCTGAGCTGGGATCAGGCTGGGCTTCTCCTAATTTATGGACCCTTCCCACTCAATGCCTACAAAATACAGGAACACCTGAGCAAAAAATGTTACCTGGAAGTTCTCTTTTGTGGGAATCATAAGGAGTCCATCATCCAAGTGATGCTCCTTCACATGAAGTTTCCACTCCAGCAAAATCTGGGCCATAAATATTAGTACCATGGGAAACATTCTGGATGTACAAGAGTGGTAAAAGCAGTAAGCAGTACCCTGTGTACCACTTCAATGTTGAAATCTACACATCAAATCTAAAAGTCTTTCGGCTTTTCCCGGTTAGGGGTCGCCACAGCGGAACTCCCGTCCACTAATGATTGGCAGTGGATTTTTATGGTGTCGAGTTGTCAGCCCGACGCCCAAACTTCAAAGAAGTCACGCCCATTCACACATGTACCTACCTGCATGTCTTTAACGTCACTCAACCATGGGGAGGACATGCAGACTCCACACAGAAGGCACTCCAGCCGAGAATCGAACAGAAGAACCTCTTGCTGTGAGGCGACAACGCTAACCGCTGCACCACCGCAACCTCTACACAGCAAATTTGCCTGGGTGTGACACTAGGATGGTGTTGCTGGACATAATAGATGCATTTTGGTGCATTAGATTTGCTGTGTAGTGAAATCCTAGTGTCAAACCCAGGCAGCAGTCTGACCTTTGCATAGTCACCAAACATTCTTTGTTGCAACAAAAGTGCTTATTAAAGCTAGAGAGATCCAAGATGGGATGTCAAGTTTCCTGTCACCCTTGGGCAAGGAAATACAGGAGTAAAACTATTTGTCTTTATGTGAGGGAGTAACAAGCTCCATGAATTCTATGCACAATAGTCTGGGCCAGTTCTAGAAGCTCTAAGGAGGCCATCTAGTCCCCCAGAAGAGGTGCTTCTGAGGTAGGACTTAATTCTATGATGTGGTGGTCCATGACTACATCTAGAATTCACACATCTGTCGTGATAGCTCACCAAGATGGAACACACAGAGAAAAGAACTTCCCCAGGGGTGATCCTATCAGGTAGTCAGGATTCTGACCACTGAGTCAGTAGAATTAGACTTAGGTGGCAAAACTCAGGAAACAACCAGGTCCTATTTCTTGGCCATGCCCCTCATAACTAAGGGAAAAAAAAACGTATATTCTTCTTCTTGTAAACTTTAGTTTGCTAACTGCTTACTACATTTGTTAAAAATCCCTTGCTACATCTTATACCACAAACAAAGCTGAATGAAAAGCTTCAATAGTGCACTACACTATCAATCAATCAGCATCTCCCTATAGTGCCTCCTAACATTTTGCAGTGGTTGCCCCCCTTCACCCAACACAAGGTATGCTACAGCTCTTGACTTCTGGCTTTTAGGTATTCTTTTTTTTCTCACAGATTGAGATGTCACCCCCAATCCAATAGATGTTCAACAATGAAAGGAGGTATACCTGGAATTTGTAAAATGCATTTTGGATCATTAAGCCATGCTTCTATATAGTGACAATAATGTTTACATCCTTTCCAAAAGTGCTTCTAATATATACCTGGAGAGGTCAGGAAAGCGGAGTCTGTACTAACCCATTTCAAGACTTCAGCAGCTGAGGAAGCAGCAAGAACCTGTGGTCAAAAAATGGTTGATGTATGTTACAGTGGTAACCACGAGAACTCCAGATGGACATCAGAAGTGAGAATAGCTTAGATTACATAAGGAGGCCTTCTATGCAGTGCTAGCAGAGTTTCTGGATCTGAATGATGGGTATTGTCATGCCAGGAATTTAGCAGTTGCCATAGCAAAGATCAAAGAGTGGAAGGAGTTAGTAGTTGCCATAGCAAAGATCGAGGAGTGGAAGGAGTTAGTAGTTGCCATAGCAAAGATCAAGGAGTGGAAGGAGTTAGTAGTTGCCATAGCAAAGATCAAGGAGTGGAAGGAGTTAGTAGTTGCCATAGCAAAGATCAAGGAGTGGAAGGAGTTAGTAGTTGCCATAGCAAAGATCAAGGAGTGGAAGGAGTTAGTAGTTGCCATAGCAAAGATCAAGGAGTGGAAGGAGTTTGGCAACGACAAGGAGAATGAGTTTCAGAAAGTCTCAAACAGGTTCTTGCAAACTATGAGGAGGGGGAGGCAGGATGTTGCTGGACTGTTCTCAGAAATGATGGAGAAACGCTGACTTCAACTGATACCCTTGTTGAGAAGTGGAAGGAGCACTCTGAGAAGCTCCACAATCTGCTGGACACGCCTTCCTTTGAGGAGGCAGTGTCAGAAGGCGATGGTGGAAGTGGAGCCATTTGAACAGATAGCATTAGTGCAGTGATAAAACATTTACACTGCAGCAAGGCTGCACGACTAGAACAGATTCAGCCAGAAATAGTGAAGGTGCTGGACAGTGTTAACTGTCATGGCAAACATGCCTTTTCAGTGCTGCATATAAGACTGGCACAATGATTCTAGACTGACAAACTGGAGTAGTTTGTCTTCATTTTCAGAGGGTGACAGCATAGCATGTTACAATTACAAGTGATATCACAGTCCTCAACTTCCCGAGTTCCTGGAGAAGAGACTTCATCCAGTAGTATAGTGCTAATTCAAGACAGCAAAGCACACTCAGTCCTGACCACAGTGCAACAACTCTTTGTCCTAGCAAAGATACTGGAGGATCATGGGAGTTTGCCAATACTGTCTTTATATGTTTTGTGGACCTAAATAATGCATATGGGGTAATCAGAATGTACCCCAAAATGCCTTGTAAAAAAATACTATAATACTAAGAGGTCCTAGGATAGCTATTGTATGTCATTAAGTACCTGGATTTGAGGAGTATTTTAGAGTTGTGCTCATATTTTCAAAATTAAGTCAAATGTGTTCAAGAGGGATAAAAAGATTCACTAAGGCTGTATCTTGTCACTCCCTCCTCATGTTAGTGGTTTTTAAGGACAAGACACCAGCACACACAATCAAAGCTTGAAGAGTGTTCAGTTTAGCAGTGTGAGGATTGCATCTTTGTTGTCGTCTCAACCTCAAATGACTATAATCGTCAGCATGCACTAGAATCATTCTTGTGCAGTGGCAGGGAGGAAAATCAGTGACTCTCTCCTAGAACAGAGTGGATTGCTCATTTTAGTGAAAGGGGATCACATACAGCAGGTGGAAGAGTTTAAGTAACTTGGGGTCTTATTCATGACTGAAGGTAAAGAGGACTGTGCCACCGGTCAATGGAAGGAGGCAGTGGCAGTAGTACTTCAGGAACTGTACCAAACAGCGATAGCCATAGGAAAACGGGGTCACAGGGCAAAGCTCTCAATCTGCCAAGTCCAGGTACGTCTCTGACAAGGTTAGGGAAGACTAGTATACCTTGTTTGAATTGTTACCACTACAACTTTCACAAGAACAAACAGTTTTGAAAATTACAAAACCTTTAATAATTAACCAGGTAAAGCCACTAGACACAAGAATTTCTCTACAGCAGTGATCCAAACCACTGCCTAAGCAGCTGAACTGTTCAGAGTCGCACAGTAAGCAAAATGGAGCTACAGACTGAAACCCAAAACTGTGAGACAAAGCTCAATCTTTTGTGCTAAACTGACAGACGTGAACCTATCTTTATGATGTTGGGGAGGATCAGAATCACTTAAAGCCAAGCTCACAATGGTTCATTATGTTCCATGTCCATGTTTGCTGCTGTTGTTATGCATATTCTTTTTTTTTTTTTTTTGGGGGGGGGGGGGTTCCTGCAGAGTTCTATCATGTAGGGGCTGTGAAGGGTGTCAAGTTTACCCTGGACTTACTGTGCTCCACTTTTCTTGGGTATTTCCATGATGCTAATGTGGTTGGGTGGATGGGGCCTGCGTCCTACATGAACTCCAAGAAGAGCTAAACCCAAACATAAAACTACTGTTCAATCTCAGCCTTACTACAGGATATGTGCCCAAAGAGTGGCGTACAGCAACAGTGGTCCCTCTCCATAAAGGTGGTGCCTCAACGGATCCTGGAAACTATCGCCCCATAAGCCTGACTAGCTTGGTCTGCAAAGCTATGGAAAGGATCATCATGGACCTCATAAATAAAGATATTGGGGACCTACAGACACTGGATCCTACCCAGTTCGGCTTTGTTAAGGGCAGATCCTGCCTCTTAAACCTGGTTGATTTCTTTGAAACAGTCACCAAGGCCATTGGCGACGGGAAGGTGGTCCACACAGCCTACCTGGACCTCGCAAAAGCCTTCGATACAATACCCCACTCGGGCATTATAGATAAGCTCACCAGCTCAAATATAAACCCCTATGTCACTAGATGGATTGCAAACTGGCTCAAGGACAGAACCCACATGGTTAGAATTGCTGGAGCCATGTCAAACTCCAAACCAGTTACAAGTGGTGTCCCACAAGGTTCAGTCCTGGGACATCTCTTGTTCGGTATATATTTCTCGGAGGTACAGGCCAACACGGAAGGACTGTGGCTGACCAAGTTCGCAGATGACTGCAAACTGGGCGCCATAATCGACTCTCCAGCCGACACAAGCATCCTCCAAAAGGGCCTCATAGAAACAGACAACTGGTGCCAGAGCCATGGCCTCAAGCTAAATGCCAAAAGTGTATAGTCATCCCTTTGGCAAAAACAAAGTGCCCACAAATTACCACATAGGTGGTAATCCATTAAGTACATAAGAAGTAATTAGGGACCTGGGGACCCAAGTTGATAGCAATCTCTCATTTGACAACCACGTGGCCAAAGTGGTTAGAAAAACATTTTATATAGCCCACCTAATCATGAAGGGATTCACATCTAGATCAGGGAGGTCATCATGCCTCTTTACTCATCCCTCATCAGGCCCATAATTGAGTACAATGCCCCTTTTGGGATGTACCTTACCAGACACCTGCAGCAACTGGAAAGACCCCAAAAGTACCTCACCAAGAGGATCAAAGGGCTCAAACAGATGCCATATGCTGCCCGGTTAAAGAAACTCCAGCTCTACTCAGTGGCATACCGCCTGTTCAGAGGCAATCTGTGCCTGACGTATAAAGCCATGTCCAACCCGGAATTAATGGACATGCTACACCTCAGAAAATCCAAATCCCATCGAGCTACGCCGAGAGACTTGAACCTCAGCACTGAAATAAATAGGACATGCTGGAGGGACAGATTCATAACCCAGAGGCTCCCTTCACTCTGGAATAAAATCCCAGTCCAGGTTAGGCAGAGTCCCTCAATGACTCTCTTCAAGAGGAATCTTGATGAGTGGATGGGAGATCATAGGTTTACCCCGGGTATCACTTCTGTGTCACTGTTGGACAGAGGCACAGTATACTAACCTCGAAAAAGGGCATAGCAAAATAAATTTAAAATGGGTGGCGAAAGCCAAACACATTCTGGCTAGGCTTATAAATGCCCTAGGGCAGATAGCCTAGTATGAACCTATGAACCATTGTGCTTCACTGTTTTGTCCTGTGAAACTTGTTTATGAAAAACTAACAGCCATTTTAGAAAATTGCACTGTGAGAGCGATGCCCTTAACTCTAGTGCTATATATAAGTTTCCAAAGAAGAAATTAGTTCTGCAGAGCCTCAACATCTCATTTGTAAAACATTCAAATTATGTAATTCTTCAGTTAAAAAAGAGCCCTCAGGAAGGGAGTTTTGATACATGCTGTCCAGGGTTAGTCAACAGCAGTGACAAACAGCCAGACCCTAAAGTTACACTATTATTAACATATATTACATTAACAAAACTGAAAGACAAAAAAAAATCAGCTAAAGGAAAACCAGATGTTTAGTTTACATTTTGTCATTGGTTTCACATTGTCCAAATCATTAAAATAAATCAACCACTGTTATCTAACGCAAATCTATTCCTGGTGACATTATTCATAGTCTGGTGGTGTAGTGTATTGATTTGTCTTGTTTGTCTAATAGGAAAATAATAAACAATTACTTGGAAATGCTGGAGAATGTAATCAGTTTTATATATCACTAATGCACAAGACCTCCCAAAACATAAAGGTGATAATCTGCATAAAATCAATGCGCTAAGCTACAGTGCATGTATCCATCATTACTGATATTACTATCAATAGACAGTGAAAGGTCAGAAGCACATTGTTAATTCATTTAGAAGATGCACAGATTTTGGGAGGGCAACTCATATTTATCTTGCTTGCCAGCTAATATAAACAAAGAGCTATACCTGGAACCCCAATTAGATGGGTCATCAGTGCCTCTATAAAACACAGTGTATTTATTACTATACAAACTTCAGAATGTTAGTATGCATCTTGTAAATCTGTCAATGGTTCTGCTGGCATTGCTTTAAAGTTAGCAATTCTGTTCAATGTGATAAAGGCAGTGTTTAATAACAACTCAAACATACAATGTGCTCGCCACCAATGTAAACACTCCCCTTTAATGTTAGAAAGGTAAAAAGCTGTAGAAAAGGTACACAACATGAACACAGCATGAATGACAAATCGGCAAAGCTGTTCTGATTCTGATGTAAATAGCACATTAAGGAAAGAAACAAAACCTGGATATCTTAGGCAACCAAACCTGAGAAGGATCAGGGGACAGTTAAAATAAAATTTACTTTGAACTAAGTTGTGTTTAAGATAACGGGGAAGCTGCCTTAAGTGGCCTTTACGGAAGTCTCTAGCAATATGGAAGAGTAAAACAGAAAAGGAAAATCAGAAGAAATGTAAATGACTACAGATATGTCTTTACTAGTGAACGCATCTGAATGGGACATGTAACTGAATGCGCTCTCATGGTTAAAGTTTGACACATTAGTGATTAACCCTCAAAAGTTTGATCACTAGTATTTAAACTGCCAGTAAACCAGAAATTATTGAAACTCTGTGTTCCACTAACAAATTGTTTCTGTAGGACAGCTTCTCCTCATGCAGCCCCCCCACCCCACACACACACACACACACACACACACACACACACACACACACACACACACACTTAAATATCCTAACTCCAAGATCTCTGTACCTCAGGAAAAAAGTCAAGTATGGGAAAATGCTATCTTTACCTTTAAACAAAAAAGAAACATATCACACCTTTGTGATAGCTAGTTAAACTGTTCACCACTAATGACCGGTATCCCTGAAGGGCAGTTAAGAAAACTTTCATAATCAGATTCTAAAATGCACAGCAACCAGGAAAAGCACAACTGTAAAATGTGGAACAAAGGTGATGACTGTCCCAGGCATAAGCTGTTAGGGGTGATCTATTAGCACTAAACAAGAGGTGTTGACTGCTCCTTGCAATTATAGTTTATGCAATCATTTAATACGCCATGACTGTGATCACAGCTGTTTATATGACCGTCAGTGTCTGGCTTGTTGTAAAGATGGAGTGATCATCAGCATACAACAGTGGCTGATCTGTACCTGACATGCAAAACTGCAAGCAGTATGACTTCTAACATGGCTTACAGACTTGCAAGTGAAGGCACAATTGACAACTTCCACATCGTGCCATTGGCTTCATTGTTAGTGTGCGTGCATGTATGTGTACATGGATACTTAGTCGGTGTAGGAAAGAGCGATTTATATAGTAGATAAATAATAGCTCTCTGTACATTTTTTCCATTTCTTTCTTTCTTTGGACATTGCTTTTTTTTTTTGGAAGGTCAAAGAGGTGGTGACCCATAAGGACTTTGCAGGGGGCACCAACTTACCATGCTATATCGCTGAGAGCACAATGTCATGGATAGCCACCCCACCCATGTTAAGGATCCACAACCATCACTAACATTGGTGGGGGTGGGGTGGGGGGGGCAATCCTTGACATTTTAAGGAAATGAAAGGAACACAGCCAAGAAAAGTATGTCTTTCTTTTAATCGGAGAGCTACTAACAAACTATGTTTCCTGGGTTTTATGGAAATCTTGCTGACTGATTTAACACAAAAAGAGTTAATATGCAGAACAGTATGAATGCTGTGGCAGCTAGCTTGTCCAATGTGCAACGGTCAGCGTAAAATGAGCTCCTAATCAGTTCCATATCTCATACAATATCCATTTTCATGCAGTCACATTTTAAGACCTCATATATACATATCACAAATTCTACACAGTGTTAGACGTCTACTCCAAAGTTTGGTGGGAATGGGCTATAAAGCATCTAAGTGGTTATCCTGCCATCTACAACTGCCTAGATGACAATTTGCAGCCGTCCCCTTAGAGCTGGAAGGATGTTAAAGGACTGCTCTCTGCAGAATCAGTGAATTTGGTGCTTTAAAGACAGATCACTTCACTGCACTGTGGACATAAGCATATTAAAAACAGTAAGACCTCTCAGGCCTGCCTAATCATGCTGAGCAAGAGTCCATCTCATGTTACTAGTGGTAATCCCTCTCTTTGGGAATGGAATTCATTTTGACTTCCTGATGGGTCCTGAAAGAACTCAGTAATCAAATCCTGAATCCACAAAACTCCACGCAAAAATTAGATGTTTGTGTGTTACACAGCGACACATGGGTTTCTTTTCCTTTTCTCCTTATTAATTTACTTTCAAAAGTAAGGTGCAGGTATAACTATTTAATCTAGAAGAACTAAAGTCTGAGATCATTACTTCAGTGCTGGTGACAAGAAGCTATAAAAGAAAAGTGATATTAACCTGGCAGTCTGCCACTTAATTTGTAAGGCATCCAGATACATAAATGGAGGGATCACTTCAAGCCGTTTAGGTTGGATTACATAGCCAATGTTTTCCATTCATAAAGAAAGACAGGGATTGCAACCAAACTTTACAGAAGGCACAAGTTTATTGTACTTGTGGAATTTTGCCAAGTTTAACATTAGGAATAGGTAGTTACGGATGTATGAGAAATTGCCAACTGTGCCCAGGGTCCATTTCATCAGTGCTGCATTATGGGTGACCATATATAAGGCCTTGTAAATCAGAAAGACTATACTAGTCTTCCAGAGGATTAACAAGAACTTCAGACTTTAAAAAGCTTCTGCAAATGTGACTTAAAGAGGTACTCCCATATATGCAAGAATAGTACAGCCACAGGTATAATGAAGGACATTTATAAGATCCCTGGCAACCACTGGAAGAAAGTAAGTTATAGTAAGGGCCAGGATAACTGCTTCGACAGATAAGTCTGCTTGACCCTGTTTTTGAGGATGAAAGGGTCTATATTAATCACTGTAGAAAATGTTCCTAGTAATCCAGTAAGTCAAAAGCCACAGGACATTATCAAATTTGTCAGGGTGACCAGATTTCACAGGGCCTTCCAAGTGACAGATTCAAAAGTTTTAGCCTGGTCAGAAAAAGCCACATTCAGGTTGTGATTCTATTCCAGCACCTTGCTTGGACTGGTATAGCAACAAAGATAATGGCTGTCATAACACAAGCTATATGAATACCAAAAGAGATTCTGAAAGTTTTTTTTCAATGACGTGAAGGATATGTCTCACACACTGACTTGTCTCCCTTCTTGAAGTTTGCTGGCATTTGTCAGCTTATGTGGAATCTGTTCCTCCACATTCGGCAAACTTGAGTACCAGTTACTTGCTCCAAGCCCTATAAATTCATCTACTCTTTCAACTCTGATCTTGGCCTGCTTGATGGTATATATTCCTGATGCAGAATTTCCACAAAGAGAATTTTCAAGAATAATGGATAACAACTAGGACAGTGACAGCGATCAGAAAAGATTCACAGTTAAAGAGTGCCTCCTACCCAGGCCCTTCTACCTAGCCTAAATGGCTTTAATCCCTTAAGGTGTGCTAGATGAACTTGAGCCAAGAAGAAAAAGGGGACAATGACATCTTGAAACATAAATGGTCCTAGCAGCCTGGAGCAGTCAGGAGCAATCTCTGCATCTCATGTTCATTGGAAAAAAAACACATCTCCCAGAGTTCCATCTTACCAACATCTATTTTGAAGTGATTTATCTTATTTTGAGTTTCTTTCTTGAACTACTGGTATGATTCACTGTTTGCTAGCATGAATAATCATCTTGCTCTGCAAATCCTAGACTTCTGAGATACTTTCATTAAATCAGCCCAGATAGTGGTGATGGACAAAGCAAATGGATCCAGATAATGAATGAATGGAATGCTTGAACTCCTCTCAGTATTTCTTAATGATATACTCAGATGGCAAATATGATCAAGGCTCCCCACTACAATAATGAGAAAACAGGCTATGGAGGCTACACGTGCCAACTATACTTAGCTTAAAATTACATTTGATCTATACCTCCTATAGGAAATTTGTTTTATTAAATTCCTTTTGCCCCCATCCCCACATGTCTGCCCGCCATCAAGCCTCTAAGGGGCTATCATCAAAGTAGCCGTAAGGGTGCTTTGAGGTCTCACTGGCATGCCAGAATGAGAATTTTTTTTTCATTTATGAACCTAGCCCCTGCCCTCTATTGATGATGTGAACACTCTCATTATTGCAAGGATCACCTATACCCCTATCAGTCTATACATGCATACTCCCTCACATGCGCCAATAGCTTGAATGGCCACACATACAAGCTTCCGTCCTAGCCCCCCAGTGCTTTCCAATGGGGCCTTGTCATTGGAGCTGGAGCAAAAATTGGATGAGAACCCCCCCCCCCCCAAGACGGGCTCTTGCATCGTCCCAGCCTGTGCCATCAAGTACTCATTAGTTAAATCCGGGTCATCTGAGCTGTACCCTGGGCTTTAACCTTCTACTCCATCAATGCAAGCCCTCCTGTAAGAAATCTGGTATCAATTTCCATAACAGGGTTAAGTGATAAAGGCAGCTAAGCCAAATATGCTGTCCTTTACTGGCTTTAAACTGATCACCACTTGTGTCCTTTGGTTTTGTATAGAAAAGATGTATTTACTGCACTTTCCCACTCTCATCACATATTGGATTGCATCCTCTAATATTCCTAAGGTGTCAGCATACCCAAGATGATCCTAAATCATCACCCTAACTGTTATCAAGCCTTAACCAGATGAAGTTTCAAGTCATTAGTTTTAATTTGTTGACCTGTATATGCTTTAGATCAATAGTCTCAAACTTAAATGGCTTGAAGGTCAGCTGTGAAAGAATCCGTACAGCCATGTGCCAGACAAGAAATGGACCAAAAAACCCCCATCACATTATCAATTAATAATTCAGTGCAGGAGGAAAAAAGTGAACATTCAGTCCCGTTTGATGATACGTGGTAGGGTGTTTCAAGCTGTACTGTGCACTGTTTCTAACTAAGACACACAATACAGATCGAACCACCCCCTTTACCATACAAACAAGTTATGTGAAACTGATTAATTCACCTATAAACGCAGAAATGCATACACAGACTAAGCATAGTATATCTTGATCCCCCAGTCCAGCAGGTTATTTATTAAACTTGCTATTTAATTTACCAAAACACATACACAGATACAGGCTAAGACACAGACACACACTTCTGATGCAGCTCAATTTGTAAGACACACGCACCACAATTTCAAACAGCACTCTCAACAGCCTTCACATTAAAGCTTAACTAGTTATAATGAAATAGGTCAGTTCCATACACAAATGCACAAAGCAATTTTACAGAAGTTTCTGATGCATTTTCTGAAGAATATGAAGTCTGAAACTCAAATGTCTGTCATTAAAGAGATTGCAGCCCACAGCAATTTGCAAAAATAAATAAATAAAAATAAAAAATTAAGTTACTAGAAAAGCTAAGATGCCTGCCATTATTAGTGACTACAATCCTTAGCACTTTACCAGAAAATCACAAATTTAACCAACCAAAAATCTGAACTATGAGATTTAAATGCACGCACACAGTGATAAACACACATTCCTGTCACTATTAGTGGCCCTGCTGGAGGGACAGATTCATCTCCCAACGACTGCCGTGTCTTTGGAACAGGTTACCAATCCATGTGAAACAAATTACCCCTATGAAACTGCTCAAGAGGAACCTGGACGAGTAGATGGGGCACTGTAAATTCTTACTGGGGATAGAGCCCACAACCCTCCTGGACATGATCGGTCATCACTAAAGGCAATCTTTGGTATTGACTAGTATTTCTATGGTATTACATTGGGATGAAACTACACTTAAAATTACCTCCTGGTCGGTAGCCTAGTAATCTCCTATGATCGACGATTTACTAAAGAATAACACATTTAACAGTCCAAAAATTAGTCAAAATCATGTACATTTTACCAAATAAGGCACAGCTGAGAAATACGAACTCTCCCTGTCTTGGTCTCGCTGTCACTCTCTCACACAAACATGCAACTGCTTGCAAATTTATTTTGTCTATTGTGTGACTTCCAAGTAAAATGTCTGCACCACAAAAAAATGCTAAGCAGAATACTTTGATATGCAAAATAGTAACAGTAACCAGAATGCTGATACAAGAAACAGACTGCTGCCATCCTGTACTGCGCATTTTCTTTTTAATGGCTTTAACATACATGTATGGCTGATCATGGAAATAAGGGCAGAACTCGGCTAGGCTTGTAAGCCCTATGGTCATTAGCCTAGTAACTCTTCCTATGATCCTATGTATATATACATGCAAGCATAACTCCCAAGAAATTCCTAAAATTATTCTTAAAGTGACAGTAAACTGCCCTCTCTTATGAAGCCATTCAGTGGGCAGGATCACAACTTTATGTATGAAACTGTAAGTGGGCAGGTTCTGTGCTGTTTTGGGACCACATCTAACCCTTGGGCTGGTAGATTGAGATCCCCTGCTTTAGACAAATCATTGCTGGTATGGCTTAACTGTCATACCACTGGTGAGAAGCTGTGGTGAGCATCTTTTCTCTTTTTTTTTTTACAGGTGTGTGAGAATGAAAATTAGTTTATTTTAAGCAAAAGGTGTGCAGGTGTCCAACTCCCCCCACTGAGGGGACAAAGGCCAGTTTGTCTCTCTGAAAAGAAAACGTTTTTATTACTGTTGGAAAAGGCTAAAGCGTTGACTTTTTTTTCCAGTCCAGTTAAAGCTACAGCTACAAACTCCTGGAGACATAATCAGTCGAAATATCTAATTTTTCCATCGAGTTTACATGTACCTGTGTCGATTGCGCTACTGTTTTGTCCACTATATTTGCTGACTACTTAAAGAGTACAGACACACAGAAAGGGACAGATAAGTGCTAAAAGAAATGGCAGCCTTGGTAGAGTTTTTAGTTGAGTCCAGACAGAAGCTGCTGTTAAAAACGGATAATTAGTACTGCACATAAAATATTCCATAGTAACTATAACATCAGAGAATATTAGAGAAGACTGGAAAGAGAGAATGGAAAGGCAATTAACAAAGGAACAATTGGAGGGCATCTGTATGACTTACAAGTATCTAAAAAAGTCTACAAGCTTTAGGATTTTTTGAATAGATATTTTTAAACCTCAAGAGGAGGAGGATAATCACATTGTAACTAAGGAAATAATTATTTTCAACTGGGATAAAGGAGATGAACTGCCTTACATAGTAAGGCCTTACTAATTTTAACATTACAGGCTACCAAAAAAGCAATTACTGGGAGATGGAAATCAAGATCTATAGTAAACATCATGGAAATTCTAAATATTGTAAAGAACATAAAAGAACAGGGAAGCTAAACATTTCATGGAAATAAGTGGAACTTATGGGAACAATACATGCAGAATAGTGTTCTAGAGAAGGTGTGAGATTTAAGGGAAGGTAGGAATTAAACCATTTATGTAATGTTAAAGTAAACGAAAATTGCTAATAAAATGTATGCATACTGCATGACAATGCAACTTTATTACTGCTCGTTTTCTCTTAATATTTGTAAATGCATGTTACATTTTTTCTAATAAAGATGTTTAACAAAGCTGGCTGGGAAAAGTGAACTAATGAGCAAGTGGTGACAGCATAAATTACTATAGTGGAATGATTTCTGAATCATTCAATGGAATCAGACAACTAAGTTAGCAGTCCAAGCTTTTCTAAGTTAGCAGTCCACTTGGGGAGGATTTGCTTAGCAACTGTCAGCACTTCCTTCCCACGAGCAAAGAAAACAAACAGCTATTTTGAGCTCCAGAATGTACTGACAGCTTGTGCAACTTGATCAGGCACAGCTCTTTGTCTTCCTGCTTGTGTTCTTGAAAGAAAACAGGGAGATGAATGCACGGGCTTAATGGAAAGTCTTACACCAGAGTTAAGAAGAATAAGGAAAAGAAAGTTAGCCCTGAGGGATACCTAATCCTTGTGAAAGACTATATATGCTTCCTCACAAATAAGGGCCTGAAGCTCAGTGATATTCTGCAAACAGAAGTGATAACCACCAAGAAAAACATCTTCCAGATTAATTTCAGTGCAGTGAGGGACATTCACATCTAACAGACATGAAATTTGAGTCCCATGGAGGAAAGGATCCTTCAAAGGAGAACAAAGCCAGAATGAAACAAATTAGTGGTATACCAAAGTCCTACCCCTCCACAAGATTACAACAGGCAAAAATACCTAATTGCATTCTGAATATAAAATAACTGAAACCCAAGTCACACAACTGTCTGAAGTAGGTCAGGACTGTAGGCATGTTGATAAACTGGGGTGGCATAGGTTACGTCTTCACCCAAATGGAATTTTTTTTTTGTTTACAAAAATAGGTTTGATGAATGGACACCATCAAAGTGGCTTCAGTTACTGTCAAAATCCTTGTTGGAATACTTAGCAAAAAGGAGGACTCTAAATTACAACCCTAAACCTGAGGTAGAAATGGCTGCCTTCCTGGCTGAAAGGGACTTTCCTGAATTAGACTGAGTGTGCTTCCTGATCTGCTGTACACCTAACAGCCTGGAACCACATGCCTCTTGGCTTCCACAGTGAAAAAAAAATGTCACTCGGTATTTCTCAGAATTTTAAGATCAGACACTGGAGTGATACTAACAGTGGGAATGCATACAGAAATCACCCACGCCACAACAGGGAAAATGCAACTACTTTCAATACCCCCCTTAGTCTGATACTGTCAGGAGGAGAAAAGATTGCATTCGCCAAGGAAAAAAAAAAAAAACAGGTAAATTTCCATCAAGCTCCAATCTAGGAAGACTCATCAGTCAAGACTTCCAAATCCTCAGCTCTACCACCGCATTCACTTCTCCCTGAGCATGAATGGCTGAGACAGACATATTTGGCAATGGCTAACTAACAGACCTATACCACCTCTCTGTACAGGGGCAGAAGTGCTTTAGATTCCACATGATGGACTGGTATACAGACTGAATCTGGACAACTCCAATCTCAGCACCTCCTTTAGAGCATGGATGGCTAAAAAACTGCCTACAGCTCAAGCAGGTTTATGGAGAGCTCCTTCTCTGGGAAGCTCAATCTTCCCTCATCAGAAAAAAAACAAAGGTAAGCTACCCATTAGATGAATAAACCAGAACCAGAATTCCAAACTGGTCTGGCTGCAAGAAGAAAGTCTCAAATTAAACAGCTGGTGAGGCTATCCACCACTCCAGGACAGAGTGACAAGGGGTTAACACCAGAAATCTATGAGTGAATATGACTCTGCAGTCACTAACACCTTATAGTGTGGTGTAAAATAAGCAAATTTAAATTATCTGAACAACAGTGAATATAATGGGCACCATTACTCCCAGACACTGCAGAAGGATATGAGCCTCACCTGCATACAAATACATGTCGTTCTGAGCCTGCTCCTTGGGCACAAACAACTGACACTTAAGTATGTCTGACTCTCCCCATAAAAACAGAATCCTCTGAGATAGATGCAGAGATGAATACTCCTACTTTAGAAGACCTCAAGGGCCTAGGACCATCACAAGAAAGTTATCCAACCCAGATAAAGGAACACAAGGATGTCTTTTACTTGGAGTGCCTCCACTACACTGGACAATTCCCATGTAAAGACACAATGCACAGGAGAGACCAGATGGTAGCACTTTGTACTTAAAGCAGAAACCCCCACAAAGAAGCTTCATATACAGACTCCAAACAATGATGGGTCAGAAGACATTCAATATGCCTAGACAACACCATCCAGTGCACTGTGTCTGCAGCATCCCAACCACTCTGCACCCACTATGTGGAGCTTTACATACTGGATATGAAAGTTGAACCTTCCAAGGTGCAGACCTCTACAACAAACTGAGCTTTCCTTCAATGCAAGGAAGACATGCAAGTACAACAAATATAAGTTATGGACTCTATAAAGGAAGAACATCCTCTTTCCTGGAGTCTAGGCTTACTCTAAGATCTCTGAGATGATGGCACAGTCTCTAACAGATCCCTATCTGGGGGGAGGAAGTAAGATCTCCAAAATGTGGCTAACCGTAGCCACAAAGATAAGCTACAGATCCTTTAAAATGTCTGCCCAAGTCAGGACAAACACTTGAGATGTGCACACCCCAACAGCAGCCCTGGACTGCAGTTAAGACTGCAGCTGCTGGGCCTGCAGGATCATCCTTCTGAAAGATGTAGCCATCATAACTTGGGGGGGCAGCCAATACTGTCTTATACTCGATTGTCAGTCAGTCAGAAGCTTTCTTCTTTCTACTGAGTGCAATCAATGACCTCCAAAGACGACATGAAGGACTATTCGTCAGGAGCAGAACTGCTGCAAAGATATTTTGGTCATTGAAAAGGGAAGAAGGGTGGTGGTTACATGACAAGAAATGCCATCCCAAGGGGTTACCAGAGGAATACTTCTCATGGGTCCTTAATGTCCACTAAAGAGGAAGACTGGTATGAACTCCAGCCGTTAACAGTCAAAGAGTAGATGACACCCCTTGGAGAGTTTAAGGTCATCTCATGGCTGCATGTGATGCATGCCCTTTAATGTTTTTCATCTTATTCCAATATGACAGTCCCAGTTTGAGATCATATGAGACACCTCCAAGGTGATTCTTGTGACGGGGACTGCCATTCTGGATAACACTTAATAGTTCTGAAGTAATTCCCATCTCCTCCTGCATTACTGGGTAACTGGGATGCAGCGCAGGTGCTTATTGCACTGCTTGACACTTGTGTTTCTCTTCCAGGCAGTATAGGCAATACTGGCCCAAATATCTGTACATGACCTGGAAGCAATGCAAACGCTTTGATGACTTAAGTTTCTTAGGCACTGCACACAGGAAATTTCCAATAAGAATGTCAACATAGAAAGCCAGACTGTATGTGGACGAAAAACAACTGGGCTGAGAGGCTAGACACATTTACCCACACAGATTAGATTACGAATGAGTAAGTAAACTTAACAGAACATGTTCTAAAGCACCACTGCTGTAGTAGCAGTCCTGCCCTCCAACCCCCTTTTCCTTTTGTTTTCCTTGATTTGTTACCAGGGTCTAGTTCCTTTCATCCTCTTACAAGTAGTTATAAACACTATTTGTTTTGTTTCCTATCACATGTATTTAGGGCTCTTGCCTTCTCTCTAAGCCAAAAAAAAGCTCTGAAATGTTAATTTATTTATTTGACACTGTTAACCGGGCTGGTACACACTGGGCCAGAAGCCCATTTTCAGTCAAGACCTGAGATGAAAAGCTCTACATTAATACAAACAAAAAGATTAGTATAAAGCCATAAAAAATGAAGGTATGGTGACAAGAGGCATTACTAAGTAGTTACACAGGACAGAGAAATCATTTACAAAGCATTCAAGCATCGTGTGCAGAAGTGAAACATACAGCTTGTGATAAATATGCTAAAGTTGGTACAAGTCAATTAAGTATTTACATTGATCATGGATTACAAAAATTATAGAAAAATATACCTATATGCATAGGTTGGAGCTGCACTTGATAGTTTGGTGTGAACTCTTTATAAAAGACTAGGAAAAAGAAATGGGAGTTATCCCAGAGAGAAGAAAAAGACAGAGGTTGGAGACAGTGTGTGTGTGTGGGGGGGGGTTAGGTAGGGTGTAGCCAGGGGCAGAGTGTTTTAGCTCTTTTTTGAAATGTTTTAGGTGCGAGACATCTCGTACATAAAAGGGAAGTTTGTTACAGGCCTGGGACACTAAGTGTTTATGTAGGAGTTTGCCTATGTTTTTGCTGGGTTTCTAGATGTCAAGGAGATGTTGATCGGACCTATGAAGAGGACGGTTAGCAGTATAATAGGATACAAGTGAGGAAAGGGAGGGGCAGACAGTAGGTTTGTAGAGTACTGAATGTGTGATCTGTAGCTGTGTCAGTAGGAGTTGTTGGGGGAATTCTAGCCAATTTAGTTTTTTTAGTGCATGACAGTGGTGAGAGTTGTAGGGTAGGTTTGTGGCAAATCTAGCTATTTTGTTACAGGCTTGTTCAAGCTTGGAAAGTAATAAGGATTCTATGCTTGTGTGAACACAAGCTACACACAGTAAGCAGGGTAGGAGGAAAACTTGTGCCAGAGAAGGTTTAGAGTTTGTAGTAAGGAAATTCTTACTTCTGTAAAGTAATCCCAGTTTTTGATGTGATTTTTTTTATACTCTTTATGGCTTTATGACACACCTCCTGTCTTTTATAAGAGTATGCCATGCTTTCATGGCAAAGGGAATGCCTGGAAGGTGCCCAAGGCTTTCTGAAGCTGGCCAGTGCAGGTGGGGTAAACCTACATAGATCACGTCACTGCAATGGTGATCATTTTGAACATCTGTTGATGAAAAGGCATGCTTTCACATGCGTTCAAACAAAGGGAAAATTCTGGTGAAGCTTGTCAGGCACTTACACAAGCTGCCTGCAGGCCCACTTGAATCTCTATTCAACCACAGCTTCTGGACAGGCTTCAGCACTAGGGAATGGAGGACTGCAACAGTCATCCCTTTACACAAACGGGGACATTAACAAACAAGGCCATGGAAATAATTATCATGGATATGGTAAACAAAGACATAGGAAATCTTCAAACACTACATCCATCTCAGTTCAGTTTCATCAAGGGCAGGTCATGCCTACTAAACCTGGTGAACTTCTTCAAGCAGGTCATTAGAGCTATGGATGAGGGCAAATGGTGCATACTTGCCTATCTCAACCAGTCAAAGGCATCTGACACAGTACCTCACTTGGTTATTATAGACAAACTCACAAATAAGCATAATTCCCAATGTTACCCAATGGTTAGCCAAATGGCTCATGGATAGGGCACATGAAGTTAGGGTGAGAGAATCCTCCTCCACCAAGAGCCCTATTACTAGTGGTGTCCCACAAGGCTCGGTACGAGGACTTCTGTTCAGAATATACTGCTCAGAAGTCAAGGCAGATGTACAGGGCCTTCGGCTGACCAAATTTGCTGATAACTGCATGCTATGTGCAATCACTAAATCCCACAAAGATGTAGATATCCTCCAGGAGGGTCTGACAAAGACAAATAACTGGTGGCAGAGTCATGGCCTAAAACACAATGCAAAAAAAAAATGCACAACTGTACCTTTTGGGAAGACAAGTACCCCTGCAAATTACAACACTGATAACACTCCCCTAAGAGTAGACCCAGTGGTAAAGTAACCTGAACTTTGATCACCATATGTCCACGGCGGTGAGAAAATCCTAATAATTTTAGCCACACAGAGGTAAGGACATGGCATTCAGATCTAAGGAGATCATAGTTCCACTATACTCGGCAATCATTAGACCTCTAAGAGTACAATGCACACTTTGGCATGTACCTGACCCGGAATGTGTAAATGCTGAAGTGGCCACAGAGGTTCATCACAAAGAATACAGGATGTACATAACATATCCTATTTGGACTGCCTCAAAGCCCTATCCCTCTACTTGGTATCCTACAGACTTCTGAGGGGCAGCTTGTGCCTAACATACAAGGCATTCATCGATCCAGCCCTGATGGATCTGCAACACAGTCACAAAACAAAGAGCACTAGAATTAAGGATTTAAACCATGAAAGTGACATAAAACATGTTGGAGGGACAGGTGTGTTTCTCAGAGATTACCCCTTGCCTGAGACAGATTTCCCATTCATATGAAGCAAAGGTCTTCCCTCAGCCTATTGAAATACAATATGGGCCTGTGGATAGAAAACTGCAAATTCAACCCTGGCTTATTGCCTGTGTCCCTTATGGATAGGGGCAGCTTGTAGATGCCCTAAGGTACAGGCATGTACTAAAGGCACTGTAGTCTTTGGACATTGATAATTGAGAAGATTGGGCCATGAATGTCTAGGCTTAAAAAGGTTCTAAGGCCTTTAGCCTAGTAACCTCATATGATCCTATGAATATTGTGGATTTAACCGGGAAAAATGACAGACAAATTAATGAGAGAACAGCAACTGGACTAACCAATATTGACTCAAAAGGTTACAGCTGGAAGTGAATTTAACTTTGGAAATCGAAATTCAGGTGGCGAAGGTGAATGAGTTTAAGTACTTGGGATCAACAGTTCAGAGTAATGGTGAGTGTGGAAGAGAGGTGAAGAAGAGAGTACAGGCAGGATGGAGTGTGTGGAGAAGTGTGTCAGGAGTGATTTGTGACAGACGAGTACCAGTAAGAGTGAAAGGGAAGGTCTACAAGAGGGTAATGAGACCAGCTATGTTATACGGGTTGGAGACAGTGTCACTGACAAAAAGGCAGAGTCAGAGCTTGACGAGGCAGAGTTGAAGATGTTAAGATTTGCACTGGGTGTGACGAGGATGGACAGGATTAGGAATAAGTATATTAGAGGGTCAGCCCAGGTTGGAAGGTTTGGAGACAAAGCCAGAGAGGCAAGATTATGTTGGTTTGGACATGTGCTGAGGAGGGATGCAGAGTATACTGGGAAAAAGATGCTAAGGATGAAGCTGCCAGGTAACAGGAAAAGAGGAAGGCCTAAGATAAGGTTTATGGATGTGGTGAGAGAGGACATGCAGGTGGTTGGTGTGACAAAGCAAGATGCAGAGGACAGGAGGAAATGGAAACAGTTGATCTGCTGTGGCGACCCCTAACGGGAGCAGCCGAAAGAAGAAGAAGAAGAAATCAAAATTCAGATTGCAAGACAGGATGAATTAGTAAAGAAACATAACAGATGATGTGCACACAGTAAAATGCAAAGAACATGGCAAATTCAGTAAAAAGCAAGATAATGGTCAAAGTGCGTAGTATGCAAGAGAAGCAGAGTGAATGAGAAATACGAGTTTGCACACTAGGTCAGAACAGTGCTCTGCATGTGGCAGAAGGTGCAAGAACTGTATCAAGATGGCATGTTTTGCTGTTGTGTGTAAAACAAAGCTTACAAAAAAGTAACCACGGAGAATAAAACTGCTGACAGTGTTCAAAAAGCAGTTTTGCTGAGTTCAGTGACTGATGTGCCAAACACTGAATTAGAATGGCAATCATCATTCCCAACACATGGAACACAAGTAAGCTTTAAAATAGATACAGGGGCTGATGTAATGTCATATGGTACTTACAGAAGCATCCTGAGATGCCTGCACCTACCTGAAGCAGATACAGAAACACACAGCCATTCAGGCAATCTCAAGTGTAAAGGCCGATTCCTAGCAGTGACCGAGTGGAAAAGGCATGAGTATGATTTTGGATCTCTGTACTGGAATGTCTGTATGGGGACAACCTACTTAGCAGAATCATGTCATGCAAGCTAGGTCTGACTGCCAGTATAAACTGTGTGGTGTGCCTAAAGGTGGAGAGGGACAGAAAATGATAAAAACAGAAAAAACAATGATGCTACAGTACCAGAAGTGAACGAACCATGGTTCAACATGGTACAAATGGATGAAACTGTCATTGTGAGATGTAACTAGACACACATCCAGGCCACTGCTGAGCAGCCTCAACCAGAAAACTGCATACCAGGCAGCCATACCTAGGCATTTGCGCTAAGGATGGCAAAGTCCTTGGCTAAATGAAGTATAGCAATTCCATCAGCTGCATGCTGTACAGGTGTGTGCCACTTAATGTCTTTCTGTACCACATCCGATCACATTTACGTCCATTCTGTGCTAAGCGGACATAAATGTGATCACCCAATACGCAGTTGGACATAAGCAAAACACACTACAAAGTATAGGGTATTCGCTTATCATCCTCACCACTTAATGTTCTATGGGATAAAACCTATCCCATATGTTAAGCGGTGCATTCCTGTATGTAAAGGTGGAAGTTCCAAATCCAAGCAGAGTTTTGAGACTACCCAGCGTACGCCGTGATTCTTAATACACATTCAGTGTCAGTGGCCCAACAGGTAGCATGCTCATCTTAGGTGCAGAAGGCTGCAGGTTCTAATCTCTCACCAGGCAGATCAATTGCTGACACTGCTATGCAGTATGGGGGTGCTGCACTTCTGAGTGTGTCATACTTCAGATGACACTTTAAACTGGCCCCAAATGCCTGAGATGGTGGTAGCTCAGGTGATGTAAGAGCTCTGATGGCACCTATTGAAAAGGGTAGGAGAAGTTCCCCAATACCCTGGCCAAATTTTCCCTAGTACTACAAATACCACCTCAGGTCTCCCCTGAGAAGAGGCTACTAGCCTAGTGGAATTAACCCAGTTAAAGGATAAATAAAATAAATAATAATGTGGTTGTGACAAATGGTATCCAGAGTGGTCCACCTAAAAATGGACACACAGACATTAAAAAAAAAAACGAAAGTTTTAATCATCGATCTAACTTTTTCTTCCACAGGTTATTTTCCAATGTGAGTGACCACTCATGGCAAGGTTCATCTACCAGAATAGAGACTTCAACTACATTCATGGGTAGTTAAGTGACCAATTCCTCTTTAATTTAAAATTTAAATGGCAAAGTGAAATTTCTTTTTGCGTAAGTAAGATCACAAAACTACTTCAAAAACTGTTGTTTGATATGTACTAGTCATAGTGTGTGTAAAGTTTAAAATGAGTTCTTGATTATCTGCTTTGCTTTCAAGAATATTCATTTGACATTGTGTGTGTGCGTGTGTGCACCCAAGTTGCTGCAGGTGCCTGGTAAGGTACATACCAAAGGGACCATTGTACTCAATTACTGGCCTGATGAGAGGGGAGTACAGTGGTGTTATGACCTCTTTTATTAATAAGGTGTGCGATGTAGAATGCCTTCCTTACCACAGTAGATACATGGTGGTCAAAGTTTAGGCTACAGTCAACTTGCGTCTCCAAGTCTCTCACTACTGACTTGTTACTTATGGTATTATTTATATGACAGTCTGCAGGGATATCATTTTTACTGAAGGGATGGTAATGCATTTTTTAGCACTGAGTTTGAGTCCATGGCTTTGGCACCAATCATTGGTTTGTGTAGGACGCTCTTGAAGTATATTGACTTGTTTGGGGATTCAGTGATTGCAACTAAATTTGCAGTTGTCAGCAAACTTAGTCAGCTACGATCCCTCTGTTTTGGCCTGAATTTCTGAGAAGTATATTCTAAACAACAGGCGACCCAGCACTGACCGATGTGGAAACCCACTGACGACAGGTCTGCTGGTTGAGGTAAAGTCCCCAACCAACTTTGTGTGTGATCTGGCTGTGAGCCAGTTAACAGCCCACCTGATGACACAAGGGTTGATATTCAACTGGGAGAGTTTATCAATGATGCCCGAATGTGGGATTGTGTTGAAGGCCTTGGCTAAGTCAAGGTACGTTGTATGCCCATATTTGCCTTCGTCTATGGCTCTGGTGATGTTTTTGAAGAAATAACTATGTCGGATCAAAGGTTTGCAGATCACCTATATCCTTATTTATAAGGTCCATGATGACTCGTTCCATTGTCTTACAGATAAGGCTGGTTAAGCTTATGGGTCTGTTGCTGCACCCCCATTATGAAGGGGGATGACTGTTGCTTTTTATCCATTCAGCAGGGACAAAACCAGTACTCAGGCTGTGGTTGAAGAGAGTACCTAATGGAGTTCTAACTCACAGTTTTAGACCATTTAAAATGCAACCTGGCATGCCATCTGGTCCCATAGAGGCTGTGTTTTTGACCTTGTAGAGAGCCTTAATGACTTGGAGATGCAAAGTGAGGGGTGCAACCAGGTGCTCCGGTTTCCTCTCACCTTCAAAGACATGCATCTGGAGCATTTCTCCCCAGGCCTCCGCTGAAAAATGGCTTTGTTCCAAGTCAGACATTCCCGGTTAACAAATGTTAAATAAATAAAATAAAATAAATAAATGCAGAGGGAATGCTTTGTGGAATATTTAGAGGGGACAGGGGGATGAAATTTTCACCAAACTTGTAGGCTAATAGGTTAGCTATTTTCACAGGATCAGTGTGTGTGTGATGCCATCCACAGCTAGTTCAGCACACATTTGGGTCTTACCTTTTAAGTTACAGATACAGCTGAAGAATAACTTATGGTTATCCATAGTTGTGGTTATTAATTTTTTTTCAAAGTTGCCCCTAGAGAATTTTACAAGTTGTCTTATTTGTTTGCTCAAGCAGAGGAGGGTGTTCTTCCAGTGCTGGGGCCTCTTATTTTTTACTCTTTGACAGCAACTTCTTCCTACTGTTGTACAACTTAGAAATGCTAGATGTCCACCAGGGAGGCTTGTTTTTTCTTAAGGATCTTGTTTTGATCCTTTAAGGTACAGCTGTGTCAATACATTTGTGTGTGTGTGTTTGGACAGGGCATTTGTATATACCTTAGTATAACTGTCAGTGTCATCTGTGGGAACAGGAGCTTGGAAATTATTTATGCCAACACTTAGAAGGGTATAATTAGCTTTGGTGAAATTTTTTAGCCTGATTTCACCAAAGAGGGGTTCATGTGTTATAGTTACTTCAAATGTGACTGATTTGTGATCAGATTTAACCAGTGAGGGTCCTACACTTGTGGTGGTGCAATGGTCACTCATGTTGGTGAAGACCAGGTCGAGAATATTTGAGCCCCTTGTGGGGTTGCATACTATTTGCTCCAGGGCATTAATTAAAGTCCAGTAACCTTTGTGCAAGCATGCCGGTACTCATATAAGTTTCCCAGTCAATGGAGATTTGGTTAAAATTGCCCATGACTACAGTACTTGGTAATAATTTGATTGACTCAAGAAGGTCCAAATAAGCAGCATGGGTATCTGGTTCATTGAAGGGGGCCTATAGGTAGCGATGACTTAAAGGGGGGAGGGGGTCTTACCCACAGTTAGTTGAACTTGGAGTAACTCCATGGAGTTTTCCTGTCTAACCAGTTTAGAGGTGTATTTATCTTTGAAGACAGATACTCCTCCTCCTCCTTTAGTTCGCACATGTTCATTTTGCGGTTAGAAAGTGTGGAATGCACTGTAACCTTGCAAGGGCAGGGTACTCTCTTTGGCCCTGAGCCAAGGTTCTGTCAACATCTTTCAGGGACAGGATTGCTTCCAGAAAGTGCAGTTTCTGATTTAAACTCCTAGCGTTTAGCAGCATAACCTTTAATTTACTTGTGAGTGATATTTTCACGTTGGAAATGTTGTTCTTGAGACCTTGCTTAAAAAAGGCACTATGGGGAAGGCAAGTGCCTTTGCCAGTAACTAAAAGCCTAGAGGTGACAGGTGAAGACCACTTCTTGCAAACCAGCATGGTCTATCAACCATGTCACCCAGGCTGACAGGACAGTACAGTTGTGTACATTTACCATAAATGTAGATGTTCGAGTGAATTGACTGTTGCAGTCATCACCTGTGGGTTATCCCTGCTGTGGTAGCCCTCGGCTGGCCCGAATACCACAGTCAATGTTTTTCTGTGTCGGCTGCTGTCGCTTGCTGACTGACGTCAGGTCGTCAGTGCTATAAAGAAAGGCAGCCGACACCATAACATCAGTTTTTCTAGCCCTAACCAGTTAGAAGCCCAAGGAAATATTGTAAATTGGTCCTTGGTGGCTAAAAGCCACCATAAGAAGCTTATGTCTCCCTAAGGAAAGAAGATATAAGGGGGAAGGAGGGAGGGAAACCAGGACTGCAACAGTGAATACACTCAAACATCTACATTTATGGTAAGTGTACACAACTGTACTATGTTCTTTGTGTTTCACTGCTGCAGTTATCACCTGTGGGAGGATTCCCAAAACCGAGGAGAAGGGTGGTAGGATTAGTAAGAGACCTAGAAGTGGGTCAGCATGCCCTGCAGAAATGCAGAGGCAAACCCTGCCCTAGCCTTAGAAAAAAGAGGTAGGTGGTAATGCTTGGTAAAGGTATGGACAAAAGTCCAGGTGGCAGCTCCCAAGATGTCCCTGGTGGGAACTCCTCTGAGGAATGCTGTGGAAGTGGAGTCTGCCATAGTGGAATGGTACGAATAGACTTAGGGGGTGGTTTCTCATGTAATCTGTAGCAGAAATGGATACAGTGTGATATCCCCATTTGGAAATGGTTTGCTTGGAAATGGGATTCCCCTCTGCCCCTGGGGCAAAGCTGACAAGAAGTTGGTCTGTTTTCCTGAAGGGTTTAGTACGGTCCATATAGTATCTGAGCTGTCTGTGCATGTCTAGTGAGTGCAGAATTCTTTCCTCCTTGTTTTGAGGGTTAGGAAAGAAGGCGAGTAGATGTTTGGCCTGGTTGAGAATCATACTAGATACCACCTTGGGGAGACCCTGTCTGCATGGAAAATTATGAAGATCTTAATGGCCATCAGTGCCTGAAGTTCTGAAACCCTTATGGCTGAGGTGATAAGCTAGTAGAAAAGCAGTCTTCCAGGAGAGGTATCTGAGTTCTGCTGAAGCAGCAGTTTTGAAGGGTGGTAAGGTTAATTTTTTCCAAAACATAATTCAGGTCCCAGGATGGCATGGGTGGCCTTCTGGAAGGTCTGATATTAGAAGCCCCACTGAGGAATTGTTTAATCAAAGGATGTGAGAACAGGGGCTGATATGTATTAAAATGAGCTGAAATGGCTGAGGCGTGGATTTTAATAGAAGGGAAGGAGAGACCACTACTGAGTAACTCCGCTAGATAGTCCAGGATAAGAGGGATGGAAGGTTGTGAGGTACTGTCCCCTCTGGACTGGCTCCAGGAGCAGAATCTTTTCCATTTTCCTGCGTAAGATTTTCTGGTGCTGGGCCTTCTGGTCTCTGTGATAAAGTCTAGGACCTGTTTGTTTAACAGGGGTCCCTTGTTTGCCTTTAGAGCATTAGCTATACTGATAGTTTGAGAGTCTGCAATCTGGGTGCAGCATTTCCTCCCCACCTAAGTCAAGAGGTCTGAGATCAGGGGAAGCTGTCTGGGAGGCTGTAATGTCAGGCTGTGCAGTAAGGGATACCAATGCTGTCTGGGCCAATCTGGAGCAATGAGGATGGCCTTTGGTCTCTCCTCCCTTATCTTAATCAGTACCTTGGGAATAAGAGGCACAGGAGGGAATGCGTACACAAAGAGAGAGTTCCAGGGGAAAGTCAAAGCATCCACCTTCAATGTTAGGTGGTGAGACCCCGTGGTACAGAATTTTTTCAGCTGATGGTTGAAGTGCAAAGCAGAGATCCACTTCCAGAGTCCACCACTCCTGAGTGATTTGTAAAATTATTTTTCTGTGGAGGTGCCATTCATGGGGGGGGGGGGGTCCAGTAAGTTTCTGCTTAAGTAGTCTGCCAGGGTGCTGTTGATCCCAGGTAGGTATTTGGCTATTAGGTGTAATTTCATGGAAGAGGCTATCAAGTCAGAGGTTCATGGCTAGGCTGCACAGAGGATAAGAATGGGTCCCTTCCTGTTTGTTGATGCACCACATTACTGTGGTGGTATCTGTTTTGATAAGGAAAACCCCTGGCTTGAAATGGGGTTTGAAGGATGTCAGAGTCTTTTGTACTGCCATCATTTCCTTCTGGTTGATGTGTAAGGGAAGGTACTGGGCATCCCAAAGACCTTGGGTCCACCTGTCTGCTAGGTGAGTGCCCCAAGCAATGTCTGAGACGTCAGTGGTAATAGTCTGCCCAGTTGGGAGGAGGATGAAGGGAAGACCCTTGTTCTTGGCACAGGCCCCCTGCCCACCAGAGAAACTCAGCCCTTATACAGGGGATCAGACGGAGAGAGGTCTCTAGAGTTTGAGAGTGCTGACATCAAAAGCTCTTTAGATACAACTGAAGTTTTCTCATGTGAAGCCTGCCAGGGGAATTAGAAGGATGCAAGATGTCATGTATCCCAAGGCTTGCAGCAATTTCCTTGCAGTGAGGTGACTTCTGGAAGCCAGCTGGGTAAAGTAGAGAGGCAGGATGCTCTGCTTTTCGAGGGATAGGAATGCCATTTGGGATGCTGTGTCCAGCAGTGTTCCCAAAAAAAATGATCTTCCTGGAGGGTGTTTTCTTTGATTTCTTTTTGTTGATGGTGTACTCTAAAGAGGTTCGGAGGGCTTTGACAAAGAGAAGGTCCTTCAGCAGCTTTTCTTTGCACACTGCCTAAATGAGGCAGTCATCCAGATAAGGGTAAATCTGTATACGTTTCTGCCTGAAAAAGGCTATGGCTGGAGCTAAGCATTTGATGAATACCCTGGGAGCAGTAGATAAGCAAAATGGTAGTGCAGAGAACTGAAAAGTGTTGTGAGCCTGCTCTGAATTGAAGGAATTTTCTGCAGGATTCCCTTATGAGGATATGGAGGTAGACATTTTTTAGGTCTATGGTCACTACGAAGGCATTTTTTATCAGCATAGGCAGCAGCTGCTGCAAAGTTAGCATTTTGAATTTAGGGACCACCAGGAAGGTGTTCAGAATGGATAGATCCAAGATGGGACATCAAGTGCCCTCTTTTCTGGGAACAAGGAATAGTCTGGAATAAAAGCCTTTGCCTGTTTCATCTGAGGGGACAGGTTCTACTGCCCCTTGGGATATGAGAGTTTGTACTTGTTTCAATGCCTCTGCCCAATGATTTGGAGGTATGTCTGGGTAGCCTCTTGGAATTGGGAGTTCGTTGAAAGAGAATTTGTATCCCTGAAAAATGATCTTTAAGACCCATTGTTTCTTTGTTACAGAAATCCAATTTTCTTTGCAGAGGGAGAGCCTTCCTCCTAACTTTTGGTGAGTGAAAAGAGGGCTGGCGGGAGAGGGAGTCATTGAGGGTTTTTGCCATAGAGGGATGGCCTTGAACTCCCTGCCTTTGGAGTGGAAGTGGTCCACTGTTTGGTTCTCTGCTGTCCCTGGGGTAGCAGCCTGGATGGTCTGTGTCTGCGGGGCTTACCTTGCCCCTGTCTGCTAGGTGCAGGAAAGGACCAATGCTTTGAGGGAAAAATTCCTGCTGAACCTAGGAGGTTGTACCTGAAAGAAATCCTATACTGTTTGCATAGATTTTGCTTTGTCTTCCATCTTTTTAAGCACCTCTTCTGCTTTTACTCCAAACAAGCGGTCCTTATCCAAGGGTGCATCAATGAATTTAGACTTGACATGATCAGGGAGACGTTGTTCCTTCAACCATGCATATCTCCTAATGACAGATCCTGACACTGCTGCCCTGCTTGAGTCTTCTAGGGCGTCATATCCACAGTGTAACAAGTGTTTGGCCACTTGACAAGTAGAGTCCAGTAAATCTGCTAACTCTTTCAAACTGGCACTGTCAGGAAAGGTTGAAATCTTTTGTTTTAATAGTTCCAAAGTGTGTTGCTGATATTTTCACATGTGGAACTGACAGCTGAGTGCTCTGATAGCTATGGTTGCAGAGGCGTATACTTTTTTTTAACCCCATCTGTCCAGAACTCTAGAATCCTTGTCAGAAGGAATAGGATTATTTGCAGAACTAGCCTTAGCACATTTTGGTCTGTGTGTAATGAACTTTGGGTCTGCAGCAGGATTTCTGTACAGGTATGTGTGTGAATCCAGTACTCTGCAATACCTGTTAGGTTTACTGGGAGCAGGTGGGAGGGCATCAGGAGCTAAAGTTGGATTCATGGAAGACATCATCCACCACCTCTAAGATAGGGGGGATGGCCAAGGGTCTGTGCTGCGGCAGGTCTAGAAACTCTCTTAGTCTTTTCTAAGACTTAGGGAAGTCCTGGGATTCCCAGTGGAAATGTTCCCTGAGGGTGTGAAGGGTTTTCCCAAAAGAAAGATCTTCTGGTGGGGAGGCAGAAGGAATGGATTCCTCTGCATCTGAATCCTCATAAGCAGTCAGAAGTTGTTGTTCCTCTTCAAAATCTGAATAATCAGATTTCTCAGTATCCTGTCAGTATTTTAGGAGAAGGGTCTCTCTTCCTTTTAGAAGTTGTGGCCTGACTAACCCTGATATGGGAGATAAGATCCTCAGCCATTTTAAGCATTTGGGTTTGGGGTGGTGGAGCAAGAGTAAGATGGTGGCTAGAGGTAGATTTTCTAGGAGTGGCCTTGTTTCTAGGCCTAAGAGTATCCATCGGTCTGAGAGAAATGCTAGTCAGATGAGAAGACGTCGTTTTTTTGTCTAGATTCAGTAGTGCAAAAGGCCTCCTCGGAAGCCGGAGCCTGCATCGCGGCTCCAGACCCAACTGAGGCAGAGACAACCAAAGGCTCAGAAGACGAAGAAGATTTCTGCAGCATACTGGACTCCAAAAGGGTCTCGGTAGAGGCCTGCGAAGGTATCGTATCAGGCAACAGGGGCTGTGAAAGCGCCTCACTGATTTCCGGAGAACTGATGACTGCTTGTGTGGTCTGTCTCTATCTTTACGTTTTTTTCAGAATGTCTATGGATTGTTGGCTGATGGACGCCATTTCGGAATGCGAAGACGGAAGACGAAAATACCTGGCTACAATAAGAGCTCTGCGACAAATGGTTCTCGCATTAAAGAGTGCACAGAACTGGCAACAGGGGACATCATGGTCTGGGCATAAACCAAGTTACGCAGTATGAATGGAAGTCTCGGTGTGGAATCTGCTTGCTTTCCATAGGCGAGACAATTGTTAACTTTTTCGGACATTGGTTAGTGCAAGAAAAAAGGATCCCCAACGGGGTACTTAGCTTTAGACGTTTTCAACTGTAATTCAAACTCTGGTAGCGAACGATCGGCACACTTGCGAACTGCTTCTGCTACGGGCTCTATGGCAAGAAAAACTGATGTAATGGCATTGGCTGCTTTGCTTTACAGCACTGATGACCCAACGTCAGTCAGCAAGCGACAGCAGCCGATGCAGAAAAACATTGATTCTGGTATTCGGGACGGCCGAGGGCTACCACAGCAAGGATACCCACAGGTGAGGACTGCAACAGTGAAACACGAACAACATCTGGATCCCCTTAGAATGACACCAAAAACTAAGCCAGTTGCTGAAGTCAATCATTTTTGTTTATATTGTGGTATCATCTTAGGTAAGGGTAGAATTCTGCTCAAGACATACCTGCCTGGGACACATTCATAGAGCACAATCATGTCTCTCTTCATATAGTTCAGTGAGGTAGGTCTCAAGTCAGTCACACCAACCTGAACTATGAAGGAGTCATAACGGTAGTTGGTTTTTGAGAGACTGGAGTGCGTGTGTGATCTGATGGATCCTGGCACCAACAGACAGCTGACCATAACCTTCTCCTTGTCCAGCCTGGTGAGTGGGACATCTGTGTGTCTTACAATGGAGTCACCTATATCTAAAAAATGTGGTTCAGATGTGCTTTGCCTTAGGGGCATATTTGGTGAGACACTTGTTCTTGTGTTTTTGTGTGTATTAAGTGCTGCAGATGTTGTATTAGGTGTAACATGTTTGTGTTTGGAAGGCCTCTAGTGAGTACCTCTGCATATGATGTTTTTTGTGTTCAGTGCATGGTTTGTGTAGGAGGTGTAGTATGTGAGCTGACAATCTGTTCAGTGCTACTGTTCCGAGAGAGAGCAAAGATTCCAAATTCTTACTGTATATGCATCTCTCACAAATTGTACTTGGGTGATTTAAGAGTAGAGGATTGTAAGTGTACATGAGGCAGTTGCTATACTACCTCAGGATACACGTCAATCAGGCTAGTAGGAGAAATGGAAGGAAAATGACCATCCATAATGCTAGGTTAAATACTGTTTTCACAGTGAGGACAGAAAATGGAGAGGTGTGATATAATTGGATACTCTAAATGGGGTGCTCTATAAAGGGTGTATACTAGCAGGGGTTCTCTAAATGGTATGAGACTATTATAGATGTGGTGGTTTTGGGACTGTTTAATGAGCTGAGGTGCTCTATGAGCAGCTAAGTGGAGTTTAAAGACTTCTCGGACAGATCACAAGCAGCTACTAAGGGAAAATGTATCTACTAAAGTGTTTGTGTCTATAACTACCAATGGTTACTCCCACTGTGTGGTAGTGCGAGATGGTGTGCTCCACATAAAGAGATGAATACAGCAGAACAGCGGCTGGTTGCCTAACTGTGGAGCTGTGTTAAAACAAGCGCAAACCCGCACAAATGCAGGGCTTATGTAGAAACAGTGAGTAAACTGAATTAAACAAACCAATAAAAAAGTTCAAAACTGAGCCGTGTGCCAGTAGTCTTCAATCAGATGAGTCCTAACTGCAATCTCCTGCTACAAGGGTGCCGGGGGGGAGTGCCCCCTCTCCAACAAAAGATAGCCTGTTTAAGTGCTCAATTTAACAAACCGAACCAGATTCAGGAGATCTCAATCTAGTCTATGCTATAGCAGACAACAAGTTCAACAAATCAGCAACAACAATTTTAAAATGTTAGCAATACAACAAAAAAACACAGTTTAAAAGTGCAATATACAGTATAAAATTGTACTTATGGTTAGCAGAATGCAACAGATTGCTTGGATTGCAAAGATGAATACAGTAGAGCAGTGGCTGGTCACCTAATGCTGTGGAGCTTCGGTAAAACAGTGAGCTAATGCACAAAGATTTTCAGTAAGCTGAGAAGCAGCAGCTGTGCTGGTAAGCGAGTATGTTGGCATTCTGTGTTAAATTAAGATTCTAGTTGTCTACTGATGTACTATGTTCTTCATCTGTAAATATGTTGTAAGTAATTTCTATGTTAAATTGTTAATCGCTATGTAATCCAATGTAACTACTGTCTGTTTATTTTACTGTGGAGCTTTTCTCCCCGGGCCTCCACTGAAAATGGACCCACATCCAGTCGGACACTCCCGGTCAACAAATTTAAATAAACAAATAAATAAAATAAAGGCTGTGTTATTACTTTGGAATCCTGAGTCTTGTGCCATTATTGACCACAATAGTTCAGGGCCTGGCATTGTTGGTTGACACTGTGACATGTTAAGACACCCCCTTAATGTGGATGATAGGGCATACAGCCTGTTTAGAAAGTACAATTTTGTACCTATCATAAATGTAGATGTTCGAGTGTATACACTGCTGCAGTCATTACACTTGGGTTATCCTGCCATCAGGCGGTTCCCCAGTCGGCCTGAGTTCCAAAGTCTTGGTCTGGCATCGGTTGCTGTCGCCTCCTCCCTGGCGTCAGTGCGACAGGGGTATATAAGATGCAGCCGATGCCATTTTCTTCAGTTTTTCTTGCCCCAGATGTCAGGTGCCCCCCAAAAGGTAGGCAATTCAAATTGCTAATAAAACATACATAAGAAAAGCAATCAACAACTTTCATTTACCAACAAATACTCCCCATAGGTAGTAAAAGGGTAGAAGACATAGGTACGTACCAGCAAGTAAGAGTGGAAGGAGGGAGGGTAACCTGGACTGCAGCAGTGTATACACTCGAACATCTACATTTATGGTAGGTAGAAAACTGTACTATGTTCTTGTTACACTGCTGCAGTCATTACACTTGGGTAGAATCCCAAAGCTGAGGTAGGGTGGCTGGTTCTATAAGGCATTAGGGGTGGCTATAAGGTCCTGCAGCACTGCAGTGGCGAAGCCAGCTCTGGATTTAGAGTATAGAGGCAGATGGTAATGCTTGGAGAAGGTATGTACAGAAAGTACAGTTTTGTACCTACCATAATTTAGATGTTCGAGTGCTAATACAGCTGCAGTCATAACAGATGGGTTTTCCTGCCGTCAGGCGGGTCCTCGGTCGGCCGAATTCCAAAGTCTAGGTCCGGCGACGGATGTCGTCGCTTCTTCCCTGACGTCAGTGTGACAGGGGTACAAAAGAACCAGCCAACGCCATTTTCTTCAGTTTTTCTTGCCCCAGACGTCAGGTGCCCCCAGAAGGAAGGCAATACATAAATTTATGTAATAATGCAATGCAGTATAATCAAAAAACAGTAGTTGCAAGCAAATACACCATAAAAGAATACGACAATCAGGTTGTATGAGAAGGTGTTAGCCATTAGGCCTGTCCCAGAGGGGAAGGAGGGAGGGAAACCTGGACTGCAGCTGTATTAGCACTCGAACATCTACATTTATGGTAGGTACAAAACTGTACTATGTTCATCTTGCATACAGCTGCAGTCATAACAGATGGGTAGAATACCAAAGCTAAAATAGGGGTGGTAGGCACTAGGTGGAACTAGGAGGAGCCAGGAGCCAGGATGCCCTGCAAAACTGCAGTGGCAAAACCTGCTCTAGATTTGCAGTATAAAGGCAGGTGATAGTGCTTGGAGAAAGTATGCACAGAACTCCAAGTGGCAGCTTCCAAAATATCTTTGGTAGGAACCCCCCTGAGGAAAGCTGCAGGGGTAGCTGTGGCCCTTGTGGAGTGAGACCTGATGCCTGCAGGTACAGTTTTACCATGAAGAGAGTAATAAAAGCGTATGCAGTGGGCTATCCATTTTGAGATTGTCTGTTTGGAAATAGGCTTCCCTTGAGCCCCTGTAGCATAGGACACATAGAGTTGCTCTGATTTTCTGAAAGGCTTTGTTCTGTCCAAATAATAACATAGTTGCCTGTGAATGTCCAAGGAATGTAGTAGTCTCTCCCCTTTGTTTTGAGGATTGGGGTAAAAGGTAGGTAAGTGGATAGCCTGATTCAAGGCTACCCTGGATACTACCTTTGGCATAAAGGAAGGATTGGTTCATAAGGAAACTCTGTCCTGATGGAAAATGATGAAAGGCTGCACAGCCATGAGGGCTTGTAGTTCCGAAACCCTGAGAGCTGAGGTGATAGCCAGCAGAAAGTTTTCCAGGACAGATATTGTAGTTCTGTTGAGGCAGCTGGCTCAAAAGGAGGCAAAGTCAGTTTCTCTAGAATGAAATTGAGATCCCAAGCAGACATTGGTTGTTTCCTTGGGGGTTTAATATTCTTAGCCCCTCTGAGGAACTGTCTTAAGAGGGGGTGAGAGAATAAAGGAGGATCAGTGTTGTATTCTGCAGAAATGGCTGAGGCATGGATTTTGATGGAAGAGAATGAAAGTCCACTGCTTAGCATCTCAGCTAGGTACTGTAATATTTGAGGTAAATTCAGTATTCCAGGGTTCTGGCCCTTTTTCTCATTCCAAGCACAAAACCGTTTCCATTTGGCGGAGTAGGCTTTTCTAGTAGAAGGTCTTCTGGCCTCCAAAATGACATCCTGTACCTCCTTGGAGAGTAGGGTCTGTTGTGATTTTAAGGAATGTTCCATGTGGATAGATTGAGTGATTTCAGCTGACTGTGAAGAGTTTTGAAGTTGTGCTGATTTAGGATGGATAGGTCCAAAATAGGTCTCCAATCTTTGCCCTTCCTTGGTACCAGGAATAGTCTGGAATAAAAACCTTGACCCTGTTCTTGTGTAGGTACCTCTTGAATAGCTTTCATGTCCAAGAGATCTGAAATTTGTTTTTGTGCCTCTGCCCTTTGTGTGGCAGGTTTGGCATGCCTCTCATTTTTGGAAGGGTGTGAAAGTGGAATCTGTAGCCTCTTTCTATAATGTCCAGGATCCATTTGTCTTTTGTGAAAATATGCCAATTTTTTTGAAAATAATGCCAGTTTTCTGCCTAAAGGTGCTGCCATTTGAGCCTTGCTTGACATGCAAAGGGGAAAGTCATTGGTTCTGCTTTCTGAATGGCTGTGAACTATCCTCACCACCTCTTTGGGTAGGTGCTTGCCATTGTCTGCCTCTAAACAATCCTTGAGATTGCCTTCTACCCCTCGGGCGCCTGTATCTACCTCTTTGGGGTCTGTCCGTGGCTGGAAAGGACCAATTTTTTGAAGGCCAATTTCTACTGAAACGTGGAGGTTGTACCTGTAGGAAATCCTTCACTGTTTGCATTGATTTTGCCTTTTCCTCCATTTTCTTTAATACTTAACACCAAACAAAAAATCTTTTTGCAGAGGTGCATCCAGTAATTTAGCTTTGACATGATCTGGTAAGGTTTGCTCTTTGAGCCAAGCGTGTCTACGTATGACTGATCCTGTAACAGCAGCTCTACATGAGGCCTCTAAAGCATCAAAACCACATTGCAAGGTATGTTTACCTACTTGTTCTGCACTATGTATCAAATCCTGCAACTCCTTCAAATCTGGTTGTTCAGGTTGTGACATTTTGCTTCTCAACTGTGATAACAGAAACTGCTGGTACTTTAACATATGGAACT
Source organism: Protopterus annectens (assembly GCF_019279795.1). Taxonomy (NCBI): domain Eukaryota; kingdom Metazoa; phylum Chordata; order Ceratodontiformes; family Protopteridae; genus Protopterus; species Protopterus annectens. Next base: position 15,158,046 of record NC_056730.1, read on the forward strand.
GGCAGTTTAATGCCCTCATGGATAAGGTGGCCGAGGTGTATACCTTTTCCCCCCACCTTTCTAAAGCTCTGGAATCCCCCTCTGAAGGTAATGGATTTTTAGCAGTGGAGGCCTTAATTCCCTTGGGGCCCTTGTGAGATAGTTTCTGGGTCAGCCACATGGCTTTTGTATAGGAATTGGTGTGAGTCAGGAACCCGGTAATACCTGTCAGGCTTGACTGGGGCTGGAGGTAAAGAGTCTGGGTTGAGGCAGGACTCCGAATACACATCATCAAGGATATCTAAGACAGGAGGTATAGCCAGAGGCCTGTGCTGAGGGAGCAAGAGAAAATCCCTAAGCCTTTTCTTGGAGTCTGAGTACTCTTGGCCTTCCCAATGGAAGTGTTCCCTCAAGGTATGCAAGGTTTCCCCAAAAGAGTAATCCTCAGGGGGGGAGAGAAAAGGAATGGACTCCTCTGCATCAGAATCTTCAAAAGGGGAGTATGAATGTTCCTGGTCATCAGAATGTTCTGAAATAATGGAAGCCTGGTCTGAGGAGGGGGATTCTTCCTCCACTCTGGGCCTTTTTTCCGGGGGGGGGGGGTTGAGAACCCCTGATAAGTGTAATTAAGTCCTCAGCCATTTTGAGCATCTGCTTTTTAGGCATGGGGCCTTGAGAAGGGCCCTGTGGGGTTTGTTTTTTAGAATGCATGGCTGTCTTAGACTTAGTGAAAGCCTTGATGGAAAAAGAAGAGGAAGGCCTGAAGACACCTTGAGAGGAGGCAGACCTGTCTAAACTCTGAGTTTCACCGCCAAGAGTGGCTTCGGTATCTGTAGTCGGAGTGTGGGCCGAAGAGCCTGCCACCTCGGGTACAGAAGACACTGCCAATGAAGTGTCGTTGGTAGTCAGGGGCTGCGTAGGCGCCTCGCTGAGAACCGGACCACCTGTAGTCGGCTTTGGCGTGGTGTTGGTAGAAGCCGCGGACCTCGTGTGTCGGTCCTTATCTTTGCGTCTTTTAGTCAAAACTGGAGTCGGAGTATCCGACGACATTATGTAGTTACATTTTTTGCCAAAAAAGTGCTGGGCGAACTCCGCCCAATGCTTAATGGTGCGTTTGTTGAATGTAGCACAAAAACGACAGGCCGAGACGTCGTGGTCTGGGCCTAAGCAAGGAATGCAGAGGGAATGAAAATCCTTATGCGGTATTTGCTTCCCACATGAAATACAATAACTTTGTCTGACATCGGTCTGAGGCAAGAAAAGTTTCCCCAACGGGGTACTTAGCTTTCAAGAAGACTTCGGTTGCAGATATTCGTAATCTCAGGAGCTGGTCGACCGGCACTTGCGAACTGCTTCTGCTACGGGCACCGCGCGGCAAGAAAGACTGAAGAAAATGGCGTCGGCTGGTTCTTTTGTACCCCTGTCGCACTGACGTCAGGGAAGAAGCGATGACAACTGACGCCGGACCTAGACTTTGGAATCCGGCCGACCGAGGACCCGCCTGACGGCAGGAAAACCCATCTGTTATGACTGCAGCTGTATGCATGATGAACATCTCCAAGTTGCTGCTTCCAAAATGTCCTTGGTAGGTACTAATCTAAGGTAGGCAGTTGAAGTGGCTGTTGCCCTGGTGGAGTGAGATCTAATGCTGTTAGGTGCAGGTTTCCCATGGTGTGTATTGCAGAAACGTATACAGTGTCCTATCCATTTTGAAATTTTCTGTTTTGAAATGGCTTTTCTCTGTGCTCCTGCAGCATATGCAACCAATAATTGCTCAGATTTTCTGAAAGCTTTGGTTTTGTCCAAGTAGAAGCGTAACTGCCTTTGTATGTCCAAAGAATGCAGTAGTCTCTCTCCTTTATTCTGTGGATTTGGATAAAAAGTTGGCAAGTGAATAGTTTGGTTTAGAGCCACACTTGATACCACCTTTGGCATAAACGTAGGGTTAGTTCTTAAAGACACCCTGTCTTGGTGGAAAATGATGAAAGGTTCCACTGCCATTAGTGCCTGTAATTCTGAAACTCTTCATGCTGATGTTATTGCCAGGAGCAGAGCAGTTTTCCAAGAGATATATTTTAAATCTGCTGTCTTAGCTGGCTCAAAAGGAGGTAAAGTTAAATTTTCCAACACGAAGTTGAGGTCCCATGTTGGAGTAGGTGCTCTACGGGGCGGTCTTATGTTTTTAGCCCCTCTGAGGTACTGTTTTAGCACAGGATTAAAGAAAATTGGTGGATCCGTGTTGTAATGAGCAGAGATGGCAGAGGCGTGGATCTTGATGGATGAAAAGGAGAGGCCTTTGTCCAGCATCTCAGTTAAATATTGCAGGATCTGAGGAATATTTGGGACAAGAGGGTCAAGGCTGTGAGCCTGGTTCCAGGCACAGAATCTCTTCCATTTATCCGAATAGGCTTTCCCGGTACTAGTACTAGGCCTTCTGGCCTCCAGAATGACATCCATAACAGCTTTGGAGAGAGGCATTGCTTGCTTGACTAAGGAATCTTCCATGCAGCCAGGTTTAAAGTCTTTAGCTGGCTCTGAAGTATCTGATTGTTGTGCTGAGTCAGCAGATGTGGGATTTGAGGCAAAATCCAGGGTGGTCCTTGTGCAAAGTTCTTTAAGATTGGGTACCAGTGCTGGCGTGGCCAGTCTGGTGCAATCAGGATCATCTTTGGCTCTTCTTGCCTGGCTTTTATGAGTACCTTTGGAAGGAGGAGTAGTGGTGGGAAAGCATATACTTGTAGGTTTTTCCAGCTGTGTGAGAGGGCATCCACTTTCCATGCTTGTGGATGGTAAGTCCTTGTGCAGAATTTCTGTAGCTGGCAGTTCATTGGGGATGCAAACAGATCTATGTCCAGGCTCCACCATTTTTGTGTTATCATTCTGAATATTTGTGGATTCAATTCCCATTCGTGCGGATCCATGATGTTTCTGCTTAAGTCATCTGCCAGTGTGTTTTCCTCTCCTGGCAGGAATTGTGCTTGCAGATGAACTTGATAGTTTAGAGCTGTGTTCCACAAGGTCATGGCTTGCCTGCAGAGGGGATAAGAGTGTGTGCCCCCTTGCTTGTTTATGTATCACATAACTGTGGTGTTGTCTGTCTTTAGTAGTAGTTGTCCTGGATGCAGCAGGTCCTTGAAAGCTATAAGGGCATTTTGTACAGCTAGCATCTCTTTTTGATTGATGTGAAGATGCCTTTGTTCTGCGGGCCACTTGCCCTGAATACATTTTCCTGCCATGTGTGCTCCCCAGGCGTAATCCGATGCATCTATTGTCAGTGTTTGCTTGGCTGTGGGTTGAGTAAAAGGCTGTCCCTTGTTGAGGTGACAAGCTTGAGCCCACCATCGAAACTCCTGTTGAAGGCAAGGAATTAGTGGTATAACTGTTTCCAAACTTTGACAGTGTTGAGACCAGACACTCTTTAGGTACCATTGTAGTTTCCTCATATGCAGTCTGGCATATGGAATTAGTAGTATGCAAGATGCCATGTAACCCAAGGCCTGCAGAATTTTTCTTGCAGGGAGATGGGTTCTTGTTGCCATCAATTGAAAATATTGAGTCAGTTGTCCTTGTTTGTCTGGCGTGAGATAAGCCATCTGGGCCGTTGTATTCAAGCTGGCACCCAGGAATATTATCTCTTGTGAGGGCACTAGTTTTGATTTCTTTTCGTTTACTGTGTACCCTAGGCAACTTAATAACTTTTTTTTACAAATGCCAGATGCTTTAGAAGAATGTCCTTGCTCTCTGCTTGAATCAGGCAGTCGTCCAGGTACGGATAAATCTGTATTCCTTTCTGTCTGCAAAATGCAATTACTGGTGCCAGGCACTTTGCGAAGACCCTGGGCGCAGTAGATAAGCCAAAGGGCAGTGCAGAGAATTGATAGTGCATTGAACCAGCTATGAATCTGAGGTATCTTCTGCAGTTTTGTCTGATAGGGACATGCAGGTATGCCTCCTTGAGGTCCAAGGTTACGAGCCAACCTGTCTTGCCCAGCATGGGAAGAAGCTGCTGTAGTGTCAACATTTTGAATTTCGGAACATCCAGGTAAGTGTTTAGAGAAGAAAGATCCAGAATGGGCCTCCAGGCTTTGTCCTTTCTGGGAACTAGAAAGAGTCTTGAGTAAAATCCTTGTCCTTGCTCCTGTGGTGGTACCTTTTGAATAGCTCTCATGCCCATGAGTGCTGTAATTTGTTTTTGAGCCTCTGCCCATTGATTTGGTGGCAGGTGAGAAAATTAACTTTTTCTGACATCGGTTAGAGCAAGAAAAAAAGACCCCCAACAGGGTACTTAGCTTTAGAAGACTTCAGCTTCAATTCGGAAGATGAAATTCAGGTAGCGGCCGACCAGCACTTGTGCGAACTGCTTCTGCTTTGGGTTCCTCGGCAATAAAGACTGATGTAATGGCGTCGGCTGCCTTACTTTATACTACTGATGACCTGACGTCAGTCCTGAAGCGACAGCAACCGACACAGAAATACTAAGCCTCTGGTATTCGGGCCGGCTGAGGGCTACCCTGGCAGGGATAACCCAAATGTGATGACTGCAACAGTGAAACATGAAAAACATCATGTTTTGTAGGAGCGTAATGAGTTGGCATATTTTAAAATTTCCCTTCAGCGCTCTCTGTCAGAACTACTAGGGTAGCAAATGGTTGTAACTACAAAAACAATTCTTTTGAGTTGGCATGCAGGATCTGAATTGCATAGTCATAGTAGTGCCTTACTAAATTTAATGCTACTGGCTGCAAAAAAATCCAACTACTTGAAAATGGAAATCAAAATCTAAACAAAGTACATTTGAAGTATTGAATATTATACAGATAAAAGAACTGTAAGTGGGAACTTTAGAAAAAGGAAGAACAAATTACACAAATAAATGGAATTTGTGGGAATAATAAATGGAGAATAATGTTCAAGAGGAAGAGTGAGGTTTAAGAGAAGGCAGGAATTTTGCAATTTATGTAAGTATGGAGTGAATGACATCTGTTATAAAGAAAACACGTTATGAATAGCGCATGAACAAATATTAATGTTTTTTTCTTTTTCATTAATGTATGTGTGCCAGTGTCTTAAGTGATAACTTAATAAAGGTATTTAAAAAAAGTGAGGTGCTAATCAGACTCTCACAACATCTTAATCACATCCTTGAGCTGCTATTCAATAGCCACCCCCCCACCCCCAAAAAAGTAGCATATCAATGATGTCTCCTCAGAGGGTCTTGGCAAAGTTTGTAAAGTGCAAAGAAGCATGACAGTGCACGGCAGCACTGGAACTTGCTGCCTTACATCCACAACTGCTCACAAAGTAGTACAGCATGCCTGATGTTTACACCCGGCAATTGAAGCGAGTGAGATTAGACTGCTAAATGCTGATCCGTTCACAGAGCGTATCCAAAAACAGAGCACTACTGCAGGTCACACACATGCACATGCAGTTTAGATATTTTCACCTAAAGAACTAATGCTATAAATACCCTCTCTCTTAGTTAGTCTAGAACAGGTGACTCTCCATCTGGAAGATGAGCTGCCAAGTGCTGGTCCATAAAGGATGATGAATAGGTGTACAAGGTCGAACAGAATAATTATCACTGTGTGTCCAGTCTTAGAAGGTCTGCAGGCTTTACTGTTCTTGTGACCTGCAGTTCAAGAATCAAAGCATGTCTATATGTTGCAGTCTATAACCAGTATGGATGAGTGACAACAATTTTTCACTGAGGCTATGTGGAGAAAGTCTATTTAATGGGAGACGATGATAGTCTCCCACATTAATGGGTGATGCGGTTCGGATTCCCAGTGGTCTCATTTAGTCCTAAGCTTAGAAAGAGCATATGAAGTTATAACTCCTGGAATATATCCATGGAAGAAATACTCCCATACTCTCTCTTCCAGTGTCATAATGGCTACTTGAAACAAACGGCTAAAGATGGGAGAAATGCAGCAATATATTTCGAAAAAAGTGACCATCATTCCCCATCAGCAGAAACATATATATGCATATATACGCACGCACATGCATTTTTAATACATCTGTTGACAGAATAAGCCTATTGAACACAAGTGAGCCCTTTCAGGGGCAACTGGGGAGCTCCTCCTGGTCAAGTGACTTGCTCAGAGTCCTACAGTAGGCAAACAGAGGTGGACAATGAAGAACAAACTGATGTACATTTCTTCCATGTATGTTTTTCAGAGATGACAAGGATGGCTATTACAATTTCAATATTCTTACATCCACATACTTTCCCGATGATGGCTATCATCTAACTAGAACTGCAATTCTCAGAACAGTGAGAATTTAATTGTGAAAAGGGAGATATGAAGTACTCCCAACAACTTCAGAGATGAATACTTTGATTTATAGCAATCCTGGAATTTATATATGTTGCAGCAATGTGAAGATGCAGCCTTCTGTGTATGTGTGTGTGTGTGTGTGTGTGTGTGTGTGTGTGGGGGGGGAGATACACATTTGAAATGCTTTTGCAAGAGAGGTAACAGTTTTGCAATTTGCTATTTCTTTTTGGCAGAATCAAATTTAAATTTTCAAAATGCCAGGACTCACAGTGTTAAGGCTCACACTTTTGATAGGCATCCATGTAACTGTTAATGTCAGTCAAGTGTCAAAACCAGCTGACTAGTGAAAATGGATGGGAGCCCTTGTCATGGGCAATGGCTGGGAATGGACAGAAATTAAGAGATACAGCTTGGTAACCTTTCCCAGGGTGGGGGGTGGGGGAGGTTTTGGGAGTGAGTTTCCCAGGATGAGCACTCCACCTACAAACTTTAATAAAGATGTGATGAAGGTGCCCATCTACCAGGATGGGGTAAGGGTTAATGTCATTCTTATAAGCGGGTGACAAGCTCTCACAATGCTTCCCAGAACACCCATCCCTTGGGACTTCACAAACATACATAGGGGAATTTGTAGGGTGAGTATTAAAAAAAATCCTTTTTTGGCTGCCTGAATGACAACTGTGTCAGGATCAACTCTCATCTAGTTAGTATGGAACAAATTAAAGTGTTGCAATAATCATCCCAAAATGAATTTCTAAAAGTCATACAAGGTTCAAGTACTGATAGCAGCAGTGATATGTTAACAACTGCTGGCTGACTTGAATGGGGAAAAAAATACGGAAAAGCTTTTCTAATTTAAGTACTGTGACCTGAGGATGTAGAAGACAGAAGGCAGACATTCTGAGGATTTGAAAGATGAAATTAGGCACACGGCCTACTCTGTAGCCATCTGAATGTCTCTTAGCAAATGACTTGTTTCGTTTTACTGTCCAAAATTAGAGGAAGACTAACCTGAAAGAAAGAGGAGATTCATGCATGTGTTTCACTACATCAAATCAAACACATTATAAACACAAAACCTAGACAAGGGAGAAATAACAAAAAGGGAGCCAGGACTGTACAGAGGCCATGACTGATATTAGTATATAAACAACAAATAATGCACAAGAATATAAGTAAATGTAGTGCAAATTAAATTATATTATTACTGGGTAAATACAAAAGAAAACGATAAATGCCACTCAAATGTATGAAAACATTATAACTTACACAAGTCAATAGCATCCAAATATGAACCAATAAGTAGCCTTTCAAATGTTCCCTTCAGAAGCACAGCTGGTGGTTTCCATAAAAATAAGTCAACTGAGTTAAGGCTTTCCATTCATGCAATGTCAGTAGAGCAAACCAGTTCCAAAACTTCATGTTACATTTCTCTGTGAAGTTGAGTAAAGCCCACAACAAAGGCATTTTACAGAACAGCAATATGTCACGCAAAACATCCCCAAGGACCAAAGCAGTAGATGATGGAAATGTATCAGCACCCTGTAGGAGTCTACAAACTCTTAACTCATCCCACGGTCCTCCCAACCTTGGACATTCCAAAGAAATATGTGCAAAAATATGAAAAAGGGCTGTGGATGGATGGATGGATGGATGGATGGATGTTTCCTGGTGCAGGACTCTGAATCAGGTTACTTCCGACGTTTATCTGGGGTCAAAAAAACGTTTTATTAAATCTCTCTCTACAGGACGAAAACAAAAAATGCTACAACCACCACCACTACCAAGCAAAAAGCTGAAGAATGTCTGAACAGCAAGAGAAACCAGGTGCTATCAGCATGATTTGGTGACTTTTGTGTTTGTAGTCTCTCATGTCCTTTTTCTCCATCTAATTTCTTTTCATTATGATAGAATTTCTGCTTTTCTTTCAGTTTCCTTTTCTGTGTTGTCCATACATGTTTTTCAATGGATGAGGTAATTTTTAGTGAAGAGAAATACCACAGTTGTGCTGCCTACTTACAATAATTTTACCCATCTGTGTGGTGCGGAGATATAAATTCCTGACTGTGCCCCAGACAATCAGTGTTCAGTTACTGTCTTAGGCATTGGAAGAACCAAGTTGGGGAGGGTGGAAAAAAATTTTGCTTGTGTGTCCCTATGGAGGGGAAGGATTGGTGGCTCCCTCTCCACTGGTAATGCCAAGGCAAGGGGAGGTCAGTCCCTGGCAAACATGGTCAAAGTTTTGGGAGGGGAGTGGGCATGGTGACCTAAGCTAGGACGCTAACAACTCAGGCAGGGTATGCATGGGAGTGTGTGCTCCTGTAGGGCAGCACTTGTCCCCAAAGTGACAAGGTGGCCTATGTCATGTCTGTACATGTTGGGGGGGGGGGGGTTAGGGACTTAATTAAAAATCTCCTAATGGCTCCATGGACAGTAGATGAACAAATGGGCTTGGGTGGCTTCCCCACTAGTGGGGGAAGAATAGGGATGGATGGCAGTGACAGTGGCTTGATGTTAAGCAGGCACAGAGGAAGATAAAACACCTAGTGAAATAAAAAAAAAACTTACCACAGATACAGATGTCACAGTGGTCACTGCTACAGTTGTAACTTGCATAGATCTTTGTCATTGACTGGGTTGAACATGCAAGCCTGACTTTCACAACTGATCACACTTCTCCTAAGGTCAGGTTGACATTGCCTTAACTCATATGTCAGTACTATGTGTATATAGGTGGCATCTGCCCATGCCATCTCTACATCTTTCTTGCCTCCCTGTACACAGTAGCACCACACCTATATTAGGGTCTGCTGGTCCCCAAAAGTGCTGCCTGTGCCAAACAGAATATAAGCCCTCCTTAGGGAACCTGAACAAAAAAAGGAGGGAAATAAGGTAGAAGAGTGAAAAAAATGATATATGTGAACCTATCCATCCCCTTCATGATCTCACTGCAGTAGAAGAGAAAGAGGGAGGGGAAACAAGACTATCAGTGACCACAAGCAAGCATCTATAATTATGGTAAGTTACATACACAACTCTATTACTTTTCTGCTTTTCTAATTAAGATGCCCAGTTGATTTACTGTTCAAACCGAGGCTGGAACATGTCTTTCAGGATAAAATATGCACCTGTGTCTCCGTCCCCAATGCCACATCTAAGACAACTACTGCCAAAGTCTGGTTTAAGAAGGTGGTCTGAAGGCATTGCCCTCATTCTTTCTAATATGCTTTCATTATTCTAGTCCCTCTGACCATATAGTGAAGGACTGGGATGGTGTACTACAGGGTGTGTGTGTGTGTTGCTGTTTTTACTGTTGCAATGCATTTTTTTTGCTATTTTCACTGTATGCAAAGTAACTGTTGCTACTTTTCACTGTTTGCAAAGCATTTGTTCTGTTTATTCTGTTTTACCACCAAGCAGTATTTTAAATAACTGACTTATTGCTGTTTAAAGCACTCTTTAGCATCTTCTTCTTGTTTGTCTGCTGTTGAAAACATTTTTAGTATCTCACCTCTGCTTTTCTGTATTTTTTAGTGTTTCCCGCCTAAATTAGTGCAGCTAACAGATGTAGCATAGTCTAGATACAGGTTTGCTGCATCTGGGTGTGTTTGTAGTGACTGTTGTATTCTGAGTGCCTTTTCCAAGCCATCTTTGATTGGAAGGGGCCGTTCTGCACCCTTGGGACAGAAGTGTGCTAAATGGAACCTGCCTGGTGAAGGGTGATTGGTCTAGGGCTTGCAGTAAGCACCCTCATTGGTTCATTTGAGTTTTTTAAACTTTTTTATGTTTTTAGCTTCGGGTTTTTAAGCCCTGTGTTTGAGCACAGAGCTGGACAGATTTCGACAATTCTTCCGTTAGATACAGCTGTTGTGTCTTTTGGCTTTTCCCGGTTAGGGGTCGCCACAGCGGAACTCCGGTCCACTAATGATTGGCAGTTGATTTTTACGTGCTGAGCTGTCAGCCCTAACGCACAAACTTCAACGAAGGTACGCCCATTCACGCATGTCTCCACGCAGAAGACACTCTAGCTGAGAGTCGAACCGGTCAGCATCTTACTATGAGGCGACAACGCTACCGCAGCACCACCACCGCGGATGCCTTCCGTTAGATACAGCTGTAGTACATTAATGTAGTCCTCATCTTTAGTACATCTCTGGTCTAAGAAGTATTGCTAAGTGAGCTGTGCTCTATTAAACCACTGGCCAAATACCCCGTCAGAAATACCCATCTACAGAGCACCTCCTAAATCAGTCTTGAAAGCACTCGCTTTGTGATAACAGTTCTTCAGACCTAGTATTATAAAGAGTCGGACTACCCTTGTTTCTCCTGCCAGCCTTGTTGACTTGGGTCTCCTGAGGCAATGCAGAAACTGCCTTATGTACACTGACAAATCTCTACCAATAACTCACTCTAGTACAGAGTGCAAGAGATGTATTTACACCAAGAATCTTGAATCCCCTGCTCTCTTGCACTCAAAACAGTAACACTGAAGAGGTCGTCAACTCATCCACCACTACTCATGCATATACTACCATTACTCAAACACACAGTATGCATCCAACACATAAATCAACATACGGGGAGGTTCTCTCAAAAAACGTAATGAAACACCAGAGACCTCCAAAACAAAAGACTGCTACAACTAATACAGTTCCCACAGCACCCAAGACACATAGCAACACAAGTGTCTCACCTACCAAGCCCTTAAGGTGACCCGTCATTGGAGACTCCATAGTGAGGCACATGGATGTCCCACTCACCAGGTTAGATAAGGAGAAAGTCTTGGTCAGCTGCCTGTCCAATGCCAGGATTCGTCAGGTCACGCATGCACTCAGGTCTCTCTGCAACAAGTACCACTACAACTCTATCACAGCTCATGTTGGAGTGAATGACCTGAAACGTGCCTCATTGGACTATATGGACAGAGACATGATTGAGCTCTCTGAGTATGCATCTCAGGCAGGTATGTCCCTAACCCTGCACAGCATATTATCCTCACCTAGAATGATGCTACAGTATAAACAAAAAAAATGATCGATTTCAATAACTGGCTTAGTTTTTGGTGTCATTCAAAGGGGATCCAGTTTCTGTCAGCCTGTGATGACGTGGTCGACAAACCTTGCTGCTTTGCAGAGACAGTTTGCACCTGGCACCACTAGGCTTTTGGCTGCTGGCAAAGGCTTTTGCCTCCCCCATAGTGCCATTTTAGGCAAGGTCTCAAAAATAAAACTGCTGATGTGAAAACTGTCTACCAGAACAAAATAAGGGTTATGCTGCTAAACGCTAGGAGCTTAAACAAAAAACTGCACACCCTGGAAACACTTCTGTCACTGGAGGATGTAGATGCTGTGCAGTCACAGAAATCTGATTCAAGGCCTCAGAGAATACCCAGGCCTTGCAACCTCCCACACCTTCAGATCGCAAAATAAATGTGGGAGAACCAAAGGAGGTGGTGTTTCTATCTATATTGGAGATAAATTCACCTCCAGACTAGTTAGTCTGGACAACTCCATGGAGTTACTCCATGTTCAGATTACTGTGGGTACAAGTCACAGCTAGTTATAGATCCCCCTTCATGGATCATGATGTGTATGAGGCCTACTTGACCAAACTGGAATCAGTCCAAACATTGACAAACACTCTGGTCATGGGGAATTACATTATCCCACCATCAAATGGGAAACCTACTCTAGCCTTAACTCACTAGGGCAAAAGTTCTTTGACTTTATTAACTCAAATGCCCTGGAACAAATTATTCAAACCCTAACAAGAGGAACAAACATACTAGATATTGTCCTCACTTACATGACAAACAGATGCACCATAACTTTCAGACCCTCAGTTAAATCTGACCATAAATCAGTCGCCTTTGAACTGGTACTAACACCAGAACTCACAAAGGGTGAAGTCAGACTAAAAACTTCACCAACGTGAACTATACCCACCTAGGGGAACGTATAAATGCATTCCAAGCCCCACCCACAGTTGGAAGGGGTAACTACACCAAAGCTTACACTAAAGCCCTGTACAATCACTTGTATAAGTGTATAGACTTGTCTGTTCCAGACAGAATCAAAGCTAGAGCCCCAAGTGAAAAAAAAAGCCAACCTGGTGGACATCCAGCATCAACAAACTTTGCAACAAATGCAAAAAGTTGCTGTGAAGAAAACTAAGTTGAGGCCCCAACAATGGAAAAGCACCCTACTCAGCCTCAACTGGCAAATAAGACAACATGTCAAATGAATCCTCCAAGAATAATTTTGAGAAAAACTTAACCAAAGATAATCATAAGGCCTTTTACAATAATGTACATAGCTTAAAAGGTAGGACCCAAGCATGTGTTGAACTGGTGACAAATGGTATCACACGCAGTGGTCCCGCAGAGACAGCAAACTTGGTAGCGGACAGATTTGGTGAAAATTTCACTCCCTTATCCCTCCAAACTTATCACAAACCTTTCCCCAACTCCCACCCCAATCCTACATATCCAAAGAATTGGTCATTAAAGCCTCGTCTAAGACAAAAAACACAGCCTCTATGGGACCAGATGGCATTCCAGGCTGCCTTCTAAACAAAATAAAACATGAACTAGCATCACCATTAAGCACCCTATTCAATCACAGCCTAACCACTGGCTTTGTTCCTGCAGAATGGAGAACAGTTATTCTCCTTCACAAAGGTGGCTTAGCAATAGATCCAGGGAATTATATACCTATAAGTCTGACAAGACTCATCTGTAAAGCCATGGAACTCATCATCACGGACCTCATAATACACAGGCGACCGCCAAACCCTGGATCCACCCAATTTAGCTTCATCAAAGGCAGATCCTGCCTGATAAACATAGAATTTAATTGAAAAAGTGACCAGGGCCACTGACAAAAGCAAATCTGTGCACACAGCATACCTCAGCTTGGCAAAGGCCTTTGACACAATCCCACACTCATGCATCACTGAGAAACTTAGCAAACTGAATGGAAACCCCTTTGTGTAAGATGAGTTGCCAACTGGGTCACAAACTGGTCACACACTATCAAAGTGGGAGACTCCACATCAACCAGCAGACCTGTCACCAGCAGGGTGCCACAAGGTTCAGTGCTGGACCATCTACTGCTTTGTATATACTTCTTAGAACTTCAGGCCAAAACTAAGAGGCTGTGGCTGACCAGGTCTGTGGATGACTGCAAAATGGGTGAAATTACTGAATCCCGAAATGTCGTCCGTATACTTCAGGAGGGTCTTATGCAGACCATCTATTGGTGTCTTAGTTACAGCGTCAAACTGAATGCAAAGACATGCATCATTACTCCCTTCAGTGAAAACAATGTCCCTTCACACTATCAAATTAACACCACCACCCTAAGTACCCACAAAGTGGTAAGAGATCTGGCATCACAAGAAGACTACGACCATAACTCTGACCACCATGTGTCTACTGTAGTAAGGAAGGCGTTCTACATAGCACACTTGATTAGCAAAAGCATTGTCTCTGTAGCAAAAAAAAGATTATAACTTTTCTATACTCATCACTAATCAGGCCCATAACTGAGTGCAATGCTACTTTTGACATGTACCATACAGACTGACAACAAAATAAATAAATAAATAAATAAATGCATTCCTTGAATGAGACGAAGGCATGCGTTACACATCCATTACGGCTATCTCTACCCGTTCATAGATTACAGCTACAGCGGCTATGCTTTTCAGCCAAATTGCACTACGGCAAAGTGCTGCTGCAGCCATTTGTTTTCGGCGATGTAGCTCGCAGGGAAATGTCTTGCGAGCTACACGCCGGAATCCATCAGAAAGATTCTTCTGAGTCTGTCCTCTAGGAAGATGCATTTCCTCAGAATGTGTGTTGCTACTAGAAAGTGGTTGGAAGAGATCAACCACTGCCAAACTCTCACTGCTTCTTAACAAAGGGGGTACAACTCTGGTTCTGCTTTGTTTGCTGATGCATCAAACTATGGACATATTGTCTGTTTGAATTGCAATTGTCCCCAGAGGAAGAACGTTCTGTAAGGCTTGCAATGCTAGGAGCACCGCTCTCATCTCTAGGATATTTATATGCAGATCTGTCTCCTATGTCAACCACGTGTCTTGAAGAACTCACCCCAACTAATATCCCCCACTTTAACTGAGATGCATCCGTGGTCAATGTGGCGATAGGGGGAGGAAAAATAAACGGATGTCTCTCGAGTAGAGCCAACATGACAGGGAGTCTTTGCACACCCGAGATAGCCTAATGGGATGATTCAGAGGATAGCTGCGTAGGGCACATTGTACTGGTAGACTCCACTGAAGAATCCTCATGTGTAGGTGAGCTGTAGGAAACAACGTTATGGTGGCAGCCACTGAAACTAGTGCTTTGAGAACTAATTCTAAGGGTGGTGAAGGAATGGCTAGGGTTTGTCTGATATATAATCTCAAGGACAAAATTCTGTCTAAGGTAAGAGGGCTAAGCAGTTGAGTGTGTCTAGACTCGCCCTTTTAAAATCAATCACTTGAACTGGTTGTAGTTGAGACTTTTTGTGATTTATTGTAATTCCCAGAGTATTCATTAAGTGAAGCAGATAATCCCTGGCTTGGAGGAGTAGATGCCTGGTTGATGTGGTCAGGAGCCAGTCATCCAGGTAAGAAAACACTCTGAATCCAAGCAGTCTCAGGTGAGCCACTACTACTGCCATGCATTTGCTGTGGTGAGACCAAATGGCAGACCTTTGACTTGATAATGACTTGCTTCCAGCCGGGAATGGAGAAACCTTCGAGACCACCTGTTCATTTTGATTTGATAGTATGCGTCTTGAAGATCTATTAAGCATATCCTGTCATTCTTTTGAAGGAGAGGTAGAATAGACTGTACCGTGACCATCCGGAATTTTGAGTTTTTTTTTACAGACTGGTTTAGGAAAGTCAGACCCAGTATTGGTCTCAGGTCCCCTCTCTTTTTGGCACTAAAAAGAACCTTGAGTAGATTCTGGATCCTGTTTCATCTGGTGGGACATTCTAGATGACGCTCTTCTCTAGCAACTTTGCAATTTCTTGTGCTGCTGACTTCCTTCTGATTGGATGGAACATCGGGGAGATTTTTCTTCAGGTTGGGTGTTTTGAAAAAGGGAATTTAATATCCTCTGGATATGATCCTTTGCACACAACTGTCGTTTGTAATGGCTAGCCAGGCATTTAGGTGGAAGAATAAGTGCCTCCCCACACTGCCTCCAGAGAAGGACACTCAGGCAACTGCTCAGAAGTGCTGAAAAGATCTGTCCGAGAAGGAATCTCGAAATTCTTGGTTCTGCGGGACCTCCTCTGACACATGGGTCGCATTTGCCTCTAGGGGAAAACTCTCCCAGTGAATCCTGGAAAGGCCCATGTGACTTCTTGAACCACAATTTCTTACCTCTATGTTGGTTCCTGGAAAATGGTCTTTGTGGGGTAGAGAATTGGATTCCAATGACAGACAAGGTTTTCCCATCTTTTTCGCATCGGGCGAGAGTATCTTTCATGGCTGGTCCAAAGAGTGATGATCCTACAAAAGGAGTATTGATGAAGGATGTCTTAAAAGGTTCTGGAAAATCACAAAGTCGCATCCAGGCATGTCTCCTTATGGCAACCCCTGAACTGGTGAACCTTGAGGAACCCTCAGCAGCATATCAGATTAACCTCATGGACGCGTTTGAGATGGATTGCAGGTTGGCCATTCCTGAGCAAAAGGATTTCTGTTCCTCTTAAGACATGGACCCTGGGGCAGTGTTGGAGGCTTCAGATCCTACAATTTCAAGGTCTTGGCAGGTAGCAAGTCATAGCCCTTTTTGGAGATTGGGCAGGAGAGTGTTTCCTGCGCTCCTGGGCTCCTTTTGGTTTTTAGTAGGGTTTGAGCCCATGATTCCTTAGAAGATCCAGCTGTACAGAAAGTAGTCTGAGGGAGAAGGCCCTTCAAAATTAGTTTATTGTGACTGTCGTTAATAGCATGGGCATTAAAACCTGAGCAGATGTTGCAATCTACATCTACAAGAATGGGACCTAGATCCGACATGTACTCCCTATGGGTATCAGACTGTGGGATCTTGTACCCACAGGAAGTGCATTTTTAAATCCAGTCAGCATGTCAGATTTCTCAGCCATAACACACTATAAAAGAAAAACTACAAGTATAATTTAATTTGTTTTTTTAAAGAGAAGGAGGAAAAGGGAAAAAAAAGAAAAACTGCCAACAATGGTAGGAATAAGAAGTTATGTACTCACCATAATGTTCCATCTGAGTAGGTGGCTTCATTTGTCTGCAACCTGTGGGTCTTGGATCCGATATCGGATCCGAGCCGGCAACTTGTAGCATAGCTATGGATCCGAGCTCCTAGCTCCTCCCCTCACCCATAATCCCCTGCCAACCTCCTATGACCTCAGATCAAGTTTGCCCCTCTATGGATACCTGAAAAGGTGTTCCAATAAGCATAATAGCTAGAACAATATAACAGGACCAAGTTCTGAAGGCCAGGGGGAAGGAGGGGAGGATGGTTGCAGACAAATGAAGCCACTTAGTCAGATGGAACGTTATGGTGAGTACATAACTTCATTTGTCAGCAACCTGTGGGACAGAGTCCCCAGCTACCTGAATCTTGGGCGGCCATCATGGAAGGATGTTCCGGAGCACTGCGGAGCCAAAGGATGCTCTCCCTCTAGAAATTACATCCAGTTTGTAGTGGTTAATAAAGGTATGAGATGAGGCCCAAGTAGCTGCCGAACAAATATCGTCCAATGGCACTCTAGATTTAAAAGCAGCAGAAGTAGAGATGGAGCGAGTGGAATGTGCACATACTCCCTCAGGTGCAGGCCTCCCGGAAGCTTGGTAGGCCAGAAGAATACATTGAGAAATCCAACGTGACAAGGTGACCTTTGAAATGGCTTTACCTAAACTGAATTTAGCAAAGGAGACAAACAGCTGATCAGATTGTCTGTGACCAGCTGTCCTATGAATATAGAAACGCAGCTGCCTGTGTACATCTAATGAATGCAGCTTGTACTCTCCTTTATTTTGATACTTGGGGAAGAAAACCGGTAAGCTGATGGACTGATTGATATTTATTTCCGATGCCACCTTGGGAAGGAAGAAGGGATTGGTCCTGAGGTACACTCTGTCCGGATGGAAGACCAAGTAAGAAGGCTTTATGGAAAGGGCTTGTAGTTCCGAAACTCTCTTGGCTGAGGTGATGGCTACCAGGAATGCTGTTTTCCAGGACAAATATTTGAGATCGACCGATGCGGCTGGTTCAAAGGGAGAAGCGGTCAAGGCTTGAAGGACTAAAGAAAGATCCCAAGGTGGTACGGCTTCTTTGACAGGGGGCCTGAGTAGAAAGGTGCCCTTGAGAAAAGTTTTGCACAATTTAGCTGACATCAAAGGACCTGTCTCATGACCCACATGGTAATGGGAGATGGCTGCCAACTGTACCTTGACTGTCGAACAACTAGCTCCTTACGGACGGTAGAGGGGCAGTGAAGGGATCCAGATTATGATGTTCCGCCCAGATGGAAAAGCGTTTCCATTTACTGCGGTATATTTTCCTGGTGGAAGGCTTATGTGCTGTCACCAGGATGGCTTTGACTGGTGAAGAAATACCGGGAGTCCTGACTAAGAGTGGAACTGGAGCAACCAAGCTGTCAGCTTCAGGTTGACCAGATTCAGGGTCTGTAATTCCGATGGATGGGAGATTAGATCCGGAGTGGGATCCAGAATCCAAGGAGGATTCACTAGATGAGACCACAGGTAAGGGAACCAAGTTTGCCGAGGCCAGAACGGGGCAATGAGGATCATTCTGCTCCCCAACCGCGAGGCTTTCTGTAAGAGCTTTAGCATCAGGGGTAGAGGAGGGTATGCATAGAGTAGACCGGGCGGCCAAGCATGCACCAGAGTGTCTCTCGGGGCTTCCCCTGGTGGGGGAATCAGAGCGAAGAAGCTGTCGCATTTCGTATTTAAGGGAGAGGCAAAGAGATCGCAGCAGGGTTGTCCCCATTTTGCGAATATCTGCTTCACTACAGGTGGGTTGAGAGACCACTCGTAGGGGGAAAGAATGGTGTGGCTGAGTTTGTCCGCTAGAATGTTGGCCCACCCCGGAATGTGCATTGCGATCAGAAAGCGGTTGGTGGAAATCGCCCATTCCCACATTCTCATGGCTTCTCGGCATAAAGGGTAGGATCTGGTTCCCCCCCTGTTTGTTGATGTACCAAACAACAGACATGTTGTCTGACTGAATTGCAATTGTTCCTACAGGGAGGAGATTCTGAAGTGCCTGCAACGCCAACAGCACCGCTCTCATCTCCAGAACGTTGATATGCAAGGAGGTCTCTGTATCGTTCCACGTGCCTTGGACTGTCCTGCCCGTGTAATGCCCCCCCCACCCGAGGCGAGAGGCGTCCATGGTCACCTTGGTGAGAGGGGGAGGAGTGCAGAAGGGTCGACCTATATGGAGGTCCGGAGATTGAAGCCACCATAACAGGGCCCTCCTGCAAACCCTGCTGATAAAGATAGGGTGGCAGAGAGGAAGAGATTGGAAGGACCATTGCACTTGGAGGGTCCACTGCAGTACCCTCATATTTAGGCGAGCACATGGAAGAAGCGTTATTGTAGCCGCCATGGAGCCCAGCGCCCTCAGGACCAATTCCGCCGGTGGAGCTTCCGACTGTAGGATGGCCCGCACATGCAATCTCAGATTCTGTAGTCGTTCTGAAGTCAGGAAGACTCGTAGATCCCTGGTATCTAATCTGGCCCCTATAAACTCTATTACTTGTGTCGGAGCACGGGAAGATTTGTCCGCATTGATTGTGATGCCTAACTGGGGGGGCTAGGCGGAGAAAGTAATCTCTGGCTGAGCAGAGTAGATGCCTTGTTTGGGCGGTTAGAAGCCAGTCGACCAGGTACGGAAAGACCTGCATTCCCTGGAGTCTCAGGTGGGCCGCTATCACTGCTAAAACTTTGGTGAACACCCTGGGGGCTGTGATGAGGGCCAAAGGGAAGGACCCTGAACTGATAATGACTGGCTCCCAGCCGGAAGCGGAGAAACCTCCTGGATCGTCTGTCCATTAGAATATGGTAGTACGCATCCTTGAGGTCTATAGAGCACATCCAATCGCTCTCCCATAAGAGGGGGAGAATGGATTGAAGAGTGACCATTCGGAATTTTTCCTTGGTTACCGACAGGTTCAAGAGGGAAAGATCTAGAATTGGTCTCAAGTCCCCCGTCTTTTTTGGCACCAGAAAGAACCTGGAGTAAAACCCTAATCCGAGCTGGTCTTGGGGGACGGGTTGGATGGCTCTTTTTTCTAACAGCCGCTGGATTTCTGCGGCTGCAGCCTCCCTCTGATCAGGTGGAACATCGGGGAGGCTCCTGAGTTTGGGGACATGATACATTGGAATTTTGTAGCCTCTGGATATGATACGAAGCACCCAGCGGTCTGATGTGATGGACTCCCATGCCGCCAGATGCCTCGAGAAACGCCCCCCCCGACTGCCTCCAGAGCAGAGCAGTCGGGCAACCCATCAGGGCTGCTGCGTGGGCAGGTCAGAGAAGGATTCTCTGGACCCAAAGTTCTTCGGGGCCCCTCTGCCCCTAGGGCGGCATCCTCCCTGTCCTCCTCTGCCACTGAAGGACTGGTTGTCCAGAGCAGGTTGGGAATGTTGCGATTTCCGGAACCACATCTTCTTCTGTCCCTTTTGGTTCTTCGAGAAGGACCTCTGGGGAGCAGAGAAGCGGACTCCGATGGCAGACAATGTCTTCCCGTCCTTCTCGCTCTGGACCAGTGTTTCGCGAACGGTCTTGCCAAACAAGGCAGAACCATCAAAAGGGGCGTTCGCAAAGGACGCCTTAAAGGGCTCCGCGAAGTCACAATGCCGGAGCCAGGCCTGACGTCTCATGACTAGGCCTGCTCCGCTAGCTCTAGCTGCTCCCTCAGTAGCACGGGACAAAAGCCGCATAGAGGTATTGGAGAAAGACCTTAGAGTGGCCATTCGAGTGGAGTACAACTGCTTGTCCTCCGCCGACATGGACTCAGGGGGGGAAGCAGAGTATTCTTTGATAAGATCCCGCTGCATCCTGATGACATGTGCCATGTAGTTCAGAGACCTTACCGAGAAGGTCGCTGAACTAAAAACCCGCTTCCCAAGGCGATCCATCGAGCGGGACTCCTTGCTCGGTGGATGGACCGTGGGGCTCTCCTGAGCTAGTTCCCTCTTCGTGGCTGCCGCCGTCAACATGGCATCTACGGGGGGACCCTTGCTCCAGTGGGACCGGTCTACGGGGGGGCTCAGTATCCTGTCCGGGCGTTTAGGGACTGGCTCCACAGTGTCCGGCTCCTTCCACGCCCTGGTGGTAATAAGGTCCACCAGGGGGTCGGCCGGAGGGGACACCCAAGAGGTAGACGGGCCTGCTTCGAATGCTTCCAGGAACATGGACTCGTCAGAGGAAGCCTTGGGGGCAGTCCACCAACCTCTGATCCTAAGCATTTCCATGATGTCTCCAAAGGAGACATCCTCCGGGGGTGACTTTGGGGAGCCTTCCCCTTCATCCAAGTCCATGTCCTCTGTTAAGGACTCGGGGGAGTCCACGTGCCTCCTCTTACACTTGTGCTTGCGAGGCACTTCCTCGGGGGGGCTGTCCGAGGAAGTCTCGCCAGCAATATCTTGTTCCAATGGAACAACCTGGGACATCGAAGCAGGCTGTCCCTGTGGCCGGGTGATGGAAGCCTGACCCAGCAGAGAGGGAGTGCAGGGTGGAGCCGAGGCAAGGGCCAGGGGTCTGGACGCTCTCGACAGAGCCCTCTCCACTGCATCGAAGGCCGAAGGGGAGCCACTCTCCCTGGGCTCCAGAAGTCGACTCCCACTCAGATCCGATGAAGGGATCGGAACCGGTGCCGAGACCGTCGGATCCGAGGAACCAGTGTGCTCCTACCTGGACGGAGCCGAAGGCACACTGAAACCCTCGGATCCGAAGCTCAGCCCACAGCTCCGAGAGGTAGGATCTGACGATGGAACCGACAAACTCGAGGGCAGGGTCGGATCCGAAGTACCCAGTACTGTCGGTGCCGACCCACCCCCGGCTCCGACACTGCCCGGCTCCGAATGCTCCGAACCCGGGAAGCGGGTCGGAGAAGGAGCAATCGGAGCAAAGAAAGGGGTCGAGCTCCCCCCCGAAGGGGGGGGGAGGCAAGAGCACTCCCTTCTGCAGTTGGGCCTGGATGAACCTTCGCATCATCCTGTCCAAGTCTGCATCTGACAGGCTGTATGTAGATCTCGAAGAGGCCACTGAGGCAGGCCTGGAGTGCCGCCTCGATGACCTCGACGGAGATTGGGTCTCCTCCTCGGGCCCTGGGGAGAAGCAAGGAGATCGGAGCCGAGGAGGAGGAGACCTGGAAGCCGTGGAGGGAGAAGGCTGCTTAGCCAGGGGGGCCGAGGCGGAGGCCTCGGCCCACCGCTTGTGGTGCTTCTCCCTCTGTTTCTCCCTCCTGGCCTCCCTGTCCTCCGGCGCTTTAGTGGGAGTTTGAATCCCAGCCGGGGGAAGGGGGGGCAGGAGTGGCTACCACCACAGGCTGAGGAGGTGCCATGGGAGGAGCGGAGGCCGAAGCCGAATCCGGAGGCAAAAGACCCGCCAGGACAAGCTTCGACCTCCGCTATTTCAGTGCCCTGGGGTTGAACGCTGCACAAATTGTACATCCTGAATAGAGGTGTTCAACCCCAAGGCACCAAACACACCGAGTGTGGCCATCAGCCGGAGATAGCTTATGGCCACACTCGGTGCATTTAGAAAAAAATGGGTTTTGGGGCCTCTGCCATACCCAAAATTAAAGTACGCTACACAAGCACACAGGCCCCAAACACAAACACACAGACACACTCTAACGACCAGCGAGGGGAGGGTAGAAACCAAAAAAAAAAAAATTAAACTAGAGAGGAACCTAACCACTCACACAAATTACAAATACAATTTTAACAAGAAAAATTGAAAAAAATTCACTTATCTGCCGATAAGATGCTAGGAGCTCTAAAATCTAGCTACACACTCAAGCACGGCAAACTAGATCTGAGGTCATAGGAGGTTGGCAGGGGATTATGGGTGGGGGGGGGGGGGCTAGGAGCTTGGATCCATAGCTATGCTACAAGTTGCCGGCTCGGATCCGATATCGGATCCAAGACCCACAGGTTGCTGACAAATGAAGTCCCTACTCCAGATAGAAGGTTTCTAGAAAAAGGAGAAACCCAAAAATAAAACAAAAACAAAAGCTATTTAGAGGGTAAGGAAAGGTAATAGAAAAATATCAAGAAAAAATCTTTTAAGTTTAGGCTGTAAATTCACTCACGACTCACAAGGAGCTTCAAGAGAAGGAAAATCCCAACTTGCTTGAAGCAAGGCAAACGAGATCTGAGGTAATATGGAGGACAGGGGCATTACAAGTAATGGAGGAACACGATAGTCAGATCCTAAGCTACAGAAGTGTTGGAGTTAGATCCGAAGTTCGAATCCGAAATCAAAGGTTGAGGAAAGAATGCAAATGACATCAGATCAGAGCTATTTTTTAGTGTATCTGTGTGTTAACTAAAGCAATGTGTTCTTTCTTTGTAAGGTTAATGTATTCCTTTAGAAAGCTAACCCTAAACAAGCATCTTACAAATACTTCTATGTTCATTTATTCTTCAATATGACAAGAACAAATCAAGATGCTTTAACTTACTTCTGTAGGATAGCCTCAAAATCCCCAGGTACCTTTGCTTTAACATCCCTGTACTTTTACTTTAGATATACTACCTCATATAAAAATACTAAATAAGACTTACATATTTATTCTAGTGCAACCAATGCTTCTAATACAACTTGTTGCAGTTAAACGCAGCAATGATCCAAACTGAAACATGCTAGCGAAACAACTCGCTGACAAGCCTGCTGTTGAACACAAACTCAGCACAGCTGGTAGAGCCAAGGACTTTCCTAGCCTCCTTAGTGATGTAGCCATCATTAAAACATGGACATCCCCCCTGTGAAAGACTGCAGAATAAATCACAAAGATGCTACTGAACAGAGGCTACAAAGATGGACAAGAAACCATCCGATCAAGTCTCCATGCTGCTTATGACTGGTACTGCAATAGGTCAGTTAGGACTGCAGTTTGGGCATGTGTCCCTGAGGAAATGCAGGTCACATGCTAAAAATACTGAGTAGTTATATCCAACACAACACTATCTTGAATGCTTGTAGCTACAAGCGTTACACATTCTGGACAGGAAATAAAGGGTTAGTAGTACAATCTTGTGGGATTTTCTAATGTGTAAGCAGAGGAAGACTGGTATGTTGATCCGTGCAATGAAAGGATGGCATTTTGCTGGGTCATGCAACCATTATCTGGATCTGCATGTTGCACTATTCAAATCAGTTTAGTACAACTGTTAATGTACAAATATACATACATATACAAATATATTTGTTAGTTGGGACATGTATACCTAACAGGCATAGGCATTCACTTATTACTGTATTGCAGACATCAGATCATTATTTGGGGGAAGGGATGTATACCATGAGAATGTGCATGCTTGTATGAAGATGAAGGTTTATATGGCCTTTACACTGGCTGTGTGTTAGGGGAACTGGACTGATGAACAACTCTGCTCTGTGTACACAATGATAACAGTGTTGCCACAAACTATTCATAAGACAAGCGCTCATACATATTTGGTTGATGAAATGCCTTGTGTGTGTGTGTGATACATGCATACTGCAACAATGCACATCACTCGGTAAGTAACACAACCATTCCAAAGTACAGTCTTTGCTAGCTAGCCATATGTTCTATGTTTGTCCTTTTTAGAGTGATCTTGGTCATACTTTTATGTCACATTAAGTGATGTAACACTGCGGGGAGTTTGTCGATCCTGTTTTTATAGTTAGTAGAGTTTATATTGTTCACTTTCTGTTCACATGCTGTGCCCTGCACCTGCATATCACCATGATCACTAGTATGCTCATTTTCACTAGCTTCACCTAAATTACTCAAGCATGACTGTGTTTTGTACCTCATTAACTTCCTCACATAGGTCCAAGCAAATCAGCAAGTTGAACCTTTCATCCAGTTCAGCTAGCTTGTATCGTGTGACCAATGTTCATCCAACTTTAAGTTAGTCAGCAAGAAACACAAATGTCTCAATTATACAAAAAGTAGCCACCTGCAAGTATTATCTTAACAGGGCCTTAACCTAATTCTCCTTCCACAACATTACTAAGTCCTCCACTCACAATAATTACACTCCTCCTCTTAATTAAAAACTAACTCCAGGCACTCTTCCAACATCATCTAACCCTTCTTCTCATCGGTCTACCTGCCTTAACGTGTACCCCCTTTCTCCCCCTCTTCTTCTACTCTTCTTGTTTGTATACTTCTACAACTTTTACCTTCTATAATATATCATCAATGTTATATGATCCCCTCCTTGCATCTATTACATGTGCACGATATCTTGTGCTTGTATGCTTTTCTACTGTACACCCTCAGCTGAACCTGAAAATGATCCACTTGTATCAATGTTCCACCTCAATTAACAACTGAAAAATACATAAAATGAAGCTATTTACCCACCACAGACTTAAGTAATTTTAATCACAAAACTGTTATACTCAGTTTTCAAATGATAAAATCAAAAGACAATAAAGTTTAAGCTATTAACTACAGGAACTCCAAAGTCTTTCTAAGTCAATAACTACACGAGTACAAAACATATGCACATTTACCAAGGATTTAACCACAAATGCATAGTTATATCTTTTCAGGACTAAATGATAACATGTTAAATGTAATCCACTCAATTCATCTGCACGTTCAACTATGTGAAATTAACAAGTCAAAGCTGGAGATCACTGATTCATCATGAAAACGCATATTTTTGAGGAGGTGGGCCAAGCCCCACAAGACCCCAAGCATTCTATACCCCTTACTTAAATATACTTGCTCCACAGTCACATAACTGTAGAGAAACAGAAAAGTAAATCAATACCAGTGCAATGTGTACAAACAATGGTTGACAAAATACCCCACTCGGGCATTGTTCACAAAGTCAAGAGGTTAGGCACTAACCCATATGTCATCCGGTGGATAGCCAACTGGCTCACAGACAGGACCCAGGAAGTTTTAATTGGGGAGTCCACCTCTACAAAGAGGCCAGTCACAAGTGGAGTCCCTCAGGGATCAGTCCTTGGACCACTCCTTTTTGGCATTTACTTCTCAGAAGTCAAGGCCAATGTCAGTGGTCTCTGGCTGACTAAATTTGCAGATGATTGCAAATTAGGGGCTGTCATTGACTCACACACTGACACAAATGTTCTCCAGGAGGGGCTGACACAGACAAACAACTAGTGTCAGAGCCATGGACTAAACCTTAATTCCAAGAAATGCATATCAGTATCCTTTGGAAAGTCACCCATTTCTGGTAACTATCATACTGACAACACACCCCTTAGAGCTGACCCAGTAATCAGGGACTTAGGGGCATACACAGATTGTAATCTAGCTTTTGATCATCATGTGTCTACAGTGGTGAGGAAATCATTCTATGTTGCGCAACTTATAAACAAAGGTATGGCATCTAAGTCCAAGGAAGTCATTGTTCCACTGTATTCAGCATTCTTCAGACCTATCATTGAGTACAATGCCCCCTTTGGTACGTACCTAACCAGGCATATCCAACAACTGGAATGTCCACAGAGGCTCCTCACTAAAAGAATACAGGGCGTAACTAATATGCCCTATGCAGAGCGCCTCAAGGCCCTATCCCTGTATTCTGTCTCCTACAGGCTTTTGAAGGGAGAGCTACGCCTGGCTTACAGGGCATTGTCAAGACTCCACTCTGATGGACCTCCTGCATATTCACAAAACAAACAGCACCAGAATTACCCGTTCTAAAGACTTAAACTTTGCCTGTGATATAAATAGGTACTGCAGGAGAGAGAGGTATGTAATCCAGAGACTACCCAGTCTACGGAACAGGCTCTCCATCCATGTGAAGCAGAGTTCCTCCTTAACCCAATTCAAGTGCAACTTGGACAACTGGATGGGAAACTGGAAATTCATCCCTGGTTTGGCACCTATGTCTCTAATGGACACAGGTACTGTAAATGGTTCATCTCTCAGGCCCATGCTTACACTTATCAAGGGTATCAGAAACTGTCAGAGATTTGGGATGCATGTCTAGCGTAAAAACACTCTTGTCATTGTAAGCCTAGCAAACACCTATGAACCTATTTAGTAATTTCTACTCGTCTGCGGCTTTGTTATCCTAGTCACCTTCTTCACTTCACACTATGTAGAGGATTATATAAAACCTCAGGAAAATGTCTTTAGGAATCTGCCTCCTTTACTCTTATTATCACAGTTTACCTATCAAACAAAGTACCTGTAGTTCTCTTTTTTGTTTACAACTGAGATCACAAAGCTATTTAGGCTCAAAGGGCTCACGACTCAACTGTAATTTATAGCTGCAGTTTTTCCTGCTCTTGCGACCATAAACCTAATGAGCCTTTACTTGGTTCTGAATGTTATGTATATCCCCAAAATAATGCACAATTTAAACATCTGGGAATGTGTGCAAAGTAAAGCAATGGTGACATATTACATGTGGATGTGATAAGTTACTGAGCTCGTCATTGTTAAGCAGCAGCACACAAAAGCATTTTTGCCATAAAACCCTGTGTGAAATACCATGTTTGACTTGATGCTAAATGACTGCAACTGTGCAAAGATACTTGTACGATTACCAAGTATGCATTTCAAATTGTGCATTTTACTGATTACATTTCTAGGGATACTTTGACCTGCGTAATAAGCTGAGATTTTCTAAGGCAGAAATGCAATACTCTGGCTGACTAAGGAATGTAAGGTGGGGAAGGATTGCTGAGACAGGACCTGAAACTCAAATTCTAATTTTTCATCATCTTTCGGCTTTTCCCGTTAGGGGTCGCCACAGCAGATCATCTCTCCATCTTGCTCTGTCACACCAACCGCCTGCATGTCCTCTCTCACCACGTCCATAAACCTTATCTTAGGCCTTCCTCTTTTCCTTTTACCTGGCAGCTCCATCTTTTGCATCTTATTCCCAATATACCCATCATCCCTCCTCAGCACATGTCCAAACCAACGCAATCTCGTCTCTCTTGCTTGGTCTCCAAACTGTCCAACATGAGCTGACCCTTTAATATACTGATTCCTAATCCTATCCATCCTAGTCACACCGAGTGCAAATCTTAACATCTTTAACTCTGCCACATCCAGCTCTGACTCCTGCCTTTTTGTCAGTGCCACTGTCTCCAACCCATATAACATAGCTGGCCTCACTACCCTCTTGTAGATCTTACCTTTCACTCTTACTGGTACCCGTCTGTCACAAATCACTCCTGACACTCTTCTCCACCCATTCCACCCTGCCTGTACTCTATTCTTCACCTCTCTTCCACATTCACCATTACTCTGAACTGTTGATCCCAAGTACTTAAACTCGTCCACCTTTACCAACTCTACTCCCTGCATCCTCACCATTCCTCTACCCTTCCTCTCATTTACACACATATATTCTGTCTTAGCCCTGCTGACCTTCATTCCTCTGCTCTCTAGAGCATATCTCCACCTCTCCAGAGTCTCCTCAACCTGATTCCTACTCTCACTACAGATCACAATGTCATCTGCAAACATCATAGTCCACGGGGCCTCCTGTCTGATCTCATCTGTCAACCTGTCCATCACCACTGCAAATAAGAAAGGACTCAGAGCTGACCCTTGATGTAATCCCACCTCCACCTTAAACAGATCTGTCACTCCCACTGCAGTCCTCACCACTGTCACACTACCCTCGTACATATCCGGTACCACTCTTGCATACTTCTCTGCCACTCCCGACTTCCTCATACAATACCACAACTCTTCTCTAGGCACCCTGTCATATGCTTTCTCCAAGTCTACAAAGACACAATGCAACTCCTTCTGACTTTCCCTGTATTTCTCCAATAACACTCTCAGAGCAAACACTGCATCTGTAGTGCTCTTTCCTGGCATGAAACCATACTGCTGATCACTAATCATCACCTCCCTTCTTAACCTAGCTTCTACTACTCTTTCCCATAACTTCAAGCTGTGACTGATCAATTTTATCCCTCTGTAGTTACTGCAGCTCTGCACATCACCCTTATTCTTAAAGATAGGTACCAAAACACTTTTTCTCCACTCATTTCATTAAACAATCTAGTTAAAAATTCCACTGCCATTTCTCCTAAGCACCTCCATGCTTCCATTGGGATGTCATCTGGGCCAACAGCCTTTCCATTCTTCATCCTTTTCATAGCTGTCCTTACTTCCTCCTTGCTAATCTGTTTAACTTCCTGATTCACTATCCCCACATCATCCAACTTCTCTCTCTCTCTCATTCTCTTCATTCAACAGCCTCTCAAAATACTCTTTCCATCTACTCAACACACTCTCCTCTCTTGAGAGTACCTTTCCCTCACTATCCTTTATCACCCTTACTTGCTGCACATCTTTCCCAGCTCTGTCCCTCTGTCTAGCCAATCGGTACAGGTCCTTTTCTCCCTCTTTAGTGTCCAATCTCTCATACAACTCTCCATACGCCTTATCCTTAGCTTTCGCCACCTCTCTCTTTGCCATGCGCCTCATCTCCTTATACTCATGTCTACTTTCTTCATCTCTTTGACAATCCCACTTCTTCTTCGCCAGCCTCTTCCTCTGTATACTCTCCTGTACTTCCTCATTCCACCACCAGGTCTCCTTGTCCTCCTTCCTCTGTCCAGATGTCACACCAAGCACCTTTCTAGCAGTCTCCCTTACTAGTTCTGCTGTAGTTACCCAGCTTTTCGGTAACTCTCCACTGCCTCCCAGTGCCTGTCTTAACTCTTCCCTAAACTCCACTTCACAATCACCCTTTTTTAACTTCCACCATTTAATCCTTGGCACTGCTTTCACACTCCTCCTCTTCTTGAACACCAACGTCATCCTACAGACCACCATTCTATGCTGCTTAACTACACTTTCCCCTGCCACCACTTTACAGTCTCCAAAGGCTATGTAATTTTAATGTAAGCAAACAAATGATAGGATCATAGGAGGTTACTAGGCTAATGGCCTGGGGCCCTTCTGAGCCTAGCTAAATGTTTATCCCTACAAAAAGAAACCTCAGTCAGCACCTGTTGCGCCTGTCAATGATGGACACAGGTGGTACCCCTGGGACAAATTTGTGGTTTCCCATTCACTCATCAAGGTTGCACTTGAAGAGGGTCAGCGAGGTAATTAGTTTGACGTGCATGGGAAGTCTACTCCAGAGACAGGGCGGCCTCTGGGAGAACAAACCTGTCTCTCCAGCAGATTTTGTTAATGTTGCCTATTAGATTTTGGCCTTTCGAGTGGGTAATGCACTAACAGTTAGCCTTGTGGATATGGAGCATCTCCAGTAGGGCAGGGTCCAAGATTGCCTTGTAGGTGAGATACAGATCACCTCTGAGCAATCTGTAAGATACTGAGTAGAGTGATAGTGATTTGAGCTTGTCCACACAAGGCAGGTGTTGGAGGTCATGGATTGTTTTTGTGAGGTATTTCTGTGGCCTTTTCAGCTGGTGCAAGTGTTTGGAGATATACATATCAAACTGGGTGTTGTACTCAATTATTAGCCTAATGAGGGAGGAGTACAGAGAGGTAACAGCCGCCATTTTTTCTGGATGTAATCCCTTTACTTATGAGTGGACCAAGTAAAAGTCTTTTCTGACCACTTCTGTTACATGATGGTCGAATAGGAGATTGTTGTCAACCTGAGTACAAAGGCCTTTCAGCACCGGTTGTGTGCTTACGGGGTTGCCATTGATGTGGTGTTTGCTGAATGGTATGATAATACATTTTTTGTGGTTAACTTAAGCCCATGACTTTGGCACCAGTCATTTGTTGCTGTGAGACCTTCTTGCAGTATGTTAACATCATTTGCGAAGTCAATGACAGCACCCAACTTACAGTCGTTAGCAAACTTGGTCAGCCACAGGCCTTTTGTCTTTGCCTGGACCTCTGAGAAGTAGATGCCAAAGAGTAGGGGTACCAGGACAGGTCCCTGGGGAAGACCACTAGTGACAGGTCTGCTGTCGGAGCTGGAGGTACCTATTCTGACCTTGTGAGTCCTATCGGTGAGCCAGCTGGCCACCCAACTGATGAGATAGGGATTTAAGCCAAGTTGTGTTAGCTTATCAATGATGCCCAATGGGGGACTGTGTCAAAGGCTTTGGCCAATTTGGCAAGTCAAAGTAAGCTGTATGTACTGACTTTCCATCATCCAGGGCCTTGGTGACAGTCTCAAAAAAGTCAACCAAGTTCAACAGGCAAGATCTGGCCTTGATGAATCTGAACTGGATAGCGTCAAGTGCTTAGAGATTGCCTATTGTCCTTCTTTATGAGATCCATAATACACTCCATGGCTTTACAGATCAGACTTGTCAAGCTAATTTGGCGATAATTTCCACGGTCAGCAGTGGCACCACCTTTGTGCATAGAATGAAGCCTGTACTTAGGCTGTGGTTGAATAGGGTGCTCAATGGCGAAGCTAGCTCTTGCTGAAGATGGTTCAGGATACTGCCTGAGATACTATTGGGTCCCATGGAAACTGTATTCTTTGCCTTAGATAGGGCCTTTAACACTTTATCTACAGAGATGTGAGGTACAGGACAAGTATCAGGGATGACAAATTTGCTAGCACTGAACCTATCTGCTAGCAGGTTGGCTAAGTCAACTGGATCACTACAAGTGGTACTGTTAAGTACTAAACTGTAACAAACCTGGGCTTTGCCCACAGAGGTTCCTGACATAACTGAAAAAGGCTTTGTGCTTTCCCTTTGTTTCGGAGGCAAGTTTCGATTCATAATTGGCTTTGGAGGTTTTTACTAGTGATCTAATTTGCTTGTTGAGGCTAAGGAGGGAGTTTTTCCGATTAGGAATTTGTTCCTTTTTACCCTTGGACAACAGTTTCTTCCTTTTGTTGTAAAGCTTGTTGATAGAGGATGCCCACCAGACAGGTTTGTTTTTCCTTGAGGAGCAGGTTTTAGTTCTGTTAGGTATGGCTGAGTCCATGCAGTTGTACAGGTGTTTGTATACTGCAGTGGCAGACTGTTCAGCATAGTTGTCTGCATCCTCTGAGGGGGGGAGGTGGTGTGAAGCTACTGATAACCTCCCTTTGGAGATTGTAGTCAGCTTTTGAGAAGTTTGGTAGCCTGGTTACGGCTTGGGGGGGGTAGAAACTTTGAATGAGAGAGACCGATGATCTGATCGCACCAAGGAAGAACTTACTATGAGGGTGGTGCAGTGGTTGCTCATGTTGGTAAGAACCAAGTCCAGAATGTTGTCTCCCCTTGTGGGAGAAGAGATGGGCTGGTCTAGTGCATTAGAATTGATGAAGTCACTGAATCATTGGGTGAGTACATTAGTGCAGTCTATGGTGGGGTAGTTCAAGTCACCAAGGATCAGAGTGTTGGGGGTACCCTGATGGAGTCAAGTGGGTCCAGGCAGGAAGAGTAGGTGTCCTAAGTCATGGAGGGGGGGTCTATAGCTGGCTATAACTTGGTTGGGTGTCTTGCCAACTGTCAGTTGCACCTGGAGTAGTTCTACTGCGTCATGCTGGCAAACCAGTCTGGAGGTGTGCTTGTCTTTAATGAAGATAGAGACTCCACCACCCTTAGTCTTCTCGACGTAATTTTGGGGTCAGAATGTGTGGAATGAGGTATAGCCTAGTAAGGCAGGGGTGCTCTCCGCAGCCTTGAACCAAGTTTCTGTGACTGCACAGATGTCGGCATCTTCCAGTGCGTAGAGAGCCTCCAGTGGGTTCATTTTCAGGTTAGGGCTCCTAGCATTAAACAGCATGACCTTCAATTTGCTTTTTGACAGATCTTTTATGCTGTAAGGTTTGTCTTTGGGACATTGCCTAAAAAAGGCAAAATGGGGGAGGCAAGAGCCCTGCCCAGAATCCAAAATCCCAAGGGTGACAGGTGGAGGCCATCTCTGGCAAAACATCGAGGCCTGTAAACCATGTCATGTCAGACAGATGGATACTGGATCCCCTTGGAATGACACCAGAAACTAAGTCAATTCCTGGAAGTCTATTTTTTGTTGGTATTGTAGTATCATTTTTGGTGAAGGTAGGATGCTGTTTAGGGCTAGGGTCATAACTGCCTGGGACGTACTCTGAGAGCTCAATCATATCTCTCTTCATATAGTCCAGGGAGGTACGTCTTAAGTCATTCATACCACCATGGACAATGACAGAGTCATACTTACCTGTTGTGGAGTGACCTAAGTAAGTGTGTGATGTGGCGGATTCTGGCACCTGACAGACAACTGACCATGACCTTCTCCTTGTCGACCCTGGTGTGGGGGACATCACTGTCTCACAACTGAGTCGGCAATGACTAGTATGTTTGGTTTATTGTTATGCCTTATGAGCTGTGTTTGTGAAACACTGGTGTGCTGTCTGCTGCATGTAATGTGTTTGTTGTTGTGTGTGGAATGTTTGTGAGTGTGTTTTGGAGGTCTCTGCTGTTTAGGTAAGTTTTTGTTGAGGCCCTCTGCATAGGTGGGTGTGTATTGTGCTTGGCTATGTGATGAGGATGGTGTGGTGTTTCTGCTGGCAATCTCCCGGTGGCGCGAGACAGCATGGATTCCAGGTTACTGATGTAGATGCATTTCTCACAAGTAGAAGAATTATGTGCTAGGAGAAGACGGCTGTCAGTGAATATGAGGCAGTCGCTACACTGTCTCAGTAAGCCCATGTCGACCAGGCTGGCAGGAGAAACTGATGGGCATTGTCCAGACATAGTGTTCTGAATACTTGGGTGGACTTATGGAGAGAAGGTTTTGATACAGGTTTGTCCACAAGAGTGTAGACCACAAATGTAAAATAAGTGGACGGAAGCCAAGTGCTAAAAATCAGTAAGAGAAATAGTGGCTATGTCTTTGACACTCCTAATGAGGATTCTCTAGCTTAGCAGTATTTCTCACTACTTCCATCCTAACTGAATGGAAGTGCAACTTGACAGCAGACAGAAAGGCATTATAAGCTAATCGGATGTGCATTATAGGTAAGGAGTTTTCCAGGCAAACATGATCACATCAGCACGTCTGCCCCATTAGGCCATTTGTGCTAAAGAAATGCTAATAATAATATGTAGTTATGCTGATGGCAGGTTTGGACTGTGTAGAACATCATAATAATATTAAACAATTGTTTTTTTCAGTTTCTGCCTATGGTGGTTAGTTTGGAATAGATGATAAACATGTATCTTAATATAGACATATTGAGAAAATACCAGGAGAATTGAATTTTATCCTTGCAGTTGCAAACAAACTAGAATGTGGCAAGCCTACTCTGACTTTAAATAAGAAGCATATGAATAACTACTTGAAAGACGTCATGCTGCAGAACACATTAAGAAAACTGACTGCTGATGAACTGTGTTTACAAAGATAATAGAATGATGAAATAAATATGCCATGGTGTACTTTCTGCACAACTTCAAACAGGATTGGTATAAAACGAAGGCTTACCAGAGCTGAAAGTTAGCAGCCTGGGTAGAATCACAGAAGTCAATGCCTAAAGGAACTGTGATGGACTTTTCAGGTTCGAGGGACTCTGTTAAAGGAAAAATACTTGTAAGTTAAGAAAAATAAGATGAAAACTAAATGAAAACATTTATTTAATACTAACAGCAGCTTTCATGGCACTATCTTAAAAAGGTCACACTGTTGCTAAAACTTATTAACGCATATTAAAGTATGCTTGTATTTCAAATAATTCTTCATTCATTCACAATTTGAAACTGGCAACATCTGTATACAAGCAGAACTTTTCTCTTGAACAGATTATCTTCTGTTACTTCATGTGGTCACCATGTTCTACTCCTGACATTTTTTTCTAATAGTAAAACATCATGTCCACAGAAGATTATTACAAAATGTAAGCTGCAGGAGTACAGTGGTTTTAAATGGCCATGATGATGTCCTACACATTTATTCAGTAAGGAATAAAACAGAGGAGAAATACAATGAATATTTTAAGGCAACATTAAATAAAACATTGTCCCCAGCAATAATAAAAAGAGCCATAAATCATTTCTTTGTGTGCACGTGTCTATACAATGGAATTTTCACAAGACCTATAATGTGAATGACCTTAGCTAAAATTCGCCAAGTTAAAAGGCCAGCTCATGTAATACATGAATTTAAACCTAGTGATACAAACCTGTTTTCTGTTATCACCATGCATACCCTGTGAACTTAACTTCTGTGCTGTGCCACATATTAGAAAACACAACTCCCTTACCATTTTTTTCTGTAGGTCCAATATCACTTGTGTGTGTACATATGGACATCCTAATATGAAATTGCATTCTCAGATTCATAAAACTTACACAATGTAAATTCCTACTGTAAATGACAGGTGATTCAAGTGTTACTGCAAATCATTTTTTTTGCCCAATGACAACAAGAAAACAAACTCAGCATTTCGTGTTACTGCAAAAATACACTACTAAATAATTTTAACAGGAAAGCAAGCCTGCAAGCAAATCTCACCACCACTTTCACTCACAAACACACACACACACACACACACACACACACACACACACACACACTCACACGCACTCACGCACTCACGCACACGCTCACACTCGCACACACACGCACACTATTTTCTGAGGTCTCACAACCCTCAGAGGACATGGAAGCTCAGACAAAAAGAAGTTCCTCTTGGACTTCCAAGATGGTTGCTCAACGAGTACCAGCTTAATTTCAGCTATCCCAGGGTGAAAACAGAAACTCAGAAGACAGAACCAGTAAACTCGTATTTCTGAATACATTTCAGTAACTGACTAGTAAGTGTACTGCCTGGATGCCAGAAAAAAAGAAATTCAGGGAACCAGAAAGAAAATCTATCACAAAAGGTGAGGAAAAAACACTGACTGGGAAAAAAACTCTGCACCTGTTCAGTAAAAAAGCAGTGCAAGCTCCAATTTTGGTGCAAGACATAACTTCCTATAACCTAGATGACAAAATAATTCAAATGTTCTCAGAGCTCATTAGAAATAAACAAAACACTGATGGAGTACATTACCTCAAATAACAAAAGGCTGAAAAATGGAAGAAGCTTTAAACAGATATTCAGATGAGGTGATAAAACTTCAAACATCCGAGGTTGAAATGAAGAAAAGGCTGGATGAATATGAGACTGCTCAAGTAAAATAATAGAATTCCAGGACAAAGCACAAAGGGAAAGCTTGAGATTTTCTGCTGTACCAGAGAAGTTCCATGATCTGAAAAGATACAGGGTGTTGATGTTGGGATCAAAGAGATTTCAGCTACCACTGTATCTTTCTCATGTGGAGTCTTGCCAGGGGTACCATGAGAATCATAGATGCCATGAGACCCACATTTCTGAGGTACTCCCTCTCAGTGACAGAAGTCTAAGTGGAAAGCCTTAGAACTAGATCTAAATGAAGATCTTTTTACTGACCTGAGCTGTCTAGCTGACATCCCAGGAACACAATCCTGTGTGATGGAGTCAGGAAAGACTAATATTCTCTTGCAATGCCAGCTTGTGCAAAAGAACCCTCATTCAAGACACACACATTCAAGATATTTTGAGAAATATTCTGCAAAGGTAAGCAAGTCATCTAAATATGGAAAAATGTGGATACCATGTAGCCTACAATGAGCTATAACTGAAGCTAGACATTTGCTAACACTCTTGATGCAGTGGATAGTCCAAAGGACACGGCAGAGAACTGATAATGCGATCCAGATACAAAAAACCTTAAGAAACATCTGCAATCTGGATGAATGGGGATGTGATGATAAGCATCTTTTAAGTCTAGTGTTACCAGGAAACTTGAAAGAGGAGGAAGTGGTAACAGGTTGTGAAGTGACATCATTCTGAATCTGGGCACTCTCAAGAACAGGTTTAGGAAAGGAAGATCCAGAACTGGTCTCGTGGTGTTCACTTTCTTTGGGACTAGGAACATCCTTGAATAAATAAAAACCCCTTCCCCACCTGAGAAGTAGGAACTGGTTCTGTTGCTCATTGGTTCAGCATGTAATGAAGAACAGGTGGAAACAAAACAGTCTGTTCTGCGGCATCAGGAATGACCCCTGGAAAAGAGGAATTTCCTCCCACTGCCTCTCTGGATAAGTGATTTTCAGGACCTATTTGTCTGAAACAATTCATTGCCAAAGAGAAAAACTGAGATTCAAACTTTCTCGAAGAAAAAGAGGACTAAGGTGGGAGGAAGTCAAAATGTCTCTCTAACAGTCATTCAGACTTGTTGGACTGTCTTTGTTTATGGGAGGTTTGAGGATTCTTTTTGGAACCTCCCTTACCACACTTCTTAAATGTTTATTTGCCTGAAATCTGTAAATACTGTTTGTTCTGTATTTTGCCAAAATGGGATGAGTTGAAAGAAAACCCCTTGGACGATTTGGAAAAGGAGGGCTGAAAAATTTTAGAGATTCCCTGGATCAGCATTTTTCATGCTTTCATAATGTCACAGTAAACTAACATATGAGTGTGACAATTTAAAATTATGAAATTCAAAGTTGCAGAAGTATTAATTTTTCCCACACCTATCAATAAATTTCCCATCTATATTAGAAAGAGTAGGACTGGAATTAACTAAATGTTTTGCAGCAGAGGAGTCAACTAAGGCTACAGCTGCTGAGTCAGGTTTGGGAATAGCACATAATTTAAAAGACTGAGGAACTTTATACATCCTATCTGCCTTTTTATGGACAGCTGGCTGTCAGAAAAACTGCAAGCAGGAAATCGCATATCCTTTAAAGCAGACAGGACAGCAGCAACGGGTGTAGGTTCTGCAAAAATCCTTCTGTAACAGCTCATAGTACTTTGAGGGACTGAGAAACCTCAATGTTCTCCCACTGAAAACACTGGGAAATTCTATCAACAGTCTCAGACAGAGAAACCCCCACAGGGAGAATCAGAAAGTGAGCTTTCCTCAGAGTCTAAGACAGAAATTTGAGGACAAATCCCTTAATCCATCTCAGTATTTCCTGTTCAGATTCAGAATCATGAATCTCTTCAGGAAAGGAAGCATCCCTCTTTCTTTACTGGAAACTACTCTGGAAGGAGGACCACAGGCTTGAATCAAACCATGAGCCAGTCCCAGTAAACTACTCCTAGCCAAAGAAATCGAAGTAGGAGTAGATACATACATGCTTGGTTTTCTATTTCTTTTTGATAGGAAAAATAAGGCCAACCATCTTACTAATAGCAGCTGCTGCTTCTCCAGTGATGGGCACAGCATTCTGACGCAACAGGGAAACCTTCCCTGCGCCCTCTCCAAGGACCGACAAGATTGGTTCTCTCTTGCCCACTGACGGGATCTCAACAGCTGCAGAAGATGTCACTAACCTCTGGTTCATAGTGGCTGTAGGTGCTACATCAGAGGGATGTGGTATAAAAAATGAGTTTTCTGAGGTGCAACAAATGGCCACAGCAGAATCATCCACCTGCAGCTGAGGTCAACTGCTAGCCTGATGTGGTTGCAAAGGTTGGTTGTTTAACTTCTTTTTGTGGCTGAAAGAAGGACTGACCATAGGACTGACAATCAGATCCATGGTTAAGCTGAAATGGTACCTGTAACTTGGGGAAAACAAGCAACAATGCCAGGAAAATTACCAGTCCGCAAAATTTACTTTTTTTCTTTTAACAGAGAAAACACAGTAAAAAGCACTTTCAAACAGTATGGCAGCCCCATAACCTTAAACTATTTTCTATGGAGAAATTGTGTATTTTATCAGTTAGATAACATCACTTTTAAACTGACAGAAACTATGAGTGCTACATTTAAAAGTACATTACAGTCTTAAGACAGTCCGTTAAAACAAAACACTCCAAGGTTTAAAATAACCTTCCTGAAGAGGAAAGTAATAAAACATCAGCAAAAAGAAATAAAATGGAAGTTTCCTCCCCCCAAAGGAAACCTATCTGCCAAGCTAAGGAAAGTAGAAGCTGACCATCGATCCTTAAAAGCCTCAGAGGAGCACACTCTTCGTAGGCAGTAAACGCTCTGAAGGGTTTCACATCCAAACTTGTCTTTTAGTCTGCTCAGCGCAAAATGCTTGACACTTTGGGTGCATGGAAGGTGCCCTGAAGCTTTCGAAGCTAGCCAGCTGTTATACCCCTGGCAGGATACAACCCATATAGCTAAGGCTACTGCAGCAGTGATCAATATGAAGAACACACACACACACACACATTATATATATATATATATATCTAAAGTATTCAATTGTATTTATTACTGCTTGGTAGTAACTTGATTAAAGTGTAGCTATCATTCTAAGTCTTTTGGATTAAGCATTGGGCTTCAGACCAGTTGTTATACATTAGGAAGGTTTGTGGCATGCACTGTGGTGGCAGGACAGGTAGCTTTCATCCTTCTAAGTTGGGAACTGCTGATTGAGAGCCCAGTGTCTGTTATTCTTAAAGTGTATTAGTTCTGGTTTAAGCACTTGGGCTTCAGGCCAGGTATTTTACATTAAGAAGGTTTGTGGTCTGCACTCTTGTGGGAGAAGAGGCTGGACTCTGCCCTTCTGAGCTGGGAATTTCTGGTTAAAGGTTTATAGTGCCTGAATATTTGAACTGT
This sequence comes from Protopterus annectens, assembly GCF_019279795.1. NCBI lineage: Eukaryota > Metazoa > Chordata > Ceratodontiformes > Protopteridae > Protopterus > Protopterus annectens. The sequence continues at coordinate 15,197,026 of NC_056730.1, forward strand.
ATCTTACTGAAATTGGTACACCTTGTTTGCTGTAGCATAGACTAGATCCAGGCCTGCTGAATCTAGCTTTGTTTATATGCTTGTTGTTTGTTTGCTTGTTATTTCCCTGGAACGCTAATTCCACCTAATACGCGGCTTCTCAGCGCTTCTGTGGATCACTAGTGATATCTGCATTGCTTAATGTACTTATTTCCTTATTTCACTTGAAAAAAAGTTACTGTTTGTCGTTTTTGCATTTAAGTTACCTGTAACACATTGCACTTAAGTTACCTGGCACTTGCTCACTAAAGCAATTATATAAGTCTGCACTAAAAATTAAAAGCACTACACCCTCACTCCCCACTGGCCCTGGTTTTCAATTATTAAGGAATTCCCAATATTATTCTAGCATGTCCAAAGGTGAGTTGTCAATCTCCGCTCCGGTCCAGCTGGTGAATCTGGGAATCTTGAGGCAATGTTACAACTGCCTCATGTACACAGACAACCCTCTCCTCCTCCCAACAAATTCCAACACATGTGAGAGATGCAACCATATAGCCAAACTGGAGGCAAAGCTCTCTCAACTCAGTACTGGCATAACCAGTCAGGAGGAGAAGGAAACCACGCTCACTACAATTCCAGTCCCACATAGACCTACCACGACAGCAAACCAAACACATAATCACACAAAAACATACTCGGAGGCTCTAAATAAAGATCTGCCGAAGCAGCAGAGACCTCAAAAGCAGACACCCAAGCAGCCGCTACCCCAAAACAAAACACGTGCAACACATATCTCACAAAGCCAGTGTGCCGAACAGTCACAGCCCTTAAGACTAAACAATACACCTGATACACTTGTAATAGGTGACTCTATCGTCAGGCACACTGACGTCCCGCTCACCAGGCTGAACAAGGAGAGGGTCACGGTGAGCAGCCTGTCGGGCGCTAGGATCCGCCACATAACACAAGCACTCAGGTCACTCCAAGGCAAGTACAAATATGACTCAGTCATTGTCCATGCTGGTGTGAATGACCTGAGACGTACCTCCCTGGACTACATGAAAAGTGACATAAAGGAGCTCTCTGAGCATGTAGCCCAGGCCGGTATGACCCTGACCTTGAGTAGCATCTTACCCTCACCAAGAATGATGCCACAATATGAAGACAAGATGATCAATTTCAACAATTGGCTTAAGTACTGGTGTCATTCAAAGGGGATCCAATGCCTGTCAGCTTGGGATGATATGCTCGACAAGCCACGATGCTTCGCTAGGGATGGCTTGCACCTGTCACCCTGGGCTTTCGGATATTGGCAAAGGCTCTTGATACCCCATAGTGCCTTTTTTAGGCAAGGCTCAAAAGACAAACCCACCTCCATAGGTATCACAAGGGATAAGAAACTAAGAGTAATGCTACTCAACGCCAGAAGTCTAAACCTCAAGATGCACGCACTGAAACTCTCCTTAGCATGGAGAACATCGATATCTGTGCAGTAACAGAAACCTGGTTCAGGGCTCCCGAGAGCACCCCAGCACTACCAGGTTATACCTCATACCATGCTTATCGCCTCCAAAACTTGGAACGAACAACAAAAGGAGGGGAGTATCGATATTCATCAAAGATACCCACACCTCCAGGTTGGTGGCAAAGCACGAAGCATCAGAGACTATCCATGTGCAACTAACAGTGGGTAAAACTGCCTTCCAGTTTATAGCCTGCTACAGACCACCCTCCCAAACCCAGGAACCCCACTCGGCCTTCCTGAGAACACTGGAAAATATGAAGGTCTCTCCAAACACCATTATATTGGGCGACTTCAACTACTCAAACATAGACTGGGAGCATTACTCTAGCTCCAACACCCTAGCCCAAAGGTTCCTAGAATTTATAAACTCAAATGCTATGGAACAACTTGTTACCACTCCCACAAGAGGGGAAAACATACTGGACCTGATCATCACCAACATGGGGACTCTATGCTCCAGACCAGAAGTGTAAATTGTCTAAGGCCAGCTTTGAGAGAAAAATTGCATAGGACACTAAGGATAATCACAAGGCTTTCTTTAGTTATGTTAGGAACCTGGGTGGTAATTCCCAGATATGCTCAGAATTAGTCCAAAATGACAAAAAATACACCAAACCCACAGACATTGCCAACATCCTAGCTGACAGGTTCAGCGCAAACCCCCCCCCCCCACCAAAAGGGCAAATATCTATCCCAGCAGATTGCTGCCCCCCTGACATCTCAGATGCTCAGGTAAGAGCCGCCCTCTCCAAAGCATAAAACACAGCATCAATTGGACCAGACGGTGTCCCGGGCTGCGTCCTACATGAACTCCAAGAAGAGCTAAACCCAAACATAAAACTACTGTTCAATCTCAGCCTTACTACAGGATATGTGCCCAAAGAATGGCGTACAGCAACAGTGGTCCCTCTCCATAAAGGTGGTGCTTCAACGGATCCTGGAAACTTTCGCCCCATAAGCCTGACTAGCTTGGTCTGCAAAGCTATGGAAAGGATCATCATGGACCTCATAAATAAAGATATTGGGGACCTACAAACACTGGATCCTACCCAGTTCGGCTTTGTTAAGGGCAGATCCTGCCTCTTAAACCTGGTTGATTTCTTTGAAACAGTCAACAAGGCCATTGACGAGGGGAAGGTGGTCCACACAGCCTACCTGGACCTCGCAAAAGCCTTCGATACAATACCCCACTCAAGATTATAGATAAGCTCACCAGCTTAAATATAAACCCCTATGTCACTAGATGGGTTGCAAATTGGCTCAAGGACAGAACCCACATGGTTAGAATTGCTGGAGCCATGTCAGACTCCAAACCAGTTACAAGTGGTGTCCCAACAAGGCTCAGTCCTGGGACCTCTCTTGTTCGGTATATATTTCTCGGAGGTACAGACCAACACGGAAGGACTGTGGCTGACCAAGTTCGCAGATGACTGCAAACTGGGCGCCATAATCGACTCTCCAGCCGACACAAGCATCCTCCAAAAGGGCCTCATAGAAACAGACAACTGGTGCCAGAGCCATGGCCTCAAGCTAAATGCCAAAAAGTGTATAGTCATCCCCTTTGGCAAAAACAAAGTGTCCACAAATTACCACATAGGTGGTAATCCATTAAGTACAGAAGAAGTAATTAGGGACCTGGGGACCCAAGTTGATAGCAATCTCTCATTTGACAACCACGTGGCCAAAGTGGTTAGAAAAACATTTTATATAGCCCACCTAATCATTAAGGGATTCACATCTAGATCAGGGAGGTCATCGTGCCTCTTTACTCATCCCTCATCAGGCCCATAATTGAGTACAATGCCCTTTGGGATGTACCTTTCCAGACAACTGCAGCAACTGGAAAGACCCCAAAAGTACCTCACCAAGAGGATCAAAGGGCTCAAACAGATGCCATATGCTGCCCGGTTAAAGAAACTCCAGCTCTACTCAGTGGCATACCGCCTGTTCAGAGGCGATCTGTGCCTGACGATAAAGCCATGTCCAACCCGAATTAATGGACATGCTGCACCTCAGAAAATCCAAATCCCATCGAGCTACGCCGAGAGACTTGAACCTCAGCACTGAAATAAATAGGACATGCTGGAGGGACAGATTCATAACCCAGAGGCTCCCTTCACTCTGGAATAAAATCCCAGTCCAGGTTAGGCAGAGTCCCTCATTGACTCTCTTCAAGAGGAATCTTGATGAGTGGATGGGAGATAGTAGGTTTACCGGTATCACTTCTGTGTCACTGTTAGACAGAGGCACAGTATACTAACCTCGAAAAAGGGCATAGCAAAATAAATTTAAAATGGGTGGCGAAAGCCAAACACATTCTGGCTAGGCTTATAAATGCCCTAGGGCAGATAGCCTAGTATGAACCTATGAACCTATATATATATATATATATATATATATATATATACACACATACATACACACACACACACACACACACACACACACGTGTGTGTGTGTCTGGTATCTATTGAGACATGTTTTCAAAACAGTGATAGCACCCCATCAGTGTGCTGATTCAATGCCTACTACTCTCTCACTCCCAATGTGGAAAATGATGATGTTAGGAGTGGTAGGTTTGAGTCTGTATTCCTAAGAATCTACCTCACCTCTGGACTCGTAAGTCCAGAGAATGACCTTTAACTCCTCCACATTCTTTTCATGTTTAGTAGAACTCATTAACATGTCACAGCCAACTACCGTAAACCTCTCCCCCATGTCACCTATAGCCCATGGGGTATATCTAAACAAACTAACCCTATTGAGAAACCCTTCTTTGGGGGAGAGTTCAGCTATTCCTCCATTAATTGGGAAACCTACAACACAAATAAGTATGCCCAAAGACCCCTGCACTCTATTACTTCCAGCTCTCTAGAGCAAGTGGTTCAAGTCCCAAGCAGGCATTCAAAAAATATTGGACCTGGTTTTCACCAATACATATAGCCACTGTATGCTCACCACCTACATTTAACACTTCACTGTCAAAAATTACCTCCAGTGAGTAACATTCATTGTGAGGGTAAAATCTGACTTAACACAATCCCTTCTGTTTTTAGAGACTACTGTAATACGAACCTAATTCACCTAACTGATGATGTGATGAAAAGTACAACTTCAAAGCGTGCAGCAAGGCTTCTGTCCCCATAAGACAAAAATACATACCAAATTAAGGACCGAGCCCCTACGGTGGAGCTTTAGTGTAAACAAATTAAATCCTTGCCATGACACTACCTAGTCTTCCTTCCCTTTATGTACCCTCAAAAGGACCATACTTAGTTACCTCATTACACCTCTCTCTCTCCAATGTGTCTACTATGCATTTGCACAATTTTATACAAACAAAAATTGTTGACCTATTGAACTATATCAATGTAAAATTGTTACTTAGCTTCGTTTTAATGCAACTTTAACTTTATGCATGTATCCCAACATATGTGAATCGTTTTGCTATAACTGCTATTATATCAATATTGTTTAAAATTGTACTTGTTTTAAAAAGTATTACCGGAGCATTTCTCCTCGGGTCTCCGCTGAAAATGGGCCACAAGCCCAGTTGGACAAACTCGGTTAACAAATGCCAATAAATAAATAAATAAATAAATAAAACAAGATGAAGAAACTCATAGCCCATTTAAAAAAAAAAAAAACGTAATACCCAATCATCCAGAGGTGAACTCAAAAAGATCAGCACAGAAGCAAAATCAAATCCTAAAAAAGCAAGTATGAGTTAAGAATTGACAACTCTGTTACACACAAGCACAAATCCTTCTTTACCTTAAAGGTAATGCTCAACCATGTTCCAAGCTAATACACAGCAAAGTACAGCTGTGTACACTTACCATAAATGTAGATGTTCGAGTGTATTCACTGTTGCAGTCATCACCTGTGAGTTATCCCTGCTGTGATAGCCCTCGGCCACCCCGAATACCAGAGTCAATGTTTTTCTGCGTCGGCTGCAGTCACCTGTAGTCTGATGTCAGGCCGTCAGTGATATAAAGCAAGGCAGCAGATGTCATTACATCAGTTTTTCTTGCCCTAACCCCTCAGAAGCACAAGGAAATAAGGTAAAGTGGTCCTGGTGGCTAAAAGCCATCGTGGGAAGCTTATGTCTCCCTAGGGAAAGAGGATACAAGGTGGATGGAGGGAGGGAAACCAGGACTGCAACAGTGAATACACTCAAACATCTACATTTATGGTAAGTGTACACACCTGTAGTATGTGCTTCGTGTTTCACTGTTGCAGTCATCACCTGTGGGAGGATTCCCAAAGCTGAGGAGAGGGGTGGAAGGATAGGTAAGAGCCCTAGGTCTGGGTCAGCAAGCCCTGCAGAACTGCAGAGGCAAACCCTACCCTAGACTCAGAAAACAGAGGTAGGTGGTAATGCTTTGTAAAGGTATGGACAGAGGTCCAGGTGGCAGCTTGCAAGATGTTCCTGGTGGAGACTCCTCTGACGAAGGTTGTGGAATTGGAGGCTGCCCTAGTGGAATGGGTACCAATACACTTACAAATACACTTACAGGGGGTTTCCCATGAAGACTGTAGCAGAAATGGATACAGTGTGATATCCATTTGGAAATGGGGATCTCTTCTGCCCCTGGGGCAAAGCTGACAAGCAGCTGGTCTGTTTTTCTGAAGGGTTTAGTATGATCCAGACAGTACCCGAGTTGTCTGTGCATGTCTAGCGAGTGCAGAATTCTTTCCCCCTTGTTCCGAGGGTTGGGAAAGAAGGTGGGTAGGTGTATGGACTGGTTGAGGATCACATCAGATACCACCTTGGGCATAAAGGAGGGGTTAGTCCTCAGAGAGACCATGTCTGCATGGAAAATGATGAAGGGCTCAACAGCCACGAATGCCTGAAGTTCTGACACCCTTCTGGCTGAGGTGATAGCTAGTAGGAAGACAGTCTTCCATGAGAGGTATTTCAATTCTGTTGAAGCAGCAGGTTTGAAAGGAGGCAAGGTTAGTTTTTCTAAAAAATAATTCAGGGCCCAGGCTGGCGTGGGAGGCCTTCTTGGAGGTCTGATATCAGAAGCCCCTCTGAGGAATTGTTTAATCAAAGGAGGAGAGAAGAGGGGTAGGTCTGAATCGTAATGGGCTGAAATGGCTGAGGCATGGACTTTAATAGAAGAGAAGTAGAGGCCACTTTTGAGTAACTTGGCTAGGTAATCCAAGAGAAAAGGGATGAAAGGATGTGAGGTACTGGCCCCTCTAGACTGGCTCCAGAAACAGAATCTTTTCCATTTCCCTGAGTAAGATTTTCTGATGATGGGCCTTCTGGCCTCTGTTATAATGTCTAGGACTTGTTTGCTTAACAGGGAACTCCTTGTTAACTTTTAAAGTATAAGCCAAGCTGAAAGATTGAGAGTCTGCAAGTCTGGGTGCAGTATCCCCCCCCCCCCACCTGGGTCAAAAGGTCTGAGATCCAGGGAAGGTGCCTAAGGGGGCTGTAAGGTCAGGCTGTGCAGTAAGGGGTACCAAAGCTGTCTGGGCCAATCTGGAGCAATGAGTATGGCCTTTGGTCTCTACTCCCTTATTTTAATCAGTACCATGGGAATAAGAGGCAGAGGAGGGATTATGTACACAAAGAGGGAGTTCCAGGGGAAGGTCAAGGCATCCACCTTCCATGCTAGGAGGTGATACTCCCTGGTACAGAACTTTTGCAGCTGGTGGTTGAGGTGCGAAGCACAGAGATCCACCTCCGGAGTACCCCTCTCCTGAATGATTTGCAGAAAGATTTCCCTGTGGAGCTGCCATTCGTGGGGGTCCAGTAAGTTTCTGCTTAGGTGGTCTGCCAGGGTGTTGTTGACCTCTGGTAGATACTGGGCAATTAGGTATAGACCCATGGAGGCAGCTTTCGGCCAGAGGTTCATACCTAGCCTGCACAGAGGGTAAGATTAGGTCCCCCCCTGTTTTTTGATATACCACATTACTGTGGTGTTGTCTGTTTTTATAAGGAGAACCCCTGGCCTGAGATGGGGTTTGAAGGATGTCAGAGCCTTTTGTACTGCCATCATTTATTTCTGATTGATGTTTAAGGGAAGGTGCTGGGCATCCCAAAGATCTTGGTTGCATCCCAAAGACCTTGGTTGCACCTGCCTGCTAGGAGAGCGCCCCAAGCAATGTCTGAGGCATCGGTGGTGATGGTCTGGCCAGTAGGGCAGAGGATGAATGGGAGACCCTTGTTCTTGGCACAGGCCTCTGCCCATCAGAGAGAAACTCAGCCCTTATACATGGGATGAGAAGGAGATAGGTCTCTAGAGACTGAGAGTGCTGACACCAAAGGTTCTTTAGATACCACTGAAGTTTTCTCATGTGAAGTCTAGTCAGAGGAATTAGAAAGATGCAAGATGCCATGTACCCCAGGGCTTCCAGGAACTTCCTCACAGTGAGGTGGCTTCTGGAAGCCAGATGGGTAAAGTAGAGAGGCAGGAAGGTCTACTTTTCTGGGGATAGGAAGGCCATTTGGAATGCTGTGTCTAGCAGAGCTCCCAAGAAAATGATCTTCCTGGTGGGAGTTTGCTTTGACGTCTTCTCGTTGATGGTGAACCCTAGGGAAGTTAGGAGGGATTTGACAAAGAGAAGGTTCTGGAGCAGCTTTTCTTTGCACTCTGCCTGAATGAGGCAATCGTCCAGGTAAGGATAAATCTGTATATTTCTCTGTCTGCAAAATACTACGGCCAGGGGTAAGCATTTGGTGAATACTCTGGGTGCAGTAGATAAGCCAAAGGGCAGAACAGAGAACTGAAAGTGTTGCGATCCTGCTCTGAAGCGCAGGAATTTCCTGCAGGATTCTCTTATGGGGATGTGGAGGTAGGCATCTTTTAGGTCCTGGGTCACTAGCCAGGCATTTTTGGTCAGCATAGGCAACAGCTGTGGCAAAGTTAGCATTTTGAATCTGGGGACCACCATGGAGGTGTTCAGAATGGACAGCTCCAAGATGGGGCGCCAAGTGCCCTCTTTTCTGGCAGCAAGGAATAGTCTGGAATAAAAGACTTTGCCTGTTTGATCTGAGGGGACAGGTTCTACTGCCCCCTGGGATAAGAGAGTTTGGGCATGTTTCAATGCCTCTGCCCACTGATTTGGAGGTAAGTCTGGGTACCCTCTTGGAATTGGGAATTCATTGAAGGAGAATTTGTATCCCTGAAAAATGATATTTAAGACCCATTGGTCCTTTGTCAAAGAAAGGTAATTTTCTTTGAAGAGGGAGAGCCTTCCTCCTAGCTTTTGGTGAGTGAAGGGAGGGGGGAGGGGGGAGGAGGAGTCACTGGGAGTTTCTACCATAGAAGGGTGACTTAGAGCTCCCTGCCTTTGGGGCGGAAGTGGTCCATTGTTTGCTTCTCTGCTGGCCCTGAGATAGGGGCCTGGATGGTCTGTCCCTGCAGGGCTTACCTTGGCCCTTTCTGCTAGGTGTAGGGAAGGACCAGCACTTAGAGGGAAAGTTCCTGCTGAACCTGTGTGGTTGAACCTGAAATAAATATTTTACTATTTGCATAGATTTTGCTTTGTCTTCCATCTTTTTAAGCACCTCTTCTGCTTTTACTCCAAAGAAGAGCTCCTTATCCAGGGGTGCATTAATACGTTTAGACTTGACATGATGAGGGAGAGGTTGTTCCTTCAACCATGCATGTCTCCTAATGACAGATCCTGACACTGTTGCCCTGCTAGAGGCTTCTAGGGTGTCATATCCACAGTCTAATGAGTGTTTGGCCACTTGACAAGCAGAGTGCAGTAAATCTGCTAACTCTTTTGAACTGGCACAGTCAGGAAAGGTAGAAATCTTTTGTCTTAATAGTTCCAAAGTGTGTTGCTGACATTTTAACATATGGACCTGACAACTGAGTGGTCTGATAGCTAAAGTTGCAGAGGTGTATACTTTTTTACCCCATCTGTCCAGAGCTCTGGAATCCTTGTCAGAAGGAATATGATTCTTGGCAGAACTAGTCTTAGCTCCTTTAGGTCCCTGTGCAATGACATCTGGGTCTGCAGCAGAACTTCTGTACAGGTATTTGTGAGAATGTGGTTCTCTGTAATACCGGTCAGGCTTACTGGGAGCAGGTGGGAGGGCATCAGGGGCTAAGCTGGATTCATGGAAAACATCATCCACCACTTCTAAAATAGGGTGGATGGCCAGGGGTCTGTACTGGGGCAGGTCCAGAAACTCTCTAAGTCTTTTCTTATACTGGGGAAGTCCTGAAATTCCCATTGGAAATGTTCCCCACGGGTGTGAAGGGTTTCCCCAAAGGAAAGGTCCTCTGGAGGGGTGGCAGAAGGGATGAATTCCTCTGCATCTGAATCCTCCTAAACAGTCAGAGGTTACTGTTACTCTTCAAAATCTGAATAGTCAGATTCCTCGGAATCCTGTTCTGTCATAATTTCTGGAGAAGGGTGCCTTTTCCTTTTAGAAGTTGTGGCCTGACTGCCCCGGATAAAGGAGATGAGATCCTCCGCCATTTTAAACATTTGGGCTTGGGGTGGTAGAGCAGGAGCAAGATGGTGGCTAGAAGCAGATTTTCTAGGAGTGGCCTGGCTTCTAGGGCTGAGAGAATCCGTCGGTCTGAGAGAAACGTTAGTCGGATGAGAAGACGTCATTTTTTTTGTCTAGATTCAGTAGTGTGAAAGGCCTCCTTGGAAGCCGATGCCTGCATCGTGGCTCCAGACCCAACCAAGGCAGACACCCCCAAAGGCTTGGAAGACAAAAAAGATTTCTGCGGCATACCGGACTTTGAAATGGTCTCTGTAAAAGCCTGCATAGATATTAAATCGGGCATCAGGGGCTGCGAACGCGCCTCACTGAATTCCGGAGAACTGACGACCTGCTTAGTGATAGAGTCATCGGAAGGCTTACTCGTGTGGTCTATCTCTATCTTTATCTCTGCGTTTTTTCGGAATGCTCAAGGATTGTTGGCTGACGGACACCATATCGGAATGCGAAGATGGAACATGAAAATAACTGTCTACAATATGAGCTCTACAGCAAATGGTTCTTGCATTAAAAAGGGCACAGAACTGGCAATGGGGGATGCCCTGGTCTGGGTCTAAACAAGTAACGCAGTAAGAATGGAAGTCTCGGTGTGGGATCTGCTTTCCACAGGCGAGACAATTGTTAGCTTTTTTGGACATTGGTTAGTGCAAGAAAAAAGGGTCCACAATGGGGTACTTAGCTTTAGGTGTTTTCAGCTGAAATTCAATCTCTGATAGCGGCCGACCGGCACTCATGCGAGCATCTTCTGCTACAGGCTCCACAGCAAGAAAAACTGATGTAATGACATCGGCTGCCTTGCTTTATAGCACTGACAATCTGACGTCAGACTACAGGCGAGTGCAGCCGATGCAGAAAAACATTGACACTGCTATTCAGGCCGGCCGAGGGCTACTACAGCAGGGACAACCCAAAGGTGATGACTGCAACAGTGAAACACGAAGAACATCAACACTTACTCACCCCCCAAAAGCACAGATAAAACAGCAGCAAATTCAGCTCTAACCTACCCCTCCCTCCTTAACTTTTCCATCATTAACACAACCACAACACCTCCTCTGATCAAGTTCTGAATGTTCTCTCCAAGGCCAAATACACTAGGTTCTTGCCTTCTAATAATGTACTAGGCTGCCTTCTTGACACCAGCACTTTGACAGACTCGCTACTAACCTTATTTAGCCTCAGACCCCTCCCACTGGATTTATGCCAAAACAAATGGCGAGCTACAGTAGTCATATGACTTCACTAAGGATCCAGGGAACTACAAACCTATAAGCCCCACCAGCCTTATGTGTAATTCAATGTAACACATCATTATGAAACTTATTACCAACAACATATATGGTGTGCAAGCCCTGGAACAAGCCACTACAACTGCCTTCTGAATCTGGTGAGCTTCTTTTAACAAGTCACCAATGCATTATACTTCGGCAAACTGGCTGACACTGCCTACTTGAACCTACCTAAAGGCCTTTGAGTCCACCTCATATTTTGGCATTATCAATAAGCTAATCAAACTAAATTAAAATCAGTTACCCCTAGATAGCAAACTGGCTAATGGATATAGCCCATTCTATTAGTGTGGGATAAACAAGGGTTTGTTTTACCTGAATACTTGCTTTTGTAATCTGCAATGTTAGGCAATATTTCAAAATTTACTCCTACTTAATATTGACGCTGTATTTTCAACTGAGGCAATGTGAATGTGATATTTATGTATACTGGCAAATTGTGGTATAATTGGATCGTTTCTCCCCAGGCCTCAACTGAAAAGGGGTAGACCTTCTGCTCAGTCAGAGTATCGCAATAAACAAATACAATACACAAACAATAAAAATATATATACATGTCCACACATATATTTATACAAATATACTTTGTGTGTCTCACTCGTGTCTATTATTTATTATGTACATATATAGTATATCATATTCTATCTCATGGACATTTTCTAGATTTTCACTACCATCCTGCACAGGTTTTAGGCTGTGTGCGCACGCACACCTCTTTTTTGTACCAGATGGCCATGGTGTTGTCAGTGACCTCTGTCAGGATTACTAAAGCCCATAGTGCTTGGAGGGCATACTGGACTGCTAGTATCTCTCTCAGGTTTATGTGGAGTTTGCACTGTGCCTTGGACCATGTGACCTTCATTATCAGACCCCAAAGCCAGCTATATAGCATCTGTTCACACAGTCAGGTTGTGGGACTTGGAGGGATAAAATGGCAAACCTTTTTTTCTCTTTAAACAACTGTGACAGACCAAACAAATTCATTTTTCAAGCAAATGAAGGCTATGAGTGACTGATCTAGTGGTACAGAGTGCTGGACACAGATGCTCCTAAGATACCACTGAATTTTCCTCACATGCATATGAGCTAGTGACAAAATTAGTAATGGTGGCAGCCATGTATGCTAGAATACTTCGGACTTGTCTGTCCATACATTTGGATTTTTGTGAAAGAAGGCTGTGACTGAGTGCCTTCTCCAGAGAGACCACCACCTTGGAAATTTCAGAGTTTAGAAAGTCCCCAGGAACACCGTTCTCTGTTTATTTTATGTAGATTCAGATGGAGGCCAAGTTTTTGCAATCATTTCTGTCCAAAGAAAAAAGCTTTCATGGCATCCACCTGACACTTGTCATGCAGAAGACAATCTTCAAGGAATGGGTAAACATGCATACACTTTGTCCTGTAATGGGCAATCATTGGAGCTAGACAACAGGAGCAATAATCAAACCAAAAGGCAAAGAGGTGAACTGGAAGTGGCCATCTCCTGCTAGGAATTTCAGGAATCTTCTTTCCTCCTTGTAGTTGTAAATGGGGATGTGCAAGTATGCATCTTTTAAATCTGTAGTGACCATGCTTTAGGACTTAATAAATGAAGGACAAGAGGGGAAAGTCAGAATTTTGAATTTGAAGACTGATGGAAACTTTAGTGTGGACAAGTCCGGAATGCGTCTCCAAGGGCCATCTTTTCTTTGAAACAAAAACAGCATTGAACAAAAATGTTTTCTTTCTTGTATTCTGAGGAGTACTCTTATAGCTCCTTGCTCTAATCAGTTGCAGAATGGGCACAATAATGTATTTTTGGATCTCCTGGAACTCTCAGCATCCATTTGTGTTTTTTATTTGAACTCTAAAAAGTACTTTATTACAATGATGCCTAGTACCCATTTGTCTGGTGCAACTATATTCCAGTCTTCCAGAAAGGCTGCTAATCTCCCTCCCAGGTTTGGATTTGAGGTTGGTGTGGGACAGGGAAGGAATGCAGAATTAGGCTTGGGTGTCATGGCTGCTCTTTGGTGGAGCCAAAGCTTTGCTGGCCTCTGACTCCCTTTTATCATCTTGCCTTTTTTGTATGAAATAGCCTGATGTCTTTGGACCATTTGCCTTTCCCTGGTTTTCTCTAAAATGGATCTTGTTTGTTATAGAAATTCCAGCTATGCTTAGGATGGGGACTAAGGAACATATGTATTGCTGTATCTATCAGTTTTTCCTGCTCTCCCCAGTCCTTGAATACCTCATATATTTGAGGGACAAAGCAGCAGTTCTCTGTCCAAGGAGCCATTCAAAAGCTTGGCTGTGATATCCTCAGCAAGGGGCTGTGCAGGAAGCTATACATGCGTTCTTAGAACTGCCCAAGTGGAAGCAGCCCTAGAGGTTGCAGCATTCGCAGCACCATAAGCACATTTAATACTATGCTTCCCAATCTGAACAGTTGTTTGAATGCGATGTCCACTGGGAGCTCCAGGGTGCTTCTTGTTTGTGGTCAAATATTCCAGCATCTGCTTTCAGACATGTTCCTGGAACTTAACATGTACCTGCAGAGCTATGAATGCTAAAGTGACAGAGATATAATTCTTCCTACAATACCTATCCAGCTGTCTTCCTTATCGTCTGGTAATGCACTCAGGTGGGAGCTTGGTACCCTTTGTAGCTGCTACAGAGAGAGAGAGAGTATAAAGGTCTGGCACTTTTATTTACATATATATTTATTTTTCTTTATTTTGACATTTAACTGGGTATGTCCGACTAAGCAATAGCCCACTTTCAGTGGAGGTCCAGAGGCTAAAGTCTCACACAGAAACAATTTCAAAGACGAGTTCAAAAATGGTTGCAAACAGAGGATAACAGAATTTACAGGATATTTTAAATACATAGAATACAGCTTAGAAGTGTGAATAAATGAGTAAATACATAGAAGGTATTAGAGCAAAGTAGTTAAATAACAGGTGAAGCCGCGGTGGTACAGCGGTAGCATTGTTACCTCACAGCCAAGAGGTTCTCCTGTTAGATTCACGGCTGGAGTGCCTTCTGTCTGGAGTCTGCATGTCCTCCCCGCGGTCGAGTGGGAGTTCGAAAGACATGCGTTGAATGGGCATGCCTTCGCTGAAGGTTGGGCGTCAGGCTGGCAACTCGGCACCATAAAAATCGACCGCCAATCATTAGCGGACTGGAGTTCTGCTGTGGCGACCCCTAACCGGGAAAAGCCGAAAAAACAAACAAACAAGTTAAATAAGAGGTGATTGTATGTATATATATATATATATATATATATATATATATATATATATATATATATATATATACACACACACACGCACATATGCACACTAGTGCAACCAGCTTATTGTACATTTTTTATTTTTTATATTTTTTCCCCTAACGGATTTGTTTTTCAATTGAATTGTACAGGTTATAGGTCACATTAAAGGTGGGAAAAGTTTTGAAATGATTTATTGTGGTCTCACTTTTTTATATTACAAAAACCTGACATTTTAACAGGGGTGTGTACACTTTTTATATCCACTACAAGTGATAATTTAATGAAGGTGTTAACATTATCACAATGCTTATTTACTTGGCATTCTGCAGTCAGTTAAGCATGACTATCTTTAAAAACTGCAAGGTGAATTTTAATTAGGTAGCAATCATTACTTCAAACCACAGTAAAGACAGTTGTATCATAGCAGCGAAAATTAATCCATGACAAACTGCTCAGCAAAAAGAAAAGAGAAAGGTTGGCACAAGTAATCCAGTATATGTATATATAGATATGGATCCCTATCACATCACCAAAATTTCAAAATTCTGAAGACCATATGGCCGTTTTGAAATTCCCAAAAAAAATAACAAAAAAGCAACTTACCTGTATGTTTTTTCAGGGGGGGGGGCCTGCAAGTCCCACCACCCGCTACTTAAATATTCCAACTACAAGATCGCACTACAGTGAGAAAAATGGCAAATCCTGGGATCTGCGATCCCAATAGATAGTTTTTGGAGTTTCAAAACTTCGGACATATGGTCTGGAGCAAAACTTCAGTGATGTGATAGGGAACCATATATATATATATATATATATATATATATATATATATATATACATATACACACACAGATATATAGATATAGATAGATATAGATTTAGAGATATACACACACATTGTTCTGATTGATTGTCATTTGTTTACCACGAAAGTCCGACTGGATCACAAGAGTCCATTCTCTGCGAAGGCCTAGGGAGAAACTCTATTTTACACAGAAAATATTTTTTTTCCAAAGACATTACATAAAATAGCTAAAAGTTATATGTTTCAAAAATAATCAACAATACTATAAGCCATAGCGATATACCAAAAATATGGTACAAAGAGAACAATGAGAAAAAGAAAAGTAAAACACTATGCACAATTATGGTGTGTGTCCTTTTGGCAAGTCACAATAGTAATAAGTAAAAGTCATGTGTTAAGTTTAACTGTAACTAAAAAAAGGGGAGAGAGATTAGGATAGATTACTATAAATGGGGAGAAGGTGACAGGTAGGGGTTGTGTGCTAGAGAGGGTAGGATAGCCAGGTGAAGATGAGGAAGTGGTGATGGGTAGAATATATACTGAAAAGGGTGGTGAAAAGTAGACAAGACTGTTCTTCTATAACATGAGCAGAGCCATGAGTTTGATTGGTGGTCTTTCAGATGATGCTTGAAGGAAAGATGTTAAGTTACAGTTCTAATAGCGTGTTGAATACAATTCCATTTCTTGGCAACAGAGTAGCAGTAAAGGCTATTTCTGATTGCATTTTGAGGTTTATAGATTGCGAGAAGTTGTTTATCATTAGAACAATGGGGCCTGTTTGGGTGATAGGAAGTAAGAATAGAGCTTACAAATGATGTTTTGGCCAGTAGCTAGTAGTATGAAGTCCAGGTAGTGGGGTACTTCAAGTCAATTCAAACTTTTAAGGGCCTTTCGGTGATGTGTATAGTACTGTTTACTGGCAGCAAATTTAGCTACTCTGTTGCAGCATATTCCAAGTGTAGTTTTAACAGATACCAGCAAGTTGGTAAGGATAGGGGCACCATATAAGAGTGAAGGAAGAGGTATGTGGTTGCTAATGTGGGTTTGGCAGAGTAGTAAGAAAGTTTTTATGTCTATAAAGCATGCCAAGTTTCTGATTGTTATTTTGAATGTGGAGTTAAAATTTGAGGTTGTCATCATCATCCTGTACTGCTCAAAGTGTTTTTTTTTTTTTTTTTTTTTTTTTTTTACACAAATGTACATATATATAAAAAATGATGTCCTTGTACTCTATATAAAAAAAAAAAAATCTGTCCAGCTTTCTTAAAGCTGGACGTTGAGAATCTGGGTCCAGTGAGCTGGGCTCAAACACATCTAGTAATGCTTCTGGCACAAGAGGAAGTTTAAGTCGAGCATTTGGGTTTGATATTGTGCAGGGGGATTGTGGTTCAGTGAGGAACTGGCCCATTTCCTCACTTTAGTGCGATCTCAGAGTTGGTATATTTAATGTGCGGGGGGGGTATGGGGGGTGCATAGAATTAACGTACCATTGACTGTACAGTTTAACGGTATGTTAATGCACATAGCAGGTGGTGAGTGACGTCACCTCCTGCTGTGTCAAATACATCGAACCATGGTTGCTGATGTATTCATTTTTGCTTTGGTTTACTTTACGGCATTCCGAATTCCACATTTTGGGTCGACAATCTAAATGGTCGACCAAAACGGATTCAAGATGCCAATAGTAAACCATATATATATGTGTGTGTGTGTTTTTCCCACCTTTAATGTGACCCATAACCTGTACAATTCAATTGAAAAACAAACAAATCTGTTAGGGGGAAAAATATAAAAAATAAAAAATGTACAATAAGCTGGTTGCATAACTGTGCACACCCTTAAACTAATACTTTGTTGAAGCACATTTTGATTTAACTACAGCATTCAGTCTTCTTGGGTAGGACTCTATGAGCATGGCACATCTTGACCTGGCAATATTTGGCCATTCTTCCTTGCAAAAACACTCCAAATCTGTCTGATTGCGAGGGCATCTCTTGTGCACAGCCCTCTTCAGGTCACCCTTTATTTTGCGAGTGCTTTGTTACACTGTTATATTGCTAAATTATCACAACAGTCATTCTTCTTAGCTGAGGTTCCATGGCTCAGTTTCTTGCAGCTGAATGTGGATTTTAGAGGTTTTCATCTGTTGTCGCCTTTAGTACTGAGTGCACTGACACAGTCTGTTTTAGCCAGAGTTTAGACATTCATCAGTATCATTCATTTGGACTGCAAACCTGGATGGAGAGTGTCTGTTCCGGTGGGAGTTTAAGAGTAACAGTTGATAATCACTGACAGTCTGCTGGATTTACTCTCTCTTATTTTTATTTGTAATCTTTGGATTACTTCAGACTAACCGTTTATGGGACTTCCGGCTTTAGCTGGAGAGCATCAGCAGCAGTACACACTTTTCACTGCACTCCACTGTGAAGTCGAAAGGTTAGAGGATGATACATTAATTTACTTCAGTATTTTTTACTGGATTACTTGTGCTAGCATTTTATTTTCTTTTTCCTGAACAATTTGTCATGGATTAATTTTCACTGTTATGATACAACTGTCTTTACTGTGGTTTGAAGTAATGATTGCTACTAAATTAAAATTCACCTTGCAGTTTTTAAAGATAGTCATGCTTAACTAACTGTAGAATGCCTAGTAAATAAGTATTATAATAGTGTTAACACCTTCACTAAATTATCATTTAAGGCACAGGAACACATACATTACAAAAAAAACAAACCATATTAACTTTTTTTTTTTTTTTTACATTTACACACATTAGACATTACATGCTTTTTTTCTTTGATAACAACTGTTTATAAGTCCGTTACATAAATCTCTCAATTCCTACCTTCCCTTAAATCTTATTCTTCCTGAACATTATTTTGCATGTACCGTTCCCACAAATTCCATTTATTTCTATGTAATTTGCTCCCTTCCCTTTTCTTATGATCGCTCTTCCACGAATTTATAGGCTTATACTAAACTGACAACAACCACTACGGTCCCTACAAGCCAAGCCGTGCAACCCAGCCCAGTTTGTTCCCAAGTTTCTTGGAAGTCTATATGGTGAGGTACATTAGTAAAGAGGTAGCTAAAGGCTATGCGGGAGATATGTTAGTTGAGAATTAATTTACTTCCTGTTAACCTCTGTCCATCAGTGACATGGGGGTCAGACTGGGGGTGAATTTGCGATTTCCCATCCAATGATCAAGGTTTTTTTTTTTTAAGAGGACAGAGATAAACTCTGCTTCATGCAGTTGGGTAGCTTACTCTATAAGCAGGGATCCTTTGAGACATATATCAGTTTCTCTGGCATGCTCTATTTGTGTCACAGGCAAAGTTCACATCCTTGGATCTAGTATTTCTAGTGCTGTTTTACAGATGAGCAAGAGATCCATCACGGCTAAATTTGAGGATGCCTTACATGCTTGGCATTGACTTGTCTCTTATTACCCTCTAGAAGACGAGTACAGACATTTAATGATTCAGTAAACACTATTTGTATGAGATATTTAATATAAAGCAGACTGTCATTTTGTAAAGGGGATACAGCATATAAACGTGAATTAAAAAAATGACAGTTATATGCGATTCAGGTTTAACTTCCACAAGTGTGAATGCTACTCTAATTATGTGATAACATTCCAATAATAACTTCTATACATGTAAAAAGCTATGTTGTCTTAGAGAGGTCAGCCTGGTGCAGTACAAGAGCATAGCCAGTTATCTGTTGGGTGTTACCTAAGAAGCAGCATAAAATTAGAAGCGTTAGTGGTGCAACAGATGTGTTGGGGAATGGTAGTCCACTTTTTAGATATCTGGTCGGAGAAGAAGGAATTCCCAGAGTTAATGTGTTAGCTTTAGTGACTTTTAGAAGGAGCTTGTCAAAAGAGTTGAGTATTCTAGAGTTCATGTATTCCTGAATTAAGTTTTTGAGAGCAAGGCAGTTATCAGGTTTATGAACTATGGAGTGGACAAAAGCTAGTTGTTTCAGGGATATTATATGGTAGTTTGATCCAATTTAGTTCACAAAAGGCAGTGCAGTGGTGAGATCTGTAGAGGTGACTTGTAGCAAATTTAGCTATTTTGTTGTAGCAAGGCTCTAATCTGATTAAATGTTAAAAGTTTGGTTCTTTTTGCTATATTTGAAATTAAAGCCCCTTATTTTCATTTAAAGTTTAAAAGGTTAAACTACTAAAGTTAATCATTATGATGAAACTTATGTTAGGTGTCACACTTTCCAAAATCTTGGTATAGTTGAGTATTGTATTAAATATAATACAAAATGCAACAAATTACACTAAATGTTAAGTTATTCTGGGTTCTTAAAATGGTCCAGTAGTGTGCTACTGATAGTATACTTGACATGCAATATCACCCAGGAAAGACATGCTGTGTTATAAACAAAGTATAAAAAATATAGCTTTAGTTTTGTCTCTTCACGTGTATGTTTATGTGCTGCTATAACAGAAGCCCTTTCAATCCATACTCTTAAATACGTCATCTTATAATGTACCCATAAATGTGGATATTGCTGAACCAAGTCATGTGAAGATACATAATTTATGGTTATGGCCTTTGTTTAATCTTTATTAATTCTATATCCTGAAAAGACCTGAAACTGTCTGAAAATGTTCCACAACACCAAGATGTCCATTCCTGGATTTATCAAGTAAAAAATATCATCTGCAAGTAAAACCAACTTTCCTTGATTACCATACCAATTACATCCTTGAATTTCTCAGCTGCTTATTTTCTTTGCCATGGTTCTAAATATAAAGAAAACAACAAACAAGAAAGAAGTTATCTCGTCTAGTTCCTCTGTTCAAAACATAACTTATCAGAGAGAAACCCTCCCACTTTAATTCATGCCTCTGAACCTTCAAATATCCTCAATTAACCTTATTATTGCATCAGGAAATGCAAATGCATCCATTGCTCTACTCGTATACCCAGTTTACTTTGTTGAATTCTTTCTCTGCATCAAAAGCGACCAACAGCAGCAGTATTTTTTACATTCTGCTTCCCTTTGGATCACTGTCGTTCTCTAATGATGTTGTCAAATACTTGCCTCCTCTCTCCACAAAACCTTACTGATCCATATCTATCAATTTTGTCAATACCTTTGTCATTTATTAGGCTAGAGTTTTATAATCATGGCTTAAAAATGAAATGGATCTAAATGAGGCTGGGTGAAATGGGTCTTCAACCCTCTTTGGGCAATATAATCACTACAGCTTTCTTCTAAGATGATGGTTCTTCACATCCTTTTAAAATACTATTAAAGAAAATCTTCCAGATCTTTATCACTTTCTTCCTTTCAAACTTAAAAAAAATGCCATCCCTGTGATGATGTGAGGTGTTGCCATGTATGCCAGGAGAAGCAGGGCAGTGGATGTATAACATATGCCAGCATAGCTAGCTGAAGTTTTGTAAAGAATTATATGTCATTTGTAACAGAAACTGATTTGTACAGGTGCTTGTGTTGAAAATGTATTTGTAAAGCTGCTTGTGTTAAAAATGTACCAACAGTGGGTCCTGCTGGACAGAAAATAAATACACCTGTATGTCAGACTGTATTGCAACTGTTGAAATGAATATACTGCAACAGAGGATACTGAAAGAGAAGAGATTAATTTCAGTCCAGCTAACTTTGAAAGACAGTCTTAAATTACCTGGTTTAGGCCATAAAGATTGTATCTTACAGTACCCAATTGGAACCAGAGACAAAATCTCTGTGTAAACCAGGACAACGAAACCTACTGTATTGACCTTAGGGGTGAACTAATTGCTACCCTGGAAGGGTGGAAGTTTTTGAAATGGTTTTATAGCTTCCAGATGCTTTAACACATCTTAGCAAAGCTCTAGGTGTATGTATTATGACATATATACTAGATTCTGGTTCAGTTTCTAGTAAAGGGAGTAGTGTGGGAAACAGAAGTCAGATGACCAGATATGTGTGATATAATTCTGTAATCCAGCACTGAAATGATATTTTAATATTTTAATATTTATTTGTCTTTTGTTGACTGGGTTAGTCCAAATGGGCCAATGACCCATTTTTGGGGAAGACCTGAGAAAAAAGCTCCACAAAAAATACAATATCTTAACTATACAAGAAATATTAACAAGATATAATAACAGGCATACGTGCAATATACAAGTGAACAAATACAAAATGAAGAAAATACAGAAGATAACAGAGTACAAAAGTTACATGCAAAAGATCAAAAACTAATCATTGTTTTCATACTAACAAAAAATAAACCAGAAATATACCTGTTTAAAACTTGTAGGATTTAACAGATAGGAAACGAAAAAAACTATTAATATTGAGGTAGAAAGAGAGAGATGGAGAAGCATAACTGTGTCAAGTATAAGGAAATGGGAAGAAGAGACTAGCAAGAAGTTAATTTATTTGGGGGGGGGGGGAAGACAGTGAATGAAAGTATACAACTGTTTAGTAGAGAGAGTGGTTTTACAATTATTTGTTATATTTTCTTAAGGAAATGAAAGCATGCTAAGGACATATTAAAGGAATATCAGAGAGTATGAGTTAAGCAGGGTGGTGGCAAGAGCAGGAAAGTGAATTGGCAAGGTAGTTTTTAGTTCTTTTTGAAGAGCAATGTAGATTTTACAGAACATACATTACTGGGAAGTCTGTTCCAGGTATGGGATATACAGCATTTATAGCACAATCTGCCTATTGATTTGTTTGGTTTGTAGGTGTCGAGTAGGAATTGTTCTGAGCTAGAGAGGACGCATGTAGGTATACAGAGGGATATAAGAGTGGACAGATAGGGACAGTCTAAAGATTTGTTAATTAGTGAATGGGCCATTTGTAACTGAGATAGTTGGTGTAGTTGAGGAAATCAAGCCAATGTAGTTGTTTAAGAGCGAGGCAGTGGTGAGATTTGTAAGGGAGGTTACAGGCAAATCTAGCAATTTGGTTGTAGGTTTATTCAGATTTAGTTATAAGGTTGGCTTGGAGGTGAGTAAATACAGGGGATGAGTACAGTAGGCAGGGGAGGAGGTATGCTTGGGCAAGAGAAGTCCTCAAGGTAGTGGATAGATATTTTTTTTGTTTCTATACAGTAGACGAAGTTTTTGATTTGATTTTTTTTTTGATGCAATGGTGGATGTCAAGATCAAATTTTAGTTGATTGTCTACTGTAATACCTAGGAGTTTGTTATGAGAGTCGGCATGAATGATAGTGTTGTCCAGGGAAGAGATACAGGAGGCGGCACAAACCATGAACACAGATTTAGGAAGGAAAAGAAGTAATTTATTTACTTTTTTAGGGTTAGGGATGAGATGGTCGCTCATCAGTGTTCAATGGTGTTGAGTGAGTGTGTGGAGCTTAGTGAGATTATTAGAGCAGGTAAGAAGAGTAGAATCGCCCACATACTGTACCAGTGAAGATGTGAAGCAGGCAGAGTTTAGACTGTTTGTAAAGGTATTAAAGAGTAGAGGCCCTACGATGGATCAGTGAGGGTCTCCTGTTTGGAGAGAGAGGAAAAGAGAGCAGGAAGTTTGACATCTAACAGATTGCAGTCTGTTTTTATGATAGCTAAAGAACCAGAGAATAGTGGAGGAGAAGAGGCTGACATCTGATAGTTTAGATAGGAGGTTAGGGTGAGAGAGAGTGTCAAATGCCTTGGAAAGGTCCAGGAAAAGACATGACACCAGTTTATTGCTGTCTCTAGCCTCAGCAACAGACTGGGTGAAGGACAGAAGGGCTGTGGAAGTACTGTAATGGGGCCTGAAGCCATGTTGAGAGGGGGTCAGAATGTTTTTCTGAACTAGGTATTTGAGAAGTTGTCTATGAATACATTTCTATAGGATTTTTGAGAGAAGGATGAGGATGGCTATGGGTGAAAAGTTGGAGGGATCCTTGGAGATACCGCCTTTGTGAAAGGGAATAGTATAGAAGGATTTCCAGATGTCAGGGACAGGGGATTCTTTAACACAACAGTTTAAGGATAGAGATGGGATATGCAATAGTATTAGCTGCAAGTTTGAGAAATTGTAGGGGTAGGTTATCAAAGGAGGGAGAACATGGTTTAAGTTTCAGTAAGAGGGATTTTATATAGATAGTAGAGATGGGTTTTAGGGAAAATGCAGTGAGGAGGCAGGTGGTGGGGGATTGTGTTTGGTTTTGGTCAAGGGGGGGTTAGTCTATGGATGGATTCTATGAAGTAAGTGTTAAATAAAGTGGCAGTTTCAAGTGGTGTCTTATTGGGGAAAGGGTTTGGAGTAGTAGGCCTCCCTGGGTGAATAATCTTGTTCATGGTGTGCCAACATTTTTTAGGCTTTGATTGGTTGGTAAATTTGGCTTCCTGATAGAATTATTTCTTGTTCTGAATAATGTGTTTTTGTGAGGTTTCTTAGTTATTTGAATTTAAGGAGGAGAAAGGAGGATTATGAATTTTACCTTTGCTTCCAAATACTGTCTCTAGGTTTCATTAAGGAGAGGGTGTCTTTGGTGAGCCAGGGTGTGGTATTTGCTTTGATTCTAATTTTTCTAACAGGTGCTAGGGTGTTTAGTAGGTACAGTGTCCTATCCACTTTGAAATGGTCTTCTTTGAAATAGCCTTTCCCTGTGATCCTGCAGCATGTGCTACAAACAATTGCTCAGTTTTTCTGAAAGTTTTTGTTTTGTCCAAGTAGAAACGGAACTGTCTGTGTATGTCCAATGAATGCAGAAGTCTCTCCCCTTTATTCTGGGGATTTGGATAAAAAGTTGGCAAGTGAATAGTTTGGTTATGAGCCACACTGGATACTACCTTTGGCATAAATGAAGGGTTTGTTCTTAAAGAAACCCTGTCTTGGTGAAAAATGATGAAAGGCTCCACTGCCATTAGTGCCTGTAACTCTGAGACTCTTCGTGCTGAGGTTATTGCCACAAGCAGAGCAGTTTTCCATGACACATTTTAAATCTGCTGAATTGGCTGGCTCAAAAGGAGGTAAAGTTAGTTTTTCCAAGACAAAATTGAAGTCCCAAGTTGGTGTTGGTGCTCTCCAGGGTGGTCTTATGTTTTTAGCCCCTCTGAGGTACTATTTTAGCAATGGATGAGAGAAAATAGGAGGATCTGTGTTGTAATGAGCCGAGATGGCAGAGGTGTGGATCTTAATGGATGAAAAGGATAGCCCTTTGTCCATCATCTCAGTTAAGTATTGTAAAATCTGAGGAATATTTGGGACAAGAGGGTCAAAACTTTGAGCCTGGCTCCAGGCACAGAATCTCTTCCACTTTTCTGAATAAGATTTCCTGGTGCTAGGCCTCCTGGCCTCCAAAATGACATCCATAAACAGCTTTAGAGAGAGGTGTTGTCTGCTTGACTAAGCCAGGTTTAAGGTTTTGAGCTGACTGTGCAGGATCTGATTGTTTTGTTGAGTCAGAAGGTGTAAAGTTTGAGGTAAAATCCATGGTGGGCCTTGAGCTAAGTTCTTTAAGACTGGGTACCAGTGCTGGCGTGGCCAGTCTGGGGCAATCAGGATCATCTGTGGTTTTTCTTGTCTGGCTTTTAGGAATACCTTTGAAAGGAGAGGCAGTGGTGGGAATACATACACTTTTAGGCTGTTCCAGCTGAAGGAGAGAGCATCCACTTTCCATGCTTGTGCGTGATAAGTCCTTGTGTAGAATTTTTGTAGTTGGCAATTCATTGGGGAGGCAAAAAGATCTATGCCTGGGCACCCCCATTTTTGCGTTATCATGCTGAATACTTGTGGATTTAATTTCCACTTGTGAGGATCCATGATGTTTCTGCTTAAGTCGTCTGCCAGAGTATTTTTCTTTCCTGGCAGGAATTGAGCTTGCAGATGAACTTGATAAGTTAGAGCTGTGTTCCACAAGGTCATGGCTTGTCTGCATAGGGGATAAGAATGAGTGCCCCCTTGCTTGTTTATGTACCACATAACTGTGGTGTTGTCTGTCTTTAGTAATAGTCGTCCTGGATGCAGAAGGTCCTTGAAAGCTGTTAGGGCGTTTTGCACAGCTAACATCTCTTTTTGATTGATGTGAAGATGCATTTGGTCTGCGGCCCACTTGCCCTGAATACATTTTCCTGCCATGTGTGCTCCCCAGGCATAATCCGACGCATCTGTTGTTAGTGTCTGCCTGGCTGTGGGTAGAATGAAAGGCTGTCCCTTTTTGAGGTGACATGCATGTGCCCACCATCGAATCTCCTGTTGTAGGCAGAGAATTAGTGGTATTACTGCTTCCAAACTGTGGCAGTGTTGAGTTCAAACACTTTTTAGGTACCACTGTAATTTCCTCATATACAGTCTGGCATATGACATTAGTAGTATGCAGGATGCCATAAATCTCAAGGCCTGCAGAATTTTTCTTGCAGGGAGTTGAGTTTTGGTTGCCATCAATTGAAAGTACTGAGTCAGTTGCCCTTGCTTGTCTGGCGTGAGATAAGCCATCTGGGCCATTGTATTTAAGTTGGCACCCAGGAATATTATCTCTTGTGAGGGCACTAGTTTTGACTTCTTTTCATTTACTGTGTACCCCAGGCAAATTACCAACCTTTTTACAAATGCCAGATGCTTTAGAAGAATGTCCTTGCTCTCTGCTTGAATAAGGCAGTCGTCCTAGTATGGGTATATTTGAATTCCTTTTTGTCTGCAAAATGCAATTACTGGTGCCAGGCATTTTGTGAAGACCCTGGGCGCAGTAGATAAGCCAAAGGGCAGTGCAGAGAATTGGTAATGCATTGAACCAGCTATGAATTTTGTCTGATAGGGACATGCAGGTATGCCTCTTTGAGGTCCAAAGTAACAAGCCAAGCCTTCTTGCCCAGCATGGGTAGAAGCTGCTGTAGTGTCAACATTTTGAATTTCGGAACATCCAGGTAAGTATTTAGAGTAGAAAGGTCTAGCATGGGTCTCCAGGCTTTGTCCTTTCTGGGGACCAGAAAAATTCTTGAGTAAAATCCTTGTCCTTGTTCCTGTTGTGGCACTTTTTGAATAGCTCTCATGTCCATGAGGGCTGTAATTTGTTTTTGTGCCTCTGCCCATTGATTTTGTGGCAGGTCTGGCATTCCTTTTACCCTTGGTAGAGTGTGAAAGTGGAACCTGTAACCTTGAGACACAATATTCAGAACCCATTTGTCTTGGGTGATTATATGCCAATTTTGAGAAAAAAAGTGCTAGTTTTCCCCCTAAGGGAGCTGCCAAAAGTTAAGTGCTTTGCATTTGAAGGGGGAAGTCATTGGGACTGTTTCCTATAAGGTTGTGACTTGTCTTCACCTCCTTTTGGGGTTGAAGCACCCCACTGTTGTGGTCTGTAAGAGCCTTGGGGCTGAGATCTGCCTTTTTGTGGTCTGTCTGACACTGGAAAGGACCAATTTTTTGAAGGCCAATTTCTGCTAAATTGAGGTGGCTGCACCTGTAAGAAATCCTTCACTGTTTGCATAGATTTTGCCTTATCCTCCCATTTTCTTTAATACCTCTTCTGCCTTAACACCAAATAAAATATCCTGCTGTAAAGGAGCATCCAATAATTTTGCCTTAACATGATCAGGTAAACCTTGTTCTTTTAACCAAGCATGCCTTCGAATCACAGATCCTGTAACTGCTGCTCTACAAGAAGCCTCTAATGAATCAAAACCACATTGCAGAGTATGTTTTCCCACTTGTTCAGTTGCATGCAATAAATCCTGCATTTTTTTATAGTCAGGATGTTCTGAACTTGTAAGCATTTTCTGTTTTAACAGAGACATTAAATATTGCTGGTATTTAAGCATGTGAAACTGGCAATTTAGAGCTCTCACTGCTAAAGTTGCAGAAGTGTAAACTTTCTTCCCCCATCTGTCTAATGCTCTAGAATCCCTGTCAGAGGGAACTGGATTTTTGGCCGTGGAAGCCTTTACCCCTTTGGGACCCTGGGAAATAGTTTCTGGGGCAGCAGCAGGGTTTTTATAAAGAAATTTGTGAGAGTCAGGGACTCTGTAGTACCTGTCTGGCTTGACTGGAGCAGGGGGCAAAGAATCAGGATTTAAACTGGATTCAGAGAACACATCATCCACAATATCTAGCACTGGCAGAATAGCAAGGGGCCTGTGCTGAGGCAATAAAAGAAAGTCTCTGAGCCTTTTCTTGGATTCTGAGTAATCCTGGCCCTCCCAATGGAAATGTTCCCTCATGGTATGTAAAGTTTCCCCAAAAGAGTAATCCCCAGGAGGAGAGGTTGAAGGAATTGATTCTTCAGCATCAGAGTCCTCATAGGGGGGTAAAGAGTATCCTTGGTCTGAAGAGGAATCTGAAGAAATGGAAACATGGTCAGAGGAATCATAGTCTGTATCCTGACTAGGCCTTTTATCAGGAGGGGGATGGGAACCCTCGATCAGAGTAATTAAGTCTTTGTCCATTTTAAGCTTCTGTTTTTTAGGCATAGAGGCCTGTCCAGGTGAATGCTGTACTTACTTCTTTGTCTTTAATGGAGTTTTAGACTTGGCTGTAGTTTTTATGGTGAGCTGTGAAGGTCTGAAAACACCCTCAGAAGCCGATGCCTGCTCAGCAACTCCAGACCCATCTGAAGGGTTAGTTTCCATAGGCCCAACACCTTGAGTATCCAGAGGCCTAGACATCTCCATGTGGGAGTCAGAGGCGGCCTGTGGCTCTGAGGTAGCGGGTGTCATGGGCTGCGAAAGCGCCTCACTGAGAACTGGCGACTGGCCTAGAAGAGGCTTCATCATCGGTTTTGGGCCTCGGATGCCTGTCTTTATCCTTGTCTTTGCGTTTTTTGTGTATTCCGGTCATCGGTTGATGGCATGGTATAATTAAAATTTCGGCCAAAGTAATGGCGAGCGAAATCAAACCGACGTTTAATAGTGTGTTTGCTAAATCTAGCACAAAACTGACAACTAGTGACGTCGTGATCTGGGGCTAGACATGGAATACAGTAAGAATGAAAATCCTTATGAGGTATTTGCTTCCCACAAGAAATACAATTATTAACTTTTACTGACATCGGTCTGAGGCAAGAAAAAGTTTCCCCAATGGGGTACTTGGCTTTAATGAAGACTTCGGTTCAGGAGTCGGCTGACCGGCACGTGCAAACTGCTTTTGCTTCGGGCACCGCGCGGCAAGAAAGACTGGAGAAAATGTCGTTGGCTGCATCTTATATACCCCTGGGGCACTGACATCAGGGAAGAATCGACAGCAACCGACACCGGACCAAAACTTTGGAACTCTGTCCGACTTCGGGACCGCCTGACGGCAGGATAACCCAAGTGTAATGACTGCAGCAGTGAAACACGATGAACATCCACAGGATCTGCAATTTCTAAGCTGTGAAATGGAAAGATGAAAGGGAAACTGGAAGCAGCTGAAAAAAATAAGGTCAATGAACAATTTCACGAAACACTAAGGTTCTGAACCTTGAAGATATGGTTATATGGCATCCCATTATAAAAAAAAACCCTCATTTGGGGTTCATCAAAGTGAGAAATGGTTGGACATATTCTTAGGAGACATAAGGCCTGGAAGATGTAGTGGTGATGTGCTTATAGGGGCTGATGGGCAGTGAGCTGTCCATTAGTGGAGGAACAGAATGGGAAGGAAGGATATAAAATAGAGATAGCTAGTATGGGACTTGAAGAGTTAGGCTTTTACTCTCAGTCTGGTCATAGAAGGGGCCTAAAGTCTTAGTTCCTTCAATACCCTATGCTGTTGAATAGGCCTGAAGATGCAAAGAAACATGCATTAAAGCCACTCTCAGTGTCTGCTTGTTCCTGAGTGAATTCCATGATTAAGGACAAGTCTGCTTTATATACTACATTAAGATGTGAAATATAAGTGTGTGCTAAATGCTTGTCTACATCTGACCTTGAAATATTTTTTTCTCTAATGAAAATGTTAATGCTACATGCAATATCTTGAAAGAATGTAACTTTAGAGGAACTAGCTAAACATGTCATGTAATTTCTGACAACTAAGTGATTAAAAGTATCGGCGAATAATACTGAGTTGTGCATTCAAGATCCAGGCAAAGATTAGGCTGTTTTCATCTGTTACACAATCAAAAAGCCAGGCTGTTTTGAAGAAAAAAGAAATTACCTATTGACTCAAATTTGTGAACCTGCATTCCCAGTGGAAGTTTTCCTTCTTTCAAGTGAATGCTCTCTATTTTCTCGTCTGAAGTGTTAGTCAGCGTAATCTGAACAGACACCATTTTGGCACCAAAAATACACGGCTGTCTTGGGAAATGATACTGGGCAGCTAGTCCTTTTCCACTCATCCGGTGCAAGAGCTCATGAGATCTCATAGGCACAAATGCTGGGCTAGTGACCTAAAAAGTGAAATATTACATATCACTATGCAGATTTTTACTGCATCTACAAACAACTTTTCTAGAGAATGACTTGATACATAGTTGTAAAGCAACATTTCTTATTTTATATGCATGTTTTAGATGGACAGCACTGGAAAATATCATAACTACTTTCTGTATATAAAGGACTGATATGCAAATACTTAACATATCTACAGACTTTTGGGAGAACTTCTAAAATAAGTACAAACAACATTCGCATTCGTCAGTTGCTCTGCAACCTGTAAAGCAGACTCAACACCCATACAATTCTGTCATCCACACCCTCACATGGTCCATGTCTGCCTCTTACACACCTGGCTAAGTTGCATGACTACTGCCACAGTCAACAATTCTTTCCCTTGGTTGTACGAATTGATTTTAATAAAACCAATGTGCTTGACTCAGTGGTGCAGAATGATGAAGCCCTGACCCACTGGGGAAGCCAGGTGGGGAGGGCCAATAGAGAAGAAGCATGGACCACTCATCTCTCCCTGGGGGTAAAGAGGGCTATGCACACTCGGAGGCACTGTAGGAAGGTTTAATTTCTCTTATGCATACCAGGGAAACTGCATTCTGTGCTTCAGGGTTGGGGTGGGGCAGTAAGAGGGCAACACCCCTTGTGTAAGTGAGACAGTATCTTCTGAGTTCAGCCCACTGTACACCCCCTTCCCTTGCACCATGCTAAGAGTGTGCAGGGATGCTGGGATTCACCTGAAAACAGCAGCACTGATGGCTGCCTGGTCCCTGCCAGTCGACCCTTGACCCAATGAAATGGATGAAATGAGCCAGTTGGTGAGAAGGGTCTGATGATTGGCAGGCAGTAGGAGAGAAGTGTGGAAAAATAAAATAAAAATGTGATCAGATTTCAGGAAGCATGCCTACTAGAATATAAACTTTCTTCAACAGTTCCCAAATTTACTAAATAAAGACAAAGCAATAATGCCCTGGTGTATAAATGCACCAGAGGGGGTGGGGTGAAGGGAATGCAAAATGGGAGTCAGTACAGAAGTCACTCATTAACAAATACAAATATGGAAAATGCTCATATAATGAATACTACCTTTCTCTGAAAGGATTAATGAAGTGGGTTCAACCTGATTAAATATTCCCAAGTAGTCTACTACAAACCTAGTAGGAGTCAAATAAGCCGATTCAAACAAAAGAGGATGTTCTAGACAACTCAGCCATAAGAAGGCTCTAATTCTAGAATGCAATCAAAGCTATTGCATTTTATCAAAGTACACAGTGAGGAAAGTGGCAGAAATAACACATGTTGAAAAGGAGAGTATGCCAGTTCAATAATTAACTGACCCACTTATGGGCACATTCCTTTGGCTTCTCATACAAATTACAGAAATAGCTGTTTTTATAGGGGGGACTACCCTACATGCTCATACTCACACAGCTTAGTAACTCCACATTTGCACAACATTGGGGAAAAGGAGGAACATCCTTAACCCCTCTGTCCGATAATCTCAAAATGACACCTACACACAGAATGATATTGATCTTGCAGCCTTTCAAACAAATGGCCCTCCCCTTATATTGTTAAAACTTCAGTTACTCTCTCACTTTTTCATTTATCTTCCCTGTGTTTAATGTACACTGCATTACACAGAGTAGTAATTAATTTTCTTCTATCCCACTTTTAAAATCACAAGCATCTGGATAAGACTGTGAATCATTGGTAGACTACAAACCAGATCTCTGGAATCAGCTTGGTGTTAGTGCTTCTGTTCTGCTCCTTGAGGCACAAGGACATTATCTTCTAGTCTTTCTAGAGACTACCAATCACTGGAAAGCCTTAAAACTGCTTTTGAGAAACCAGCTACTGTTTTTACTACTGGTGAGAGAAGGAGCACAGGAACAATGACTCCTCTTCTCTAATTGGGCAGTGTGTACAGGACTTGACTAGTTCTGTGTTGGAACACTGTGCAGCTTAGCTTTCTTCCACTGAGCTACTACGTGTGCTATCCAAAGAATCTACTAAGAGAAGGCTACAACAAGCCTAAATAAGCTAATCACTGGACTTGCCACATATCAGGTATTTTTCCGGACTATCTGGAAATCAGAATGATTCTCCAGTAGTCCAGAATGTAATCTACAAATTATGGTATTCTGTGTAGAAGCGTGGACAGAAAAATGGAGTTTGTGAAAAAAGTATGTCTTTTTTTTTCACAGAAAGCATCACTAAAGCAATGCTGTGGAGTCTGAGATACTCTATGTGACATTGCCAGCCCAGCTATCTGGAATTTTGTAAATAATTCTATGTCATTTGTGAATACTGATAGGATTTGTACAGAACTGTACTATGTCATTTGTGAATATTGATATGATTTATACAGAACTGTATGTTATGGACTGAGCTTCAAGAATGCAACCACAGCATACCCTGCTGGAACATAGACAATTAACTTAGAAAACTTCAAGAAAATAAGTTGAAGTTAAGTGCTTTATGATGTGCTATAAAAGTTAGTTAATGCAGCATGGAGACAGGATGTCTAGAGTTAGACATTTTTTCTATTGTCTTGAAACAGAAATAATTACTAGGTTTCAAATGTAAAAGCGTTTTATGACTTCCAAGTTCTGCAAACTTCTGAGAGATATGTACTTCTAGCATGAAGATGTTAGTTTCTGTTAGCTTGGGAACTGAAGGCAGGTGATGAGTGATGTCACCCAAGCTGACCCAGCGGTAATGTCTGATATTAATTTAAGAACGCTCTCAGAGAAAGACTTGGCATTTTGTATCCTGTCTTGGACATAGAAACTTCCATTCAGCACTTCTGCCTGCGTGTTGCTCTGTAAGCAAGTTATTTAGGGCATAGTATCTTTTAGATATAGATAGGAGTATAGTAAAGATTAGTTTAGATGTTTTCTGTATTTATTTGAGACTATCCTGCAATGTTGTTTTAAAATATTTCCTGTGATTCTGAACTCTGCAATTACTGTGTTGATTGAGTATTGTCTTGTTCTTGTATTAATTATTATTAAATATATTTAAACCTATCTTTGTAACTGATATTTGTGAGACATATGTAAGCTCTTAGTGTACTTGCATATGTATTTGGTGACACTGTAGAGGCCACTCAAACAGCCTTGCTCTTGGTCACACACACCATTTGGATAATAGTAATATCACAAAGTAGGATTGGTCACCCTTTGGGAAGGGCCTTAAAGTAGCTGATAAGGGGTTCTTGTGGCAGTGATAACAACCTTATGGTCTGGGCAGAAGGGGGCATAGCTAATAAAGCCGTGTCAGCCTTTTCCAGGTGTGTGTGTATAAATCAAATCTCAAAGTGTGTGCGTGTGCATATGTGTGTGTGTCAGCTACTTGGGCAGGGACACGAAGAGCTGCTTGGACAGAGAGAGTATTAGGAAGACCTGGCTTGGAACCCTGGCTAAGGACTCAACTCTATAGCTATGCCAGTGAGGAGGGGATCTGGAGAAAGACTGAGAAACCAGCCCCCAGATGACTGCGGTCTCTGTGTGCTCTTCAGGGAAATTGTACTTTAATGTGTGTGTGTGTGTACTTATCCTCCCATTGTGTATGCCCCTCACTGTTGCCAGTGGTGAGGATTGAGGTTCCTTGATTACTGGGCCAGTAAAGGGGCATCACATATTTTTTGGCAGTGGTGAGACAGCCACATCACATATTAATTGGTTGATAGTGGTGAGATAGCCACATCACATATTAACTGGCTTGTAGTGGTATGGATATTGAATTACTATAGCCTGTGTACAGTGGTCACTGAAGGTGTTTGTACTCTCAATCAGCAAGGCAGTGAACATTCAAAGTTCATATCACAATTGTTTTATTTTTTTTTTTTGTTAGCTTAGTTGGTCAGGGGAAGCAGGCAAGCATGTCAAGCAGAGGAGTATGGCAAGCTGACAAGGAGCCAGTTGGCTGAGATGTGTCAGGCTAAAGGACTGGTGCATGCCAACCTGACTAAAATAGACATGATTGCAGCTTTAGTCACAGCTGCATCATAGAATAGCAACCAGGAGGACAATCAGACTGGCCACGGAAATGTACAACTCTGAGAAAATGGACAGCTCAACCTTTCCACAGAGGACTTAAAAATCTGTCTGGAGTTAAAGAGACTTGAGCTGGAGGCCAAGCATTTGGAAATAGTGGCAGCAGAGAGACTGAGACGTCTACAGACTGAGGAAAATAAGAAACTGCAATGTCTGAAGGCTGAGGAAAATGAGAAACTGCGACATCAGGAAGCTGAGGAGGAGAGGCAGAGGCAATGTGAGAAGGAGATGCTGACTCTTCGCCCGAGTCATGGAGGTAATGGGGAAGGGAGTATCTGAACCCCAGAAGCAGCAAAGATCAGTAAATTTCTTCCACATTTTACAGAGGGGGCTAATTCTGATAGATTCATTCACATGTTTGAGAAGGCATGTAAACAGTACAATTTTGACCAAGGGCTATGGGTATGGTTCCTGACCACCTAACTCCATGGTAAAGCTGTAACTGCAATTTCTAAACTGTCTGATAGTGATAAATTATAATGTTGTAAAGAACTGTCTTTCAGAATGTTTGAAGTTAACACCTGAAGCTTATAGAAAAAAGTTTTGTGAGTGCAGACGCAAGAAAGATGAAAGTGTGAATATGTTGCTGAACTATGCACTTATTTTCATAAGTGGGTGAGTGGATGTCAGGTCACCACTTCTGAAGGGCTGGCAGACCTTTTGCTGAGGGAACAAGCTCTTAGCACTTTGCCTGAGGACATGTGAAGCTGGTTAGCTGATATACACTGCAATACTGCAGATAAGTTGGGGAAGAAGGGAGACCTATACCAAGCAAGCAGGGCATCACTGCACAGTAAAGGGACACCCAGTGCTACTCATGGGTCAAAGGGAACCCCATGGTGGGGAGTCCAGACTGCCCCAACAGAGTCCGCCAGTAGCACGGGAAGCCACTAGTCCAGGTACACATCCAAGGCAAAGGATTAAATGTTTCAAATGCAACCAGTGGGGTCATGTAGCATATAGATGTCCATGGAGGCAAGGTGAGAAACAAAAAGCGTGAGAACCAATTAGTGGGAATGATAAAATGCCAATAGTAGGTTGTCTCGAGACTACAAAGGTACAAAACTACCACAAGAGGTTATATTCTATGTTAGTGAATGGGAAGGAGGTCATGGCTAAGAGAGATAGAGAGAGCCTCTGACCTAACCATTGTGAAGCCTGCAATGGTTACAGAGGAGCACTACTTGTTTGGGCAGTCTACTCCAGTCAGAGCTTTAGGAGGGACCCCATTGCAAATACCTGTGGCTAGGGTTCATCTTAACTGGGAGGGTGGAAAAGGAAGCACCAAGAAGGTGTGTCTGACGATATCCCTGCAGATGTCCTGACAGGGAATGATTTTGATAATGCAGTACCGTGTGTGCATGCAGTTGTACACAGTCAGGTTTGGAGACAAGCATGTGGGTCTGGTAGCCTGGGGGAGACCCAGACAGACCACACACTTGTAGCCAGGACTGGTGAGATGGTTACTTCAGGGAGGGAGCTACCCTGTAGCAGTGAGACTGAAGGTGAGCCACAGCTGCTTGTGTGTTCTGATGTTCCCTTGGACAGAGTGGCTGCAAGGGCAGCGGTGTGTACTAGTAGTACCCAGGCTGACAGTGAGGCACATCTGAGGATGCCACACTTCCTATGGAAGGGTTACAAAGAGAGAGTTGAGACGGCCTCAGCTCTCAGATCCTATATTACAAGGCCTGAGGGAGGTAGCAAGTGAGACACCTAATTCTCAAGGGAAAGGGGAATCTGTTGTCCAGAGCCCACCATCTGGCACTTCTAGCCATAGCCCATGATAATTCCTTTGCAGGTCATATGGACATAAAGCATACAGAGAGATATATTATGCAGAACTTTTATTGGCCTGGGATTTCCAGAGATATAACACGGTATTGCAGGACCTGTGAGCAGTGCCAAAAGGAAGGAAAGGCAGGAGACAAGGTGAAAGCTCCTTTGAAGCCTTTGCCGGTGAATGACGAACCATTTCAGAGGGTAGCTATGGATTGTGTGATGCCTCTGAGTGTCCCAAGTTCCTCAGGGAAAAAGTGTATCCTAGTGGTAGTAGATTATGCTACCAGATACCCTGCGGCAGTGGCTCTGTCCTCCACTGAGACAGAAAAGGTGGCAAATGCTTTGTTACAAAGTTTCAGCAGGGTAGGTTTCCAAAAAGAAATACTGACTGACAGAGGTGGCAATTTCATGTCAGACCCTGCTGGCTTGTCTGTGGAAGTACTGTGGGTGAAGCACCTAAAGACCACCCCCTACCATCCCTAGACTAATGGTCTTGTTGAGAGGTTAAACTCTACACTCAAGACAATGCTACGGACATTTGCACACCAATTTAAGAGGGAGTGGGACAGATATTTGTCCCATCTGTTGTTTGCTTACAGAAAGGTGCCCCAGGAATCCACAGGTTTTTTACCCTTTGAGTTGTTGTATAGACAAAGGGTGAGGGGACCTTTAGATCGGATTCAAAATGAGTGGGAAGGTGAGTGCGAATCCCACAAGGAGTTTGTTGCGGCATATTTCATAAACCACAGGACAAGGTTCAAGGAACTCATGGGCTTGGGCCAGGAAAACCTGGCAGAAGCCCGAAAGCAGAAAAAGGTATGGAACAACAGGAATGCTCGAGCTACAGAACATGCTGTAGGGCAGCAGGTAATTGCTCTCATTCCTGCCAGACACAAGTTGCAGGCAGCTTGGGAGGGACCCTACAAGGTGGTAAGGACGATCAGTGATGTTAACTACATGGTAGAACTGCTAGGCAGGGGCACAAATTGTACCATGTTAACATGATGAAACCCTACCATGATAGCGAGGGGCCCTTGTACTGAGTATTTGCAGTGGTTGACAAGAGTCGTCGGAGGGGGATCTGGTGACTGATCTCCTAAGTGACACTAGGGTTGACACCTCAGTGGAAGGGGTAGCAATGTCCCAGCAGCTATTCCATAACCAGGTTTGACAAATCATAGCAGTGTTACAGGAGTTTGGGACATGTTCACTAGGAAACCAGGGTGCAACCATCTGGTGCAGCACATGTGGATACAGGATCCCCAAAGACCTATTAAGCAGGCCACTTATAGGGTGCCTGAGAGAGTCAAACGGACTCTGACAGAGGAGATACAGGAAATGTTGGAATTAGGGGTAATGCAAGAGTCCAGCAGTCCCTGGGCCTCCCCTGTGGTGCTGGTACCAAAGAAGAATGGCATCATCAGGTTCTGTATGGACTACAGGAAATTAAACCGTCACACAGAGTCAGATGCTTACCCCATAACTAGGACAGATGAAGCTCTAGAGCAGTTGGGTGGGGCTAAGTATCTTACTACTATTGATCTTACCAAGGGTTACTGGCAGGTGCCCTTGACTCCCAGTGCTAGAGAGAGGTCAGCCTTTGTGACTCCTTTTGGCTTGTATGATTTCACGAATATGCCCTTTGGGATGAAAAATGCCCCAACGACTTTCCAGAGGCAAGTAGATCATACCCTAGAAGGATACAGAGATTTGGCCCTTGCTTACCTAGATGATATTGCTATCTACAGCCATTTATGGCAAGAGCACCTTTTGCATGTCAGGAAAGTGCTGGGCAGACTACAGTGGGCAGGGTTGACCATTAAGCCCAGCAAATGTCAGATGCGTATGCCAGAGGTCTCCTACCTGGGACAGAGTGGAGAGTGCTAAGATCAGGCCAGAACCTGCGAAAGTGGAAGCAATTCAGGTATGGCCTGCCCTTGTTAAAAAGCAGGTGAGGGCATCCTTAGGGACAGCAGGGTACTACAGAAAGTTCGTCCAAAGTTACAGTACCATAGCTGCTCCCCTCACAGATATGATGAGGAAAAACAGGCCAGATAAGGTAGTGTGGACCCCACCATGTGAGCAGGCATTCCAGAACTTAAAAAAGCTTTGGGAGGACCCCCTGTGTTAGCTAGTCCAGATTACAGCAAATAATTTCTTGTGCAGGTGGATGCTTCAAACCATGGGGTGGGGGCTGTACTTAACCAGGTTTCCTCAGAAGGAGAAGAGCACCCAGTGATGTATCTCAGCCAGTGGCTCCAACCCAGGGAGGAATGCTATGCAGCTGTAGAAAAGGAATGCCTAGCCATAGGGTGGGCAATGCAGAAACTTCAGCCTTATCTGTATGGAAGGAAATTCACTTTAGTTACAGACCATAATCCTTAACATGGCTACATCGAGCTAGCCAGCAAAATGCCAAGTTACTAAGGTGGAGCCTAGGGTTGCAAGCATATAATATGACAGTGCAGCACCACAGTGGGGTTAGCAATGCCAATGCAGATGGGCTCTCAAGACAGGGGATGGGGTAAGGGATTCCCAGATAGGCTCATCCCTTTCAAGCAATATTTCTCAAAGAGCACTTGAAAAACTAGCTTGAGTTTTCGGTGTAGAATTGTGACACTGCCAGCCCAGCTATCTGGAATTTTGTAAATAATTGTGTCATTTTTGAATACTGATATGATTTATACAGAACAGTACTATCACATTTGTGAATATTGATATGATTTATACAGAATTGTATGTTACGTACTGAGCTTCAAGAATGTAATCACAGCATACCCTGCTGGAACACAGAAGATTAACTTATACAACTTTAGAAAAATAAGTTGAAGTTAAGTGCTTTACGATGTGCTATAAAAGTTAGCTAATGCAGCAAGGAGACAGGATGTCTAGAGCTAGAGTTTTTTTTGATTGTCTTGAAACAGAAATAATTACTAGGTTTGAAATGTAAAAGCGTTTTATTGTTTTACGACTTCCAAGTTCTGCAAATGTTTGAGAAATATGTACTTCTACACAGAGTTGTTAGTTTCTGTTAGCCTGGGAACTGAAGGCAGGTGACAAAGAGTGATGTCATCCAAGCTGACCCAGCAGTAATGTCTGATATTAATTTAAGAACCGTCTTAGAGAGAGAAACTTGGCATTTTGTATCTTGTCTTGGACCTAGAAATATCCATTCAGCACTTCTGCCTGTGTGTTGCTCTGTAAGCAAGTTATTTAGGGCATAGTATATTTTAGATATAGATAGGAATATAGCAAAAATGAGTTTAGATGTTTTCTGTATTTATTTAAGACAGTCCTGCAATGTTGTTTTAAAATATTTCCTGTGATTCTGAACTTTGTAGTTACTGTGTTGATTGAGTATAGTCGTGTTCTTTTATTAATTATTAAATACATTTAAACCTATTGTGTGACTGATATTTGAAAGGCATATTTAAGCTCTGAGAGTACTTGCATATGTATTTGGTGGCACTGTACAGGCCACTCCTAAATAGCCTTGCTCTTGATCATACTTACCATTTGGATAATAGCAACATTACACAGTAGGATTAGTCACCCTTTGGGAAGGGCCTTAAAGCAGCTAAAAAGGGGTTCTCGTGGCAGTGATAACTACCTTATGGCCTAGGCAGAAGGGGGCATACCTAGTAAACCTGTGTCAACCTTTCCCAGGTGTGTGTTTGCGTATAAATCAAATCTCAAAGAGTGTGTGTGTGTGTGTGTGTGTGTGTGTGTGTGTGTGTGTGTGTGTGTGTGTGTGTGTGTGTGTGTGTGTGTGTGAGCTACTTGGGCAGAGAATGTGTTGGGAGGACTTGGCTTGGAACCCTGGTTAAGGACTCAACTCTATAGCTGTGCCAGTGGGGATTCTTATTGGGGATCTGGAGAAAGAGGGAGAAACCAGCCGCCAGACTGACTGTGATCTCTGTGTGCTCTTAAGGGAAACTGTATTTCACTGTGTGTGTACCTGTCATCCTCCCACTGTGTACGTTCATCACTTTGGCCAATGGTGAGGATTGAGGCTCCTTGATTACTGGGCCAGTGTAGGGGTGTCACACTCTACAGAAAAAAGAGATGGTGCAGTGGTGCAGCGGTAGATTTGTTGCCTCACAGCAAGAGGTTCTCCAGTTCGATTTTCGGCTGGAGTGCTGTCTGTGCGGAGTCTGCATGTCCTCCCTAAGTTTGTGTTTCCTTTGGGTGCTCCAGTTTCCTCCCACATTTCAAAGACATACTTCTGGAGCATTTCTCCCCGGGGCCTCCACTGAAAATTGGCTTTGTTCCAAGTCGGACTTTCCCAGTAACCAAATGTTAAATAAATAAGAGTCACACTATGTAGATTAGATGCATTGAAACAGAATAAAAGGGATGTACATATTTACAACATAAAATGGGTGAGGATGTGGGTGGAGATAGGTTGGGCCTGGCCAGAGTTATGGCAGAACAGGAGGTGTGGCTTCAGTCCAGTTTTCAGCATTGGAAGAACTATCAACTCTAAGGATCACCAAAGAGCCTGTCACCTGCCTCTTAAGAACCGTGCTGGTATTAGTGTTACTGGTTTGGTTATGGTGAGAGAAGCAGCAAAGAGGCATTAATTCCGAGCTGAGTTTAGTTGCAGTGAGATCAACACTAACAAAAAAATCAATAGGCAAGTCACCACTATTTATCATTCTTGGAAAATCTCACTCTGACTCTTCAAAAATTACTGCTAGATTAGCTACATTCTAATGTAATTTCAGATTATTATTGCAGACACTTCATCCATAATCCCCAGGGTCTTTTACAGTAGCCTCTCTCCAACCCCTGAAAGTAATGATCAGCCATTGTCCTCCACTCTGTCAATTGTCTCAAAAGACTGTTCTCACCCCATCTGTGGCAAGTGCCGTATGCTGACCACCTGTTCACTGCTTCTACCATGTTTTAAAGTTAACCTGCAACAGATGAAAATATTTAAGAAATCCAGATGCAAACCTCTCCCATCAGCATACTGTTGGAAGGCATCATATACCCATAAAATGACATCAGTCACAGCACACCACAAAGCCTATAAAAATATCCTGAAGCTCCAAAGAAAAAAATTACATTGCCTCCTAAAATGCAATACAAAAGTTCACCGCCGTCACCACACCATGCACCTACTCCTTCTCCACATCACTCAAGAGTCACCAGGAAAGCAGGCTTAAGCCCATAAGGTCCACTTAACCTTCTACCACTTGTAAATGTCTTGGTCATAGCGGGCTCTATAGTTAGGCATACAGACTTCACACTCATCAGACTGCACAAGAACAGTGTGACTTGTAAGCTGCCTGTCCACTGCAACGATCAATGATGTCACAACAGCTCAAAGGTCCCTTAAACCAGGCAATTATAACTATGACCTAGTGGTGACCCGTAAGAAAGTGAATGACTTGATGACTTGCACCTTTCTTATCAGGGCTTCCACATACTGGCTAAAGTCTTTCCTGTCCCTATAGTGCCTTTTTAGACAGAATCTGCCTACTGGACACTCCTGCATAGCAAGCAAAAAACAAAATTTGGACATCACAGTGGCACTTCTCAATGACAGCAGCCTAAATAGAAAGATGTCAGAACCTGAGGCCCTCCTGCAGCTCAAACATATTCACGTATGTGAAGTTACTGAGACAAGTTTTTTGGTGCAACAATAGCACTCCTTCTATG
Source organism: Protopterus annectens (assembly GCF_019279795.1). Classification (NCBI taxonomy): domain Eukaryota; kingdom Metazoa; phylum Chordata; order Ceratodontiformes; family Protopteridae; genus Protopterus; species Protopterus annectens. Next base: position 15,238,170 of record NC_056730.1, read on the forward strand.
CCAGAGTTGAGCACATGTCGTGCATTCAACCCCTAGATTAACTGCAGGGGAATATCTGCATTTCTGTGAAACACCTCCACCTTATGACAAATTACCCCAACCCTAACTTGCAGCTCCTGGAGATCCAATTATTACTTCAATGATAACTACAGATTCCCAACAACGTCTGAAATATCATGGAAAATACCTTAATGTCTTTGAGGGGCAAGGCCAATATCTTATTGATAATGAACTTCAACTAACCAAGCACTGACTGGTCCATTTATACTTGAAAATTTGATATGTTCATTGCTTCCTACACTTTGCTAATATAGATGCAGTGGAACAAACTGTACAACTACCCACTAGAGGCTTTAACATCCTTCACCTGGTCCTTACAACCTAGATTTCATCTGTACCCCACCAGGCATATCCACCTTCCTGGTTAAGTTTGTTGACAAACCTGTTATCTTCTATGTTATGCTTAATGGTAACAGTAATGGTAACAGCCCACCACCATAACAATCCATGTTTAGAGACTCTCCGGAGCAAACCTACTTCAGCTTCTAGAAGATCTATGCAAAATTATCAACAACCTTTTAAAGTGGACCCATCCAAGTGGGCCAAGTCTCCAATTTTTACCAGCATCTAAACAAAAACAGAGAAAGGTCTCTATCTGTACTCCCTAAATCGAATTAAAAATTCAGGAATAAACCTCTCTGGTGGAACTCCAATAATAACTGCATAAAGAAGAAAAATAATGAAAAGTTGTAAGAAATTCCCATTCCACCTAACTAAGACCTAACTGAAGCATAACAGCAAGGAACTTAAGAGCACTATTAGAAAATGTAAAGCAGAAAATGAACTCAAAGTTGCTACAGATGCCAAAGGAAATTAGAAATCTTTCTTCAGTTATTTCAGGAAATTAAGGAATAATGTTCAACTGTACACTAAGTTCATCCATAATAATTGCACACATTCAAATTCCAAGCATATAACAACTATATTAGCAGAAAATTTAGTACCAACTTTACCACTGCTAACTTCAGTCTTGCAGCCACTATTCCTGAAAAAATAAGTTTCTCCTGTAATCATACTGAAACAAGTCTTACAAACCCTGTCAAAGGCTAAAAATAATGTTTCTATGGGACCAGAAAATGTACCAAGCTGCATTTTCATCAGTGTCGAGTAGGCATTATCTGAGCATCTTCGTAAAATATTCAACTGCAGCCTATTCACAGGGTTTTCTCCCTGATGCCTAGGAAACAGACACTGGGAATCCCATACACACACAGGTAATTATAGGCCCATCAGCATCAACAGCCATATACTCAAAGCCATGGAACATTTCATAGCAAGTCATTTATACAGACATAGGTAACATAACTGATTTATAGGTTCATAGGTTCATACTAGGCTATCTGCCCTAGGGCATTTATAAGCCTAGCCAGAGTGTGTTTGGCTTTCACCACCCATTTTAAATTAATTTTGCTATGCCCTTTTTCGAGGTTAGTATACTGTGCCTCTGTCTAACAGTGACACAGAAGTGATACCCGGGGTAAACCTACGATCTCCCATCCACTCATCAAGATTCCTCTTGAAGAGGGTCAATGAGGGACTCTGCCTAACCTGGACTGGGATTTTATTCCAGAGTGAAGGGAGCCTCTGGGTTATGAATCTGTCCCTCCAGCATGTCCTATTTATTTCAGTGCTGAGGTTCAAGTCTCTCGAGTGCGTAGCTCGATGATATTTGGATTTTCTGAGGTGCAGCATGTCCATTAATTTCGGGTTGGACATGGCTTTATACGTCAGGCAGAGATGGTCTCTGAGCAGGCGGTATGCCACTGAGTAGAGCTGGAGTTTCTTTAACCGGGCAGCATATGGCATCTGTTTGAGCCCTTTGATCCTCTTGGTGAGGTACTTTTGGGGTCTTTCCAGTTGCTGCAGGTGTCTGGTAAGGTACATCCCAAAAGGGGCATTGTACTCAATTATGGGCCTGATGAGGGATGAGTAAAGAGGCACGATGACCTCCCCTGATCTAGATGTGAATCCCTTCATGATTAGGTGGGCTACATAAAATGTTCTTCTAACAACTTTGGCCACGTGGTTGTCAAATGAGAGATTGCTATCAACTTGGGTCCCCAGGTCCCTAATTACTTCTTGTGTACTTAATGGATTACCACCTATGTGGTAATTTGTGGGCACTTTGTTTTTGACAAAGGGGATGACTATACACTTTTTGGCATTTAGCTTGAGGCCATGGCTCTGGCAACAGTTGTCTGTTTCTATGAGGCCCTTTTGGGGGATGCTTGTGTCGGCTGGAGAGTCGATTATGGCGCCCAGTTTGCAGTCATCTGCAAACTTGGTCAGCCACAGTCCTTCCATGTTGGCCTGTACCTCGGACTGAGCCTTGTGGGATGCCATTTGTAACTGGTTTGGAGTCTGACATGGCTCCATCAATTCTAACCATGTGGGTTCTGTCCTTGAGCCAGTTTGCAACCCATCTAGTGACATAGGGGTTTATATTTAAGCTGGTGAGCTTATCTATAATGCCCGAGTGGGGTATTGTATCGAAGGCTTTTGCGAGGTCCAGGTAGGCTGTGTGGACCACCTTCCCCTCGTCAATGGCCTTGGTGACTGTTTCAAAGAAATCGACCAGGTTTAAGAGGCAGGATCTGCCCTTAACAAAGCCGAACTGGGTAGGATCCAGTGTCTGTAGGTCCCCAATATCTTTATTTATGAGGTCCATGATGATCCTTTCCATAGCTTTGCAGACCAAGCTAGTCAGGCTTATGGGGTGATAGTTTCCAGGATCCATTGAGGCACCACCTTTGTGGAGAGGGACCACTGTTGCTGTACGCCACACTTTGGGTACATATCCTGTAGTAAGGCTGAGATTGAACAGTAGTTTTATGTTTGGGTTTAGCTCTTCTTGGAGTTCATGTAGGACGCAGCCCAGGACACCGTCTGGTCCCATTGATGCTGTGTTTTTTGCTATGGAGAGGGCGGCTCTTACCTGAGCATCTGAGATGTCAGGGGGGCAGCACTCTGCTGGGATAGATATTTGCCCTTTTGGTGGGGAAGGGGGGGGGGAGTTTGCGCTGAACCTGTCAGCTAGGATATTGGCAATGTCTGTGGGTTCGGTGTATTTTTTGACATTTTGGACTAATTCTGAGCATATCTGGGAATTCCCACCCAGGTTCCTAACATAACTAAAGAAAGCCTTGTGATTATCCTTAGTGTCCTGTGCAATTTTTCTCTCGACGCTGGCCTTACATGATTCTATGAGTGCCCATAGTTTTTTGCTAATACTGATCAGAGATGCCTTCCCTTTTTGGGATTTTGCTCTATCATGTAGTAGCTTCCTCCTTCTATTGTATAGTTTGTTTATGGCTGGGGTCCACCAGACAGGACGTCTGCCTTTGGAGGATTGGGTCTTGGTTTTATTTGGGATTGCAAGATCCATGCATTCCTGAAGGTGTTCATAGAATGCGTTTATAAAGGATTCTGCAGTCTGGGCCGTATTTTCCACAGGCCCGGGGGCTTTGAAGGATTCCACCTCGGTTTTGAGGAGTATGAAATTTGCTTTAGAGAAGTTTTTCACTGTGGTTTTCTGGGCAGGGGTGGGGTCGGGATGTGAATATCCAGTGAGATTAGTTTATGGTCTGATCTTACCAGTGAGGGATACACTTCTGGTCTGGAGCATAGAGTCCCCATGTTGGTGATGATCAGGTCCAGTATGTTTTCCCCTCTTGTGGGAGTGGTAACAAGTTGTTCCATAGCATTTGAGTTTATAAATTCTAGGAACCTTTGGGCTAGGGTGTTGAAGCTGGAGTAATGCTCCCAGTCTATGTTTGGGTAGTTGAAGTTGCCCAATATAATGGTGTTTGGAGAGACCTTCATATTCTCCAGTGTTCTCAGCAAGGCAGAGTGGGGTTCCTGGGTTTGCGAGGGTGGTCTGTAGCAGGCTATAAACTGGAAGGCAGTTTTACCCACTGTTAGTTGCACATGGATAGTCTCTGATGCTTTGTGCTGTGCCACCAACCTGGAGGTGTGGGTATCTTTGACAAATATTGATACTCCCCCTCCTTTTATGGTTCGGTCCAAGTTTTGGGGCCACAAAGCATGGTATGAGGTATAACCTGGCAGTGCTGGGGTGCTCTCGGGAGCCTTGAACCAGGTTTCTGTTACTGCACAGATATCGATGTTCTCCATGCTAAGGAGAGTTTCGAGTGCATGCATCTTGAGGTTTAGACTTCTGGCGTTGAGTAGCATTACTCTTAGTTTCTTATCCCTTGTGATACCTATGGAGGTGGGTTTGTCTTTTGAGCCTTGCCTAAAAAAAGGCACTATGGGGGTAGCAAGAGCCTTTGCCAATATCCGAAAGCCCAGGGGTGACAGGTGCAAGCCGTCCCTAGTGAAGCATCTTGGCTTGTCGAGCATGTCATCCCAGGCTGACAGGCATTGGATCTCCTTTGAATGACACCAATACTTAAGCCAATTGTTGAAATTGATCATCTTGTCTTCATATTGTGGCATCATTCTTGGTGAGGGTAAGATGCTACTCAAGGTCAGGGTCATACCGGCCTGGGCTACATGCTCAGAGAGCTCCTCTATGTCTCTTTTCATGTAGTCCAGGGAGGTACGTCTCAGGTCATTCATACCAGCATGGACAATGACTGAGTCATATTTGTACTTGCCTTGGAGTGACCTGAGTGCTTGTGTTATGTGGCAGATCCTAGCGCCCGACAGGCAGCTCACCGTGACCTTCTCCTTGTTCAGCCTGGTGAGCGGGAAGTCAGTGTGCCTGACGATAGAGTCACCTATTACAAGTGTATAAGGTGTGTTGTTTAGCCTTAAGGGCTGTGACTGTTCGGCACACTGGCTTTGTGAGCTATGTATTGCACGTGTTTTGCTTTGGGGTAGCGGTTGCTTGGGTGTCTGCTTTGGAGGTCTCTGCTGCTTAGGCAGATTTTTATTTAGAGCCTCCGAGTATGTTTTTGTGTGTTTATGTGTTTGGTTTGCTGTCGTGGTAGGTCTATGTGAGACTGGAATTGTAGTGAGTGTGGTTTCCTTCTCCTCCTGACTGGTTACGCCAGTACTGAGTTGAGAGAGCTTAGCCTCCAGTTTGGCTATATGGTTGCATCTCTCACATGTGTTGGAATTTGTTGGGAGGAGGAGAGGGTTGTTTGTGTACGAGGCAATTGTAACATTGCCTCAAGATTCCCAGATTCACCAGCTGGACCGGGGAGGAGATTGACAACTGATCTTTGGACATGCTAGAATAGTATTGGGAATTCCTTTATAATTGAAAAAAAGGGCCAATGGGGAACAAGGTACTCAAGAGGAGTTTGTCAGGGTGTAGTGCTTTTAATTGTTTAGTGCTGACTTAGTGAGCAAGTGCCAGGTAACTTAAATGCAATGTGTTACAGGTAACTTAAATGCAAAAATGACAAACAGTAACTTTCTTTCAAGTGAAACAAGGAAATAAGTACAGTAAGCAATGCAGATATCACTAGGGATCCACAGAAGCACTGAAAAGCCGCGTTTTAGGTGAAATTAGCGTTTCAGGGAAATAAGCAAACAAACAACAAGCATACAAACAAAGCTAGATTCAGCAGGCCTGGATCTAGTCTATGCTACAGCAAACAAGGTGTACCAATTTCAGTAAGAAACAGTTCAAATATGCAGGCACTATAAGCCTTTAACCAGAAATTCCCAGCTCAGAAGGGCAGAGTCCAGCTTCTCCTCCCACAAGAGTGCAGACCACGAACCTTCTTAATGTAAAATAACTGGCCTGAAGCCCAAGTACTTAAACCAGAACTAATACACTTTTAGAATAACAGACACTGAGCCCTCAATCAGCAGATCCCAACTTAGAAGTATGTAAGCTACCTGTCCTGCCACCGCAGTGCAGGCCACAAACCTTCTTAATGTAAAACAACTGGTCTGAAGCCCAAGTGCTTAAAGTAAAAGGCTTAGAATGAGTTACACCAAGCAGTAATAAATACAATTGAGTACTTTTAAGATGACGCAAAAGCAAAATAAAGTAGGAAGAAACACAAATACAGTAAAAGGAGATAAAAAAATTAAGTGGAAAGAGAGAAAGGAAAGAGAGAAAGGAGTAGCAGAAACTAAGCTGATTGGCCTTCTCAAATGTTCTCCCTGTACTGGGTAGAATGAGGTAATGACACTAGACTGGGAGGAGGGTCCCAGATCAAATTTATACTAGGGGCGGGCAACTGCAAAGCCACCAACTATAAAAACACTATACCAACAGGGAGGAATGGTGGCAAACAAACTGCAGAAATGTTTCTCACACCTGAAAAGCAGCAGTGAGCCTTTAAATGAAAGTTTTAAACAGCTAAAGAAGCCTCTAGAAAAAACAGTTTAACTGCAACAAGTTATTACAAACAACCCAGATCCCACTGAGTCAGTTTTTGTGAAGAACAGGTTCTGTCTCCTAAATCTAGTAAACTTTTTTAAAAGGTTACATAGAGTGGGGATAGTGGTCACTCTGTGCATGCTGCGTATCTTGTTCTGGTCAAGACTTTTGACATTGTCCTCATCCTCTGGACTTCAAACTGGCTATACAACAGATTCCAAAGTAGTGAAAGTTGTTGGTACCCTAACTGACATAAAACTTGTAACTAGTGGGGTACAGCTGGACCCTTTCCTGTTTGGTATTTATTTTGTAGACATGCAAGCCAACATCACTGAACTGTGACTGATGAACTTTGCTGATGACTGCACGCTGGACACTTGTCTTATCATCCACTGATAAACTGCCCCAAAAATGGCTGGAATATGCGCAAACCTGCTGTACTGAAAAAAGCCTCAAGCTAAATGAAAAAAAAAAAAGTGCAGCATAGTATCATTTGGCAAGCAAAAGCCATCCCCACCTCCTATATTACAAGTGTAAGTCCTTTTCAAAGAGATACAGCCATAAGAGACTTGGGAACTTTTGTGAGCAATTCTCTCTCATTCGATCACATTTCAATCATAGTCAGCATATCCTACTATCTGGCCCAGTGAATTTCCAAGGGAATATTTTTAAGAACCAAAGAAATCGTCTTACCACTACAGTTATCTATTTATCAGACCCATCATCAAATACAGTGACCCCTTTTAGTATGTACAAATCTAAGTATTTTGCTCAGTTAGAAAACCCAGAACTGTATTTATTCACAAAAGATTAAAAGACTTAAATCCCACAACTGACAAGGAAAGTAGCATCTTAGGAAGTAGTGATGGGAGGGAATGGCTGGCTGACTAAACTGCATTGCTGAGCAGCTAAAGAGTAAATAAGCAAAAACCCATGGTAATGTAAGGGGTGATGCACAACTAACATGACCGTATGTCAGTTACAAGCCAAAGGTAAAGTTTTAATTCTGGAATCATGCCTTAGGGTACAGACAAGAAAGTTCAGGAGATTTCAGACAATTATGCAACCACCCAGGCTGACACCTGTTGTGTACCCCTCTTATGTTAGATTGCAATACAAGTAAAATAACAAATTGTCATAGTACAGCAGTTCAAAGTCTGAAGCTATGACAACGATCACTTCATTTTTACAAAACAGACCTTTGCTTTCTTGCAATGAGTGATCACCAAAATTTTAACAAATAATGGCCAGAATAATGTATTTCAACTTGCTGTTACACCAACCCCACCATACCACAATCTATGTAATAAATAACATTTTTAAACATTAAAGAATTGTACTTTTGACACTATGTACTGATACCCCTTGCCCACATATATCTGGCTTCCTGCCAGCATAAAAAAGTCCAAATGAAAGAGTAAACTGTTCCTGATTATTAGGACATTTGTTGTTCTTGGCAGCTGTAGCAAAACTCCCTTGTTCTCAGGTAAAACAATGCATGCAGTTCTAAACTTAGAGATGCTTAATGTTTAAATTGTGCTAGAGTTGCCCAATGTTTAGTTGCATGTTTTAACTCCTGAAATGTGGAAAAAAAAGTTGAGACATCATAGAAGATTTATCACAGTGTGACTGAATATACTGCAGAAATCAACACTTATTTTCATAGATGGGTGAATGGGTGTAAAGTCACCACATCCAAAATGCTTGCTGCTTCTTTGGTCAGGGAACAAGCCCTCAGTACTCTGCTTAAGGGTATAAGGATTTACTTGGCAAAAGGAATGTAACACTACTAAGGAGAAGGAGAGAAAGGGGGGGGGCTTCTGCCTAGCTATCAGGTTGCAACTGCATAGGAGGGATACCTGACAATCAACATGAGTACAGGTGAACCCATGGGGGCATATATCACAAATTACACAGGCAATGGTTTCAAGTACATGACCAGGTCTGGGGGTTAAATATTTCAGATGTAACCAAAGGGGGCATGTATGGCCCTCACTATCTAGTTAGGCAGGAAATGGACTAAAGATTTCAGGAAGCAAGGTGAACATAACAATAGTGATGGGGTGTATGGAGACAATCATGAAAAGCAATACTGGTAGACAGTAAAGAAGCCATTGTCAAGATGGACACCGCCTCAGGTATAATCACAGTCATCTGCAGTGGTCAGACAGGAGCAATACTTGCCTTGGCAGTCCATACCAGTTACCGTCTTGAAAGGGAAACTTTTTCAGGTACATTTGGATTAGAAAAGAGGACAAGGAACAAAGTAGGTAGCTGTGTCTGAGGATATTCCTACAGATGTCCACATAGGGAATGACTCTGACATTGGAGAACAATGCATACTGTTACACACAGCTAGGAATGAAAGCTAATTATTTGGAGAAGGGAGTAGGAGAGACCCAGCCACAGTCCATACATTCATCTGGGGTTGATAATGTGACTACTTTAAAGGGGGGAGCTGCTCATTGAACCAGAATCTGAGCCACCAAAAGGAAAAGGTATTGAGCTTTCCCTCAGACGTCTGTACTTCAAAAGGGAAATGTGAGCAATAGTCAGCCAGAGTTTCAGGCACCAATGGCAGAAGCACCACACCTCCTCTGGAAGAGGAGTTGGGAAACAGTCATTGATGAGGAGTTAGGGCAGGCTTAGCTCTCAGATACTTTGAAGGATTTGAGGTATAAAGGCAAGGAGGCTGAATGGCAAAGGGAGTACCTATACTAGTTCAAAGGCTAGTTGTACAAGGGATGGACCTGTGATGGAGGGCTACAGGGGAAGTAATACAACAGATGGGATGGTGGTCTGGCCACAGCCCATGGCAATCTACTCACAGACCGTATGGGTAGTAACCATATTAAAATACACCTTGTGCAAAAATTTTCCTGGCCAGGGATTACAAAGAAAGTAACAGGGTAGTACAGGACCTGTAAATAATGCCAAAAGTTTAACAGGACTGAAAACAAAGCCAAGGCTACTTTGGTGCCTTTGCCTGTTACTGAGAAACTGTTGCAGAGATTAACTACACATAATCTGTGGGATGACTGAATAATGCGAGTTCCACAGGTAAAATGTTGTTGTGTCTTTTGGCTTTTCCCGGTTAGGGGTCGCCACAGTGGAAATCCGGCCCGCTAATGATTGGCATTAGATTTTTATGTGCCGAGTTGCCGGCCCTGATGGACAGCCTTCAACGAAGGTACACCCATTCACGCATATCTCCACACAGAAGACGCTCTAGCTGAGAATCGAACAGGACGTCTTACTGTGAGGCGACAACGCTACCGCAGCACCACCAGGTAAAATATTTGTAATAAATATATTCTGGGAGAGGTGGATTTATGCCACTAGATATGCTGAGGTGATGGCATTGTCTTCCACTACAGCACAGGTGGCGGTCAATTCTTCATTAGACATTTTCATAGACTGATTAATAGACTAAAATTAACAAACTATGTCCTAAAAGGATTAGTACAGAGAGACATGCCGTCCCTTTGAAAACCTAAGAAAGGAGAAACAGCCATAAAGGCCTGAAGCTGAGACATCCTCCTACCTGAAGTAAGGGCCAAAAGAAGAATAGTATTCCATCTACAATGCTGCAAAGAAGCTGAAGCTGTAGGCTCAAAAGGAGAGAGAGAACAAAATAAGGTTCCAAGGAGGAGGAACATGCTTTCCTGGGAAGGCTAATATAAGGAAATTGTTTGACCTCAAATCTAGAGGCCAACGTAGTAGTCAAAGGCAGACAGCAGAAATAGCAGAAAGATGAGCTTTAACCGAAGAGCAAGCCAACCCAGCATGGAGCAATTCATACAAATAATACAGAACCAGAGGAAACATCACAGAAAATGGATCCTGGTTACCAGCAAGTCACCTGACCAAAAATCTCTTCCAACTGGCTACATAAGATTTCCTGATAGTGAGTTTTCTGGCCTCCTGCAGGACTGAAAGAACATTCTTAGAAAAGAGGTGCCTAAAAGAGATCAAAACCCATAGAGTAAATTGAAGAGTGGACAAGTGAAGTTGGATGAGAGACCCCTTGTCTTGTGTGAGTAAGTCCACCCTGTGAAGTAACCTATGGTGATTGCCCTTGGCTACATGCAGAAGGGGGAGCTAATGTTGTCTGGGCCAAAAGGGAGTCACCAGCAAGATTTTGGGAGAGTCTTGTTCTATCTTGAGCAGGACCCTTGGTATGAGAAGTGGAGGGAAGGCATAGAAAAACATCCTCTTTCAAGAAAAAAAACAGGGTGTCCATCTTCAATGCAAGAGGATTTGGGACTGTAGTGCAAAAGAAAGGAAGTTGTCTGTTCATAGGGAAGGCAAAACGATCTACCTGAAGAGTACCTCACTTAGTGGAAAATGGCCAAAAACTAATCTCTGTGAAGTATCTACTCGAGTATGTCATGGACCTGCTCAGTGAGCCTGCCACAATCTTTAGTTCTGAAAAGATATAAAGACCTTGAAGAGTCACTGGACAGCCAAATCCCAAACCTGAAGAGCTAGTCTGCACAAAAGGCAGGACCTTAACCCCCTTGCTGTTGATGTACCACATCACTGCACTATTAAGCACAAATGGAGTGTTCAGACTTGACAACAGAAGATGGTGTTTGGACTGGCGGCAAAGAAGTTCTGAGATATGTAAGTCCATACATCACCTTTATGCCCTACATGGTGACCGGGGAGCATATGTATGATGTACAACATCCTTAAAATCCTAAGGCTTTGGTATACTGGCCAGACATTGGGCCACCCTAGGCTAGTAAAGAATACTGCAACAGTGATATAGAACATCATCTGTGACCTCACTTGGATTACACAAATTTACAAAAATGCCTCTATGACTTAAAGAATGGCAGAATACATCCTAGAAGGAACAAGAGATTATGCCCTTGCCTACCTGGATGAAACTGACATCTACAGCTGGTCATGGGCAGAACATGTTCAACATGTCATGAAGGTGTTGGGCAAACAGCAAAAGAACAGGGCTGACAACTAAGGTAAACAAGTGTCAAGCGAGTATGGTTGAGCTATCATATCTGACTCGCAGAATGGGTGCTGGAAATACTACGCCAGAACTGGCCAAAGCTGAAGCTATTCGGCTATAGTCCATCCTTACTACTAAAAAATACATGAGGGTATTCGTAGGGACAACAGGAAGTTTAGTTCCCACTATAACAACATAGGCAGTCCCCTTACAGACTTTACCAGGAAAACTAAATCAGATAAGGCTGTCTGGACTGCAGTCTGTGAGCAAACATTTCAAAAACTCAAGGTGGCTTTGTGTAGACCACCTGTACTAACCATTCCTGAGTACAGTAAAGAATTTACTGTGCAGGTAAAAGCTTCAGCAATGGACTTGAGTCAGGGACTTCAACCCAGAGAGGAATCTTATGTGGCCATTAAGGACAGCCTGGGCATACTGAGTTAGCAAAAGCTACAAGCCTCATCATGGATTAACAGCAATGGAAGCAAAACTTCTAATTGTATAATCTAAATTCATAACAATGTTAGAGTGAAACTTTTTTTGCACTGTCCAGTGTTATAATGACCTTGAAAGGATGAAGCATTTACTATATCAGAGATAACTCTAGTTCAAGCAGTCTTGGTTCTGCAGAAGCTAACCAATGTTTTTCATTTTTTTTTTGCATCTGTTTTTCGCTCCATTCAGGTACATTACAATCCCCATTCCTGATTTTGCTTCATATTTTTGCACTTTTTCTCATGAAATGTTTCATTTTTCTGGTAAATCACAGAGAATCAGTCAGTCAATAATGCCAAAACATTAGAGTCTCATATTTCTTACTGTTCTGAAAATCCATGTTGATGCAAAACCTTTTGCTCGACTACCTTTTTAACTGAATTTAAGTAACATATTAAACACGTCTCTGATTTTAGTTATTTGCCCATCCACTGTTTTTGGCTTTGTCCAGGATCCTTGAGCAAAGAAGCTGAGAGGTATGAATCAGAAAAATATAAATCCTTCAAGCTTCTGCTGGATGGCAACTGCAGTCCCTGGCAATTACCTCCCTCACCCAGTGCACAAGCATGTAGGAAAGGAGTGAGATTATCAACAGACCAAATAGGGATGGGAATAAAAAAAGATTCCAGAAAATCCTCACAAATCCAGAAAAATTTATTAAAATAACAAACAGGGATGGGAGGCTGCAATGGTACTGACTGGAGCGAAAAACAGATGTAAAAAAGAAAAACATTGATCTTGCCAGTGATGTTAAAATGGAACTAAGTCAAGATAAAGTTGACTTAATAGTGTAGGGACAAAGCATCTGTAGGTTCAATGTCTGTGGTCAAAGAATGAAAGGTCTCTCTCTCACAAGCCTCTAATGTTCACCAGTAGTAAGATTACACACACAATGTAGCTTATTGGATAAACATCTTTATATAAGCTAATGACTGAATACAGGAAGTGTGCATCATGTGGCATACTTCTTTCTACAAGGAGTCAAAATATCACCCCCAGGACGTGAGAAGTACAGCTAGAGTTTTTTGTAATGTTTACTTGGTATGCTGATGAAGATCCTGAATTAAGTATACTGTTAGAAGTGAAGAACTATATATTTGTAGAAGTGCATATCTGACTAAGAGTTTAGGAGTACACAAGTATAACTTGCAGTTTAAAAAAAAAAACTTGCCAACTACAAACACTGGGAATTTCTGCTAATAAAGGGTAATTTGGTAGAAAAGCTAACGCTTTAGGTCCAGAAATCTGATTTTTTTATCTTCCTATAAAGACAAGAGCTGAAATTTCTGAAAAGGTACAGTGTGCCATGTTTAATCAGATTACTGGGGAAAAAGCATTGAAGGCACGTAATAATTTTACCTTTTTGGAAGAGAAGACAGACAAAGCAGCAAACACAGGTTAAGAAATTACTGGAAGACTAGAAAACATTTACCATTCTCACAAGAGCACAATGTCCTACAATGACTACATATATACGATTATTTATATCACTGAGTTAAAGAATCAAAACAGACTGAATTTAGTGAATCACATGACATACTAATAAAGTAAAGATGTGATAAAAAACGCGATCAAGCGTGAAGCAGTGGAAAACCACAATAATACCAGTTAAAGCAAACTTATATTCTAGCAAAGTAAAAGCCCACTAGTGGTTCAGCTAGTAAACCTTCAAGGTACACACAAACCAAGATTTTTAAAACATAGTCAAAATACAGTGTCCAGACAGAAAGAGACAACAATTAGTCCCTTAAAGCTATTAATTAAATTTACAGTTAGATTCCTTACAATAAATACTTTATATTTCATTCATTAAGTTTATTCAGTTGTAGTAAATCCAAAGAAAAGATGTATTATGCTTTTGTGTGTAAATTCATGATTGCTTCAGGAATGTTGTACAATAAAAAGAACCTTAATCCCTGAGGGATATAAACACTGTGTGATTTAAAATACTGTGCATCTGGACTTGTTTCCAGTTCATTATGTATGCCTTTAATGAGTTTGAGAATCCTTACCTTGACCTGCAAGGATATCTGTCCCACATAATATGACAAACAAAAGTATTTCAGGCCATACATCACCCCTGTCAGACAGCATTTCTGGGTGTGTAAGGGGAATATTATAGCCCGAGGGACCAAACAAAGCCAACCGTGGGTAAATACAGCATTACCCACACCCAGAAGTGGGTTATTGCTATTATACAATGACATTATTTAAGAAAAGAAATAATTACTTTTCTTAAATAATGGCATTGTATAATGCCTCTTTACTGCCCTTCCGCAGCTGTCTGGTATTCTGCGGCAGTTCTGATGTACTGCGCATGCCTACGCAGTACATCAGAGCTGTGGGCAAAAGCATTGTTTCGCTATGTTAAATGGGGTTAACATAGCGAAACAGCTTTAAAATAAGCAACGGAGATCTCCGTTGCTTATTGTAAAGCTGTCTCGCTATGTTAAACCCATTTAACATAGCGTCACAGTTAAAAGCAAGGGTGATCTTGCGAACTCCGTTGCTTTTAAAACTGTTCGCTATGTTAAATGGGTTTAACATAGCGAGACAGCTTTAAAATAAGCAACGGATATCTCCGTTGCTTATTTTAAAGCTGTCTCGCTATGTTAAACCCATTTAATATAGTGAGACAGCTTTAAAGCAACGGAGATCAAGATCTCCGTTGCTTTACACTGTGTCGCTATGTTAAAGGAGTTTAACATAGCGAGACAGCTTTAAAAAAAGCAACAGAGATCTCCGTTGCTTTTTTTAAACCTGTGTCGCTATGTTAAACTCTTTTAACATAGCGAGACAGTGTTTTATACTAAAGGAAAAAGTCCGGGCGACCGGACCTTTTTCCGTTAGTATATTGAGGGATTTACAATGGGTATGCTGGTTGGGCTGGCCAATCAGCGTGCACATTTTAGGGGAGGAATTGTATAATCTATGTTAAGTAATGTGATGTGGGGAGATATCATCCCTAGAGAGAGAGACAAAGAACATCCTTTACAGCAAGTACATGAGACAGAAATGGCTTTGGTGGGAACATGCCTAAATGCACCAATGACGCATCACTCAAGAGTAGATAGGTGTGTTTTAATATTTTGCCCACACCTTCAATGAAGGGGGTATACCAAGTAACAAAGTTGCGTTCCTCCTACTATTGTCTCCCTCCCTAGTGACAGTGCTTGATCAAAGAGCTCTCTCAGTCATCCCCTGTGCTGTATCCAAAACTCTACCTACAGAAGTGCATAAGTGATGCATGATGTGCCCCCTAACCAGGGGTCAGTTAATATTTTCCACCTCCTTACTGAAGTCACTGCGTTTCATACAAACTTTGCAGATCCTCAGAAATTCTCAAGAAGGGTGGGATAAAATGAGTGTCAGTGGCTACCAAAAAACTTGAAGAGGGTTTCCTATATAAAGCAAACACCGCTTTCTCATTCTTAATACATAAAAGCAAAATCTAAAAATGGAATGGATGTCAAATGTAAATTATGAGTGAACATAATGCCACTGTGGATGCTATTCTACCTCAAAAGAAACTGTTCAAATAAATTGGTGGGACTCTTGCACAGCATAAATAAATCATCAATAAAGTGCTTATAAAAGCAATATTGTTCTAATAAAAAGCAAAGCACTCTTCCTGTTTGTTTAAACTGTTTTATTTAGGGTTAAACAGGAGACAGCTCCAGAAGTGTTGCCCTTTACTACTGAACATGATTCAGGAAGTGTCTTGCCCACGATACGTACCATTATCTTGCTACGTCAGCTCTGGAAGTACAAACGGTTGTATCTCAATACAAGTTAAACATTTGTTCATACAAGCTTTATCCTGTTCAAGGTAGAAGGGGAACTGAAGCCTGCCCCAGCAATCAACAAGCATGAGGCAATGTATCACTTCTGGATGGGATGCCAGTACATCACAGGATGCTCACATAATTCATCTAATGGCATGACTTTGACACATGTAAGCTAATGAATTTTTCGGGGTGTGATACTACAGCACTCAGCAAAAAAAATAAAACAATGGAACACCTTCAATACTGCATCTTAACATTAATGTTTAAACTTTTTAATGCTATTTTCTTTCTCAGCATATAAAACTACTATAAACAGGTCTGATATTACAACTAAATGTATTTTCATTTCTAACATTCTTCATATTTATAATCCTTAACAAAACCAAAAGCTACACTTTTGTTCTAAATAAAGTGGGTCCTTAACACAAAAGGGATGAAGCTGTGACTGCACCCCAACTTGGCCAGACTGAGTAGAGGTCCCAAGCAATGAAATAACTGACTGGGAAGGAATGGATGCAAGCAGTTATTGCCAGCTCACAGATCCAACAGGGAGTTATCAGTCTATGACATGCTGTACAAGCAAAGTACAGTTGTGTACACTTACCATAAATGTATATGTCCGAGTGTATTCACTGTTGCAGTCATCACATTTGGGTTATCCCTGCCAGGGTAGCCCTCGGCCGGCCCGAATACCAGAGGCTTAGTACTTCTGCGTCAGTTGCTGTCACTTCAGGACTGACATCAGGTCGTCAGTAGTATAAAGTAAGGCAGCCAACAACATTACATCAGTTTTTCTTGCCATAACCTGTCAGGAGCCCCCAAGTGGGAGCCAGGTTCTGGTGGAAGAACCCCACCAGTAGAAA
The DNA here is from genome assembly GCF_019279795.1 of Protopterus annectens. Classification (NCBI taxonomy): domain Eukaryota; kingdom Metazoa; phylum Chordata; order Ceratodontiformes; family Protopteridae; genus Protopterus; species Protopterus annectens. Next base: position 15,254,652 of record NC_056730.1, read on the forward strand.
GTAAATTCCAATGTGCCCCTTGTAAGGAAAGAGAAGAAAGAAGAGGGGGGATGGGGGGAGGGAAACCAGGACTGCAACAGGGAATACACTCAGACATCTACATTTATGGTAAGTGTACACAACTGTACTATGCTCTTCATGTTTCCCTGTTGCAGTCATCACATTTGGGTTGATTCCCAAAGCTGAGGAAATGGGTGGAGGCAGTCAAGAAAACTAGGGACTGGCTAGAATGCCCTGCAAGACTACAGAGGCAAACCCTGCCCTGGATTTGGAGAAGACAGGCAGGTGGTAAAGGTGTGAACAGATGTCCACGTGGCAGCCTCCAGGATATCCTTGGTGGGGACTCCTCTGAGGAAAGTTGCAGAGGTGGTGGCTGCTCTGGTGGAGTGAGTCCTGACCACCTTGGGGGGAGGTTTTCTGTGTTGTTTGTAGCAGAAATGGATGCAGTGTGCTATCCATTTGGAAATAGTTTGTTTGGAGATGGCTTTGCCCTCTGCCCCTGCAGCAAAACTAACAAGCAATTGATCAGACTTTCTGAAGGATTTAGTCCTGTCTAGATATAATCAGAGCTGTCTGTACACATCAAGAAAGTGCAGGATCCATCCCCCCTTCTTCTGTGGATTAGGAAAAAAAGGTGGGCAAATGAATGGATTGGTTGAGAGCCACACTGGACACCACCTTAGGCATAAAGGATGGGTTAGTTCTGAGGGATACTCTGTCAGCATGGAAGATGATGAAGGATTCCACAGCCATAAGCGCTTGCAGCTCGGAGACCCTTCTGGCTGAAGTGATGGCCAGAAGGAAAGCCGTCTTCCAGGAGAGAAATTTTAGCTCTGCTGAAGAGGCTGGTTTGCAGGGGGGGGGGGGGGGCAGGGTGAGCTTTTCCAACACAAACTTAAGGTCCCAAGGTGGGGCTGGTGCTCTTCTGGGTGGCTTCAACTTGCTAGCCCCTCTTTTAAACTGTTAGATCAAAGGGTGTGAGAAAAGGGGCTGCTCAGTGGGAAAATGAGCAGAGTTAGCAGAGGCATGAATTTTAAGAGATAAAAGAGAGGCCACTGTGTAGCAGGTCAGCTAAGTAGTCCAGGATGAGAGGGAGGAAGGGCTGTGCAGTATTGGCTCCCTTAGCCTGAATCCAGGTACAGAACCTTCTCCATTTGTCAGCATAAGACTTTCTAGTGCTAGGGAGTCTGGCCTCACATACAACATTTAGAACCTGTTTAGTGAGGTTGGCAGACTGATCGGGGGTTAGGGAATAAGCCAAGCTGCCAAACTGAGTGTCTGCAATTGGGGCTGCATGAATTCCCCTTCCCTCTGGGTCAGGAGGTTTGGAATCTGAGGAAGATGCCATGGTGGCAATGGGGACAGGCTGCGCTGTAAAGGGTACCAGTGCTGGCGAGGCCAGTCTGGAGCTATAAGAATTATACTTGGTTTTTCCTCCTTTATTTTGAGCAGTACCCTGGGGATGAGGTAGTTGAGGAAAGGCATAGACTGATAGATTGACCCAGGGGAAGGACAGTGCATCCACTTTCCAAGCCATGCAGTGATGCTCCCTGGTGCAGAACTTGCTGAGCTGATGGTTGGTGTAAACTTGGGAACGTATACACAAACTCACAAAGTTCTCCAATTCAGGATGGTGCTGGTAAGTTGACACACACTGGTAAAAAATGGTAAATCCCGCTATGCAGCTCTGGAATAAATAAGTCCTTTCTTGTTCAAGGGTTATCCAAACAATTGCCACGTTCAAGCATCCAAATATAAATAGTGGACAAAAGGTAGAACTAAAACCAAACTGGACCAAACAGGGCCAGAAGTTTATTAAAACATTAAGCAACACGGTACAAAAATACTGCTTTTCGTCCTTTCACCATACAAAGACTTCTTCAGACAAATGGTTCTACACAAGAAACCAGCCTGTGTTATAAAGACAATTTCAAATTCAAATAGTGCCCCTCCCCTGCTACAATCTGAATGACCTCATTTCCTGATCACAAAGCATTTGTCATTTCCTCTTCCTAGTTATACACCCATTCAGTAATATACACAATTCACTTGCAAGAACAAGAATAAAGTTAAAACATTAAAATGAAATGAATGAGAGTACAATGGGTAAAAATACACAGAAGTAAATCCCCATTTCAAGTATAAAGTCACTAAACAAATATGAGTATTATGAACTACAAGAATAACAAGTCCAAACATACACATTTAAGCATTTAAACATTATGTCATTATATGGTTGGTGTGGCAGGCAAAGAGGTCGACCTTCGGGGTGCCCCATTTCTGAGTTATTAGGGTGAAGGTTATCCTGTTGTGCTGCCACTCATGTGGGTCCAAAAGACGTCTGCTTAAGTGGCCTGCAGAGAGTTGAGAGAACCTGGTAGGAATTGTGCTGATAGGTGGAGTTGCATGGCAGAGGCTGTGTGCCAAAGGATCATGGCCAGCCTGCATAAAGGTAGGAGTGAGTCCCTCCTTGCCTGTTGATATACCACATCACAGTGGTGGTGTCTGTTTTGATCAGGAGAGCCCCTGCGAAGAGAAGGGGCTTGAAAGCTATCAAGGCATGATGGACAGCCATAGTCTCTTTTTGGTTGATGTGTAGATGGATTTCCTGTGGGCTCCATTGGCCCTGTATAAACCTGCCGTCCAGGTGTGCACCCCAGGCATAGTCTGATACGTCTGTGGTGAGGGTCTGGGTGGCGGGGGGTAGTGAGAAAGGTTGTCCCTTGTTGTGGGAATATGCTGTTGCCCACCAAAGAAAATCTTTTCTGAGGCAAGGAATTATAGGTATAAGAGTCTCCAAAGTCTTGAGAGTGTTGACACCAAAGGTTTTAGGTACCACTGAAGTTTCCTCATATGCAGTCTGGCACATGGAATGAGTAGAATGCAAGATGCCATGAACCCCAGAGGTTGCAGGATTTTCCCTGCAGATAGCCGAGGTCTGGTGGCTAACAAGACTGTCAGAAAAGTTTGCTTTTCTGGTGTAAGGAATGCCATCTGGGATGCTGTGTCCAGGCTTACTCCCAGGAATATAATCCTTTGGGTGGGTACCTGTTTGGATTTCTTTTCATTGCTTGTGTACCCTAGGGAGGTAAGTAGGGACTTTACAAAGGCCAGGTGCATGAGCAGCTTTTCCTGGATGTCTGCCTGAATCAGGCAGTCGTCTAAGTGTGGGTAAATCTGGATACTCCTTTGTCTGTAAAAGGCAATGGCCAGAGCCAGACATTTTGTGAAAACTCTGGGAACAGTAGATAAGCCAAAGGGAAGTGCAGAGAACTGAAATTGCTGAGATCCTGCACTGAAACGGAGATATTTCCTGTACAATTCCCTGATAGGAATGTGGAGGTAGGCCTCTTTTAGGTCTAGGGTGGCTAGCCAAGCATCCTTGGAGAGCATGGGTGGCAGCTGCTGGAGGGTGAGCATTTTGAATTTTGGGATCACTAGGAAGGTGTTTAGAATGGAGAGATCGAGGATGGGGCGCCAGACGCCCTCTTTTCTGGGTACCAGAAAAAGTCTGGAGTAGAAACCTTGTCCTTTCTGTCCTGCAGGAACGTGCTCTACTGCCCTCATAGAGAGCAGGGAAAGGACTTACTTTTGCACCTCTGCCCACTGATTTTGAGGTAGATCTGGGAACCCTTTTGGAGTTGGAAGGGGGAGGAAAGAAAATTTGTACCCCTGGGACACTGTGTTGAGAACCCAGCGGTCGTTGGTAATTGTGACCCAGGTACTTGCATGAAAGGAGAGTTTTCCTCCTAGGTGCAAGTGAAGGTAGGCAGAGGGAGGGGGTGGCAGAGGAGAGTCATTGCAAGTTCTTACCATAAGAGGGTGGCTTAGAACTCCCTGGTTTTGAAGTGGAGGTAGTCCACTGCTTAAATCTCTGCATTCCCTGTGGCTACTGTCTGGGGGGGGTCTGGGCTGAACTGGCCTGGTGGGAGCAGGAAAGGACCGGTGCTTTGTGGGAGAATGCCTGCTGAACCTGGGTGGCTGGAATTGTAAGAAATCCTTAACTGTCTGCATAGATTTAGCTTTTTCTTCCATCTTTTTTAATACCTATTCTGCCTTAATGCCAAATAAGTTGTCTTTGTGCAAGGGGGCATCCAACAATTTACATATGACATGGTCTGGCAAGGCTGTTCCTTAAGCCATGCATGCCTTCTAAGGACAGATCCTGTGACTGCTGCCTGCAAGAAGCTTCTAGGCCATCAAAACCACAGTGCAAGGTGTGTAATTACTTGACTTGCAGAATGCATTAACTCTTGTAACTCTTTAGATCCTGCACAAGCAGGAAAGGAAGACATTTTTTGTTTGAAGAGTTTCACGGTATGTTGCTGAAATTTTAGCATATGGAAATGACAATTTAGTGCTCTGATAGCTAGAGTAGCTGTGGTGTATACTTTTTTACCCCATCTGTCTAGTGCTTGGGAATCTCCATCTGAGGGGGTGGGATTCTTAGCAGAGGTTGCTTTAATTCCTTTAGGCCCTTGAGAAATTACCTTTGGGTCAGCAGTAGGATTTTTAAAAATAAATTTGTGAGAGTCAGGGACTCTGTAGTACCTGTCTGGTTTTCTGGGTGCAGGTGGGAGGGTGTCAGGAATCAAACTGGATTCCAAGAAAATATCCTCTACAACATCCAGGACTGGGAGGATGGCCAAGTGTCTGTGCTGTGGAAGATCTAAGAATTCCCTGGGTCTCTTTTTAGACTTAGGGTAGTCCTGACTCTCCCATTGGAAATGCTACCTTAAGGTATGAAGGGTTTCCCCAAAGGAAAAACCTTCTGGGGGAGAGGCTGAAGGAATAGAATTTTCTGCATCAGAATCCTCATAAGTAGAGAGGGGCTGCATGTCTTCATATTCAGATGCATCAGAATCATCTGACTCTTGTTCAGACAAAACTACAGGGGATAGATCTCTTTTCCTTTTGGAGGGAGTAGCTTGGCTTCCCCTGATCAGTATGATAAGGTCTTCTGCCATTTTAAGCATTTGGGAGTGAGGCAAGGAAGCAGGTGCCTGAGATTGTGTTGTTGGTTTCTTGGGTGTTGTTCATACCCTGGGCATAAGAAACTCTGTAGTTTTCGAAAGAATGGTAGTCGTGAAAGAAGATGTTGGTTTGTGTTGAGAATCAGTAGTGCGAAGGACTTCCTCGGAAACCGATGCCTGCTCAGTGGCTCCGGACCCATCCAAAGTAGAGACGGCCGCAGGATCCTTAGTCGAAGAAGAGTTTTGCAGCATACCGGACTCCGAAAAGGGTCTCGGTAGCGGCCTGCGAATCAACAGAAGTGGGCATCAGGGGCTGCAAAAGCACCTCACTGAGGACCGGAGAACTGACGACTAGCTTAACAGGAGCGTCATCAGTAGGTTTGGACCTGTGCAGTCTGTCTGTCTTTATCTTTATGTTTTTTCAAAAGATCTGCTGTCGGATGGCTTACCGAAGCCATATGGGTGTTCGAGGACTGTAAGCAAAAATATCCAGCTACAATAAGGGCCCGACGACAAACAGTTCTAGCGTTGAACAAGGCACAAAAGCGACAGCAGGGAACTTCGTGGTCTGTGCCTAAGCAAGTGATGCAGTAAGAATGAAAATCTCAGTGTGGTATTTCCATAGGTGAGACAATTGTTAACGTTTTCTGACATCGGTTAGTGCAAGAAAAAAGGATCCCCAACAGGGTACTTAGCTTTAGAAAACTTCAGCTTCAATTCAGTAGACAAAACTCAGGTAGTGGCCAATCGGCACTAGTGCAAACTGCTTCTGCTTTGGGCTCAATGGCAAGAAAAACTGATGTAATGGCGTTGGCTGCCTTACTTTATACTACTGACGACCTGACGTCAATCCTGAAGCGACAGCAACCGACACAGAAATACTACGCCTCTGGTATTCTGGCCAGCTGAGGGCTACCCTGGCAGGGATAACCTAAATGTGATGACTGTGACAGTGAAACATGAAGAATACCAGCTGGTAGTCAACCAGCAGGGTTTCTTGAGTTAGAGGGTCACAGCACAAAGTATAGACTGTTGTGGAGTTCATCCTCTCTGGATGTGCATTCCGTGATAGACTTTCACCATCTAGATAACATGAACTCCTTAGCAGTGCAGACATGTGAGGGCTACCTTGTGAAAAATGTCTGACAGTGTCAAGCACATCTCCAGTCCATAAGCTGAATGCTGTGCAACTCTCTCCAGAAGGGCCTGGTACTGCACTGGTCTGGATTACTCCCTCACCACAGGAAAGGAGAGGTGGCATCAGCTGCTCATTTTTCACCTTTCATTTCTATCTCCAGGCTTTATCCGTCAGCACCACAAAGCTGCCTGACTTTCTACAATATCCAAGGAAGCAATACGGTACGTGTGTACATTACTTCACTGAAAAAAACACATACAAATACATTTCACACACACACACACACACACACACACACACACACACACACACACACACATGCAAACACAGTCCAGATGATCATTTAAATATATACTTCTATCTATCCATATATCTATCTATATCGAATCATATATATGTATATGGTGCTTCACTTCAGAATCCTGAAATATCACAATCCTGAATTTCATAAAACTTCATAATCTGGAAGCCCAAAATCCGGAAAATTCAAAATCCAGAATCCCAAAAGACTAAAAACACACAGGATACATACACTGACTACAAAGAACACAAACCAGATTACATTCCACCAAATATAAGCATGGGGGCAAGCCTCCCTGCCCCCCACACCTCCTGCTACTTAAATATATCAACTCCAAGATTGCACTTCACTACGCTATCATGAGTTATGTTGTAGTATAGCAAGTTAAAAGGGAATGTTACTAAGGTTACAACAGGCAGTCATGAACACGTGATGGCATGTTTGCCATTTTTTTCTGTGGAGTGCAATCTTGGAGTTTATATATTTAATTAGCAGGGGGTGGGGGTGCAGGGGGGGCTTGCCCCCCTGCCCATACTTGGTGAAGAGTGCTACCCTTTGTCTTGTATGTGTTTCTGTGTGTCCTTGTACTGGAATATTGTCATTCTTTGTGTCCTGTATATTTTCAGTATTTTGAGTTTTCAGGATTTTGGTTCCAGATTATGAAGTTCAGGATTGTGATATTTCAGGATTCTGGAGTGAAACCATATGTATATACACACACACATATATATATATATATATACATATATATATATATATATATATATATATATATATATATATATATATATTGGAAGGAACCACAGCAAAATAGTTTCTTCTTAACTAGTATGAAAATTCAATCCTTTAGAAGTGAGACAAACGACTTTATTGTATAAGATGTAAGCGCTTTCGCGGAGCAAACATCCGCTTCTTCAGACATAGTAAAACAAGACAAACACTTCCATTTTATAACATGTTAAACCAATCAAAACTGGAGACTAATTAATCAATCATTCAATTAATAAGAATATTGCATATATATATATATATATATATATATATATATATATATATATGTAATACATTATGAAAAACACAATTCATATAGAGTATACAATTGTATATTATATAAAATGTTTATAAAAAACAAATTTAAAAGAACTTAAAAATAATAATGATAAAAATAAAAATAAAATAACCTAACTATCTCAAGGTTCTAGCCTTGAGATATGGTTTGAGAGATACACTATCATTAAGGCCTCTGCCTTGATGCGCAGCTAGCCTAAGTATCCATTGAACTTCTGCTAATTCAGTTAGGTTCACAATATCTCCAAGTCGCATATTTTCTTTTTGGACATGTAACACTTGAAACTGAAAAATATGTTCAACACCTTCAGTTAAAGTGTGTTTGGCAACTGCACTATATTCTTGTTTTCTAGCTAAACAATACAAGTGATCCCTAATACGTTCTCTAAGGCTTCTATTGGTTTTACCAACATAAAAATAGAAACACATCAAACAGTGTGCAATATAAACAACATTTCTGGAATTACAACTACTTTCACTACGTAATTCCCATAAGAAGCCCGTATCTGGATGTTTAAAATATCTAGATTCATCAATATATTGGCATTGCAAGCAACCACCACATTTCTTAGTACCAGAAAATTTTCTAGAGACTGTATTAGATTCCATAACTTTGGAATCATTATAGCAAAGCTGTTGCTTAAGTGTTTTCATGTTTTTATAAGTATAAGAAGGAGCAATGCCTACAATGTCCCTAACTCTGTCATCTACCATCAAAATGTTCCAATTAGTGGCAATAGCCTTCTTAATTAAGTCCAAATTATTACTATAAGGAAGAATGACAGCTTCACTTCTTTGTACTGGAACAGAAGTCGCTATACCATGTTGAATGTTCCTATCTGAAAAATAAGGTTTCACCCTAGTTTCCCTCAAGTTAACCACATGTGAATACGTCCTAGATATCTCATGCTGACTATACCCCCTCTTTAATAATTCTGCTTCAAAATTACGAAGTTCTTCATAAAAAAGAGATTCTTCACATGATAACCGGGAAAGCCTCGTGGCTTGCCCCTATTATGAAAAACTATAGGATTGTGCATACTAGACCTATGCAAATAAGATGGTTTATAGCAAGGTTTACGATAAATTTTAGTTTTGAAACAGTTGATGTCCCGATAAACAGTTACATCTAAAAAATTGATGTCATCTCGAGAAAATTCTAACGTAAATTTTAAAAAAGAATCCATGGTATTAAGCTGATTAACAAATGAAACAAGCGTACTATATGTGCCTTTCCAAAGAAAAAAGACATCGTCTACAAACCTCCTATAAAAAACAATATTAGGATGATTCAATATATGTCGTGCTTCCCAAGCAGCCATGACCAAGTTGGCATAGCTGTTAGCACAGCTAGTGCCCATGGCTACACTCCCTTGCATTGCCTATAACATGTTTCCTGAAAAAGAAAAATATTAGATTCCAACACTAACTCTAATAATAGACATAGAAAATCTATCTTAGCATTGTCAATTAAATCACATTCAGAAAGCAGCGGTTTCAAGATACTAATTCCTTCAATGTTAGGAATGCAAGTAAAAAGCGATATCACATCCATTGTTGCCAACAAAAAAACATCCATACTGTCAAGGTTTGATATAAATGCATATAAATCAGTTAAAAAATGTTCTGTGTCCCTCAGAACATATGGAAAACTATGTAATACCTTCTTTAATTCCATATCTAAATATATGGACAGTGGTTCAGTCAACCATCCTGAGCCTGATACTATGGGCCTAAAGGAAGGTTTAACTGGATTTTTATGCACTTTAGGTAGTCCATGGAGTCTAGGTATGATGGGATATTGCACATAAAAGAAATCAAATAACTCATCATTCATAATACCCATCAATTTACATTCATGTAGATTATTATAAATCGTACTTTGCAAATCAAAAACAATACTAAGTGATACAATCTCATAAGCTTCATCAGCTAACATTTCTGACATAGTATCAAAATAATACTTAGAATCTAATACAACCACTGGACCACCTTTACCCGCTGGACGTATAATGATGTTAGTATTTTCCTTCAATTTTTGTAACGCTATAGCTTCATTCCTAGTTAAATTACTATTTTTAACATTCATGGAACAATTAAACTCTTCATATACAGATTTCTCAACAGCTTTGACAAAAGTCTCAATATTTGCTGGTAAGTGTGGTGCAAATAAACTCTTACGCTTAAAACACATAGTACTTTCACTTTTATCATTACCAAACATCAATTTCAATGTAATATTACGTGTGAATAACCTAACTGACATAATTGCCTCACTAATGTCCATATTGGATGATGGTATAAAGTTCATACCTTTATTAAGAAGTTCTAATTCATCTTCTGTTAGGTCATAACTAGAAATATTCATCACTAAGTTTCTTGATTCCATAACCTTTTTAGGGTGCGTTGTTGTTGACCCGGTGGTTCCTTTCTTTTCGCTCCCCTGACCACATCTAAATCGGTTGATTTCCTTCTGCCTAATTTTATCGGCAAGGGAGCGGCAGGAAAATTTTGAGATTCAGCTTTATCCAATTGTATCTTGCGTCTGACTACGCTAGTAAAGGATTCTGAATTGTTGGTGTTGTTGGAATCCATACTGTTACTAGCTGAAGTGAAATCCGTTGGCTGTTCATGTGGGCTGTTCATGCGGTGTCGTATATACCAAACGAGCATGGTCAGGAGAACTAAAATTACTAGCTGCTGTATTGACAAAAGCATTGTTCCCATCCAAGATCTCTGTGTGTCGACGTTCTGTCTCTTCAGACCTAGACCGCCCACGTACTTCCTGTTCGGAAGACTCCATTGTGTTGGGTGTAGCTGGTTTCATTGTTTTCACAGAAAATCTCCCTTCATTGGTTGTATTGTCTTGTCTGCGTGGCGCCAATGTATTACTGGTAGGCATAGTAGCCCCATTGGTAGTTCGCGGCCATACAAAAACATATTGCAGAGCAAAGTCATTAATGTCTCTAATGTTCCAATAAATTGGTCTCGTATCGTAATACTTTATCTATTACTTCATGCAAGTAAAGTTCAGTACGGTCACTACCATACATTTCCGATAATCTTATTTGCTGCTCTATAATCGAGTTCAAGTCAATCTCAATGGGTTGGAAAAAAATCCAGTAACAGCTTCAAATAAGCCTTACTGGCATTGAGATTAATCTGTTGCCACTGTAGCAGCAATTCCGGGTAACTGTTGCCATAGGTGGGCATATTTATAATTCTCAACCCACGAGGGACTACACTGCATTTAAGACAGGCTTCCAAGTGATAGCATTGGCATTGCAAACGCTTAAATCTGTATATCTCATTCTCCATCTCTTTTTTGGCAGTTCTAATAGCTTGCTCATTTACAGTGCTGGTATCTGCTAAATTTTTTGTCAATCGAAAGTCAGCGGACATGACAGGATTGGCAGATTCAGTTAAAGTTCTTAATCTGCCATTAGAGCTGGTGTCTTCTGCAGTACGAACCGCCCCAATCGATATTCCAGTTTCTGTTCCTTCCATATTGAACCACAGAAAATGTTGTTGAAAAGATAAAACCCAGTCCACAAGATATATATAAAAACACACAAAAACTGGAAGGAACCACAGCAAAATAATTAGTTTCTTCTTAACTAGTATGAAAATTCAATCCTTTAGAAAGTGAGGCAAACGACTTTGTTGTATAAGATGTAAGCGCTTTCGCGGAGCAAACATCCGCTTCTTCAGACATAGTAAAACAAGACAAACACTTCCATTTCATAACATGTTAAACCAATCAAAACTGTAGACTAATTAATCAATCATTCAATTAAGAATATTGTATACATATGTAATACATTATGAAAAACACAATTCATGTAGAGTATACAATTGTATATTATATAAAATGTTTATAAAAAACAAATTTAAAAGAACTTAAAAAACACAATTCATATAGAGTATACAATTGTATATTATATAAAATGTTTATAAAAAACAAATTTAAAAGAACTTAAAAATTTTTAACATAGAACATACGTATGGTTGCATGTTATAAGTATTAATGCAGTACTAAAGGGTAACAAAGTCAAGTGATTAATGTTAGGTTGCATTTTTAAATAGGATTTTACATGTCATAAATGCTTCTGAATTTGTCTACCTGATGTAAACCGTGTGATGGAGTATTTGCTACTGTTTAATACATGTGTTTAATTGTGTTGGTTAGTCTGATGATAGTGCTATCAGAGGACAAAAGCTCTTACTCTGCATAAGTGTGTGCCTCCACTGCTTGCTTGTATTCACGTATATGAGTTATGTAACTGGTCTAACTACTGACTCAAAAGAAGCCAAATTACTGCAAAGACTTCACAGAATATCTAAACATTATATTAAAAATATATATTTTAACGGAAGAAGCTCCAGTGTACCTCCTTCACATCACCATAAAGTACAGTTTTGTACCTACCATAAATGTAGATGTCCGAACAGGATAGCATCTGCAGTCCTTACAAATGGGTTGTCCTGTCGTCAGGCAGCCCTTCGGTCGGCCGGATTCCAAAGTCTGGGTCTGGCCTCGGCTGGTGTCGCACTTCACCCGACGTCATCTCTGCTGGTCTTCGGGTATAAAGGCATCAGCCGACGCCATTTTCCTCAGTGTTTCTTGCACCAGATGCCAGTTGCCCTCTTTGATAGCTAAATTTTTGGGTAAATGCCAATGTTTCCCAAAAAATAGAAGGCAAACACAAAAAATAAACATGTATGTACATATATACAAACAAATACATTATAAGAGTCCCCCCCCAGCTAGCTATTAGGTGGGCAAATACCCTAGGAGTACCACAGAGGGGAAGGAGGGTGGGTAATCCTGACTGCAGATGCTATCCTGTTCGGACATCTACATTTATGGTAGGTACAAAACTGTACTATGTCCTTCAAGGATGCATCTGCAGTCCTTACAAATGGGTAGAATACCATAGCCAAACTAGGGGAGGAGGAAGAATAATTATGGTGTAGTTAGGATCCCTTGCAAAACAGCAGTGGCAAACCCTGCTCGGGATCTAGAGTATAGAGGTAAGTTGTAATGCTTGGCAAATGTATGCACGGAGGTCCAAGTAGCCGCCTCAATAATGTCCTTGGTAGCCACTCCTCGTAAGAAAGCTGTGGTAGTGGCTGTAGCCCTTGTAGAATGAGGCCTTATGTTCTGTGGAATTTGCTTTCCATGATAGGAGTAACAGAATCTTATGCAATTTCCTATCCACTTGGAGATTGTCTGTTTGGAAATTGCTTTTCCTTCCCTTCCTGTTGCATAAGCTACTAGCAGCTGGTCAGTTTTTCTATTGCCCTTGGTTCTGTCCAGGTAGTAACACAACTGTCTATGTACATCCAAGGTATGCAGCAGTCTTTCCCCCCTGTTCTGTGGATTGGGAAAGAAGGTAGGTAGGTGGATTGCCTGGTTTAGAGACACTCTGGATACCACCTTAGGCATAAATGTAGGATTAGTTCTCATGGACACTCTATCTTGATGGAAGATTAGGAAGGGTTGTACTGCCATTAAAGCCTGTAGTTCCGAAACCCTTCTTGCTGAAGTAATTGCCAGTAGGAATGCAGTTTTCCAGGATAGGTGTTGAAGATCTGCTGTTGCTGCTGGTTCGAATGGAGGGAGTGTCAATTTTTCTAGCACAAAGTTCAAGTCCCATGCTGGTAATGGTGGTTTCCTAGGAGGTTTTACATTCTTAATTCCTCTCAGGAACTGCCTGAGTAGAGGTTGTGAGAAGACAGGGGGATCGAAGCTGTATTCTGCAGAAATAGCTGATGCATGTATCTTGATGGAGGAATAGGACAGTCCTGTATGAAGAAGCTCTGCCAAGTACTCCAGGATGTTGGCAATGTCTACCTTTGACACATCTTTCCCTCTTTCAGAACTCCAAATGACAAACCTTTTCCATTTTCCTGCATAGTTCCTTCTTGTTGAAGGTCTGCGGGCCTCAAGGATTATGTCTTTAACCCTTTGGGATAATTCCGGGTTAGTTACTCTTATGTAATGTTCCAGGCAGTCAGTTGTAGAGTTTTCAGGTTTGGATGCAGGATGTTGTAGTTGCTCTGAGTTAACATCAAAGGAATCAGGGCAGTGTCCATGTTTCTCCCCGAGACATGCTCCTCAGCAATGGATACCAATGTTGTCTTGGCCAATTTGGAGCTATCAGAATTATCCTTGGACGTTCCTCTTTGATTTTCAGTAGTACCTTGTGCATCAAAGGAAGAGGTGGAAATGCATATGCTGTTAGGCCTTTCCAATTGAAGGATAGAGAGTCCACCTTCCAAGCAAGTGGGTGGTATGTCCTTGTGCAGAATTTCTTGAGCTGGTGATTGAGTGGGGATGCGAATAGGTCTACTTGTGGCATTCCCCATTTCTTTGTGATGGCCTTGAAGATGCCCGGTGTAGCATCCATTCGTGAGCATCCGAGGTAGTCCTGCTTAACATGTCTGCTAGGATGTTTTCTTTTCCCGGTACAAAAATTGCCTGTAACTGAATGTTGTAGCCCAGAGCCATATTCCATAGGTGCAGAGCCATTCGGCATAGGGGGTATGAATGAGTGCCTCCCTGTTTGTTGATGTACCACATGACTGTGGTGTTGTCTGTCCTTATCATCAACTGGCCTTCTTTGAGGAATGGTCTGAAATTCTGGATTGCTAGTTTTACTGCCAGCATTTCTTTTTGATTTATGTGCAGGTGCAGCTGATCTGGAGTCCATAAGCCTTGAATGCACTTGTCCAGCATGTGGGCCCCCCATCCGAGGTCTGAGGCGTCCGTTGTGATGGTTTGGTTTGTTTGAATGTTGCGGAAAGACAAACCTGGGTTTGACTGGCATGCCTGAGCCCACCATAGGAACTCTTCTTTCAGGCATGGGATTAGTGGTATTTCGGTTTCTAAGCTGTGTTTGTGTTGAGACCATAAATTCTTTAGGTACCACTGTAGCTTTCTCATATGTAGTCTGGCATGGGGGACCAAGATTATGCAGGATGCCATGAAGCCCAAGGCCTGCAGTACTTTTCTTGCTGTTAGTTTGTTCTGCTTTGTTAATGCCAGGAAGTAAAGAAGAAGTTGTTCTTGTTTTTCTGCAGTTAGGAATGCCATCTGTTTTACTGTGTCCAATTCTGCACCCAAGAATGTTCTTGTTTGGGATGGAATCAGTCTTGACTTTTTTAAATTGACTGTGTATCCCAGGGCTTGCAGTAAGCAAATGACTCTTTGTAAGTCTTGTGTCAGCTTGCTTTTGTTGTCCGCTTGTATCAGGTAGTCGTCCAGGTATGGATAAATTTGGATTCACTGAAGCCTGCAATGAGCTATTACTGATGCCAGGCATTTCGTGAACACTCTGGGCGCAGTAGATAAGCCAAAGGGCAATGCTGAGAATTGATAATGCTCTGATCCTGCAAGAAATCTGAGGTATCTTCTGCAAATTGGTCGTATGGGGACGTGCAGGTATGCCTCCTTGAGATCTAGAGTTACCAGCCAACACTCCTTGCCCAGCATGGGAAGAAGTTGCTGTAGGGTCAGCATTTTGAATTTTGGAACAATGATGAATGTGTTTAAAGCGGACAGGCGAGAATAGGTCTCCAACTTTTCTCTTTTCTTGGTACTAGGAAGAGTCTGGAGTAAAATCCCTTGCCCTGTTCTGTAGGTGGTACCCTTTCCACAGCTCTCATCTTTGTTAATTGAGCTATTTGTTTTAGGGCTTCTGTCTTTTGATTTGGTGGTAGGTTTGGCATTCCTCTTTTTACTGGTAAGGTGTGGAAATGAAACCTGTAGCCTTGGTCTATAGTTTGCAAAATCCACTTGTCTCTTGTGATATAGTGCCAGTTCTTTGAAAATAAGGCTAACTTTCCGCCTAAGGGTGCTGCTATTTGTTTCCTGGTAGGCGGTGTCAGAGCCAAGTCACTGTGATTGTCCTGTTGCAGTGGTCGTGGTTGTATCTGTGCCTCGTTGGTTATTGTCTTGCCACTGGCGTCCCCTGTAGGCACCTCCTCTGGATTGGTTTCTGCCTCTGGTACGTCTATTCCTGCCTCTCTGATTTTTAGAGGAGTCTGGAAAGGACCAATTTTTGGAAGGCCAGTTCCTGCTGAACCTTGGGGGCTGAACCTGTAAGAAATCTTTAACTGTTTGTAGAGATTTTGCCTTTTCTTCCATTTTCTTCATTACTTGTTGGGCAGGAGAACCAAATAGACTGACCTTATCCATAGGAGCATCTAATAGCTTTGCTTTAACATGATCCGGCAAGACCTGTTCTTTCAACCATGCATGCCTTCTTATAACTGTGCCAGTCATGCCTGATCTAAATGAAGCCTCCAGTGCATCATAGCCACATTTTAAAGAATGGTTACTAACCTGCTGAATGTTATTCACCATTTCTAAAACATATTTCTTATCTAAGGAATCATCAGAGGACAGTTTCTTAGTTAACTGATCAAGCATAAACTCTTGGTATTGGATCATATGAAACTGACAGTTCAGAGCTCTAGCTGAGAGAGTAGCAGAGGTGTATACTTTTTTACCCCATCTCTCTAAGGACCTGGATTCCCTATCAGAAGGGAGAGGGTTTTGCTGAGGTCGAAGCTACTGCCTTAGGCCCCTGGGAGATAGTCTCAGGATCTGCAAAAGGAGCCTTGTATAAGTGGTTATGAGTGTCCGGTACCCTGTAATACCTATCGGGCTTAGCAGGGGCTGGAGGTAAAGTATCAGGAGCAGTGCAAACATCATTAAATGCATCATCCACAACAGGAAGAACTGGAGGTATAGCTAAGGGCCTATGTTGCGGTAAGTGTAAAAAGGTCCTAAGCCTTTTCTTGAATCTGAGAAATCTTGTCCCTGCCATTGGAATTGCTCTCTCATGGCATGTAAGGTTTCCCCAAAGGAAAATTCCTCTGGTGGAGAGGCAGAAGGAATAGATTCTTCAGCATCAGAATCTTCATAAGTAGAAAGAGGAGCCTCTGGATGGTCTGTATTGTCTGAATCATCAGAAGAGTCATCTGAGGACACTGGCTCAGGGGGCTCTGCTCTAGGTCTCTTTTCTGGAGGTTGAGAGGCCCTGTCTGGGTGAGATTGGGATCCCCTTATTAAAGAGATGAGATCCTCTGCCAGAGTAAGCATTTGAGAACTGGAGCTAGGCCTGTGAGAGGGGGGCTTAACAGGCACTGGCATAGCAGTTTTGGCTGCTTTAGCCCTGGCAAAGGCCTTAATAGACATGGCTGCAGGAGGCCTAGCAGCACCACGTGCTGGGGTAGAGACATCCAAAGGGATGGTGTCCGATAATTCTAGGGAAACCACATTAGTAGGCAAAACTTCAGAGGCCGATTCAACTAGGGTAGAAGGAGCCTCGGTAGTAGTCATGGATTCGGCTGAAGATTGAACCGTTTGCTCAGTTTCGCCGAAACCGAGACACTCAGCGTTTGCTTAACCGTGGTTTCGGCGAAACCGCGGACCGCGAGTGTCGGTCCTTTTCTTGCTTTAACTATTTGAGTAGTCGGAGGATCCGGCGGCATAATGTACGCAAAATCTGAGCCGAAAAACTGTTCAGCAAACTCCGACCGACGCCTAAGCGTTCGTCGGTTGAAGGAAGCACAGGCTAAACAAGCTGCTACGTCGTGGTCTGGGCCTAAACAAGGTAAGCAGTAAGAGTGGAAATCTTTATGAGGTATTTGTTTCCCACAAGTTAAACAGTTATTCACTTTTTCTGACATCGGCTGAGGCAAGAAAGAGTCCCCAACGGGGTACTTAGCTTTTAGAAGTCTTCGAAGTAGTATTCGGTAGTAGTAATCTCTGGATCTGACCGACCGGCACTTGCGAACAGCTTCTGCTTCGGGCGCCACGCGGCAAGAAAGACTGAGGAAAATGGCGTCGGCTGATGCCTTTATACCCGAAGACCAGCAGAGATGACGTTGGGTGAAGTGCGACACCAGCCGAGGCCAGACCCAGACTTTGGAATCCGGCCGACCGAAGGGCTGCCTGACGACAGGACAACCCATTTGTAAGGACTGCAGATGCATCCTTGAAGGACATCTGTATATATCAACTCCAAGTTTGCACAACAGTAGGGAAAACGAAAAACAGGCGCAGGCGATCTCAAAGTAAAAGCCCTTACATGCACTCTCCCACTAGAAGCACAGACACACACAAAACATACAAAATATCTGACACCTCCTCACCTCAATGGGGGTTTATTAAAATAATTGATAATTACATTGGCACTGCAAAAATATATATACATTAATACATACACACTGCATAATTTATGCAATTAGAAATTAACTGTACAGTGGCATGAAACTGCAGCACCACCAAACACATTTTATAAAATGTAATATTTTTATTAGCTCAAACATACCGCTAGCATTTGCTCTTGGACAAAACACAAATCCTTCTTCGGGCATCACGCATTTTATTTTGTGGATGGTTTTGCCCTCCACATGTTTTTTTCTGGAGTTTTTCAATAATTTATGCAATGTTTGTGTGTCATTTATCTGTTCAGAGCTTTTATTTTATGTCTTGTACAAGATTATTAGTTGTTACTTAGAGCTGCAGTTAGCAATCATGGCTCCCTGTGCCATTCCCCAATCTGGCATCACCATGTTTTTAAGATGAACAGCAAAAAAAAAAAAAAAAAAAAAAACACTCAAACTTTTTAAACGACAGCAATTTGTAGCAAGCAGCATCTACAGTTTATTTCACACATTAAGCCATAAAGCACTTCATAATTTCTGAATGCAGGTAATGCAATAAAGACTGATTGGAATTCACCAATTTAGCCCTCTGGTATTCTGTGCCCAGGATAACTGCCCCCTTCAACCTACCCTAAACATGCTTCTGCTCTTAATGAGATTTGCTTCATGTGCCAGGGTGCAGGGTTTGAGTCCTTCCACCTTCGTTTGTCTGCTGTGCAACTTTGATTAAGTCACTTAATCAGAAGGTGCTCCCAAGTCACTCCTGATTAGGGACAATTTTACAGTGGGATTACTTGGTCAACGAATAAGTATAAATTAGTAATTCTTATCCACATATGTACATTTCACATGAAATGTTTTATTTTATTTTGAATAAAGAATTGCATTCAATTTTAAAGGCTTGACGCTAGTGATTATTTATGAGCTTAAGGGTTTGTGCATTGTGTTGGTACTATTAATGGTTTGGTATCCACCTACTGGAAGGCAGCTATTCAAACCTAAATGATAACATTCAGATCTTTACAGGCTAACTTATTTTAATGTTAAACCGTAATCTGTATCCTTAGCTTTGCCAAGGTAGTCTGGCTCGTGGCAAAATTACTGCAAACTGGGGGTGGGGGAGTGTTGGTACTAGACAGACAACATTTAGCCCCTACTCTGGAAAATATTGAACATTAGTCTGCAAAACATTTCTGAACAAGTTTCAATTACTGTTCACAAGTCTACACTGGAAGTTATTGGTCTCAGTTTAAAGTGGGTGAAATCCAGAAGAGCCACGGATTATAATTCTGACTTGAAGATGTATAATGTAAAGCTTTACATAGATGTGGCAGGTATTGGCTATTACCAGAAACAGCACTGCACATTGCCTATACACAGTGATGGCTGACTGCCTCTCATATACTACCTGTCTCAACAGAATGCATCAAGAGGCTAGTCATACATTGTTTAATGCCTATAATGTGTACTTAAAGCCCATGCTGTCACACATTTTTGGTGTCAGCAAGCAGATTTATAAGCCTTTTCTTCAAAATTATCAAGTGGCAGTGATTCTTAATCAACCGGTCTCCCTTGTTCAGAAGCGGAAGCAGTGGCTGAAACATCAATATTCTGGTATTTTTTTAAATGCCATACTGAATTAAATTCAAAGTCCAGAACTGGATAAGACTAGCCAGGTCCTGGTGATCAGGAAAAGCTTGGAACAGTATGACAATCTCTTGTACAAAAGGCAGAAAAGTTCTTGCTGCAACTGGTATGAATACATTTAGGACGATACCTTGAAATAAGTTACTTGGAAAACAACTCTATGGAGAAATCACTGTTCCAGGAGATAAATGATCAAGATTACAAATTATGACTGATTTCTAATACATAATGCACAGCTGCAATCTCCTCCTCGGACACATTTTTAGTAGTGGGAAGCAGAACAAGGAAAGCATTAAGCCAGATGGCATGGTAAGTCAGTAGGGGTGTATGTCTTTGGACAATATTGGTTCTTCGGCCTCGGTTGAAAAGATTACTTTCTCTTGCTCTTCAACATTTTTTCCCAAACTCTGACAATGGCATTTTATATTTAAAAAGATGGCAAAGGGACACGACCTCCCACCTTCTCTTCTTGAGACTTGCAGAATCTCAAGAACTCGTTTACAAAATAGGTGGTTGCCAGCAAAACTGATCATCCCAGAGCTCATATTGTGAATCACTGGGTAGCTCAAACACTTACTCAGTCTTGTTTCAATATTCCTTCTAATACCACAATGACAGATCTGTCTCAAGTCATCCAGGTTCTGCAGCACCTTCTTTCCGGTTTATGAATCAGGAAGGTTCTCTATGAATGATCTCTGATTCTTATGTAGACAGTCTCCGGTACCTGGTAAAGTAGAAACTAATGCTCAGTGAGTCAACTGAGGTGAGGGGTAGCAAATTTTTCTGTAAAAGCTCCATGTGATTTGAATCCATAGCTGGTGTAAGTCAATGAATAAGTGAAACAAATATTCAGATCAAGAGCAGGTAGTCTTAGCAGGTGATGCTGCTGGCAGATGGTCCACAAATAGATGCCCTGACATTGTCAGGCATTTCTTACCCGACTTGTACATTGTAGCTGGATGCTTAGCTTGAAATGTCTGTCAGTTTGAATGCAGATGTAAGTACATGCAGTAGAAGAGTAACAACTTCATATATTTCCATTATGTGCAAATATACAGCCATTCCTCTAGTTCTCTATAAAACAATGGAGTAATTTAATCCCATCAAGTCAATGGCTTCCTACAGATGAAATCAAATCTGGTTCTTCTTGCAAGATGCGATACTGCTACTGCTGGCCATCCATACTGAATCACCTCACCGGGAGGATCTATAAGATAATGAGGATTTAGCTAAAGGCTCGTCTTCCCCCTTTTCCAGCTCAGACTCATGATATGAACATTTTTGAGACACTTCAACACTGCAAGTATTTCCGGGAAGTGTCTTGGAGTAAAGAACCATCTTGTCTTCCTGTTCCTCCTGAAGGTGAGGTGATTCAAGATGGATGGCAACTTTTTGAGTCATTGTGGACAGGGCCTTGGTAAGCTTTAAGAATTCCATGCATCCAAGACAAAAAGTTGTCCATGGATAACACCAATGAGTTTGCTAGAGCCACAGAATAACTTTGGCCATTTCCAGCAAGGTAGGAAAGACCTACCATGGTTCCTCAGAAGGTCTCCTGCAAGACATTGCTGAGGACATTTACAGGCTTTCTTGCCTTATTTCCACAGCCTATAAAAGCACAAACAGTGACATGTCTATTCTTCAGATACAATCAAATTAAAACCAGCACCAATGTCAAGTGAACAGAAACACCTGAAGTAAAACAGGGAGGGCCAGATATCAAAGAATCTACACCCCACTGTTCCAAATGACGAGAGGAACAGTTTCTCCAAACCGTGAGAAAGATAGCATCCTACTATCAACAAGCCTGTCAACATATCAGTACTCACCATTTCTAATCTAAACATTAAAAGTTACCGGTCAGTTTATTTAGTTAGGGGTCACCTATGGAATCCTGAGGAGATAAAACATGTGACCTACCCTTACTTTTGGAATGTCAGGCTTTCTCAGACTTCTTCTTGTGGTGTTCCTCCACTGAGTGATGTCACTTTAATGAACAACCTGAAGATGAACAATCTTTCTCAAAAACATGCGACTTACCCTTACTTTTGGAATGACAGGCTTTTTCAGACTTCTTTGTGTGGTGTTACTCCAATGAGTGACGTCATTTTAATAAACAATCTGAAGAGGAAAGTGCAGTTATGTACACTTACCATAAATGTAGATGTTCGAGTGTATTCACTGTTGCAGTCATCACATTTGGGTTATCTGCCTGCAGGTAGCCCTCAGCCGGCCTGAATACCAGAGTCTTGGATTCCTGCATCGGATGCCATCTCTTCTTCCATTACGTCAGGGGTATAAAACATGCAGCCGACACCATTACATCAGTTTTTCTTGCCCCAGATGTCAGGTGCCCCCACAATGGGAAGCAATTATATGTTATGGTAGCCCTCTACCAAAAAGCAAATCACCAGAAAGCTTAAATATACCAAAGAAGAAGGAAAGGTAGAGCCAAGAGAAGTCAGGGGGCTGGAGGGAGGGTAACCAGGACAGCAACAGTGAATACAGTCGAACATCTACATTTATGGTAAGTGTATACAACTGTACTATGTTGTTCGTGTTTCACTCTTGCAGTCATTACATTTAGGTTGATTCCCAAAACTAAGGAAGGGAGGAGGAAGTTAGCATTAGGGCCAGCTATCAAGCCCTGCAAGACTGCAGTGGCAAAACCAGCTCTGGATTTAGAAAAAAACAGGCATGTGGTAATGCTTGGTGAAGGTATGTACAGAGCTCCAGGTAGCAGTTTCTAGGATGTCCCTGGTAGGGACACCTCTGAGAAAGGCTGCAGAGGTATATGCAGCCCTGGTTGAATGTGATCTTATCCCCTGTGGGGTAGGTTTTCCATGGTGCTTATAGCAGAAATTAATGCAATGGGCTATCCATTTAGAAATGGTTTGCTTTGAAATGGCCTTCCCCTCTGCCCCTGCAGCAAAGCCAACTAGCAGCTGTTCAGATTTTCTGAGAGGCTTAGTCCTGTCCAAATAAAATCCAAGTTGTCTGTGCACGTCCAAAGAGTGCAGTATTCATTCTCCTCTGTTTTGTGGATTCTGGAAAAAGGTAGGCAAATGAATGGACTGATTAAGGGCCACACTAGACACCACCTTGGGCATAAAGGAAGGATTGATCCTGAGGGAAACCCTGTCTGCATGGAAGATAATGAAGGGCTCCACTGCCATGAGGGCCTGTAATTCAGATACTCTTCTTGCTGAAGTGATGGCCAGAAGGAAGGTTGTTTTCCAAGAAAGGAATTTCAACTCTGCAGTTGCAGCTGGCTCGGGAGGGAGTGTGAGCTTTTCCAATACAAAGTTAAGGTCTCAGGCTGGAGAAGCGGCTCTCCTCGGGGGTCTTACATTTTTGGCCCCTCTGAGGAATTGCTTTAGCAGGGGGTGAGAGAAGATGGGTGGTTTAGTATTATAATGTGCTGAAATAGCAAAGGCATGAATTTTGACGAAAAGGATAGGCCCTTGTGGAGCATTTCTGTTAAGTACTGAAATATATGAGGTAAGTTGGGCACTGTTGTGCTCATCCCCTGAGTCTGGCTCCAGGAACAGTATCTTTTCCACTTTTCAGCATAGGATTGTCTAGAACTAGGCCTCTTTGCCTCCAGAATGACATTTAGCACCTGCTTACTGAGGGATGCTATTGGAGAGCTCAAGGAATTAGCCAGGCTGCAAGATTCAGGGTTTGAAGCTGAGGGTGCAGAATTTGGCCCGCCTGCTGGGACAGCAGGGAAGGGGTCTGAGGCAGGTGCCATGGTTCCAGCAGTGTCATACTGCACAAGAGGGGGTACACCAGTGTTGGTGTGGCCAGTCTGGTGCAATCAGTATTGTCCTTGGCTTGTCCTGTTTGATCTTTAGCAGAACCTTTGAGAGGAGAGGCAGAGGGGGAAAGGCATAAACTGAGAGGCTTTCCCAGGTAAAGGACAGGGCATCCACTTTCCAAGCTTGACTGTGGGAAGTCCTTGTGCAGAATCTGTCCAACTGGTAGTTCTGAGGGGAGGCAAACAAGTCTATCTCTGGAGTCCCCCATTTGTTCCTCAAGAGGTTGAATATTTTTGGTTCCAGTTTCCATTCTTGTGGGTCCATGAGATTTCTGCTTAGGTCGTCTGCCAGAAAATGTAGCTTGCCTGGCAGGAAATGAGCCTATAGGTGCACTTGGTAGCTCAAGGCTGTGTTCCACAAAGCCATGGCTAGTCTGCAGAGAGGGTACGAGTGGGTTCCCCCCTGCTTGTTTACGTACACATAACTGTGGTGTTGTCTGTCTTTACCAATAATTGTCCTGGAAGAATGTGGTCTTTGAAGGCTGTCAGGGAATTCTGTACAGCTAACATTTATTTTTGGATGATATGCAGGTGCATCTGTCTCGAGTTCCATTTGCCCTGAATGCACTGCCCTGCCAAGTCTGATGCGTCTGTTAGGGTTTGGGCAGCAGGGGGTAGAGTGAAATGGAGCCCTTTGTTGTGGTAGCAAGCCTCTGCCCACCAAAGAAACTCTGTCTTTATACAAGGAATGATAGGAATCATTGATTCCAGTTCCTGAGAATGTTGAGACCATAGGCTTTTTAGATTCATTGTAGTTTTCTCATATGCTGTCTTGCACACAGAATTAGTAGAATGCAAGAGGTCATGGACCCCAGTGCTTGTAGAATTTTCCTTGCAGATAGCTGGGTCTTTGTGGCCAGTAGTTTGAAGTAGGTTGTCAAATAAACTTGTTTCTCTGGAGTGAGGAAAGCCATCTGGGAATGTGTTCAAGCTTACTCCCAGGAATGCAATCTGTTGGCAGGGTACTAGGTGAGATTTCTTTTCATTTATGGTGTACCCCAGTGAGATCAGAAGTTTCTTTACGAATGCCAGATGTTTTAAAAGCAAGTCCTGGCTTTCTGCCTGAATCAGACAATCATCCAAGTATGGGTATATCTGAATATTTCTCTGCCTGCAAAATGCAATGGTTGGAGCTAGACACTTTGTGAATACCCTGGGCGCAGTAGATAAGCCAAAGGGAAGTGTAGAGAACTAATAGTGCATGGAGCCTGCCCTGAAGTGTAGGTATTTCTTGCAAGATTCCCTTACTGGAATGGGCAGGTAAGCTTCCTTTATGTCTAAGGTTGCCAACCAGGCATCTGTCCCTAGCATAGGAAGCAACTGTTGAAGTGTTAGCATTTTGAATTTTGGAATTACCAAAAAGGTGTTTTCTAGGTACCAGGAAAAGTCTTAAAAACTTTGTCCCCTTTCTTCTGCTGGGACAGGTTGAATAGCCCTGATACTTAGAAGAGACAGAACCTGCTGTTGGGCCTCTACCCACTGATTTGGGGGTAGGTCTGGCCAACCGTTTGGGGTCGGTAGGGTGTGGAAGAAGAATCTGTATCCTTGGGAAACTATATTCAAAACCCATTTGTCTTGGGTAAAGAGTTCCCAGTTTTTTGCATGCAGGGCGAGCTTTCCTCCTAAGGGAGCAGGCAGTTGAGCAGAGCTTGGAAGAGTTAAGGTTAAGTCATTGTGCCCTTTCTTCATATGGGGGTGCCTTACTACTCCCTGCTTTGGAAGTGGAAGCCCCCCATTGCTTAGGCCTGTGTAGCCTGAGACTGTAACCTAAGTGGTCTGCTGTTCCTGGGTTTGGACTGAGAGGGCCGGGAACAGACTGGAAAGGACCAATTCTCTGAAAGCCAATGCCTTCTAAATCTGGAAGGCTGTACTTGCAGGAATTCTTTAACAGTTTGCATAGATTTTTTTGCATAGATTTAGCTTTTTCCTCCATCTTTTTGAGGACGTCTTCTACTACTTTGTTGCCAACCAGGCAGTCTTGGTTGAAAGGAGCATCCAGTAATTTAGCTCTAACATGATCTGGCAAGTTTTGCTCCTTAAGCCAAGCATGCCTTCTAAATACAGACCCAGTTACAGCAGCCCTGCAAGATGCTTCTAGAGAGTCAAAACCACATTGCAAAGTATGTTTACCAACTTGTTCTGCAGAATGCATTCAATCCTGTAATTCTTTGCGTTCAGCACAGTCAGGAATCAACATCATTATCTGTTTAAGTAGTCCCATAATATGCTGCTGGTACTTTAACATATGAAACTGGCAAATTAAAACCCTAATGGCCAAAGTAGCACATGTGTATACCTTCTTACCTCATCTGTCCAAGGCTCTAGAATCTCTATCAGAAGGGGTAGGATTTTTGGCAGCAGTAGCCTTAATGCCCTTTGGTCCTTGTGAAATGGTCTCCGGATCCGCAGTAGGATTCTTGAAGAGGAACTTGAGAGAGTCAGGTACTCTGTAATACCCATCAGGTTTACTGGGAGCTGGAGGTAAGGTGTCTGGGGAAAGGCTAGATTCCAGGAAAGCATCATCTACAATGTCCAGAACAGGAGGGACAGCTAAAAGCCTGTGTTGAGGAAGGAGTAAAAATTCCCTAAGCCTCTTTTTGGAGTCCGAGTAATCCTGGCTTTCCCAGCGGAAATGTTCCCCAAGAGTATGCAAGGCTTCACCAAAAGAAAAATCTTCTGGAGGGGAAGCAGAGGGAATGGAATCCCCTGCATCAGAATCCTCATAGGTAGATAAGGGCAAATCCTGGTAAACAGAAGAAACAGAAATATCAGATTCCTGATCAGAAGAATCAGAAGGGAAATCAGTTCTAGATCACTTAGAGGGGGAAGGCTGGCTTCCCCTAATTAAGGTAATAAGGTATTCAGCCATTCTAAGAATTTGTTTTTTAGGCATATGGGCCTGACCATGTGGTTTGAACGTTGGTTTTCTACGCATGCTGCAAGTTTTAGGCCTGGATTAAAAAGATGGCGTCACTTTAACATGCAAGTCTGTAGGCCTGAATACTCCCTCAGAAGCCGGTGCCTGCACAGTGGCTCCGGACCCATCCAAGGTAGAGACATCCGCAGGTTCCATAGTTGAAGAAGCATCTTGCAGCATACCGGACTCCGAATGGGTCTCAGTAGAGGCCTGCGAATCTGAAGTAGCGGGTATCAGGGGCTGCAAAAGTACCTCACTGAGTACCGGCAGACTGGCGACTAGCTTAACGGAAGCATCATCGGCAGTTTTGTACCTATGCAGTCTGTCTCTGTCTTTATCCTTACGTTTTTTCAGAATATCGGTAGTCAGATGGCTTACCAAAGCCATTTCTGGATAGTTATACAGAGTACCAAAATAATTTGCTGCAAATATAGCCCAATGACGAATAGTTTGGGGGTTGAACAAGGCACAAAACTGACAGCGAGGGACGTCGTGGTCTGGGCCTAAGCAAGGAATGCAGTACGAATGAAAATCTTTATGAGGTATTTGCTTTCCACAGGTAATACAATTGTTAACTTTTACTGACATTGATTAAGAGCAAGAAAAAGGATCCCCAACAGGATACTTAGCTTTTTTGAAGACTTCAGTTCTGAAACTAGAAAACGAAAATTTCAGGAGTCGGACGACCGGCACTTGCGAACTGCTTCTGCTTTGGGCACCACACGGCAAGAAAGACTAATGTAATGGCCTCGGCTGCATGTTTTCTACACCTGACGTCATGGAAAAAGAGACAGCATCAAACGCAGGAATCCAAGACTCTGGTATTCAGGAAGGCTGAGGGCTACCTGCAGGCAGATAACCCAAGTGTAATGACTGCAACAGTGAAACACGAAGAACATCAATCTTTTCTCAAATTAGTTTAGGGATTTTCCCAGTACCGGGAAAAATTACAACTGGCATACTGAAGCATTTACAACCTTTACTTGTCTTCCAGTGTGTTGTGTTCTTAAAGGATCAACAAATTTTACACTAAGCATTTTACTACTGTTCCTTCTAAGGACAATACATGCATACTGAATTCTGACATCCTAAAGCCACGATGATAACTTTTTTGAAATTTTATTTCAGAAAAATCTCCATCAGTTTGAGGGTGTGAAATATGAACACTTTAAAAGTAGAACTGTTGCCAAATAATGCAAATGTTCATGTTTTAAGTCAATAAAAAAAATCACTAATGTGAATGAAGTTCTGCTGCATGGATGGCTGGAAAGAACTAGCATTTTGGGGGGTGGGGTTGCAGCATTTCTTTCCATGGGTACTCTTTCTACATCCCCAATGACAACAGATTGTCAAAAAAGAAAGGTGGTCCAAAGCAATGACTTTTCACAAAGGTAGTTCTATCTGTGTAACCTTCTTAGTAAATAGTAACTGAAGAGGTTTTTCTGTACTCTGTGGATTCACAAGCTGCTGCTACTGCCCTTCCCTGTAACATGAGTAAGCTAAAGTCTATAACAGTATTAGGCGGGAAGGTTGGCATAATAGTTAAAGTCTTAACACAGACATAAGGCACAGGGTTTGATTCTGACCTGAAGTTACAGGCTAGGCTTGTAAGAGTCTGGAGACCGATGGCCTTATTTAGTGGGCCAGTTAGCACACAGGACTAAGGCTATAAAGTGTTAATTAGTTGTTTCCAATAGTCCAGTGTTAGATTCCCTCAGCCTGCTGTGTGACATTAAGCAAACCACTTAACCATACAATACTGTTAAGTCGGAAACTGGGCTAGGCTTCTCAACCGTCTTCTGGACAATATGTCTAAAACCGTTGATGACCCTACGCATCTCTTTTAGCACTCTTCCCCACCCTTATTTGACTTTACCAATGTACACTACCACTCTCTTCCTCCCCTGTAGCATAGTAGTGTTACTCAGAAGAGCACCTTATGTGACAAAATGATGCTTTATTTTTGTAAGTCACAGCAGATGTCTGTAAAATTTCCTAAATTATTTCATTTGTGTCCATCTTTTGTTAATTCTACTTCTGTAATTAAACCAATTCTGTATGGTTATGTTTATTGGGGCTTTTCTCCACATGCCTCCACTGAAAATGGGCTCATTCTGCTCCAGTGAACTTTCTTGGTAAACAAATGTAAATAAAATACATTTGTATTAAATGATATTATTTTGCCCAAAAGCTGCTCACATTTACTTTATCAGAGGTGATACGTAACACAATCAAAAGCAGATGAGTCAGGCTGGATAAGAACATAATGGTCTTTGAGGATAAAATCTTTAAAATGTTCCAGTACCCCTCCAAAACACACACCTTTGAAAGGAAGGATACTAAATTATGTCTTAAATTAACTGAACAAGTCAAACGGCCTATAATAAAATGTAGCAACAAGTACACGTTACAAGCTATTCTTAATTTAGTTTGACCAGGTGCGTCTGATGGAAAGTCAAAAACAAATAGTGGCGTTTCAAGTCATAAGGAAAACAATGGTTTACTTTTTATTTCCTCTGAATGTTGAAGAAAACTATAACACTGTGAATGAGAAAAAAAAACATGATGGCAAGAAATAAGATTCTGAAAGTGTGAATTTTACTTTTGCTTAAATAAAAAAATGATAACGTGGACGGCTCAGGGGTGTGGACTATTGCTGTAAAAGGACAGGTTTTATTAAGAAATGTCCAACATGAAAGGTGGCTAGCCTAGACAAAAAAGTTAACAACCCAGAGTAAGACTTTTGTGAAAATGTTCTTACGTCTTCTGTTGCACAGACTGTGAGTAATCAGTACATCAACTTTTATTTTTCGATAAGCAGAGAACGCATACGCCTCCTTTCACATTATTTTTTTTCAGTCCCTTGGTACCACAGAAGAAGCACAAATAGGACATGGTCTTGCCTCAATGATTACATTTCAACGGGATGGAACAGACAGAATGGCAGACCTGCAGCTTCTTATTATCTATTCAAGTTCACTTAACAAAGGAACAATGCAGTTTTTGGAAGCACATTACTTAATGCGAGTGGTAATTTTGTTGTTAAAAAACACAGGTGACAAACTAGCTGTTTACTGCAAATGCTAACACCTTTTTGTAGAGTGAAAAATGAATTTAAAATGAAATTACATTTTAACAGAAACAGCATTTTATTTACATAGTTGCAAAGTAATTAAAACTAAACTTAATTAAAATAGTCGCAGTGCTGAAAACCTAAATGGAATACTGCACACCTGGAGTAACAATCAAGGCTAATTGATCATCACAGCTATGGAACATGCTTAAGTGAAGTAACTTTAATATTCTGAATCAACAAAAGAAAAATATGTTTTGTTTAAAGGTAAAAAAAAATATGAAGAATAAACATCTAATATTTCCAAACAGATGTTCATCTATCACCCAAGAGTTACTAATCTCTTCTTTCTGTGCCTTCAGAGTGAATTATTTTAAATGGGTAAAAAATAATTTAAATGATTTGCTCTATGTAACAAAGGGGTTCACGGAGCCTATATATTTCATGATTTACTGATCCACCCTGTTAAATGAACTGCCAGCAACAGAAGTGCAAGTTTACCTACTGCATGCTGGGCAGACTTTAAACATGCCACTTCTGCTCATGGATCTCAAGAGTCAAGAATTTATTTTTTATTTTATTTTACAATTTGCCAAAGGGTACATTATTTTCTTCAGAAAGTGACTACACTGTTGTTGTACATAAAATAATTAACAACTTAGGCCAATATTCAAACTGCAACCATCTGCACCTCAAAGTATGTGATGGGGTCAAAAAACAAACATAGGTGCTGTATAAATAATAAAGTGCTTTTACAAAACATTCTAACTTCCCATTTCTTTAAATCTAGCCTGATGGTGCAAAAGAAGGAACCCAACTGTGGCGTCACTGACATACAAGGTCCAAGAAGGTTGGTGGAAGCAGGTACATGAACTGAGTAGCTGATGGTCGACTCATTAACTAGGGGTGGGGTTAGAGGAATATGGACAAAGAGATGACAGCAAAATAAAGATATAAGAAGACAACTATCTTAGACGCAGAAAGTACATGAAGCAGCACAACAGGCGAAAGCAGGCACTACATTGTGTACACAAGTGCCTAATAAATGAGTGCCATTTTGCTGGCTCACCTATCTTGGATGGAGGGGGGAAAAAGGTTTTCCATAAGGGCTATAAAACATGGTGGAACCCAGGCGGGCTGGAATTCAGTCCTTTTTTGAAAGTTTGTCCAAGGACACAGATCTTGGCATGGGCGCTAGATGTAGGGCACAAAGCAAAAAACTGACCCACATGAGGATGACGGCTGATGACTGAAAGACCAACTCTCATCCCAACTGGACATGTGACTTAAAGCCAGCTAATCGGGGGGGGGATAAACGATTTAAAAAGGAGAGGTGGTGGCTTGACAGTCAAGGGCAGGAAGGATAAAAAAAAAAAATCCTCTGCAGAAGGTCTGAGAGAAAAAAAATCTCATTCACATTATGACCCAAGAGACATTAGCCATCCAGATTTTCTCAGTTTTAATCTATTGGCAAGACCACCAGGTTTTCTACTCTCACTGAGGATTTCAAGCACAAAAACTGCAATTGTACACAATATTTACCATAACAGTAGATTTATGAGGACAGGTCACAAACAAATCAAGACTTCTGGGTCTATCCACTTTCTGTCCTCATTTGTGTCTCACTGTATATGCATTAGCTATACAGAACTGCACGGGATCTTCAAAGAGAAGTCGGTTTCCAGTACACAAGTACCGACACATCCACCGAAGTCAAGTTATTACAATAAATCAAAATAAATGACATATATTTTACAATAAATAGATATAACTATACAAATGAATGAAGATGACAGTACTTAAGGATTTGCTGGCTCCTTAATGAAAGTGTGAAAACAGTAATTTTGAGAACCACGTATATAAAAAATGAAATGAAATGCAACTGCCAAGCGATTACAACAGACTCTCAAACTTGTAGTACTGCCATTAAAAGCATTTTTGTTGAGGGGGTATTACATTAAATTACATTTAATTTAATTAATTTTGCTAAAGGGCTAAGCAAACTGTCCCCAAAGACTGTTTTCAGCCACAACTAGGGTCAACAACAAGTAACATTTCACAACATTTACAAACACATTACCTTCCAAGTAACATTTGAAACCAGCATGTACATTCAGGCTACATTTAAAATCCAGATTTACAGTTCAATAACTACTTCAGCTGTGCTTTTACAGGAATGTTAGTTACACAAACCAATGTAGTCTGTACATGGATTCTAGCAGTATTCATTTACATATTTACACTGGATGTAAAACTGTTCATGCATCGGTATGGGCACACATTCGCACAATACAGATTTAATGTGATTTTTAGCAGTACAGCTAGGCACCAATTCCCTAGATCTAAACTCGTTCTCTCTAACAACTACACTTACAATCAGCTTGTGAGGTGTGCTTTCAAGTGAATTTGAGAGGCAGTATCCCAGGCTACAAGGCAGCTTTGTAGAAGGCTCCTCCTGCTGCTGTCATGGTATATGGGGGGTGGTCTTTGTAGCTACAGAATGTCTTGACTTCTTAGGTTATTCTGGGGACTTCTAACTAGTAGTGTGCTTTGTAAGGTGGGCAAGTAGCTTTAATTTAACAGCTTGTAGGTTAGGTATTTTGTAAAAAAATATTTTCGTGCCTTTTGTGTTGAGAATAAAGAAAAAATAATTCTTATTTGCACTATGAACCTGATCATAAGATCTTACTAGGCTAATGGCCCTGGGGCCCTTCTAAGTCTAGCCAAGAGTTTATCCCCAAAAAGAAACCTCCGTCAGCACCTGCCGCCCCTGTTAATGAGGGACACAGGTGGAACCCATGGGACAAATTTGTGGTTTCCCAACCACTCATCAAGGTTGTGCTTAAAGACGGACAGTGAGGTGCGCAGTTTGATGTGTACGGGAAGTCTATTCCAGAGACAGGGCAGCCTCTGGGAGATAAACCCGTCTCTCCAGCAGGTTTTGTTGATGTTGCATATTAGATTCAGGATCATAATTAAATTCCTAACTTTTGCTTTGTAAATTTACCAAAATCAAAATAAATAGAAATAACACTTGAAATGCATTACCTACTATAGAGCAGGAAGTGTGTGTGTGTGTGTATGTGTGTGTATGTGTATGTGTGTGTGTATATATATATATATATATATATATATATATATATATATATATATATATATATATATATATATATCTGGGTCTACCTTCTTTGAACGAAATTATGTTAGAAATTTTACTTACCCACCTCCACTTCTCCAAAGCTGCATTCCACCGAAATGACAGACTGGCAAAGTTCTTTCCCTTTAAAAGGAACCACTTGGCCACCATGGGAATAAACCTAAATGGACCAAAAGAAAACCCACTAAAGTGGGGGGCTTCATCCCCCACCCACCCTTACTTAAATATACCAACTCCGAGATCACACTACACTGAAGACAGGGCAAAGTTCACCATAATGGCCAAGTGGCTCCTTTCACAGGGAAAGGATTTTGGCAGTCCGTGATTTCAGTGGAATGGAATGCAGCGGGTCGGGTAAGTAAAATTCGGTTAAACATAATTTTGTTCAAAGACAATAGACTCATATATATATATATATATATATATATATATATATATATATATAGATATATAGGTCTACTTCATAACACTGAAATTTCATAACGTTGAATTTCATAACAGAGACCAAAACATCTAAATCCCAAGCCACTAAAAACCTAAAACACTGAAAACACAGAACACAAAGTGTGCTTCATAACATTGAAAATTACAATGCATATGTAAATAACATCCTCTCCACCTACAAGACCACCTAACTAACACACACATTTTCTACTACGTTTCTGCAGGGGGGCAAGAACCCCTGCAACCCCATGTGGCTCTGCCCCCCACACCACCCATAAATTAAATATACCAACTCCAAGATCGCACTAAAGTGGAA
This sequence comes from Protopterus annectens, assembly GCF_019279795.1. NCBI lineage: Eukaryota > Metazoa > Chordata > Ceratodontiformes > Protopteridae > Protopterus > Protopterus annectens. The sequence goes on from NC_056730.1 coordinate 15,287,688, forward strand.
AAAGTTAATTTCCTAACCTCACTGTGAGGTTAGGAAATTTACTTTTTCCCCTGAAGAAAGTGTGTTTGTTAGTTAGGTGGTGGTGTAGCTAGAGGGGATCTTATTTACTTGTGCAATGTAGTTTTCAATGTTATGAAGCACATTTTCAATGTTCTGAGTTTTCAATGTTTTGAGTTTTCAGTGTTTTGAATTTTCTATATTATTGTCTCAATGTTATGAAATTCAATGTTATAAAACCTTCAGTGTTATGAAGTAGACCCATACATATATATATATATATATATATACACACACACACACACACACACACACACACACACACACACACACACACATGTAAAGAAATGAAAACTACTTACTTGACAGTGTGCATTATGAAGGTTCTGTAATACTTAAACAAGAACTTAAAATATGCATGCTCACTGACTTGCTGCCATTTGGTGTTGAAGGTTCTCTACTAAGCTGCCAAGATGACTGCTCAATTTTCTTATACAAGTTGCAAAATGTAAACCCTACAATCATTGTTTAACAGCAGATAGTCAATTCCAGACACAAGAATCATGTAGTTTAAAAGTTTTTATGTTTGCTTGGAACTTCATGTTATTACATTACAAAACATCATGCTATTTTTTTCTCGATTCATGTGTGCTACTAGGCAACCGCAGGTTCATATGTAAATAGTAGGCTAGCTGCCTTTGCGGGCCATTTGGTTAGAGATTGCGCTTGCCCATCCCATAGTTGCTAATTATATATTGCCCCTAACGAGAATAAAAGGGACCATACTATAGACAGCATGAGGTGACCCATGCATGGGATAAAGCATGTAGAAGCTGCCTCTGTCCATTAGTAGTACAGGGGGCATTTCTTGGATAAATGTTCTGTTTCCCATCCATAGATTCAAGCTGCACTTGAATATGGACAGGGATGAACTTTGTTTTATGCAGAAGGGGATTCTGTTCCAGAGCAGGGGTGTCCTCTGCAAGATATACCTATCTCCAAACCATTCAGTTGATGTTGCAGAAGAAGAAGTTAAGATATTCAGACTAAGTATTTCAGATGCTATTTGACTTGCTGATATACAGTAAAACCAACAGTACTGGGTCAGAGGATGCCTTATATATGCCAGACACAGATCACTTCTTAGCAGTCTGTAAGATACAGAGTATAGTGAGTGACAGGGCTTTGAGTTTTTCCAAGTAGGAATGTCTAGGCCTTGTATCCTTTTAGTAAGGTATCTAGGTGGGCACTCCAGTTGCTGCATGTGTTCGGAAAGATACATAAACAAGGCATTATATTCAATAACTGGCCTAGTAAGGGGTGAGTAAATGGGAACAATGACATCCCTAGATCTAGACACAATCTCTTTTTATAAGTTGTGCAATACAGAAGGACTTCCTTACAACAATGGACACATGTTGGTCAAAAGTTAGGCCACTGTCGACATTGGTTCCCAAATCTTGAAGAACTGGGTCAACTGTGGTAGTACCCTGGGATAGATGACTTCCCAAAGGGTATAATAATACATTTTTTGGCATTTAGTTTTAATCCATGACTTTGGTACCAGTTATTTAGTTCTGTAAAATAACTGAATTATTACAATGGCACTAAAAGCAAGCTCTCCAGATATTCTGGAATTCATGGAAAAATGCAAAACTTTGATAGAATGCATCTACATTTATTCAACTTCAATAGAAGATTCTCGTATAACCAGTAGGCTTGAGTTAATTCTAGCCTCTATTTTATTAATTTAATTTATTTATTTAACATTGTTGACCAGGAAATCCCGGCTGCGAAAGATCCCATTTTCAGCAGAGGAATATGGGAGGAAACCGAAGCACCCAGAGGAAACCCATGCAAATGCAGGGAGGACATGCAGACTACTCACAAAAGGCATCCCAGTGAGAATAGAACCACAGAGCCTCTTGTTGTGAGGCGACAATGCTAACCACTGCTTTATGTTGTACTGCCCTGAGGAGGAATTCTCCCAACTAATCCCTCACTGATACAGAATGCTGGTTTAAACAAGCTTTAATTCATCGTGTCCTTTAAAGTCAAAACTTTAGATGAAATGTCTTCCTTGTCAGGAGTAATAATAGTACAGCAACAAATAATTTATCAGTCTCCATCGATAGTGGTATAAATGAGAGAAGCAAATTATGACACTGGAAATGGAGGAACAAAATACATGAGCAAATAAAAACAAGTAAACTGACGCTTTTTTTAAACAAGTAGAAGACCATATATAATTGGACAAAAGATGCAGCAGTAACGATATATATACATGGTCCACTTCACATTGTCAAAACCCCACATAATCGAATCCTGCTACACTGAGGCAGAAATAGCGAAACCTCACTTACGTGAAAGACCTCAACAGTGAAAGCAACGCCCAGGAAAGGAACCACTTGGCCACCATGGAGGCATGTGCCATTTTCACCACTATATAGCGATCTCGTAGTTGGTATATTTAGTCAGAGGGGTATGCTTGGTGGGTTTGATTTACTTTGTTGTACATGTTGGCCCAGTGGTTCCTTTCCCAGGTGTTTCTGTTGATATAAATATATATATATATATATATATATATATATATATATATATATATATATATATATATATATATATGCACAATCGAAATTGCAGAACATCAAACCTCTGATCATCGAAGATCAGAGGGATCAAAGTTCTGCATTATTAAAAAAAAAAAAAAAAAAAAAAAAAAACTAAAATGAGAAAACCCCCCTGCTACATAAATACGCCACCACTGACATCACACTACAGTGAAGAGAATGGTAACATATGGCTCGGAACAGGAAATTTACCACTCACTTCACTGTAATGCAATCTCAGAGCTGGTATATTTAAGTAGTAGGGGGTGTGGGGGGGATTGTCCCCTTGCAAAAACTTACAAGAAGACTTTTTATCTTTTTTAATTTGTTCTCCTTTAATGTTCGATGCTGTAGAACATCGATCATCTCGTCCTCGATGATGTGTGGTTCGATGTTCTACAACTTCTTATCATTTGAAGTAGACCCACACACACACAGACACAGACACAGAGACAGAGAGACACACACACACACACACACACACACACACACACACACACACACTTTGTAGATTATGAGACTGCCTGGATAAAATAATATACAAGTATTTCAGTCAGGAAAGCAGTAAAAAGTTTGTGATAAACATGTAGAGAGCCTTTATTCTTTAGATATTCACTTGAGGTACTTATACATACACGACAGCCTGACTGCATCAGCAGCCTTTTGAAATCCCCAGAACTATACATGGAGCTTATCTGCTCTGCTGCCTTCTTTGAGTCACCAATAAATCTACATCTAAGAACTGTAAAGTGCTGGTAATCCCATCAGAGCAGCTGATAATGACAGGAGGCTTTGACTAATCAAGACAAGTTGCCAACAATCTTCCAAAACCATACACAATGTTTGATTAATAAAAATCTCATCTTGGTAAACAATGCAACTACTGCATCTTTCAGATGGTTTGTGAAAATAACTGTTTCAAGCCTGTGGATGCAAAATTATTTCTACATAAAACACCTAAATGACACACAGCCTGCTGATACAAACAGACAGCTGCACATATTTTACCAGTTTATTACAGTAAGCAAATAAGCGTGGAATGAGTGTGCACATAACTGTCTACTTAGCACTTACTGAAACATTTATTAGGGCTGTTATCTCCTTAATAACAGAAAGACAGTGTGCAATTTTGAAGAGGGAAAAAAGCGTCATATTTTTAGCACTTCACTTAAAAGTAACTGAAGAGTGAAAAATGAAAAATACTCAGTGCTGTTAGATGTTAATGGGCCATATTATCAACTCAAGTTAGATTTATAGAAGACAAACTAGTCACTAATACTTATTTCAGGAGACAGCTGGCCGTGGAAGTTTAATATGATTATTTAACAAAATCTCTTGAAATTAAAATATGTTGCTTTTAGATTTTAGGGAGGCAGTGGCTGTTAGTGCAGAAAAACATGAAATAAAAAGTAAATCCCATGAATGCACCTAAGTGACTAACAAGTGAAACATCATTACAGTACAGACTTGATGCTGGCAGCTAAAGTCAAAAATGTACTCGCTCTGGGGTCTACCTGAGCCCCATGAATACTGAACATAGCAATCCATGCATGACATGGTGGTTTAAAATGACTCGTGTCCAGATGCACAATACGTTCTTCTTATAGTCGAGAACTTAAAGTACTGTTCACTGTGGGACAGAGATACTTAAACCTTCAAAACTCCAGCACACTACAGCATCCAAGAAGGGGATGAGAAGGGCCAAATGGCAAACATTTCTTTTTTCTGTTTAATTACATTTAAACTTAAATGCAGCCAGGCATCAATAATGTAAATGGATTGAGGCAGACAGAATGTTATAAAAAGTACTCATAAAAGCCAAATGTTTCTGCATGTGATACATCTAGCAGACACACAACTGCAAAATTTCATTGCATCATCAGTGTATCAATATTTAAATTAACACACACGTGTGTGTGTCTCTCTCTCTCTATGTATATATATATATATATATATATATATATATATATATATATATATATATATATATATATATATATATATATAAATCTAAACGCATGCATACACATGTATATAGACACAAACTTAGACAAAGACTGACAAGAGGATGACCAGCTTATCTTGGCCTCCTAATGTAAGGCATCATGCAAGTTCAGACTGCCCATGAAAAACAAACATTTTGGAATACATAGGTTCAAAGATAGTTACCAGGCAAGCAGTCCAGGAGACCATTAAGGAATCTGTCAAAAATTCCAATCTCCCCAAATCACTATCTGGTTAAGTAACTTGCTCAAGGTCATACAAAAGCAAATGAATGTGAAAAGATTCAAACCCTGTACTCTTTGGACAGGAAAGCAGCACATAAACAAAGCAGAGCTTTAGTCCACTGCAGTATTAGACTCAAGAGTTAAGCCAAGCCCAAAAATTATTTTATTACTACCAAACAAATTCTGAAATAACACTAAGAAAGAAAGATGGACTTTATCAAGGCTTATCAATGTGCACAGACCTGTTTTGGATACAGGTTGGAAAAATAGAAGTTATGTTCTTACCATAACGTTCCATGTTAGTTGTCTTCTTCTCGCCTTCTTCTTGCTGGATGGGTTCGACACGACCTCGCTCCGACTCGGTACTCGTCTAAACTTCGAGAGACCGTTCCTGGCTCGCTCGAGGCTCCCCTATATCCCACAATGCTGGATTACCTCAGATCAGATCTCGTAGCCCAGCTTAGCTTATGATAGTATAAAAAACAGAACAAACATAACAGCAGATGCAGAGTCCACCTCTAAGGAAGAAAAGAGGGGTGACCTAAATCCTGAAAATAAATAATAGCATATAGCAGCTAGCTAAGAAGGAGGAGGTAGAAGAAATCTACACGATCACAACTCCTCCAGGCTCAGGCCAGGGGAAGGAAGGAGGGTGGGGGACGTAAGAGAAGAGAACAGACACTAACAACTAGTGGAACCAAAATTAATAACTCTATACATTAAGTTGTCTATCTATAATGGCTCACGCTGGATGGGAGGAGTAGCGGGAGTAGCACCTGGAAATGGAGAACCAATAGGCAGACAGACTTGGAAGGCTAGAGAAACCAGCAAAGCTGGCTAAGCTCTAGCTTTAGGTTTATTAAATAGAAGTAAAAGTGTGAGAAAGTGAAGGGTATACAAGAGATGTCAAGGTGTCAAAATGCAGTCAGGCTTGAGAAGGTGCCGGAGCTCTGGTTTCATAGGCAGCTTTCTGGTGGGCTCAGAGTTTCTGAATAATCTAGATCCTGTTGGTGTAATTTTGTAATTGACGATGAACAAGAGATTAGTGTAATTTGAATAGGAGACTATTTGAATACTCGGGAAAAAGACAGGCTGGAGTCAGATCATTTTAGTTGATTTAATTGTTGATGGTCCCCATCCTGTGTAGTAGTGGGTTAGTTCCATAGGAAACTCATTTGTTATGTTTGATTTGATAAGAGAGCGACAACTGAGGTGCTTGAGTTCTGAAGCATTTCTGGCTTGGTTATTAGCCACCAGAAAACCAGTCCAGGATAAAGGTAAAGGTTGGGAAGCTGCAGGTTGAGGGAAGAAGAAAAGAAACAAGAACTAAATTTGTGAAAGTTCTTCTAGCTGATGTCTTCTTGAGATCTGAGAAGAAATTGAAAGATCAGTTTCGGGAAAGAGTAAGTTTAGGAGAAGGAAGCTGAAAGAAAGAAGCAAGAAGAAAATAAGAATAGCTGCCAATTGAGGAGAAAGAGTAGGAGGAGATGAGCCTTGGTGGAACTCTTTTCAAAAGGCTTTGCAGAGTTTGTGGGACATTAGGGTGAAATTCAGATACCCGCTTGGATTGTGAAAAAGCCAATAAGCCCAATTGAACTTAAAGAGATATGGAGATGAACCTGCATGGAGCTAGAAAGCTAGAAAATCAAGGATGTAGAGTGGTGAGAGGGTGAAGCCTGGCTCTCCTTTTTTGTTGTGGGAACCAAAAGCGTTTCCTTACTCAGAATAAAATTTATAGGTGAATTTGACTGGAAGATATCAAAATATCTCTAACAGAGTGAGAGATAATTAAGCTCAGCTACGGTTGGAAGTGGAGGAACCAAACCAATTGAGGTGTTCAGGGGAAATGGGGCTCAGAGAGGCCTTCTGGAGATGAATCTCTGTATTACTCCAGAGAGATCAGTGGGAAAGGAGGAAATGCATACAGAACAAGGGGGAGAGCACTTGGGAGCGATAGGCGTCAAAGCTACTTGGAGAGGCCAGAACTTTCTGTAGAGTATGAAGTATCTGTTGGAAAGGAGGAAGGAGGGGAAAAAGATACAGAAGTCCCGGGTGGACTAGAACTATCTCTCTCACTACAGGTGGTTTCCAGAGAGGACTGCGTGAGCAGAGCTGCTAGCTCTGCTGAACATCCGCAAAGATGCCTGAGGCCCCGGGGATGTGTGAGAAATAAATCTCTCAGCTTACAGAGTCTTTCAAGACCCACACGTGAGGCATGAGAATAGCTCTGCTCAACCTGTCCGCAATGTGATTGCTTGTCTGTTGATGTCGTTGCTATCAGACATTAAAAGAATGCTATCCAGGTCCACAGAAAAGGCTTGAGTAGAAAACAGGGGTGCTATTCTGTTCATGCTTTCATCTTGAGTGTACCACACTACAGACATATTGTCTTTCTAGATTAACTGCCACAACTGTCCTGCCCTGATAATGCCCGGGCTTAGATCGCACTGGCTGGGCTAAGATGAGTAAAAGCGGAGCTGCAAAGTGGCATGCCCCCCAACAGCCATGTACCCTGGACATCCACACCCCACCAAGAGGAGGTTTCCTGGCTTGTCTGATCATAATGGTGAGTGAGAACGGAGGAGTCCCTGGGTATGACCATTGCGAAAAGAGGAGCCACTGAAGACATGCTATGTATGACTGGGGAGGACATGAGGTGTGACTGCATTGGTTCCCAACACCTTTAGAATGGACCTGGACATCCACGAAAGGAGGTTCCCGGTATGTGGATCCAAGCTTTGAGAGGAAGATGGGATTTGAGGTATAGCGGTTGCAGAGAAGATGACACCCTTCTAAATTGTCTGATTATGTGGGTAATAGATGCGACAAAGACGTGTTTACGATGTTTGAATGTAGTATGATCCTTAATGTTTATGATTATTCGCTTTCATTTCGTTCAAGAATAGTCAAAGAAGATGCTATAGTACAGACTTCAGCCAGCTATTGAGATACCCAGTTAATGAAAGATGCAAAACAGACTTTGACCAATTTAGAAAGATATGCATTTGGTAAACACAAACTTAGGTGGTGTAATCTAGCTGCTACCACCTGAATTGATTTGGTGGAGGTTGAGGAGCTGAAAGTCGTCCAAATATGGGAGAACCCTGGAAAACCTTGTCGCATGAGGTGAGTCCTGAAGGCTCATTCAGAGACCAAAGTTTCCTTTTTCAGTGCAGGAGGCTGGTTCCCAATGGCGTATCCAGTTCTTCTGGAAGTTTCTTGACCCGTTCTGGAATAGATACGAGGATCAAGATTGGTAGAGCTCATGTTTTTTCTTTGTCTTGATCCAAATAGAATGTATTGCAAGGATCCTCTTTCGAAATCCCTGTTTGGAAGCTGGTAGCTCTTTTGACTACAGTTTCCAAATTCACTTTCTATATATCTCTTTCTTTGATCTGGAACATGAATTGTCCATTTTTTTTAGTTCCCTGTTTTGAAGAAACATCTGAAAGTAACCTTTTGAAATGAGTTCTGGTGGGAATTTGTGAATTGTCTTGGATAGCAGCTCTTTTGCAGGTAGGGTTTGAATTTTCCCTTGGATGGTCGAAGATCTGGAATAGTGAACACCTCTGAAATGATGGAAAGGGAATGGGAATCTTTGTCAAGGATATGGGCCCTGGTTCCTGCGGACCCCTCTTGCTCTAGAGGCTGGCGTCTCGGCAGCGACTTCCCCCTCTCTGATCGCCGAAAGGCACCCACCAACTCCGCCAGGCGAAGTCCCCGAGCATTTACCACAGGCTGCACATCTTTCCCCCTTCCATTGTTCCCCCTAAGGCCCTGGAGAGACGATTCTGTCTTTGATGGAAGTGAAAACGACCAGGAGTCTTGGAGGTCTTGCCATCCGGCCCCGCGACCTTTTCTTTGTTCCTGAACCACCAGAACTGATCCTTCGTTTACAGAAAGGTGAAAGAGCGTCTTGAAGCCTTCATAAAAGGTGCTTTCGCTTGCAGACCAGAGGATGTCACACGTCAAGGCTTTGGTTCCTCCGCGCGGATCTTTCGCTCCACCGCATCATAGAGAGAGGGCATGGAGATTGGGAAATAGTGGGATCCTGTAGGATGCTTTAAATTTTCTTGGAAACCGCCCCTGCTCTGTCCTCAAGCATTTCCTTTCGCTTCTTTGGATCCTTCCCTTGAAAGGCAGTTTTTCTCATCAACCGCATCTGTGAGCGCTAAGAAATGTCGCTTACAATAACACTCCTTCCCCCGCTGCTCCGTTGAATTAGATTCCTTGTTCATGGCCAGGATAGGCACTGAAGGATCAGCCACAGGATTCTTTGTGGCGGCCTTCACCTAATAGCATCCACAGGGCTCGCTTTGATAAAATTCCTTGGACTCTGGAGCTGTGGATTCCTTGGCTACCATCCTCCTGGGAATTGACTCTGCGAGAATCAGGAGCCGTCTGCTGGCTTTTTGATGGTGGAGGGCATGGGGGTGGCCTGGGAGTGCCAGGATCATGGGCCGGGAGCCGTCCACTAAGAACGACACACAGGGGGAAGAGTCCGACACCCAGGAGGTGGCTCGGAGGGAGTCAAGCCAGGGATCTCACACATCTGCAATCCGAAGGGGGCTCAGGGGACGGCCTCTGTTTCCAGGAATCATCAAATCCGTGCAAAATGTGATGGACTTCAGATGAGTCAGTATGTTTCCTCTTACACATCCTCTTCTGAGTCCAAGTCTTGAGAATCAGGTCAGCCTCGAGGAAGGATGAACTCCCCACAGGGGGGGGGCTCTCTGCCAAATCAGAGGAGGCCTGAGATGTGGGGGGAGAAAGCCATGGAGCACTCTGGGGAGGGCCGAGGGGGCCGACGGTGGGTAGAGGGAGGCTCACTCTACACTCCGCTGTGTGAGGGGATGCCGGAGTGTCCTGCAGAGCCAGGTAAGAGCAGGCGGCATCGAGAACCCCCTGCACCCCTGACAGTGAGGGCAGAGGGCGATCTTGAGCCGAGACTCAGCAGCGCCGAAGCACCGACCGAGAGGGTGGGAGGCGGGTCCCGAGCGACTCACCCCCGCCCCGAGGCGGCGAGGAGATCGGCGCCCGAAATTCTTCCAACCGAGCGGGCTCACCAGGGCGAAGACACGTGTATGGGCTCCGGCGGTGAGCCAATCTCGGTTCGGACAAGCGCCTCGGCTCGGCTCAAGGAAATTGAAGGAAAATGCCGACGGACGACGCAGGCATGCGAGTGATGAGGAAACTCTGCTAAGCATCTGGGCTGAGAGCCTCGGACTTAAGTAGTGCGACTCACTGCCACTCTGAAGGTGACCCATCTGAGCTGGAGTGCCGACTAGAGAGAGAGACTGTGGAGCTCAGATCAGACTGCAGGGGAGATGAGGAGTGAGGAGAGCCCTGAAGAGATGGACCTCTGGCCCTCCGTGCCGTTATGCAGGTGAGACTCTGGTGAGACAGCCGGCTCCACAATAACCGTGACCTGGACGAGAGCGATGAGCCACAGGCTACAAGACTGGACTGGGACCCTCCAAACGAGCCCTATAGAGGCAAGGGTTGAGAAACCTGAGGTCTCAAATGAAGTTATGAGGGGAGAAGATACTTACCAGCGCCGAATGCCTAGAGACAAAGGAGCCTCTGGCTTCAGTAAGCACCTAGAATTAATGGACCGAGGCCCTGAGCAGGAGCCTAGGGCTGAAGCCCTGCTAGGAAGCACAGGAAAGCAACAGGGCTCTGATTGAACAGAGTCATAAGAAGTGTGGCCAACACCTGGGACACTGGCGGCATGCACACAGAACTAATTTTATAGACACGCAGCAAAAACTTTTAGCCTACACAAACACACAAAACACACACTCCAAACACACCAGACATACATACTATCAAAAAAAATACCAAAATAAGTACAACTAAAATTGGTACAATACTGAAAAAGACATTTCTGCAAACACAAAGGCAGGCCCAACCCACCAAAAGAGGTTGAGGAAGTAGAAAAGATTAAAGAGTTAGGAATAAACCAGAAAAAACAACACTACAAACAGTGGCTTACACTAATAAAGGAAATATTGAAGGCAATAGAAAAAGAAAGGGCACAACTTACAAGGGGAAGAAAACAGGTTAGGGAACCGGTACGGTATAAACTACACTAATGTAGCGGTAAGCGAACTGGGATATAACAAGAGCGCCTAGCATTGAAAACAGCCAAGGGAGCCTGAGAGGTGGAACAGCCTCAGAGTCGGTAGAGCAAATAGGAGTGAGGCAAACGGCTGCCTAGAGGACTGGAAAACTGCTTTTGAGATGCACCCAAATGTGTTGACAGTTAACATCTGCTACATAAGCACCCATTTCTGCACCAAAGTCAAAAATACCCAAGTCTCCTAGCACTGGTAGTGAAGAGGGATGAAGCCCTTATTACACCCAGGTAATGAATGTAAATACTGGCTCAGGCGTTTGACAGCACAGGCAGGGAGGAATCAAGTACCTATCCTGGAGAAGAGGCACACACTATTAGTTGAACTCCTTGGTGCAGATTGGGGAAGCAACTGTAAGGTGCTGTCTGCAAGTGAGTATGGCAGTCCTGCTGATGGCATCCCCTTACGGAAGTAATGGATGTTGCAGTGCTGATCCCCAAAGCATGGCCCACCTACAGGATGTTATTGGTCAGTGCAGGGCAAGGGAATTAGATAATATCAGGTGCCTCGGTCTCACAAAGGGGTTAAAGCTAGTCCTAGGTGGCTGATGGTTAGCTGTGGAGAGGCAAAAACGACACAATCTCAACGATAAGCTCTGACAGAGCAGAAAGATTTTCCGATTTACCTTGGTAACATAGAAATCTTCATTGCGCTCTCTGCTGTTTTTCTTCTCAAATGGTCATTACTTAAGAACCGTCTATACAGTTCCTAGAAGGCCCTGCAATAGGGATGCAAGCCTTGTTGTGATGTGTACTAGCTTAGATAAAGAGTTCAGAAAGGTAATTTTTCCTGGAAAGTGTGGACAGTTCCTGGAATACCGTACAACAGGAAATGTATGCAGACATTTGTTCTCTGTTTGGAAAATCTGCCAGAATCTTTTCTAGTTCTTACCCAACATCAGTTGCTTTGAGTGTCTGGTTTCAAACACAGCTAAGAAAATCTGATCTTGAACCTTATTTAGTTAAGCTGTTTCTAGTTCAAAGCTGAATATGGAAGCTGTGTGTGTTTAAAGGGGGGACTTGATTTATTGTTGGGGCAACTAAAAGAAAGACTGATGTGAGGAGAAATTAGGTTGAAAATGAAAATCGTGAAGTAACGCTCGACATAAACACAAACCTAAGGTGCAAAAACAAGCCTAAAATGGAAAATCTTCTTCATTGTAGGTATTGACAAAAAGAATTGGGTAACACAGAAAGCTTTTCATGTTTTACATCACAATGACTAGGCAGTCTATTATAGTAAAATAAAAAAAGAGCTAAGGCGGGGCAGCAACTGGACCCTCAACATGACTGTACAGGTAGATGCTCAAAAGCTTTGTATATACAAAAAAAATATATCTTGTTCACTTACATTTGTTGTTGGTAAAAGTAGAGTTGTGTGAAATCTCACCATAACAGTACATGCCCTTCTCTTCACTGCTACAGTATTCTAAACATAAGGGATGTCCTGCCCAGGGTAACCTGACGCTTGACCAAAGCCTGATGATCTTCCATGCGCCATACGTCACACCTATGCTCCCTGCACAGAACACAGGCCATGAAAGGGATGTACAGATGCAGCTACCCATAACTGAATTTCCCCAGAAGAGAACAGTCTCCATAGGATAAGAGAGTCCATACACACCCAGAAGGAAAAAAGCAGAAAAAGGGAGACCCTCAGTCAGAAGGAAATCTAAAACAAAATCCAGAACAAACAAAAGGAGGTTGTAGGGAGGAAGGGAGTGAATACTGCAACAGTGAAGAGAAGGACATCTACTGTTATGCTAAGATTTTATACAATTATACTATGTCCTTCTACATCACTGCTGCAGTATTCTAAACATAAATGTATGCAATGAAGACCAAGTGCCAGCTTCAAGGATGGAATCGGTGTCCAATCCCTTGTAGAAGGCAACAGCTCTAGTGGAATGAACTCTAACAGAAGTAGACAGAGATTTGCCATGAAAAGTATAGCAAAAGGAAATGGACTTAGACATCCATGAGGAGATGGTTTGCTTAGAAATAGCCAAACCCAATGTCCTGGGATGAAAGAAAACAAAAAACTGATCAGATTTATGAATGGCCTTAGTTTTATACAAATAGTACCTGAGCTGTCTGTGCAAATCCAAGGTATGCAGGACCCTCTCACTAGCAGACTGAGGAGAAGGGAAAAAGAAAGGGAATTGTACTGACGTATTCAATGGCAACTCATTTACTACCTTGGGCATAAAAGAAAGATTAGTATGAAGGGCCACCCTGTCTCTGTGGGGGGGGGGGGGGGGGGCTGTAAGTGCCTGGAGCTCAGAAACCCTCTGAGCAGAATTAAGAGCCAGCAACAAAACAGTCTTCCAGGTACAATGTTGCAAAGAATCAGATTCTGCAGGCTCAAAAGGAGCCCGAGTCAAGTTTTCCAAAACAAAATTAAGGTCCCAAGGAGGAAGAATATGTTTCCTTGGAGGCCTTTAAGAAACTGTTTGACCTCAAAATGAGAAGCCAAAGGAGGATTCAAAGACAGAGAAGCAGAAATGGTGATTGCCCCTGGCCAGATGCATTAAGAGGGGGAACCAGTGCTGTCTTGGCCAAAAGGGAGTCACTAGCAAGATTTCTGGGGAACCCAGCTTCTGCAAGACTCTTGGAAGCAGAGGAAGAGGAGGGAAAGCATAAAGAAACATCACCTTTCAAGGAAAAGAAAGGGTGTCTGCCTTCCATGCCAGAAGGCATGGCACTCTGCTTCTGGAACAGAGGAGAAGCAAAAAGATCTACCCGAGGAATACTCCACTGATGGACAATGCCCAGAAACATGTCTCTGTGGAGCATCCATTTGTGAGCCTGTGTTTTGGACCTGCTCAGACAGTCCACCACTAGATTGTGCTCTGAAGGAATGTACACTACTTGAAGAGATAACTGAGAGCAACTTTCCAACCCTGAAGTGCTATCCTGCAGAGGATGCACAATTTTGTACCTCCCTGCTTGTTTGTCTGTGTACACCTTCAAGAGGCCTGGACAGAACATGGGGTGAAAAGCATTAAGGGCCAAAATCATAGCTCTCATCGCTTTGATGCTGATATGTTCTGACTTCTGATGAGTGGGGGGCAGAGACCCTGAACTATATGGAGACCAAAAGAAGCCCCCCCCCCCCCCCCGTGAACAGTTCTTGAGAAGAGACTGAAGGCTGTAAGGACAGGCCTTGGCTAAGAGCAAACTGCTGAATCCACCACTCAAATTCCTTCTTTAGAAAGGGAAGGAGAGGTACACTGAAACCTAGAGGGTGACGATGCTACAGCCAAACTGACCTGAGGTACCATTAAAGCTTCCTCATATGCAGTCTGACAAGATGCAGCATTGGAACAGAAGAGGCCATGAATCCCAGGGCCTGAAAAAACTTCCCGGCCACCATGGCAGTCAGAGGAAGAAGAGACTGAAAGAAGGCCATCAATGAAACTTTTGGAGGCAGAAGAGAGGCCAACATTGGCAATGTCTGAATCCTGCTTCCCAGATGCACATGATCCTGAGAGGGAGTCAAGACAGACTTTTAGAAGTTGACAGTGAACCCCAGACTTTGGAGAAGAGAAATGGTGAACTCCAGATCCTGTAATAGGTGACTGGGAGAAGGCACCTGAAGCAACAGGTCATCTACACAAGGAAAAATCTGAATGGCTTGAAGCCTACAGAAATCAATCACAGGAACTTGCCATTTTGAGAATACCCTTGGGGCACTATTGAGGCCAAAGGGCAAAGCAGAGAACCAGAAATGAAAGGAAGAAACAGAGAAACAAAAACTTCCTGAAAAGAGGGTGAATAGGGTTATGAAGGTAAGCATCTTTCAGATCCAGACACCAGAAAAGCCTGGGGTAGTAAAACAGGAACCAGGGTTTGAAGAATAAGAATCCAAAAAGAAGGGACCTTGAAAAAGGTGCTGAGTAGGGAGAGATCCAAAATAAGTTTCCAAGTGCCCTCCTTTCGAGGAACCAGGGACATCCTGGAATGAAAACCTTTTCCCACTTTGGAAGGGGGTACAGATTGAAAGTTACCTTGGTTCACCAGGGACCCTACAACCTCCAGGAAATGAGGAAATTGCTCTAGAGAAGGTTGCAGAATCCTTGAAGAAGGAGAAAGAGACTTCCATACCATGAAGTAACCTTGATGGATAGCAGAAAGAACCCAACAGTCTGAAGTGATGGGAAGCCAACTTGAAAGACAAAGGGAAAGCCAAAGGGACAAAGGAGCCTGGTCTAAGAGAACAGGGAAGGACTGTCAAAGAGAAGCAGGCTTTCAGATTAATCAGGCTTCTAGGCCACAGAAATCGGAGAAGCCTTAGCAGAGGAGACCCGCCTCCTACTAACCTTCCTTCCTTTGGAGGCCTGGTGGGGTTGCCCGCAAGCAAAAGCAGATTTAGAAAGATAATTCCTCTAGAACATAGGGACAGGAGAGACAAAAACATATTTAAGGTCCTACAAGGCTTTGCCTTTCTCATGAAGAAACTTAAACAGGTCAGCAGCAGTAGTCCCAAAAATATGTTTAGTATCCATATGAGCATCCAAAAACTTGGCCTTAATGTCCTTAGGCAGAAACTGGAGATGAAGCCAAGAATAACGAATTATGACAGACCCAAAAGATGTAGCCCTGGAAGAGGCATCAGCAGCATCACAGCTATACTCAATAGAGTGGCAAGCCACTTGAGAAGCAGAACCCAGATGGAACACCTGACTGGACAGCGGACTACCCCCCAATAGTTAGGACTGCAGCAATGTGGGATGAAGAACATCTTAAAATATATAAGGCAGGGGATTTGCATTAAGAATCAGGGAGGTCAGAAATAACCTGACAAAATTGAGCAATCAAGGTCAAAGCAACATTTGTCATGTGGATCGGGTAATTATCAGCTCTAAAGACCAAAGTAGAAGCAGTGTAAACTTTCTTACTAATCCTTTCCATTGCTCTAGTACACTTATCAGAAGGTGAAAGTTTGAAAGAGGGCAAGAGCTTAGATGGTTTGTCAGAAGAGACTGACACCACAGCAGGAACAGCACAAGGACATTTAAATAAAAACTGACAATTCCCATGAACTTTATAGAACCTATCAGGTTTCTTAGGAGCAGGAGGCTGAGAATAGAGAGACCTGGAAGCAGTAATGAAAGTATCTAACAAAGCAGCCAACATAAGAGGAGCTGCCAATGGTTTAGGAGTATCCACCTCAAGCAACTCATATCAGTCGCTGAACTAAACATGCATTTCCCATATCGATCCATGATCCTGGATTCTCAGTTAGGAGGATGGATCATCGAAGAAGTCTCAGACATTTCCTTCTTGGTGGCCACCGCCACCACCATGGCATCAACAGGGACTCCCTTGGACAAAAAAATCTTTATCTACAGGGGCAGAAATGAACTTGTTGGGCCTCCGAAGGACAGGCTCCATGGACTCCGGTGACTCCCATGCCCTTTGAGAGACCAGCTGCATGAGCTCATTGAAGGGCGGAGACACCCAAGAGATACAAGGTTGAGACCCGAAATCCTTCAGGAGAACTGACTCATCCTCAGTAGGGCATTTGGATTGCCAATCACCCCTCTGCCTAAGGATCTTGAGTATCTCCGCAAAGGAGATATCCTCAGAGGGGGATCGTGGGGACCCTTCTGACTCATCCAAGTCAGTATCAGATGTCAAAGACTCCTGTGGGGAGTCCAAGTGTCTCTTCTTACACAATCTCTTCCTGGGGGCCTCCTCAGTGGGATCCTCTGGGGAGGTCTCTGAAGAGCAAGGGGCGCCCCTGTGGGGCTACCTTAGGCTCAGGGTCTCTACACTTGGCATGGACGATGGAGGCAGAAGTGGACGCAGGCACTTTGGGGGAAGAAGAGGCCAGACCTGGTGTTGAGGTGGTCTTTGGGGACAAGGCTCTCCTCATAGCTTCAAAAGCATCACGGCTCCAATGAGAAGGAGTCGACAGACCCGAGGGAACCACCATCCCCTCCCGCACCGAGGCCATGGGCTTTGAGCCGGAGGTAGGTGCGGAGCTCATCCAAGCTGAGGCCCCGAGAGGACGAGTCGGCATCGACAAGTCAGTGTGACTATCCTCCCAGGATCCAACAAGAGAGTGTCGGCTCCCAGAGTCCCCGGTCGGTGCCGAGGACATCAGAGTAGATGGAGCCGATGACACCGGAGCAGGTCTCGGCTCCACGAACAGCAGGTCAGCCCCCTCTGGCTCTGAAGATCCAGTACGGCTCGGAGGAGAAGCAGTAAAATCCGGGATGGTGATCTTCAGTTCCGACACTAAGGTCGGAGCCGACAACAATTTGGCAAGGCCTGGTGCCTGTAAGAGCTTCTGCACCAATCGGTCCATATCCAAATCAGAGAGGCTGACAGAAGATCTAGAGGAGTGCACCGAAGGAGCTGATTGGAGGAGTGGAGATACAGGACTCTCAGAGACAGACTCCAAAACAGTGCGCCAGCTTCAAAAAGAAGAGACACTCGGCTCCGAGAGCTGTGGAGCCGAAGTCCCGGAATCCTCCACTTTCTTAGACTTCTTAGATGCCTTAGAATCAGAAGATGGTTTAGAGGACTTGCTGGCCCCATCCTGGTCAGACAAAGCTTCAGTAAAATAATGCTTCAGCAAACCTCGATCCACAAGTTTCCTTTTCCTCTCTAAAAGAACCCTTGAAGAAAAGGAAAGTACAGTTTTGTACCTACCATAAATGTAAATGTTCGAGTGTATACACTGCTGCAGTCATTACACTTGGGTTATCCTGTCGTCAGGCGGTTCCCCAGTCAGCCTGAGTTCCAAAGTCTTGGTCCAGCGTCGGTTGCTGTCGCCTCCTCCCTGACGTCAGTGTGACAGGGGTATATAAGATGCAGCCAACGCCATTTTCTTCAGTTTTTCTTGCCCCAGATGTCAGGTGCCTCTAAATAGGTAGGCAATTTCAATTGCTAATAAAACATACATTAGAAAAGCATCAACCTTTGTAACTTCTCACAGCTAATTAACAACATAACCCGCCCCTCAAAAACTCTTTCCAATGGTAGCATTCTAGACTGGATTTTAGTCTCTCACCCTCATTATTTCTCTGATAGTGGTACACTTCCAGACTCCCTTAGTGATCACCTGCCCACCTTTGCACATCGACTCCGTGCACCTTTACAGAGAACACAATTATATTACTACCCCAACCATAAAAACTTCAACCCATTAGCTTTCTCTGACTCTCTAAAAGTAATTGACTGGAACATTCTAAAAACTTTACCTCTACATAATGCTGTGGCCCACTTCAACACAACCTTCTTAAACCTCCTAGACTACCATGCTCCTTTAAGGACTAAAAGAATAAAACTAAAAACCACCCCCTGGCTACCCAAAAACACACTAACAGCCATGCGACACAGAGATAAAGTCTGGGCACTTTACCAGAAAAATAAATCTTCACTCATCCATAATGAATTCAAAACACTTAGAAACAAAGTAAAAAAGCTTATTATCACCGATCGACAAAACTACTTTTCCATACTCCAAAATACTAATAAAACAAATCCTCAAAAATTCTGGAAAGGAATCTCTACCCTTATCAACCCTGGCAAAACAGTCAACCCTAGCCCAGATCCCAATGCTGCTGACATGGACTTGACTACACAATTGAACTCTTTTTTCATTAACTCTATTTCCAAACTAACCTCTTCTTTCTCCAACACCACCACATCCTCGACTTAACCCCCATCCTCCTCTACTAACTCCCTTAACTCCACTCCCAACACCACTCTCACTTCCTCTCCAATACCACCACCCTCTAATACCCTTACCTCCCCTTTCTCACTAAAACCTATTCCCACATCTACCATAAAAAAACTCCTCCAGAAACTAAAGCCATGCTCTAATGCCCCAGATAATATTCCTTCATACTTCCTTAGCATAGCTGCAGAAGCCATTGCCTACCCTATTAGCATTCTAATCAACCGCTCTATCCAAGAAAGCATAGTACCCCAAATTTGGAAAAAGGTCTTTATCATACCTTTGCATAAAGGTGGCAATAATAACAATACTACAAACTTCCGTCTCATAGCTATCCTGTCTCCCATCTCTAAACTCCTAGAAAAGTGTATCCATCTGCAGCTCCTTCCTTACCTCTTAGACAATCACCTGCTGACTCCAACTCAGCATGGTTTTAGACCCGACCATAGCACTATGACAGCCCTCTTCTCCTTCTCAGAAAATATAAATAAAGCCCGGGACTCCAGTCGCATTGTTTCTACCCTGCTACTGGACCTCTCAAAGGCCTTTGACACTATCTCTCACAAACTACTTTTAACTAAACTGTCCCAGCTTAACTTATCTCCTTCCTCATTGAACTGGTTCTCTAGTTACTTATCTAATAGATTTCAAGCAGTTAAATGGAAAAAAAGCCACCTTCTCATTCCTCAACACCCCAACTGGGGTCCCCCAAGGTTCCATATTGGGTCCTCTTCATTTAACATATTCATAAATGACTTCCGCAATTCTATCCCATTCTCTAATATCATTCAATATGCAGATGATTCAACTATTATCTGCTCTGCCACATCCATCCCAGTACTCCAAAAGCTTACACAAGACGCATTCTCAATCACTGAACAATGGATGAAAGAAAACCACCTAGCACTTAATGTCTCTAAAACCAAATTAATGGTATTTACTCCCTCTAAACTCCTCTCCATCAACACGAACTCTTTTTCAATCACTAGCAACAACAACACATCCTTGGAATTGGTGACAGAGGCTAAGTTACTTGGAGTTCAAATTGATAGTCAGCTTAAATTCGACTCCCACATACAACTAAATATCAAACAAAACTAGGCATGCTCTACTGACAAAATTGTTACTTTACACCCTCTACTAAAATCACTCTCTCTTCCACATTCCTTATCCCCTCTCTTCTATATGCAGCCCCACTCCTAACTAACCTACAATCATCCCTCAAAACACAACTTTCCTCATGCTACAACAAAATAGCCAAATTCGCTACTAGTCATAAAGCATCTACCCACCACTGTTCTCTCCACAAACTAAAATGGCTAGAACTACCCAACCAACTCATCTATTCTCAACTTACTCTTGCTCATAAGCTCATTTTCAAACCCTTCCTTTGTCCATCCCTTTCCTCTGCCTTTAAAATGCACCTCCCCAACACAGTACTCAGAACTAATAACCAAAACCTAATTGAATTACACAAACCAACTCGTCCCCCAGGTAAAAATCTCCTACCCTATGGTCTAGCACATCTCAAACTCCCTACCTCCAGCCATTCATACCACTTTCAACCACTTTATATTCAAAAAATCTATTCACTCTCATCTACTAACCCAGTGGGAATGCTCTTGCACCCATCCATCATAATTCTACACTGCCTTACCTCCTTCCCATGAACTTCCTTGCTTCTGCCTCTCCTAACTAAAAAAAAAAAAAAAAAAAAAAAAGGTATTACTTTGTTTCCTTTAGCTAGCTACCAAAGACATAATGGCTTCTCAGTATCTCTATCAAAATGTTTCCATTTTCTAGTCTGTACCATCTGTAATGTCACCTGAATGTATAATTTTGTAAATATTGTAATATGGATCTCCCTTTTTCTAGTTTGTATCATCTGTAATGTTTCATCACCAGTATGATGCTCTAACTGTATAATTTTGTAAATATTGTAATAAGTATCTAAAACCTATGTAACCCTGTTTCTGGAGCTTTTCTCCCCAGGACTCCATTGAAAATGGGTTCATCTAGGCCCAATGGACTATCCTGGTAAACCAACTGCAATAAAATAAATAAATAAAAATAAATAAAAACAACTTACAGCTACCAGCAAATGCTCCCCATAGGTAGTAAAGGTAGAAGACATAGTTACCTACCAGTCAGTAAAAGGGGAAGGAGGGAGGGTAACCTGGAGCAGTGTATACACTCGAACATCTACATTTATGGTAGGTACAAAACTGTACTATGTTCATCATGTTACACTGCTGCAGTCATTACACTTGGGTAGAATCTGAAAGCTGAGGAAGGGTGGCTGGTTCTATAAGGCATTAGGGGTGGCTATAAGGCCATGCAGCACTGCAGTGGCGATGCCAGCGCTGGATTTAGAGTATAGAGGCAGATGGTAATGCTTGGTGAAGGTATGTACAGAACTCCAAGTTGCTGCTTCCAAAATATCCTTGGTAGGTACTCCCCTGAGGTAGGCAGTTGAAGTGTCTGTTGCCCTGGTGGAGTGAGATCTAATGCTGCTAGGTACAGGTTTTCCATGGTATGTGTAGCAGAAACGTATACAATGTCCTATCCATTTTGAAATAATTTGTTTTGAAATGGCTTTTCCCTGTGCTCCTGCAGCATATGCTACCAATAATTGTTCAGATTTTCTGAAAGCTTTGGTTTTGTCCAAGTAGAAGCGAAACTATCTGTGAATGTCCAAAGAGTGCAGTAGTCTCTTTATTCTGTGGTTTAGGATAAAAAGTTGGCAGGTGAATAGTTTGGTTTAGAGCCACACTGGATACCACCTTTGGCATAAAAGTAGGGTTAGTTCTTAAAGACACCCTGTCCTGGTGGAAAATGAGGAAAGGTTCCACTGCCATTAGTGCCTGTAATTCTGAAACTCTTCGTGCTGATGTTATTGCCAGGAGCAGAGCAGTTTTCCAAGAGATACATTTTAATTATGCTGTGTTGGCTGGCTCAAAAGGAGGTAAAGTTAGCTTCTCCAAAACAAAGTTAAGGTCCCAAGTTGGAGTAGGTGCTATACGGGGTGGTCTTATGTTTTTAGCCCCTCTGAGGTACTGTTTTAACAGAGGATTAGAGAAAAATTGCTGGATCCGTGTTGTAATGAGCAGAGATGGCAGAGGTGTGGATCTTGACGGATGAGAAGGAGAGTCCTTTGTCCAGCATCTCAGTTAAGTATTGTAGTATCTGAGGAATGTTTGGGACAAGAGGGTAAAGGCTGTGAGCTTGGTTCCAGGCACAGAATCTCTTCCATTTATCCGAATAGGCTTTCCTGGTACTAGGCCTTCTGGCCTCCAGAATGACATCCATAACAGCTTTGGAGAGAGGTATTGCTTGCTTGACTAAGGAATCTTCCATGCAGCTAGGTTTAAGGTCTTTAGCTGGCTGTGTAGTATTTGTTTGCTGTGCTGAGTCAGCAGATGTGAGATTTGAGGCAAAATCCAGGGTGGTTCTTGTGCTAAGCTCCTTAAGATTGGGTACCGGTGCTGGCATGGCCAGTCTGGTGCAATCAGGACCATCTTTGGCTCTTCCTGCCTGGCTTTTATGAGTACCTTTGGCAGGAGAGGTAGTGGTGGGAAAGCGTACACTTGTAGGTTCTCCCAGCTGAATGAGAGGGCATCCACTTTCCATGCTTGTGGATGGTAACTCCTTGTGCAGAATTTTTGTAGCTGGCAGTTTATTGGGGATGCAAACAGATCTATGTCCGGGCTCCACCATTTCTGTGTTATCATTCTGAATATTTGTGGATTCAACTCCCATTCGTGGGGATCCATGATGTTTCTACTTAAGTCGTCTGCCAGTGTGTTTTTGTCTCCTGGCAGGAATTGTGCTTGCAGATGAACTTGAAGGTTTATAGCTGTGTTCCACAAGGTCATAGCTTGTCTGTATAGGGGGTAGGAGTGAGTGCCCCCTTGCTTGTTTATGTACCACATAAAGTACAGTTTTGTACCTACCATAAATGTAGATGTTCGAGGATTCCCTTGCTGCAGTCCTGACTATTGGGTATAGTCCGCGTCCCAGTCGGCCCGAATACCAGAGTATAAGGCTGACGTCGGTCATGGCGCCTTAGACGGACGCCAGTGCGGGAGGGTACTAATGCGCATGACCGACGTCATTTCCTCAGTCTTTTCTTGCCCCAGATGTCAGAAGACCCAAAAAGACAAGTCCCAAAAACAACCTGCACCAATAAACATGTACAATATATACAGTAATATATATACAAAAAATATAAGCATGTAAAGGCACCTACACAACCACCCTGAAACACAGAGGGAAGGAGGGAGGTGGACTGCAGCAAGGGAATCCTAACATCTACATTTATGGTAGGTACAAAACTGTACTATGTTCTTCGCCTTCCTTGCTGCAGTCCTGACTATTGGGTAGAATCCCAAAGCAGAGGTAAGGGAGGCTGGCAAATTATAAAGTAGCAGGAGCTGACAACATGCCTTGTAAAACAGCTGTGGCAAAACCAGCTCTAGACTTAGAGTATATAGGCAGGTGATAATGCCTAGAGAAAGTATGCACTGAACTCCAAGTAGCTGCTTCCAGAATATCCTTAGTTGCCACCCCCCTTAGAAAAGCTGTTGAAGTGGCAGTAGCCCTAGTGGAATGAGGCCTAATCCCAGCTGGAACCTCTTTGCCATGATGGGAATAACAAAATGCAAATGCAATAGCCAATCCACCTAGAAATAGTTTGTTTTGACACAGGTTTGCCCTGTGAACTTAAAGCAAAAGAAACAAGTAACTGCTGAGACTGCCTAAAATCTTTAGTCCTGCTCAAATAATAACGCAATTGCCTGTGTACATCTAAAGTGTGCAAAATCTTTTCCCTTTATTTTGAGGATCTGCAAAAGTAGGCAAATGAATAGTTTGGTTTAAAGCCACACTAGAAACCACCTTAGGCATAAAGGAAGGATTAGTACGTAATGATACCCTGTCCTTATGGAAAATCAAAAGGGCTCTACTGCCATAAGGGCCTGCAACTCAGACACCCTTCTTGCAGAAGTAATAGCCAACAGAAAAGCCGTCTTCCATGACAAATATTTCAATTCAGCAGTAGCTGCCGCTCAAAAGGTTGTAGAGTAAGTTTTTCCAACACAAAATTGAGATCCCAAGCAGGAGTAGGAGCTCTACGGGGGGTCTTATATTCTTTGCCCTCTAAGAAACTGCTTGAACAAAGGATGAAACAAAGGTGGGTCACAATCATAGTGAGCTGAAATTGCTGCAGCATGAATCTTTATGGAAGAGAAAGACAAACCTTTGTCCAATAACTCAGTAAGATATTGAAGAGCCACACTCAAATTAGGCTCTGAAATCTCCAAATTCTTTGCTGTACACCAAAATAAAATCTCTTCCATTTTTCTGACACTCTCCTAGTACTAGGCCTTCTAGCTTCCATAATCACATTTAAAACTTGTTGAGGAAGCTGAGACCTTCCATGTTTCAACACAGAATATGCCAAGCTGTGAGATGGAGAGATTGAAGCTTGACATTGAGCAGATGACCGTCCTTCTGAGATAACAGATGAGGAATCAGAGGCCAAAGGCATGGAGGCTTCTTTACAAGACTCCTTAGAAGTGGGTACCAGTGTTGCCGAGCAATCCTGTCTGACCTTGTAATACCTTTGGAAGAGGAGGTAGTGGAAAAAAGCATGACATGAAGGTTTTTCCAACTGAAAGACAGAGCATCCACCTTTCAAGCTGTGTGATGAAACCCCTTTTTGTGCATATCTTTGGCAGCTGGTGGTTTAGTGGAGAAGCGAACAGATCTATGTCTGGAGTTCCCCTTGTCACTGTCAATTTCTGAAATACATGAAGATCCAGTTTCCACACGTGGGGATCCATGGATTTGTCTGCTTAATACATCTAGAGTTCTGTGCCTGCCTGGAAAAAACCTGCCTGGAAGAGTCAGTTGCAGGCAGGTCAAGCTCTCTCCCATAAAATCATTGCTTGCGTGGATAGAGGATAAGAATGTGTTCCCGGAAGCATGTTGATGTACCAGATGACAGTTGTGTTGTCTGTCAGAATCAACACCTGCCCTGGAAGAAGTAACTCCTTGAACGCCATCAATGCAAACTGGACTGCTAACATCTCCTTCATGTTGATATGTAGATGCTGTAGTCTGGCAGGCCACTTGTCTTGTATCCACTTTCCATTTAGATGAGTTTCCCAAGCAGTGTCCGAGGCATCTGTCGTTAAAATCTGACTCGCCTCTGGCCGGGTCACAGAGAGTCCCTTGTTTAGGTGACATTCCTGAGCCCACCACAAGAATTCCTTTTGAAGGCAAGGTATTATTTGAATGACAGTGTCCAAATCTTGGCAGTGCTGTGTCCATACATTTTGAGATACCATTGCAGCTTCCTCATATGCAGTTTGGCATTGGGAAGCACCAGAATACAAGATGCCATGAACCCTAATGCTTGAAGGACTGTCCTTGCAGTCAGCACGGACTGATGAGATAGTTGATGGAAGTAAAGTGACAGACTCTTTGTTTGTCCGGGGTTAAAAGGCCATCTGGGCTGCTGTATTCAGTCTCACACCCAGAAAGCACATGTCTTGAGAGGGTACTAGACTGGACTTTATTTCGTTCACAGAATACCCTAGGCATCTTAGCACTGCTATGACATATTCCAGATGCTGTAGAAGGTGTTCTTTCTTGAGCCAGAATCAGGCAGTCCAAGTAAGGATAAATTTGAATGCCTTGAAGCCTGAAGTAAGCTATCACTGGAGCCAGAACCTTTGTGAATACTCTGGGCACAGTAGATAAGCCAAAGGGCAATGCAGAGAACTGATAATGAAAATCTCCAGTTCGAAACCGAGAATACTTTCTGCAACTTAGCCTTATGGGCACATGAAGGTAAGCTTCCTTGAGATCCAAAGTTACCATCCAGTGATCCTTGCCCAGCAGAGGTAACAGTTGCTGTAACGCCAACATCTTGAACTTGGGAATGTCCAGATAAGTGTTGAGGATAGATAAATCCAAAATTGGTCTCCACGTGTTCCCCTTCTTTGGTACTAGGAACAGGCGAGAATAAAATCCAAGCCCCTTTCTGACACAGGGACTGGCTGAATAGCCCCTATCTGGAGTAACTGAGAAACTTGCTTGAGAGCCTCTTTTCTTTGTGGAGGAGGAACATCTGGCATGCCTTTGAAAGGGGGCATTGTGTGGAAATAAAATCTGTACCCGTGATGAATGATATCCAGCACCCATCTGTCTTGAGTGATTAAATCCCAATTTTCTTTGAAAAGAGACAATCTTCCTCCCAAAGGAGCTGCCAGGCGAGTCCACTGGCAGCTGAAAAGGCAGGTCATTGGTTCTGCTTACGAAGGACTGACCCCTGCCCTCACCAGAAGTCTGAGCAGGTGAACTGTCTGATCTAGGCCTAAACGAACCTTGAGCCCTGCCCCTACCACGTCTAGATCTACCCCTAGACTGGGAACCATAAGCAGGATATGTCCACCCCTTAGCAGGCCAATTTCTACTAAACTTAGGAGGCTGCACCTGCAAAAAATCTTTAACAGTCTGCATAGACTTAGCTTTGTCCTCCATTTTCTTTAAAACTGCTTCCACAGGCGGTCCAAACAACACATCAGACTGTAAAGGAGCATCCAAAATCCTGGTCTTAACATGCTCAGCTAAATTCTGATCCTTCAACCATGCATGTCTGCGAAGAACAGAACTAGTAGCAGCCACCCTCGAGGAGGCCTGAACAGCATCAAAACCACACTGCAAAGAATGCTTACCCACTTGTTCAGACACATGAACCAAATCCAGCAATTCTTTACACTCAATACCTTCCGCCAAAGCATCCACCTTAGATTTCAATTGTGAAAGGAGATAATTCTGATATTTCAGCATATGAAATTGACAATTCAACGCCTCATGGCTAGAGTGGAAGAAGTATATACTTTCTTACCCCACCTATCCAAAGCCCTTGCCTCTTTATCAGAGGGTACAGGATTTTTAACAACAGAAGCTTTAACACCTTTAGGCCCCTGAGAAACAGTTTCTGGGTCCCTGGGACTCTTAAACAAATACTTATGAGCTTGGCACCCTATAATACCTATCAGGCTTAACAGGAGCAGGAGGCAAGGAATCAGGGTTCAGAGAAGCCTCTGCAAAACATCCTCCACCACATTCAACACAGGAGGAATAGCTAAGGGCCTATGCTGAGGCAAAACAAGAATTCCCTAAGCCTTTTCTGGAGTCAGAGTAATCTTGGCCTTCCCATTTAAAGTGCTCCCTCATGGAGTGAAGAGTCTCTGAAAATGAAAAATCCTCAGGAGGAGAAGCTGAAGGAGTGGAATCATCCACATCAGAATCAGAATAAGCAGGAAACTCTTGCAAGTCTTCCACAGAAGACTCTGAAGCCTGTGAACACTGTTCAAAACTATCAAACTCCTGTTCCACCCTAGGCCTCTTATCAGGTGGGGGCATAGAACCTCTAATCAGAGTAATCAAATCTTCAGCCATTTTAAGCATATGTTTCTTAGGCACAGAGCCCGAAATGCTAGGAGAAGCCCCTACAGAAGCTGAACTTGTCCTTCCTCTAAAAGAAGCTCTGGAAACAGAAGGAGAGGCCCTAACTACCTTGGGAAGAGAGGGAAGAACAGTTACCTGAGAAGCCCCCTCAGCCTGGCCTACTTCCTGAGAGGGCACATCCTGTAACAGTAAAGTATCTGCCTGAGACTCCATAGAGACTCCTGGCAACACCTCTGGCTCCCCTGAGCCTTCTAAAGGACCGACGTCCGGGACTGCCGGTTCCTCACCCCTAGACTTCACTGTTTTGTCCTTGCGCTTCTTAGATGAAGCAGGCCGGAGCATCCGACGGCATAGTATAATTGCAACGCTTCCCAAACACTAACCTAGCACAATCAAGCCTCCTCTTAATAGTGCGCTTATTAAATCTAGCACAAGAGCGGCAACCAACAACGGCGTGCTCAGGCCCTAGACAAGGTATACACAATGTATGATAAACCCTATGCGGTATCTGCTTCCCACAAGAAATACAGTTATTCACTTTTTCTGACATCCGTAATATACTGAGGCAAGAAAAACCAAAATGTTCCAACGGGTTACTTAGCCAACTCTGTACTCGGTCTGAAACTCCGGTTTCGGAAAATCTCAGAACGCCAACCTGCACTCGCAAAATTGCTTCTGCATCGGACCATGCGGCAAAAAAGACTGAGGAAATGACGTCGGTCATGCGCATTAGTACCCTGACGTACTGACGTCAGTCTAAGGCGCCATGACCGACGTCAGCCTTATACTCTGGTATTCGGGCCGACTGGGACGCGGACTATACCCCAATAGTCAGGACTGCAGCAAGGGAAGACGAAGAACATCTGTGGTGTTGTCTGTCTTTAGTAGTAGTTGTCCTGGATGCAGCAGGTCCTTGAATGCTATAAGCGCATTTTGTACAGCTAGCATCTCTTTTTGATTGATGTGAAGATGCCTTTGTTCTGCAGGCAACGTGCCCTGAATACATTTGCCTGCCATGTGTGCTCCCCAGGCGTAATCTGATGCATCTGTTGTCAGTGTTTGCCTGGCTGTGGGTTGTGTAAAAGGCTGTCCCTTGTTGAGGTGACAAGCTTGAGCCCACCATTGAAACTCTTGTTGAAGGCAAAGGATTAGTGGTATAACCGTTTCCAAACTTTGACAGTGTTGAGACCATAAATTCTTTAGGTACCATTGTAGTTTCCTCATATGCAGTCTGGCATATGGTATTAGTAGTATGCAAGATGCCATGTAACCCAAGGCCTGCAGAATTTTTCTTGCAGGGAGTTGGGTCTTTGTTGCCATCAATTGAAAGTATCGAGTCAGTTGTCCTTGTCTGTCTGGCGTGAGATAAGTCATCTGGGCCATTGTGTTCAAGCTGGCACCCAGGAATATAATCTCTTGTGAGGGCACTAGTTTTGATTTCTTTTCGTTTACTGTGTACCCCAGGCAACTTAATAACTTTTTTACAAACGCCAGATGCTTTAGAAGAATGTCCTTGCTCTCTGCTTGAATCAGGCAGTCGTCCAGGTACGGATAAATTTGAATTCCTTTCTGTCTGCAAAATGCAATTACTGGTGCCAGGCACTTTGTGAAGACCCTGGGCGCAGTAGATAAGCCAAAGGGCAGTGCAGAGAATTGGTAGTGCATTGAACCCGCTATGAATCTGAGGTATCTTCTGCAGTTTTGTCTGATAGGGACATGCAGGTATGCCTCTTTGAGGTCCAAAGTCACGAGCCAAGCTTTCTTGCCCAGCATGGGAAGAAGCAGTTGTAATGTCAACATTTTGAATTTCGGAACATCCATGTAAGTGTTTAGAGATGAAAGATCCAGAATGGGCCTCCAGGCTTTGTCCTTTCTGGGTACCAGAAAGAGTCTTGAGTAAAATCCTTGTCCTTGCTCCTGTGATGGTACCTTTTGAATAGCTCTCATATCCATGAGTGCTGTAATTTGTTTTTGAGCCTCTGCTCATTGATTTGGTGGCAGATTTGGCATTCCTTTTAACCATGGCAGAGTGTGAATGTGGAACCTGTAACCTTGAAATACAATGTTGAGAATCCATTTGTCTTTGGTGATCAATTGCCAATTGTGGTAGAAGAGTGTCAGTTTTCCTCCCAAGGGGGCTACCAAGAAGGATTTGTTTGGCAGCTGTAGTGGGAAGTCATTGGAGCTGTTTTTTATATGGTTGGGGCCTGTCTTCCCCTTCTTTCTGGCCTGATGCAACCCATTGTCGAGGCCTGTAAGTACCTTGTGTTTGACCTCTACCTCTTGGACGTCTGTATCTTCCATTTTGAGGTCTGTCTGTAATTGGAAAGGACCAATTCTTAGTTGGCCAGTTTCTGCTAAATCTAGGAGGCTGAACCTTTAAGAAATTCTTCACCGTTTGCATAGATTTTGCCTTATCCTCCATTTTCTTTAGTACCTCTTCTGCCTTAACTCCACATAACACATCCTGCTGCAAAGGTGCATCCAATAGTTTTGCTTTAACATGATCTGGTAACGTATGTTCTTTTAACCAAGCATGTCTTCTAATGACAGAGCCTGTAACTGCTGCTCTGCAGGAGGCCTCTAGAGAATCAAAACCACATTGCAAAGTATGCTTTCCCACTTGTTCAGCTGCATGCAATAAATCCTGCATTTCTTTAAAATTAGGAGGATCTGATTCTGAAAGCATTTTTTGGTTTAACTGAAACAGTAAAAATTGCTGATATTTTAGCATGTGAAACTGGCAACTTAAGGCTCTCATTGCTAAAGATGCAGACGTATATACTTTCTTTCCCCATCTGTCTAATGCTCTGGAATCTCTGTCAGAGGGAACTGGCTTCTTGGCTGATGAGGCCTTAACTCGTTTGGGTCCCTGAGAAATAGTTTCAGGGTCAGCTACAGGGCTTTTATACAGAAATTTGTGTGAGTCAGGGACTCTGTAGTATCTGTCAGGTTTAACAGGGGCTGGAGGTAAGGAATCAGGATTTAAGCTGGATTCAGTATACACATCATCCACAATATCTAACACTGGCGGAATAGCAAGGGGTCTGTGTTGAGGTAATAAAAGGAAGTCTCTGAGCCTTTTCTTGGATTCTGAATAATCCTGGCCTTCCCAGTGGAAATGCTCCCTCATGGTATATAGGGTTTCCCCAAAGGAGTAGTCCTCAGGCGGTGAGGCTGATGGAATAGATTCCTCAGCATCAGAATCCTCATAAGGGGGTAAAGAGTATCCTAGGTCTGAGGATGAATCAGAAGAGATGGACACCTGGTCAGATGAGTCATAGTCTGCATCCTGTCTAGGCCTTTTATCAGGAGGGGGATGGGACCCCCTGATCAGAGTGATTAGGTCTTTGGCCATTTTGAGCATTTGTTTCTTAGGCATGGAGGCCTGTCCTGGAGAATGCTGTATTTGTTTTTTTGACTTTAAAGGAGGCTTAGACTTAGCTGAGGGTTTAATGCTTAACTGAGTAGGTCTGAAGACACCCTCTGTAGCTGTGGGTTGCTCAGCTACTCCAGATCCCTCTGAAAGGTTAGTCCCGGTAGGCTGAAGAACTTGTGCGTCCGAAGGCCCAGCCATCTCCATGTGGGAGTCAGAGGCGGCTTGTGGTTCTACAGAAGCGGTCGTCAGGGGCTTTGAAGGCACCTCGCTGAAAACCGGAGAACTGGCGGCTGGCCTAGAAGAGGCTTTGTTATCAGTTTTGGGCCTCGGATGCCTATCCTTGTCTTTGCGCTTTTTGTGGATTCCGGTCGTCGGAAGTTCCGACGGCATGGTATAATTGAATTTTCTACCAAAATAATGTCGGACAAAATCAAACTGACATTTAATAGTGCGCTTGTTAAACCTAGCACAGAACCGACAACCAGTGACGTTGTGGTCAGGGCCTAGGCATGGATACAATAGGAATGGAAATCCTTATGAGGTATTTGCTTCCCACAAGAAATACAGTTATTAAGTTTTACTGACATCGGTCTGAGGCAAGAAAAAGTTTCCCCAATGGGGTACTTAGCTTTGTAGAAGACTTCGGTTCTGGATTCGGATTGAAAATCTCAGGAGATGGCCGACCGGCACTTGCTAACTGCTTTTGCTTCGGGCACCGCGCGGCAAGAAAGACTGAAGAAAATGGCGTCGGCTGCATCTTATATACTCCTGTCGCACTGACGTCAGGGAGGAGGCAACCAAATCCGGACCAAGACTTTGGAACTCAGGCCGACTGGGGAACTGCCTGACGGCAGGATAACCCAAGTGTAATGACTGCAGCAGTGTAACACGATGAGCATTGACAAATGCTACAGGACTCTGGCAAGTGCACCGCACCCAAACAATACACGCACTGAACATGCCCATCAGTGAGAGACATCTTTTGCCCGCAGTCGGGACATTTTTTCAATCCAGACTTTGGATGCTTGTCTTTTTCCTCAGACATAGTAATAAACAATACACAGACTAAACAGTCTAAAACAACCTAGGAGAAAATTCTATCCAAAAAAAAAAAAACACTTCTGATTAACCAACACCGTTTAACAAATGGACGGAGAAAAACAGCCAACAGTATAATACAGCCTAAAAGTTAAAGCTATCCTTAGGCTCAACTTTAATACTAAAAGTGAAACAGCACACTACGGAACACACTCTAACAATGGCCTGGGAAAGAAGGCCAACTCTAGTATAATGCACACTAAAGAAGTAAGAAAACACACACACTAAATAACTAGGCCTAACACGAGGCCGCTACAAATATGTTAAACTATGAAGTACCAAGGGAAGAGGTCTAAAGAAACAACTACAGGAGCTAAATATGTGACTAACTATGTATAAAAGATAAATAAGTTTTCCATAAAACTTGCGAAAATCGATTTTGTGTCAAAAAAAGGCTCGAGCGAACTGGAACCACTGAGATCCGTGCCGTGCAAACTAGATTTGAGGTAATTCCAGCAGTGCATCATGGGATAAAGAGCTTGGTCTCGAACTACTGGTAAACCTTGAGCTTTGCTAATGGCTGTATCGGAGCTGGTGGATCGGCTCCAAACCCATCAGTGAAGAATGAACAGCGAGATTGAACAACTTCACATTCAATGTTTTCAGAACAATTCTCTGGGAAAGACAGTACCAATCTTCATGTTTAAAGTACATAATTATGTATTTATTTAAAATTCTTTACACTGAGCTTTGAGCTTTTCAAAATCTCTGAAGTATCTGAAATGTCCTTACTGCTGTTCAATGTTTTTTTACACTGCATAAATAGGCAAAAATATAACAATATGTGTAGTAGTCTGCACTGAGGAGTGTGAAATCTAGAAGTTTCTTCTGCAGCATACTAACATAGTAAAAGCAATGTGGATAATATGGCTAGAGCTAAAAATACTTCTGCATTCTACTCTATCAAGTTATTTAAAATACACAATTTTTCCTAACCGGATTCCTATCATTCTTTTTAAGAATTTGTTTTCTTTTGTTGAGCCACAGCTTTAAAATAACATCAGTGGTGAAGGTCACAGTCTTGCAATCAGGTAACCATGAAAAAGATCTATGGTAACTGTTGATAATCTTATTATTTAATATTTGTTTGTCAGGATAGTCTGGACTGGACAACAAGTGTCCATTTTCAGCGGAGTCCTGGAGAGAAAACCTCCCCAAGTCTACAGAGAGAAGAAAAATTTTCAAAAGAGACATTACAAAGTAGTAACATACAGATTGTAGACTTTACAGCAGTTAGTATACAATAAGGATATTACCCCTTTTGGGTGAAAATACAAGTGTACAAAATACACGAGAGCAGATAAGTACATATATATATATATATATATATATACATATACACACACACACACAAACATACACATACACAAACTCATATACAGGTTATTGCTCACACATGGATAGGTACAGTTAGAGCATTATGTTTGTGTTGTCCAGGATAGATGGGGTGTAGAAACAGTGAGTGGATGAGGCTTCAGGGGGTTAATTACAGTTGCATAGATGGTTGATGAAGAGGTATGTTTTAAGTAGGCTTTTGAAGAAGGGTGCGGAGTTTTGTAGTCTAAGGTTAGGGGGAAGGATGTTCCATATTTTTGCTATTTAATGGGCAAATAGTGATTCCCTGGAGTTGTTTTTACATGTGATGGTTTCGATTAAGGCTTTGTTGGAGGACCGAAGTTGCCTATTTGAATTGCAGAAGTTCAGCATGCCAGTCAGGGCAGGGGTTTTCTCAGGACAGTACAGAAGGCAGTGGTGGGATCGTGATTTGGCACTGGTAGTGAATCTTCTGATTTTGCTGTAAAAGATGGAAAGTTTATTAAGGTCAGTTTTGTAAAAATTAGTTAGAATTGGGGATGCGTAGAGTAGAGTAGAGTAGATAGGAGGTGGGTCCTGGCTACCGCAATTCGAGATTTGGTGGTTAGATAAATTTTACAGCGATAGAGGGAACCTAGCCTGTTTGTGCACTTTAGTGATTGTTGAAATGTGCTTTGTGAGTCTGTAGAGTGGAATAGCATTAGTTGTGTTTTCTTGGGATATAGTACGAGTTGTGAGTTGTTAAGCCAGTTCTCTATTTCAGAGAAGGTTTCTTTGGCTTTTTGCTGGAGAAGTTGAATGTTGGGGGCAGAGCATATGAGAGTTGTGTCGTCAACATATTGGACTATGTCGGATTTAGAGGTAGCTGAGTGGAGATGGTTTGTGAAGATATTGAAAAGTAGGAGTCCTAGGATTGATCCTTGTGGCATCCCTAAGGAGGTTGGGAGTGGGGGAATAAAAAGTTATGCCATTTGATGGATTGTTGGCGGTTATCTACATAGCTTTTAAACCAGAGTAAGATGGGGTTGTTAAGGTTGAGGTCAGAGATGCAAGACAGTAGTTTATTATGTGAGACTGTGTCGAATGCCTTGGATAAATCTAGGAAGGTAGCCGAGACTAATTCACCTAGATTCCTGTGGGAGTTTATAGTACTGGTGAATTTGAGTAGGGCAGTGGTGGTGCTGTGGGATGGGCAAAATCCTTGTTAGGTTGAGGAGAGAAGGTTGTTGGCAAGGAGAGGACCTGTTGATGAATCTAGGATCTTAGAGAGGGGGTGAGAGAATTGCAATTGGTTGATAGCTGGAAAGATCTAGGGAGGAGCAACCTTTGTGGAGTGGTATGATATATGAGGTTTTCCACAGGGATGGAACGGCATGTTCAGTGACTGATCTATTTATTAGAAGTGAAATGGGTTAGTCCATAGCTGTGGATACAATTTGGAGGTATTCGGCATAATCGGCATACTAACATAAAATAAGCAATGTTCAACCCACTGTTAATGAGATTATAAAGAGAGACTGGCAGCATTACCAATGTGAAACAATTGTTCTGCTAACAAATTCCTGCTGACACATCTTACAGAGACAAACTTTGGAGTCTTTTTGTTCCTACTTTCTTTCAATCATCAGCCCTCCAGCAATGAATCAGACCAACCTGTCTACAGTGGGATGATCACACGTTGGGGATTCTGTCATCCAAGCAGTCATTAGGGTTTTTGTTGTATACGACACTACCTCCTCCCTTAAATGGCTACATGTCTGCTTACAGATGTGAAGGTATGCAGAGTCCTCCCACTGACAGTGTGCATGTTTACACACATATCTCATGAATGTTACAATGATGCGATTCAGCAGGAACAGAGTATGTCCAGACTACTGCTACATGCTAGAGACCTTTCCTGTGACTGCGGTCTGCACTGCAATGGGTCAACTGCCTCCCTCCTACAAGGTGTACAGACTGACTTAAGCTGCTCACTCCCATTCTCTCCTGTCTAGCTTCTCCACTGATTGAACTTGGATCGTCTTTGGGGTTAGGCCTGGCTTTACCACAAAGCCAGTCATACAAATTAGAAGTTATGTACCTACCATAACGTTCCATGTTAGCTGTCTTCTCTCGCCTTCTTTCTTGCTGGATGGGTTCGGAGCCGATCCTCGGCTCCGACTCGGCACTTGCTAAGCTCGAAAGTCACTTTTACCAGCTCGAGGCAGCCCCATATCCCATGATGCAAGGCGGTGATTACCCAGATCTCGCTTGGTATCTAGAGGAAAAACTGCCCATAAACTTTCTACAAAGGAAAGAAGAACAACTAACCTGAGAAGGCTGTAAGGGGAACCCAGGTAATTAAGGTCCAGAGCTAACTGGTGTCCAAGGAAGAACAATCTCCCAGAGAAAAAGGAAGTTCAAGGTCTGTCCAGGCTAGGGGGACAGGAGGGAGGGATGCAAGAAAGAAGGCGAGAGAAGACAACTAACATGGAACGTTATGGTAGGTACATAACTTCTAAATGTTAAGTTGTCAATCTCGCCTTCATTCTTGCTGGATGGGACTGCGTCCCTAGCACCTCTATCCTGGGTGGCTCAATGGAACAGACTCTTGAGATCTGTGGAACCAAAACTTGCCCTGTCCCTGGAGGCCAAATCCAATTTGTAATGAGAAACGAAGGTATGAGGAGTGGCCCAAGTGGCTGCTGCACAAATAGTGTCTAAGGGTAGTCTAGCCTGAAAAGCTGTAGATGTGGCTAGACCTCTTGTAGAATGTGCTTTAGGTTTTCAGATCAATTGTTTGCCCCTAAGCTGATAAATGTCAGAAATGGTGGAAGACAGCCATCTGGATAAGGTCACTTTAGAAACAGGGAGACCTTTTTTATTTTCAGCATAAGAAAGAAAAAGCTGATCAGACTTCCTAAATTGCTTTGTTCTGTCCAAGTAATATCTGAGTTGGCGATGAACATCTAGGTAATGCAATCTTTGTTCTGCCCTGTTAGAATGATTGGGAAAAAATACAGGAAGATCAATGGATTGGTTTAAATTTGTCTTAGAAGCAACCTTGGGCAAAAAGG
This sequence comes from Protopterus annectens, assembly GCF_019279795.1. Lineage (NCBI taxonomy): Eukaryota > Metazoa > Chordata > Ceratodontiformes > Protopteridae > Protopterus > Protopterus annectens. Next base: position 15,323,679 of record NC_056730.1, read on the forward strand.
ATGGATTGGTTCTTAAGGATACTCTGTCCTTGTGGAAGACCAAGTAAGGGGGACGAACACAGAGGGCATGAAGTTCAGACACTCTCCTAGCCGAGGTAATAGCAACTAGAAAAAGTGTCTTCCAAGAAAGAAATTTTAATGAGCATGTAGCAGCCGGTTCGAAAGGGGGAAGTATCAAGGATGCCAGCACTATATTTAGGTCCCACTGTGGTGGAGGATCCCTAACAGGGGGTTTAAGAAGGAACACCCCTCTGAGAAAGGCTTTACAAAGTTTGTGAGACATAATGTTCTGGTCTGCAAATCCGACATGGAAATTCGAGATTGCTGCCAACTGGACTTTAACTGTGGAAGAAGAAGAAGAACCGGAGTGAAAAATTTCAGCTAGAAAGTCCAAAACTGACTGAATAGGGGCAGTAAAAGGGTCTATGTTCTTAGACTTTGCCCAAAAAGCGAAATGTTTCCATTTGCTAGAGTAAATCCTCCTGGTAGAGGACTTTAGAGAAGCTACTATGATATCTCTAACGGGGTTAGAGATCAAAGGAAGCCTGGTTAAGGAAGGAAGTGGAGCAACCAAGCGGTGAGGTTGAGGGAACGAATGGACCGGTGCAGTTGACCTGACTGGTGGGTCAGAAGATCTGGAACTGGGTCCAGATGCCAAGGCTGCACCAAGAGATGGCAATGAAGGAACGGGAACCAAATTTGTCGAGGCCAGTAAGGGACAATGAGAATCAGCTTGGCTCTCAAGACGGTAGCTTTCTGGAGTACTTGAGGTATTAACGGAAAGGGGGGAAAAGCATAAAGAAGTCCCCGGGGCCAATCCTGGGTTAGAGCGTCTCTGGGGGAATGGCCTGGAAGTGGAAAGAGAGAGAAGAAGTCTGGGCATTTGCTGTTTTGGGGTGTAGCAAAAAGGTCGCAGCATGGGCGACCCCACTTCTGAAAAATCTCTTCCACTATAGATTGTTTGAGAGACCACTCGTGAGGCATGAGTATAGCTCTGCTCAATCTGTCCGCTATGATGTTGGTTTTCCCGGGGATATGCGTTGCTATCAGAAACCGACGAGAGGAGATCGCCCATTGCCAAAGTCTGAGAGCTTCTCGACACAAAGGATAGGACTTGGTTCCGCCCTGCTTGTTGATGTACCATACCACGGACATGTTGTCCGTGTGAGCTGCAATTGTCCCTAAGGGAAGAAAGTCGTTGAGGGCTTGCAACGTTAAAAGCACTGCTCTCATCTCTAGGACATTTATGTGCAGGTGGTATTCGAACGGTTGCCACGTGCCATGGACCATCCTGCCCTGATAATGCCCCCCCCCACCTGATCAAGGAGGCATCCGACGTGACCGTGGCTACCGGGGCCGAGGGAACAAATGGTCTGCCCTGATGGACTAGGGGGGAAGAAATCCACCAGGAGAGATGGCTCTTGCAGGTTTGTGTCACAAGGATCTTGTGACGCATGGGTAACTGTTGGAAAGACCATTGGGTAAACAACATCCACTGCAGGAGACGCATGTAAAAATGGGCCAGAGGAAGAAGTGTGATGGCAGCTGCCATAAGGCCTAACACTTTCAGAACCAACCTGGCTTGCACCTTTTTGCTGTAAAGGATCATCCGAACATGGTTTTGGATATCTAGGATTCTTTGGTTTGTTAGGTTTGCTGACATCTGAGTAGTGTCTAGATCTGCGCCTATAAAGGTAATAGATTGGCAAGGCGATAAGGAAGACTTTTCGAAGTTGACTGAAATCCCTAACTTGCTGCAGAGACGTAGTGTGTAATCCCTGGCCTGGAGAAGTTGATGCCTGGTGGTGGCTGAGAGGAGCCAGTCATCTAGGTACGGAAACACCTGGAATCCCTGACATCTCAGGTGAGCCGTGACTGCTGCCATGCATTTGGTGAACACTCTGGGGGCTGTAGTGAGACCAAAGGGCAGGGCTCTGAACTGAAAATGACTGGTCCCAGCCGAAAGCGGAGAAACCTTCTGGAGCGTCTGTGGATTTTTTGTGATAGTACAAGATGAAGGTCTATGGAGCACATCCAGTTGTTTTTGCCCAGAAAGGGCAAAATCGATTGAAGTGTGACCATCCGAAATCTTGCCTTTTTGACAGACTTGTTTAGCCTGCTGAGGTCTAATATTGGTCTCCAGTCTCCCGTCTTTTTGGGGACCAAAAAGAACCTTGAGTAGATTCCGGATTCTAAATGATCTGTTGGAACTGGCTGGATGGCCCTTTTCTCTAGAAGCTTTGAAACCTCTAGCTTTGCAATTTCCCTTAGACCGGGTGGAACGTTTGGAAGGGATCCTTTTTGAGGGAAGGGGCTTTTCTCGAAAGGTATTTTGTAACCCTCGGATATTATCGACTGTACCCATTTGTCTTGAGAGAGGGAAAGCCAGGCTTCTGGGTACAGCGATAATCTTCCCCCGACTGCCTCCAAGGGTGGGCAGTCGGGCAACACCTCAGGGATGCTGGAAAGGCTCATCAGAGAGAGGCTCTCTGCTGCCTTGGTTCTGCGGACCCCCTCTGCCTCTAGGGCGGCGTCTGTTGTTATTACCCTCTCTGCCTCTGGGGGTAAACTGACCACGTGCTTCAGGCGTGACTCCCTGTGATTTTCGGAACCACATTTTCCCTCCCTTCTGACCTTTGGGGTAAGGTCTAGAAGGGGTGGAGAAACAGACTCCTACGGCAGAAAAAGTCTTGCCGTCTTCCTCGCACCTGGTCAAAGTGTCCTTCACCTGAGGGCCAAACAAAGTTGTCCCATCAAAGGGAGAGTTTGTGAAGGACGCCTTAAAAAGGTCTGCAAAATTACAAAGCCGCATCCAGGACTGACGTCTGAGAGCCACTCCTGTGCCTGCAGCTGTACTCGCCCCATCGGCTGCATAAGAAATGAGCCGCATGGAGGAGTTGGTTATGGAATTCAGGATTCCCAGCTGAGAGGCAATCTTCTCTTGAGCCCCTGCCGCTGACGGATCCTGTACTACTTCACCCAATTTTTTGAGGATGTCTCTTTGAAGTCGGGTGAAGTGACATAAATAATTCAGCGAACGCATAGCAAACGTCACTGAGGAAAACATCCGCTTGCCACACCTGTCCATGGTCCTAGACTCCTTGTTAGGAGGATGGACTGGTACGGAAGGATCTGCAAGTTCCTTTTTGGTGGCGGCCGCCACCACCATGGCATCAACCGGGACACCTTTAGTGAGAAACTGTTTTTCAGTGGGGGCCGTGATAAATTTAGAAGGCCTCCTGGGGACTGGTTCCACTAAATCAGGAGATACCCACGCCTTTCGAGCTATGACTTCTATGAGGGGGTCGAAAGGCGGAGACACCCAGGAGGTGGAGGGTCGAGATCCAAAAGCCTCCAGGTATACCGATTCATCCTCGGAGGGATTAATGGAGGGCCAGTTCCCCTTCTGTTTTAGGAGTTCAAGGATGTCTGAAAAGGAGACATCCTCAGAGGGGGACCTTGGGGACCCCTCCGAATCATCTAAATCGGTATCTGATGTCATAGACTCAGGGGAGTCTAAGTGCTTCCTCTTGCAGGTCCTCTTACGCGGGGGTTCTCCTGAAGGATCAGGAGAAACCTCGGAAGAGGAAGTTCTTCCCAATGGGGAAACCTGGGGCGATGGATCTCTGGGTCCGGGAGCAAGAGAGTAGGAAGAGATATCTACAGGCACTGTGGAGGGAGGAGCTAAAGGAACCGACTGCTGACTGAGCTCGGGGGCTAGCACACTCCTCATCACCTCGAAGGCTCCCCTCCCGGAGAGGACAGAGAGCTCCCGCTCCAAAGAAACAGGAATCCCCTGCCCCACCAAAAGGGAAGGCTCTGAAGCAGATGTCGGTGTCGAGCTCACCAAGGCCGAAGCTCAGAGAGGGAGAACTGGGTCGGACAAGGGTCCGATGGCACTCACCCCCTCGGAACCGACCAGGGAAGCCCGACGACCGGATCCCTCCAAGGACGGTCTCAAAGAGGAGATAGGAGTCGAAAACGACGGAGCCGAAAGGGGTGGTATCGGCTCCGAAGCAGCAACAGTCATGGTACCAATAATCTCCGGCTCCGAGCTCTGAAGGAGAGTCAAAGGAGGAATTTCTGGAGGGTGTGGAATAGCGACTGTCTGCTGAGACGGGCTATGGAGCATCTGGGCCAGTGCCTGTGATTTCAGTAGTCTACTCACCACTCTCTCCAAGTCATGGTCTGAGAGTCTGGAAGACCTTGAGGATCGGCTCCGATGGCTCCGCTCCGAAAGTAAGGGGGAGGCCGGAGCCGAGTGTATAGTCTCCAGCGAAGGAGATCTAGATCTCTTCCTTGACGGAGCCATCGGAGCCAAAGAACCTTCGGATCCAGTTGGAGCCAATAGCTTGTCGGCTCCGAGCTGGGTTAGAGATGTGTCGGCTCCAGCCGGAGCCGACGCAGGCTTCGAAGCAAGGGTACTGGCTCCAGCCGGAGCCGACAAAGTAACCGAAGCCAGGGTATCGGTGCCGATCGGCGCCGATACTATAACTTCAGAGAAGGAAGGATCGGTTCCGGACGGAGCCGATCTCGACTCTGGTGGAGTCGGAACCAAGGCCACAGACTTGGATACTGAAGGCTGGGCCTTGGATGGCTTTAAGGGCTTCCCGGAGCCGGACTTAGCTGGGGAGCTCTCAGGCTTGAGAGAACCCCTTAGGATCAATTTATTTCTACATTCCTGCAGGACTCCCTGGCTGAAAGAGTGGCAAATAGCACAGGAGTCCTGCAGGTGTAGGGGTCCCTGGCAATAAATACAAGAAGTGTGACCGTCTGTCAGAGACATCTTCTGACAGCACGAGTCACACTTCTTGAAACCTGAGACCCTAGTGTCTTTAGATATGTTTGAGTCCTAACACACACACACACACCAATCATTCCAAAAAATTGACACTGACTAAATAAAAACTAAGTACAGTGAAACAACAACACACACACCTAAACAAATCCTGACAGGAACTGTGTGGGAGGGTAAGGCCTAAGGCCTGAAAACACAGAAAATATGGATAAGGGGACGGGAAGGTAACGGGAATGGAGCTAAGTGAATAGGGTAAACTAAAAACTATAAAGAGTAAAAATTTAGGGTACTGGGATATCCAATTTTCTCAAAAAGAGTAATGAAATTCGCTTACCAGGAGCTGGTAAAAAAGATGACCTCATTAGCGAAGCGGCAAACGAGATCTGGGTAATCACCGCCTTGCATCATGGGATATGGGGCTGCCTCAAGCTGGTAAAAGTGACTCTCGAGCTTAGCAAGTGCCGAGTCAGAGCCGAGGATCGGCTCCAAACCCATCCAGCAAGAATGAAGGCGAGATTGACAACTTAACATCAAACTGTTTTCACATGACACACTAAGTTAGAATTATTTAAACCAATGTAACAGTTTACACACAATTCACACAATTCAGAGAAATTTAACAGTCATTAAAAAAGCATTTCTCATCCACAATGGAATAGAAGTTGCTCTCGAAACAGTTTACTAAATCAGGGAAGATAAGCAAGTTTGTTTTTCAATAAATGGAAGGTATAATAGCAATGAAGGTGTGTGGGTGGTTCTTACATTTAATCACTCTGGCAACATTTAACCCACACACTGCCACCATGATTAAGTGCAAAACAACACCTACACATCATAAGTGTTAAATGATTACCATATAGACTGAATAATCTTTTCACTCTGTCAATGTTTATCAAAAGCACATCTTTTACTTAAGCTTTTAAGTACTGTGTAAACAAAGTCAGCCTGTTTTTGCAAATGATAGACCCCAAATGCCCTAGCAGTTGTTAGCCTAGTATACCATCTATGAAACACCTAACCTTGGTAAAGATGCTACTCAAAGAAATACAAACATTTTGCATGTAAAATACATAGAAAAACATACAGATATTTTAGTGCTTCACTGAAAAACAGTGTACAAAAAAGAAACCAAAGCATTTTGTCTATAGGAACACAAATTTTCTTAAATTTATAAACTGCAAAAAAAAGCAATTTTTTTTGTATTAGCATTCCCACTGACAGATTCATTGTTTTCAGTTTCCTTCAGCTGCTATCTTCTGGATCTGGAAGACCACAATATCAAATAAGAAGACCACTCATCAAGATAATTTTAACTACCTTTACAGCTAACACATTATAATGCATACATCAAAGCATATTCTTTTTAATATTAATATCAAATTTAGCTTCACTTTCTTTTAAAAGAAAGACTATCACCCAAATTTGACTGCTGATTTATCCACAGAATATTGCTGTTCTTCATACTCTATTGTAATTCAACACTCCGTTGCCTATTGGAGGAGTTTTCTTCATTTTCTTTGCTGCAACCCACCAGGGAACCTTCAATAGTTGCTAAGTACCAATATAAACTGCAACAGCTATGATGAAAAGTAGCGGCTGTCTCACACCCTTCTGCAAGTACCTACTATAAAATAAGGCACTCGAGCATGGGCCAGACAAGTCATTCAGAAATAAGGCTTTTTAATAAGCTTGCAAAGCTGTCAATCCATAATCAGTTATTAGACTCAAGAAAGCCTGAGGGTAGGTGGGCTTGACTGATTTTAAAGTTCAGCGATTTTGGCTCTGATGCCCCCAGTCGACCCCCATTTGGTTAATGGGCCTCAGCATTACAGAAATCACTCAGGAGGGGAACATAAGTATGTATGACCAAAGTCAGGTCATCAGCCCATACTCGGCAGATGGTGCTAGCACTGTCTCGCTGCAGAAGCACCTTCAGCAGTCAGACATTGCAGCTTTACAAACAATGGGAATTGGGAGAACAAGCCTGCCAAGGAATATACTGCCACTCTAGTTGAGAGTCAAAGGTTGTGTGTGTACATTTGCAATGGAGACAAAATAGTGGACATTGCAAGCGCTTTCTGGCCAAAGGACAAAGAGCAAGGTTAGAAGCACCAAAACCATCCCTAATTTTACAGGATAGTGGACACAGTTCCACAGCACTCACCCTCCAACAGCTTAAAGATGGTAGGGCATGGAAAGAGAAATGAAGTTGCAATGTTGGCAGAATTTCTGATGGCTGCAATGAGGAAAAATTACAAAACTTTTGGGCTGACAGGAGAGTGAGAAGATCAAGCATATTCTTATCAGCTTTCTTCTCCAAAGGGAGGGAGACTGGAGCTGAGCTCAGTGCTGACTGGTCCCTTGTGGACCACAAGATGAGGGCAGAAAGCAATGGGAGTAACTTGACTGCTGCAAGTTTACATCCCCCCACCTAAATGACACGAAAGGCAAAAAAGTAGTATTTCAATCCCACTCCTAGAAAACTCTGCTTTTAAAATTAAGTACCTTATCACTGTTGTACATACATACATACATACACAAATACTGACCCTGGAACATGACTGAGGATGCTTCTACTCTTAAGACTGAGCAAATAAGCCAACTAATGACCAAGCAGGATGAAGTAAAGAAGCAGAGGCAGGCAGTCTACTCTGTAGTATACAAACCTTTAGCAGACGAGAAGGTGACATATACATACTTTGTAAGGAAATATTTTGCACAACAAATCCAGAAGTACAAAAATAACAGTTACTGTTAATGCTTCTGTGCTTTTGTCAAGAGATTGTTAGTTTGAAAATTCCCACTGCTCTGAAAATCCCTAGAAAGTTTAGACATTCATATTGCTGACTATTACCTGACATGTCAGGAATTCCAGATAGGGCTGTGCCTTACTAAACATATTCAAACTGTTGGAAAGACCGCAGAGGTTCTTAACTAAAAGGATTGTGGGCTTAAATGACTTGAGCAAGTGAGACAGATTGGAAGCTGTATTTCTATAATCAGTATCATACAGACTCCTTAGGGGTGATCTATGCATTGCTTAAGGGGCTATAAGGGATCCAACAGTCCAAGAACTCTTATACCTCCAAAAATCAACAAATCCACTAATACTAAGGGCAGAGAGCTAAGTCTACTCCCAACAACTAAATAAGAGAAGGTGAAAGGATAGATTTGTCATACAGTACCTACCCCTTCCTTGGAACAAACTCCCCCTCCAAGTTAAACAGTGAGACACACACACACTGCCTTTAAAAAGGAGTTGGACAACTGGATGGGTATTTACAAATAAACCCCTGGTATGGCTGGATTTGCCCCATCAGAAAAGGGAGGCAAGGCCAAAGGGTGGGTCCAAGCAAGGTAGAAATGGCCTTGTTTTTCAGTTGCCTTATAGCTCACACAATCCCATGATATACATTTCAAAAATGCATCTTTTAGCATAATGACAACACCAGTCCATTGTGTGCCATTAAATTCACATCTTCCAGAAATTTCAAATAGTCAATACAATTTCAGATGTACACAGTCTCTGAAATGAAACAAAGCTATACTGTACTTACTACTCCATGGCTTTCAGGTGCCAGGAAACAAAATCTCTTCTTCTGGATTATCGTTACAATATGCAGCACATACAGAATGGTCACTAACATCTTTCTCAACTTGTGCTAACAAATCTACAAGTACTGGCTCAGAAAGTAAGCATTTACATTTTTTGCAGGTATGCGGCCACAAACGGCACTCATATGAAGTATACATCCAAAGTAGGTCTTCTAGGAGAGTTGGATCCAGCAGTTAATCACAACATTTGGGTTTGGTCTGCACTTGAGTGGGTGATTTTTTTTTTCCACAGCTGTCCTATTCACCAGCAAAAGCCAATGCTAGTTTCAGACAGGTGTAATATCAGAGCCTGAAATAAGTAGCAACAGCATACTTCAGAAACCTCCTCGGAGAAATGAGTTTGTGGTGCACACAATATATGATATTCATACATTATTATACACACACACACACACACACATATATATATATATATATATATATATATATATATACACACACACACACACACACACATTTATAGCAAAAATAAACCATATTATAACTGTGTACAGTAACATACAGTAACAGTGTAATGTCTATACCTAACAGGTAGTCTAGATAAGTAAACAGGGAAGGGGAAGGCTAGTTTTATCATTACACTTCTGCTTTTCAAAGATTTAGTGTAGAAGTGCCTTGCACAACTAAACTGTGTTAATTTGGGAAGAGGTACTTCAGCAGTAAATCACATCATTTGGGTAGAAAGTCAAACAGAAGCACATAATTGCTGAGTGACAGACAGGTACAACATCCCTAGCAACCCAGCAGTGCCAAAACTTGTCCTACCCTCTGACCACGGTTCCAGCTTGGATTGCTTACTGAATGTGTAAACAGTAATCCAAGTTTGTGCCCACACCTCACATGAAATAAAACCAAAAAGGGCCTTCAAGTACTTTGCTAAACTTCCATAACAGACGACAATGCAATGAACTACCCAGTTTTATTGGTCTGCTTAGTAATAAATAAACTCTTTTTTTTTTTTTTTTTTTTTTTGAAAGAAAAAGAAAGGCATAAAAGCTAATCAAAATTTCTGACTGAATGAGTCTGGGCACAGTTATATCAGCTGTCTATAAATAACCAGTACATAGTAAATTATTCTCCAGCATTTTATTATTAGAGTAATACAACTGCAATTGAATTGCCTGAGTCAAAGAAAAAACAGATCTACTTGAGGAAAAATTCTTTGCACTCCACTTGGGGAATAAAATAACTATGTAAATACTCCAAGCAAAAATCCTAACTCTTCTGGACTTTGTTGCATATTTGAGAGACATATATATATCCTCCCATTGTTTCTTTGTGAACTGCTTATCCAATTTCGCTTTCCAATCCTTTCTGACCTCCTCTGATTGATTCCTATAGTTAGCATGTGATATTTTACATGCTCTACTAATTATCCCTTTAACAGCAGCTTCTGTTCTGGACTCAACTAAAAACTCAACTATGGCTGGTCTTTCACTTAGGATCCCCCTCTTCCTTTCTCTTTGCCTAGACTCTGGAATCAATTCTTAATTGGGAAGGCAGTCTCTGACAAAACAAAACAATCCTTGCAAGTACGGCAACTGCAAGGCCCCAAAAAGAATAAATCCAAACCAAAAAACAAGTCCAGCAAACTGTGGTATATAAATGCTTTATTAAAGCATATATGAATAGAGCACTAACATAACAGACCGGTTTCGGCTGAAAATATTACATAGCCTTCATCAGTGTGAATCAAAATCACATAGAAATCCAGTGCCGTTTTATACCATATATAGAAACAAAAATGAAGCTCATTGGTTGTTCGTAAATTCTTATTTAGACCTGGTGGAAATAAACCACCCAACTTGATGATCCACTTTTTTCTTTAGCATTTAATATACAGTGCCATCCAGCTTTATTTGTCCTATTTCCCGCAATCCGATCTAGGACTGTAAATCTAAAGTTTGCATTATTGTGTGCCAATGAATGTTTATATAAAGCATTGCTTGGTTTTTTGGTTCTAATATCACTGCAGTGTTCAGATAATCTTAGTGGTCTCAAAGTTTGCTCAATGTAAAAAGCTGAAAGGTGCATGTCGCAAGGTAAATCACCCAATCAGCTCTGCAATTTGCATAAAACCTGATATTCCAGCCCCCTCTTGCCTGTCAATCAGATAACACATCTTAGCACATAACAGTTTATAGTGTTACACACTCATCATAAAACAATGTATCTGAAGATTTGCGCATTAAAGCTTTTGCACCTAATATATTCTTCTTCTTCTTGAATGGGTTTTCACCAAAAAGTAAGAAATTCCACTGGTTCAAATCAAGGTAAACTAACTCTTCCAGTCCAAATTTTAATTCCCAGGACATGACACCTGTCATCTTAGAGATTGTAAATGCAAAATACCATTAACAAAACTTAAGAGACAAGTATTAGCTATTACTGACGGAATGCAAGAATATTTATTTACTGCATTTGTTTTTTGAGGAAGTCCAAAAGGACAGAAGTTCCTTTTCAGTAGAGGCCTGGGCAGAAAAGCTTCAGTAAGTTATAGTGAATACATTAACAAATACAGCTCAGTCATTCCGACCGAAACATTATGCATTACACAGGATGTCCAGATGTATTAGAATGTTGTTGTTATTATATCTTTCGGCTTTTCCCGGTTAGGGTTCGCCACAGCGGAACTCCGGTCCGCTAATGATTGTCAGCAGATTTTTATGTACCGAGTTGCCAGCCCTGATGTACAACCTTCAACGAAGATACGCCCATTCATGCATGTCTCCACGCAGAAGACGCTTTCGCTGAGAATCGAACAGTACAATGTCTTGCTGTGAGGTGACAATGCTACCGCAGCACCACCACCGCAGTATTAGAATACTAATACAAATAATAACAGAAACATGTATATTCACAAATAAAATCAAATAATCCTATTATGATTAGAAGACATAGCATAATATTGCATAAAGTTTTCAGAAAAAAATGTAAGTTCCACTACATAGCATATGATACATATTGAAGTGTAGCAGACCTTCAGCATATAATCTTAGCCAAAAGTTCCACAACAGCAGAGGCAGGTATTTATAAGATGCTGTTTAAGCTCAGTTTTGAAAGAGTTTAGGTTTTTAATTTCTCTTAATTTGAGTGGAAGAGAGTTCCACATACTAATACCACATGGAGTAGAGTATCACCTGCTGTATTTTTAGACTTGGATATCATAACTAGCAGTTTGTCCTCAGAATTTCTCTTAGGATAAAATGAGTGATTCAAGACTTGGGCATTGTATTTGTGTGTAGGAAAGTGTATGTGAGAGCTTTAACCAGTTAAGCTCTATGAATGCTGAGCAGTCGTATGCCCTATGGGGCGGATTAGTGGCAAATTTGCCAACTTTAGTATAACATTGTTGGAAGTCTGTGGGTTACTGTGGAGCTTAAGCTGGTTAGAACTGGGGAGGCATATAGTAGGGTTAGGAAAAGATAGGCAAAGGAGATGCTTTTCCTGGATGCCTCTGACAAGAAAGGCTTATCTCGATAGAGACTGCCTAGTGTTTAGTGCGCTTTTTACTTATAGTGACGGTCTAGTTTCAGCACATTGTCTATTAACTCCTAGCAGTTTGTTTTGTGCTATCTGTTCAAGTTTTGCATTGTCCTTAAGAGATTATAAACAATAGTTAATTTTGGGTGATGCTCTGTTTTGGAATAAATAAGTTGCGTTGGCATTGAGAGTTTTCAAGCCATGTTTCAAACGAAGAGAAAGACTGCTGCGTATGTCGCTGGACAGTAAACGGGTCTTTAGCAGTACATATAACTGTACAGTTGTCAACATAATGGACTATTGTGGCATGCCTGGATAAAGCAAGTAAGTAGTAAATAGATAGGTTGAAGAGCAAGGGACCTAGGACCGAACTCTTTGACACACCAAGTGATATGGTTAAGGAAGAGCAGTCATTGTCCGATTTAATAGTCTGCTGTCTATTTTGTCAGACAGCTGTAGAGCCAAAGGAGGGAGGAGTAATCGGTGAAGCCTAACGAGGAAAGTGAGAGTAGGAGTTTTTGCTGACCGGCTGTATTAAAGGCCTTTTATAAATCTAGGAAGTGTGTAGATACAAGGCTATCAGAATTTCTGTTCTGGCTAATGTCGTGATGACACTGAGTAAGGCTGTACTGGTACTGTGATGGGGTCTGATGTTGTGTTGAGCTGCAGAGAGGAGACTGTTGTAAAATGAATTTAACAATCTGGAAGTACAATCACTTTTCCAGGATTTTTGAAAGAGCTGACAGAGCAACAATGGGTCTGTAGTTAGAGAGGTCAGTGGAGCTGTCACCCTTATATTACACAAGGTTATGATGGACATTTTCCACAATTGGGGCACAGTTTTCAATTATTGAGCAGTTATCAGGATGGACACTGGGTGTACTATTGCATCCACTGCAGTCTTAACATATTCTGGCAGGAGCTGGTCAGGGGCTACACTGGTGGGTTTTAGTTTTTGAAGGATTTTTTTTTTTTTGATAATGGAGGTGGGAAATTACTTAAGGGAGAAAAGACTTTACTGCATGATAGTTGTTTGGGTTGGTGGAGTTTAGTTGTTGGGTGTAATGGTTTTGATTTGGGAGGTTGCAGTTAGAATAAGGTGAGTTGTAATTTGAGACAATACTTTCATTTTGTGCACCACACGAAAGCAGTAAGATTCAAAACCACACCAAAATACTTTCATTTTGGTTTGGGGTGACTGAAGTAGGTTGTGCGATTTTGCCTGGTTTGAGCAGGGTATAGGTTCACTGTTAATTACTAGGCTATCTCACTCTGTGGACCATTTTAAGCCTAGCCAATTTCCATTCCAAAGGTGAGAATCAAACCCTGTACCTTGTTGTCTTTATGTGGTAAACACCATTATATACGAGACTCATCTCAGTTATTAACTGACACCCCAAAGATTTGAGGGTTTACTTATGTTTGCCTAAGAGACTGGTATAAAAGAGTTTTTTGTCCAGTCTTACTCCATATTTAACCTGATTTTTTATGTCTGAGTTCTTGCAAGCTGGAAAGTGTTTTACTTTTCAAGTAACGTTTTCAAACTTTGTCACTTTCTTTCATTAAACAATTTTGTATATTTGGAAAGCAGAGGAATATGGTTGGTTTTCATTCTTTTTGTTCGGACTGGAGCTAGTCTGTTGAGTATGCTTAAGAAGGTGTTATTAGATTCAGGGACTACGTTGTCTAAGAAAAGATTTTTGAGTATAGTCTAGTTGTAGTGCTACAGGGTACTGATAAAGGTTTCAGTATAAAAATCAGTTAGGTTTCAGACTTCATTATTCCAGTGTTTAAATAGTACATGGGTTTGGCGTCAAATTATACAGGTGAGAAGGTGATCATTTAAAGAGTTAAGTAATATCCCACATGATGGATATTTTTATGGTCGTGATGCAAGTATCCCTCTAAGGCAGCATCCTTTGAACTATGTTTGTTATATCTTGCAGGGGAATTAGTTGCGCTATTTGCTGGGTTGTCAGAGTTTAAGGTAATCCAATCAATGTTAACATCGACTAGGATTATACCTTCTTGATATATGTTGGTGCAGATCTAGTATAGAATATCCTCTTGAGCAGACGTATGGTTCCTGGGTGAAGATACAAACCTGCAATGACTATCCTTTTATGGGAGTGGAGCTTAAGGGATGTTATTAGTAATTTAGAATTATGAAACTGGGGTATTTCAGTAAAGTGAGGAGCTAATTCAAGTGTTGTTGTGTCTTTCGGCTTTTCCCGGTCAGGGGTCGCCACAGTGGAACTCCAGTCCGCTAATGATTGGCAGTAGATTTTTACGTGCCGAGTTGCCGGCCCTGACGCACAAACTTCAACAAAGGTCCGCCCATTCACGCATGTCTCCACACAGAAGATGCTCTAGCTGAGAATCGAACAGGACAACGTCTTACTGTGAGGCGACAACGCTACCACAACACCACCACCGCAGTTGCGGTGCTAATTCAAGTGTATTTGCATAAATTATGACTACACTGCCTGCTTTTTCTTTTTTTTTCTTTTTTGTTTTGTCTAGCTTGAGAATATTGAAGCTTGGGGTAGGATTACTTCATTTTTTTACTTACTGCTTCAACCACGTTTCAGTCACAGCTAGGATATCTGGAGAGTGGTGAACTAGCCAGGCATAATTAAATAGTTGTGCAGGTATGTGCAACTGGAGTCTCTTCAAAAGTACAAACACTGTAGTTAAACATTCAGTTAATATTTTTAGAAAATAGACCCCATAAATGGAAGAGTGCAAACTGGAAGTAAAAAAAAAAAAGTACAGTTTTGTACCTACCATAAATGTAGATGTCCGAGAGGTATGCATCTGCAGTCCTAACATATGGGTTGTCCTGCCTCAGGCAGCCCCTCGGTCGGCCGGATTCCAAAGTCTGGGTCTGGCCTCGGCTGATGTCGCACTTCACCCGACGTCATAGCTGCTGTTAATTGGGTATAAAGGCATCAGCCGACGCCATTTTCCTCAGTGTTTCTTGCCCCAGATGCCAGGTGCCCTCTAGGAAGGCTAAACTTGGATAAATGCAAATGATTCCAAACAGTAGAGAGCAAACAATATAAACATGTATATACATATATACAAACAAATACACCATAACAGATTCCCCCAGCTAGCTACAAGATGGGCAAATACCCTAGGAGTACCACAGAGGGGAAGGAGGGTGGGTAATCCTGACTGCAGATGCATACCTCTCGGACATCTACATTTATGGTAGGTACAAAACTGTACTATGTCCTTCAAGGATGCATCTGCAGTCCTAACATATGGGTAGAATACCATAGCCAAACTGGGGGAGGATGCACTAAGATGATTATGGTGTAGCTAAGATCCCTTGCAAAACAGCAGTTGCAAAACCTGCTCGGGATCTGGAGTATAAAGGTAGATTATAATGCTTGGCAAATGTATGCACGGAGCTCCAAGTAGCAGCTTCTAAAATGTCTTTGGTAGCCACTCCTCGTAGGAAAGCTGTAGTAGTGGCTGTAGCCCTTGTGGAGTGAGGTCTGATGTTTTCTGGAGATGTCTTTCCATGAAAAGAGTAACAAAATCTAATGCAATTTCCTATCCATTTTGAGATTGTCTGTTTTGAAATTGCTCTTCCTTCCATTCCTGTTGCATATGCTACCAGAAGCTGGTCAGTTTTTCTGTTGGTCTTGGTTCTGTCCAGATAGTAGCGCAATTGCCTGTGCACATCCAAGGTATGTAGTCTTTCCCCCCTGTTCTGTGGGTTGGGGAAGAATGTTGGTAGATGGATTGCTTGGTTCAATGATACCCTGGAGACCACTTTTGGCATAAAAGTAGGGTTAGTTCTCAAGGACACTCTATCCTGATGGAAGATAAGGAAGGGCTGCACTGCCATTAATGCCTGTAATTCAGAAACTCTTCTTGCTGAAGTGATTGCAAGCAGGAAAGCAGTTTTCCAAGATAAGAATTGTAATTCTGCTGTTGCTGCTGGTTCGAAAGGGGAAGTGTTAACTTTTCCAACACAAAGTTAAGGTCCCATGTAGGCAAAGGTGGCTTCCTTGGAGGCTTTACATTTTTAATTCCTCTCAGAAACTGCCTGAGTAGAGGATGAGAGAAGACTGGAGGATCCATGTTGTATTCTGCTGAAATTGCTGATGCATGAATCTTAATGGAGGAGTAAGACAGGCCATTGTGGAAAAGTTCTGCTAAGTATTCCAGGATGTTAGCTATGTTTGCTAATGATACATTTTCTCCTTTTGCTGCACTCCAAATGAGGTATCTTTTCCATTTGGCTGAATAAGTCTTCCTTGTGGAGGGTCTGCGAGCCTCCAGGATAATGTCTTTAATCCTCTGAGATAAATCTGGGTTATTTTGCTTTATGTAATATTCCAAGCAGCTAGCTGTAGTGTTTTCAAGTTTGGATGTAGGATCTTGTAGTTGCTCTGTGTTAGCAGTAAAGGAACTAGAGATACAGGCCATGCGTGTGTCCGAGACATGCTCCTCAGTAGCGGGTACCAATGCTGCCTCGGCCAGTCTGGAGCTATCAGGATGATCTTTGGGTGATCTTCTTTGATCTTCAGTAGCACTTTGTGCATCAAAGGAAGAGGTGGGAATGCATATGCTGTCAGGTTTTCCCAACTGAAGGATAGGGAGTCCACCTTCCAAGCAAGTGGGTGGTATGTCCTTGTGCAGAATTTCCTCAATTGGTGGTTGTGTGGGGATGCGAACAGGTCTATTTCTGGTAGTCCCCATTTCTTTGTAATGGTTTTGAAGATGTCCGGATGCAGCATCCATTCGTGGGCATCCGTGGTAGTTCTGCTTAAGGTGTCTGCTAGTATATTTTCTTTTCCTGGCACAAACTTGGCCTGGAGTTGAATGTTGAGGTTCAGGGCCACATTCCACAGGTCCATTGCCATCCGGCATAGAGGGTATGAGTGCGTGCCTCCCTGTTTGTTGATATACCACATGACTGTGGTGTTGTCCGTCCTTATCAGCAAATGACCCTGTTGAAGAAAAGGTCTGAATGTCTGAAGTGCCTGTTTCACTGCCAGCATCTCTTTTTGATTTATGTGTAAGTTCAGCTGGTCTTGTGTCCATAGGCCTTGTATACACTTGCCCACCATGTGTGCCCCCCAGCCTAGGTCTGAGGCGTCTGTGGTGATAGTCTGGCTTGGGTGAGGTTTGTGGAAAGGCAGTCCTCTGTTCAACTGACAGGCCTGAGCCCACCACAGGAATTCTTGTTTCAGGCATGGTATTATTGGAATCTGGGCTCCTAGACTGTGCTTGTGTTGAGACCATACATTCCTTAGGTACCATTGCAACTTTCTCATATGCAGCCTGGCATGTGGAATCAATATTATGCAGGATGCCATGTAACCCAGGGCTTGCAGGACTTTCCTTGCTGTAAGCTGGTTCTGTATTGTTAATGTTGCTTTTGCTTTTCTGCTGTGAGAAATGCCATCTGATTTGATGTGTCCAGTTCTGCACCCAAGAATGTTATCCTTTGGGATGGTACCAGCCTTGACTTTTTCATGTTGACTGTGTATCCCAGGGCTTGCAGTAGTTGTATAACCTTTTCCAAATCTTTTGTTAATTTGGTCTTGTTGTCCGCTTGTATTAGGCAGTCGTCCAGGTATGGATAAATCTGAATTCCCTGAAGCCTGCAATGAGCAATTACTGATGCCAAGCATTTCGTGAATACTCTGGGCGCAGTAGATAAGCCAAAGGGCAATGCTGAGAATTGATAATGCTCTGATCCTGCAAGAAATCTGAGGTATCTTCTGCAATCTGGTCGTATAGGGACGTGCAGGTATGCCTCCTTGAGATCTAGAGTCACCAGCCAAGACTCCTTGCCCAGTATGGGAAGAAGTTGCTGTAGGGTCAGCATTTTGAATGTTGGAACAATGAGATATGTGTTCAGAGTGGACAGGTCGAGAATAGGCCTCCATTGGTTTTCTTTTCTTGGTACCAGGAAAAGTCTGGAGTAAAATCCTTGCCCTTGTTCCATAGGAGGTACCTTTTTTATAGCTCTCATCCTTAGTAGATGGTTGATTTGTTCTAGAGCGTTTGTTTTTTGGTTTGGAGGTAGGTTTGGCGTTCCTCTCTTTTTTGGTAGAGTGTGGAAGTGAAACCTGTAGCCTTTGTCTATTGTCTGTAAAATCCATTTGTCTCCTGTAATGTAATGCCAGTTTACGGAAAATAAGGCTAGCTTTCCGCCTAAGGGTGCTTCCAATTGTTCCCTGGTGTGCGGTATCAGAGTCAAGTCATTGTGCCTGTCCTGTGGAAGTGGTCGTAGCTGGATCTGTGGCAGTACTTCTCTGGTTGTTAGGCTGCCACTGACGTCCCCTGTAGGCACCTCTGGATTGACCTCTGCCTCTTGGGCGCCTATTTCTGCCTCTCTGTGCTCTGGAGGTGTCTGGAAAGGACCAATTCTTCGAAGGCCAATTTCTACTAAACCTCGGAGGCTGGACCTGTAAGAAATCCTTGACTGTTTGGACCGATTTTGCTTTTTCTTCCACCTTCTTTAGCACTTGCTGTGCAGGGGAGCCAAACAAACTTTGTTTCTCCATGGGAGCATCTAGAAGCTTTGACTTTACATGGTCTGGTAAGGATTGCTCTTTTAACCATCCATGCCTTCTAATCACTGTTCCAGTCATAGCTGATCTAAAGGAAGCCTCCAGTGCATCATAGCCGCATTTTAAGGAATGATTACTGACCTGCTGAGTGTTATGCACCAAATCCTGAAGGGACTTGCGGTCTATAGGTTCAGGAGAGGACAGTTTTTTATTTAGCTGGTCTAACAAAAATTCCTGATACTGAATCATGTGGAATTGACAGTTTAAGGCCCTAGCCGAAAGAGTAGCAGAAGTATAAACTTTTTTACCCCATCTCTCTAATGCTCTAGATTCTCTTTCAGAGGGGAGGGGGTTTTTGGCAGAAGCAGCTGCCACAGCTTTGGGGCCATGTGAAATGGTTTCAGGATCTGCAATAGGAGCCTTATACAAGTGAAAGTGTGTGTCCGGGACCCTGTAATATCTGTCGGGCTTGGCAGGGGCCGGGGGAAGAGAGTCAGGGGCAGTACAAGCATCATTATATGCATCATCAACAACTGTAAGTACTGGAGGAATGGCTAAAGGCCTATGCTGTGGTAAATGTAAAAAGGTCCTTAGCCTTTTCCTTGAATCTGAAAAATCCTGGCCCTGCCACTGAAAATGCTCTCTCATAGCATGCAAGGTTTCCCCAAAAGAAAATTCCTCAGGAGGAGAGGCAGAAGGAATGGAGTCTTCTGCATCAGAATCCTCATAAGGAGAATATGGGCCTTCTAGAGGATCTGAGTTTTCTGAATCATCCGAGGAATAGTCTGTAGAAACAGGATCCAGGGGCTCTGCTCTAGGCCTCTTCTCTGGAGGGGGTTGAGAGGCCCTGTCTGGGTGAGGTTGGGATCCCCTGATCAAAGAAATGAGATCCTCAGCCAGGCTGAGCATTTGGGAACTAGAGGTAGGCCTGTGAGAGGGGGTTTTAGCAGGCAAGGCCTTAGAAGATTTAGCTGCTTTAGCCCTAGAAAAAGCCTTGATAGACATAGATGCAGGGGGCCTAGCAGCTCCACGTGCAGGAGTAGATATGTCTAAAGGAATAGTATCTGATAAATCCTGGGTGGCTGCTACAGCAGGGGTTATTTCAGTAGCAGATTCAGCCATGCTGTGTGAGGCCTCGGCTATCGGAGGCATGCTTTCGGCCGAAGGAAGAACCGAGGACTCTGTTTCAGCTGAGACCGAGACACTCGCGGTTGGCTTAACCGTGGTTTCGGCCGAAACCGCGGGCCGCGAGTGTCGGTCCTTTTCCTTACGCTTTTTAGCTAATTGTGAAGTCGGAGTCTCCGACGACATTTTGTAAGCAAAAGCGGGACCAAAAAACTCCTCTGCAAACTCCGACCGACGTCTAAGTGTCTGTCGGTTGAAGGAAGCACAGGCTAGACAAGCTGATACGTCGTGGTCTGGGCCTAAGCAAGGAAGGCAGTAAGAGTGGAAATCCTTATGAGGTATTTGTTTCCCACAAGTTAAACAATTATTTACTTTTTCTGACATCAGCTGAGGCAAGAAAGAGTCCCCAACAGGGTACTTAGCTTTTTAGAAGTCTTCGGTAGTAGAAATCTCTGGATCTGACCGATCGGCACTTGCGAACAGCTTCTGCTTCGGGCACCGCGCGGCAAGAAAGACTGAGGAAAATGGCATCGGCTGATGCCTTTATACCCAATTAACAGCAGCTATGACGTCGGGTGAAGTGCGACATCAGCCAAGGCCAGACCCAGACTTTGGAATCCGGCCGACCGTGGGGCTGCCTGAGGCAGGACAACCCATATGTTAGGACTGCAGATGCATCCTTGAAGGACATCTGCCATTTGAAATCTCACAACACACAATGGAATGTGAAGGTAGTAGTGTTCTGTGTAAGGTAGTAAAAAAATTCACTGCCTCAGTCCTGAATTTTTGTTATAATTAGGTAGGTCTAGTGTAGGTTTCCATGTACTGCTTTTGGGGAGAAAGCCAGTATCCACTACGTTGTCTGGGACCTCTAAAGTATTGTTTTTTTAGACAGAAATGAAACTAATGACATTCAAGAAAAAGTAAGCATGTACTTTATGAGCAAGACAATGAAAGCATTTGCATTCCCTGACACAATAATACGGTTACTTATCGGGGATCAGGGGCAAAAATTAAAGTGGGCAGTTTCTCTCTGATGAGTTCTGTTTGAACAAGGCAGAGTCTTCTTTCTCCCTTTGTTATTAGCATTATATTTAGAACCACTGGCAAAGAAAAGAAGGGACTCAGAAATTCAAGGATATAATTGATATAATAATCAAGAAAAGTTGGCTTTATTTGCAGATATTTTGTACCTGATCAAACCAAAAAAGGACATTCCAGTGCTGTGGAACATTCTGAGACAGTTTCAAGACTTTTTGGGATACAAAATTAATGAAGATAAAACAAAGACAACAGCAGTAAACTATGTACCCACACACACAATGGTTCAGCAATACTCATATTTATGGGGACATGATGAAATGAAGTACGTAGAAGTGTGTGTTAAAAAGGATTCTGTTGTCATAGCTAAGAATATGAGGGAAGAGACTAAACAAAAGATAATTCAACACTGAAAAACTGGAAGCTCTGTTTTATGAATATGGATAGCAAGATACAAGCAGTAAAAATGTTTTTAGTCCCTTTAGGTTTATACACAGGTCACGTATATTTTTATTAGCCAGAGAAGTGTTGACAGCAATTACTAGAGTTGAAGGATTTTAATTTGGAGGGGAAGGGCAAGAGTCAAGTGGGATAAACTGATCCTTCCAAGAAAACAAGGTGGTTTGGAATTATCTGATTTGAAGGGGTATTTCAGAACTACAAGTAGAAAGCTATAATTCAAAGTGGAAAGGGATGGTGATAAAACAGTAAAAGCTGGAGAGACTGGGATTTTGGATGCAAATCCTTAAGCAGAACAATTACAACCATACAGATTATTATATTCATAAAGTAAGACAAAATATTCTAAGAACTAAGCCAACAAGGGAATGGAGAAAGGAGATTCTGCAGATAGGCATTGCTCCAATTACAGGTAGAGAGAATAGGCAAGAGGGGGCTGGAATTTACAGCAGAAACTGGCAAAAGCATCAAGGCATTGACAGCAAATAATTAGACAGGGAAAGGAAACAGAATGGTAAGAAGCCAAGAATACACTTGGACTGCAGGCTAGAGATTGCCTTTCCTATCAGGGACTGACACTAGAGTAAAGTGAGAAAGGTATACTGTGATCATAAATGAATGACCAGCACTGGTAGAGTGTTTAGCAGAATCTAGGGTAGAAGACGTTGTTAAGAAGCAGATAATTAATAGAGCATATAACATATTGTATGAAAACTATAGGAAGAGATCAGAAGAGGTTAGAAATGATTGGGACGTGAGACTGGATAAGCAATTCAGAAAGAAACAATGGCTCCCAAATATGCAACAAAGTTTAAAAGATTTAGGATTTTTGCTGGAAGTGTTTGCATTAAGTATTTTTATATCCAAAGCAGACACTAAATCATTTTTCATTAGGCAGGTTACAAATGTTGGAGGTGTGATGGGGAAGAAAAAAAGAGTAATTTGGAACATATTTTTTGGGAGTGTAATGAGTTGGCAGACTTTAAAAATTCCCTGTGAGCAAATTGTTGTAACTAAGGAAAATATTTTTTTGAGCTGTGATATGGAATCGAGATTGCCCAGACATAGCAAGGTCTTGCTAAGTTTAATTCTGGTGGCTGCCAAAAAAGCAATCACTAGAAAATGGAAATCAAAGCCTAAAACAACCATACTAATAGTAGTGAATACAGTAACCAAGATAAAAGAACTGGAAGTGGGATCCTGAGAAAAAGGGGAGTAGCAGGTTATACAGAAAAAAATAGGATTGTGGGAACAATACATGCAGAGTAATTTTTGGAGAACGAATGAGGTTTAAGGGAAGGCAGGAATTGAATGGTGCAATATTTGACCGAAAATGACTGCACAGAAGATTATATGGGACGTATAATGTATAATGTTTGCAACTGAAAATAAGTCAATACAGTTTGTATTCATTTATATAAATGTACGACTGCCTATGTCATTAATGATAATTCAGTACAGAGGTTTCTTGTTTGAAAAAAAAAAAAAGAAATGCAGCTAATGAACCTTCTGTTTGTTGTGCTGAAACTTGTGAAATTGTGCTAGATGAGGGTAATCCTATAATTCTATTGCATAACCTTTGAAAATGATTAGCAGAACCAATTTGTCTGAGGTAGTGTGCCAGATTGTGGCTTACGACAAAACTTTAACTCCTGGGTTATGAATCAGTGAAGGAGGTTACTGCAATACCCAGATTTAGGACACTATGACCTTCTTCTTTGCTATTACTGCTGCTTTTTGGTGAGATGAAGCAGAAAGAAAAACTTGTTTCTATTTGTAATATTTCCATCTACGTAATTTTTTTTCACAGTTTAATTTCTCCACGTCTTTTGGGTTTCTAATACCAAGACAGGAATGGACCCATTCCTAAGTCAAAGCATGATTAAAGTTCACAAAAAATGAAGTTATGTACTCACCATATTGTTCCATCTGAGTAGTTGGATTTCATTTGTCGTCAACCTGTGGGGATTGGATCCGAGACGGCAGCTTCACCAGCATCTGATCCAAGCTCCAGGCTCCTTCCCTTATCCATAATACCCCACCATCTCCTTCCTTCCCTCATACAGAGTTTGCTACACCATACACATAAGCCCAATCCGATATACCTTACTAACAATGAAGAACAGGAGAGCTGCATAGGCACTCTCTCCTGCTTACCAAGTAAGAATATAATGAGAAGGTCAGGGGGAAGGAGGGAGGGACGGTTGATGACAAATGAAGTCCAAGTACTCAGATGGAACGTTATGGTGAGTACATAACTTATTTATCTGAAGTAGTTGACTTAATTTGATCATCAACCTGTGGGACAGAGTCCCCAGCTACCAAATTCTTGGGTGGCCCTCATGGAAGGATATTTTGGAGCATCGCAGAGCTAAAGGATGCTCTCCCCCTAGATATCATGTCCAATTTATAATGAGAAATGAAGGTGAGAGATGAGGACCAAGTAGCCAATGAACAAATCATCCAAAGACACCCTATTGCAAAAGGCTGCTGACTTTGCCATGGACCTGGTAGAATGGGCATTTATCCTGCTCGAAATAGACATGCCTTTGTTTTTGTAAACCTGAAGTATGCAAAGGGAAATCCATCCGGCAATGTTTATCTTAGAAATCAGTTTTCCCAGAAAGGGTGTAGAAGGCACAAACAAATGGTCAGACTTGCGAAAGGCCTTAGTCCTGTGTAAGTAGGAACGTAGCTGTCTGTGTACGTCTAATAAGTGTAATTCATATTCACCCCTGTTCTGAAAATTTGGAAAGAAAACAGGTAAATTGATTGACTGATATTTGTTTCAGAGGCCACTTTAGGAAGAAAAAAGGGATTAGCATGAAGTGAAACCCTGTCTTTATGGAAAATAATATATGGAGGTTTGACAGATAATGCCTGGAGTTCTGAGACTCTCCTAGCCGAGGTGATAGCCACTAGAAAAGTGGTCTTCCAAGATAAAAATTTCAAATCCGCAGAAGCAGCTGGCTCAAAAGGTGGAGCAACCAAAGCTTGTAAAACTAGGGTAAGATCCCAAGGAGGAGTAGGATCTTTAACCAGGGGTCTTAAAAGAAAGGTACCTTTAATAAAGGTTTTGCAAAGTCTGGAGGAAGCTAAAGAAGCCATGTCCTTATCCACATGGAAACTGGAAATGGCAGCCAGTTGAAATTTCACTGAAGATGAGCTGGCACCCTGCTGGAAAATGTATGCCAAGAACTCAAGGACCGCTGGAACAGGAGCTGTGAAAGGGTCCAAATCCCTCTGTGAGGCCCAGATAGAGAAACCCTGCCATTTGCTACATTATAGTTTTCTGGTAGATGATGTATGAGCTGCCACCAGAATAGTCTTGACCAGAGAAGATAGATCAGGAGTCCAAGCAATCAAGGGAACTGGAGCAGCCAAGGCGTGAGCATCAGATTGCCCAGGTCTGGATGAGGGACCATCGAGGGGTGTGAAATGAGATCCAGTATTGGATCCAAGATCCACAGAGGAACTATCAGATGAGACCAAAGGAACGGAAATCAGATTTGGCGAGGCCAGAATGGGGCAATGAGGATAACTTTACGCCCCAACCTACAAGCCTTCTGGAGATAATTTGTTATGAGAGATAATGGAGGATAAGCATACAGAAGACCGGGAGGCCAAGCATGGACCAGAGTGTCCCTAGGGGATTCTCCCTGTGGGGGGGAATCAGTGCAAAGAACTCACTGCACTTCAAGTAGGAAGGAGATGTGAAGAAATCACAGCAAGGCCCACCCCACTGGAGGAAGATCTGCTCCTCTACAGAAGGCTTCAGAGACCACTCGTAAGGCATCAGGATAGATCTTAGTTTGTCCGCCAGTATGTTGGATCAACCCAGAATGTGTGTTGCTACCAGAAAACGGATGGTG
Source organism: Protopterus annectens (assembly GCF_019279795.1). NCBI lineage: Eukaryota > Metazoa > Chordata > Ceratodontiformes > Protopteridae > Protopterus > Protopterus annectens. The sequence continues at coordinate 15,348,614 of NC_056730.1, forward strand.
GAGATCGCCCATTCTCACACACTCATGGCCTTGCGACAAAGGGGGTAAGATCTGGTTCCTCCCTGCTTGTTGATGTACCAGACCACTGATATGTTGTCTATCTGAACTGCAATAGTACCCAGAGGAAGAAAGGCATGAAGGCCTTGCAATGCTAACAAGACCGCCTTTACCTCTAGAATGTTGATATGCAATTTGGTCTCGATTAGGGACCACGTGCTTTAGACTGTCCTGCCCGAGCAATGCCCCCCTCCCCACTCTAGTTGAGAGGCATCCGTGGTCACCGTGGCTTGAGGAGGGACTGCAATGAAAGTTCGTCCCTCGATTAGATCTGAGGAGAGTATCCACCAGAGGGATTTCCTGCAAGCGTTGCTTATATGAATAGGATGCATCAACGGTAGAACTAGTAATGACCATTGAACTGCTAGTGTCCACTGGTGGCTACCATTGAACCTAGGCCTCGTAATACTGTGTCGGCTGGAGGAAGATGAGACTGAAGGATCATGGACACATGAAGTCATAAGTTCTGAACTCTCTCTGGAGTTAGAAAGACCTTGGTTTGCAACGTATCTATCCTCGCTCCAATGTAGTCTAAGACCTGAACAGGGTCTAGAGAAGACTTGGATATTTTGATTGTAATTCCCAGCAAGGATGACAGTTTCAGTAAATAGTCTCTGGCCTGACAAAGCAGACGCCTGGTGGGAGCAGCAAGGAGCCAATCGTCCAGGTATGGGTAGACCTGTATCCCCTGAGGCCTCAGGTGAGCCGCTACTACTGCCATGACCTTGGTGAACACCCTGGGGGCTGTGGTGAGACCAAAGGGTAGGGCTCAGAATTGAAAGTGATTGGCCCCTAGCTGAAAGCGGAGGAACCTCCTGGAGCATATGTTAATATTTATACAGTAGTAAGCATCCTGGAGATCTATTGAGCACATCCAGTTGTTCACCTGCAGGTAAGGCAGGATGGATTGTTAAGTGACCATCCGGAACTTCCCTTTGGCAACTGACAGGTTTAGGGTGGAAAGGTCCAGAATAGGCCTTAGATCCCCCATCTTTTCTGGCACTAAAAAGAACCTGGAATAGATGCCTGATCCGGATGTGATGAACGTCTCTTTTCCTTACCAGGTTTTCTATTTCGAGCGCTGCTACCTCTCTTTCCGCGGGTGGAACTTCTGGGAGGTGTTTTGGTGGAATGGGAGGAGCCACAAAGGGGATGGTATAACCTCTGGATATTACCTGAACCATCCAACGGTCTGCTGACATAGACTCCCCCATGCCATCAGGTGCACTGAAAGGCGACCCCCAACTGCCTCCAGAGCAGAGCAGTCGGGCAACCCCTCTGGGCTGCTGCACCTGTCCGAGAACGGTTCTCGAGACCCGAAATTTCTCGGATCCCCCTGCCTCTGGGCCAGGGTCTGTCTTGTCCCCCTCTGCCTCTAGGGGAAGAAGAGTCCTGACTATCCCAGGAATACTGAGATTTCCACAACCACATCTTCTTTTGCCCATGCTGATTCCTGGAAAAGGATCTTTGGAAGTTAGAGAAGCGGATCCCGACGGCAGACAGTGTCTTCCGTCCTTTTCACTCTGGACCAACGTCTCGCAGACAGTCTTCCCAAACAAGGAAGAACCATCATAAGGGGCATTCATGAAAGATGCTTTAAAGGGTTCCGTGAATTGACATTGCCTGAGCCAGGCATGTTGCCTCATGGCAATGCCGGACCCAGCCACCCTTGCCTTCAGTGGCATGTGAAAGGAGGTGCATGGACATATTAGAAACCACTTTGACAGTGCCCATTCGCACGGAGAATTTGTGCTTATCCTCCGGTAACATGGAATCCTGTGGCGACTCAGCTCCTTGACCAGGTAGTGCTGCAGTCAAGTTACATGGGCCAAATAATTCAGCGCCCTTGTAGAAAAGGTTAAAGCATATGTCCGCTTTCCCAGATGATCCATCGTCCTGGACTCTCGGTCAGGGGGATGGACCATAGAACTTTCCTACGCTAGTTCTTTCTTAGTGGCAGCCACAACCACCATGGCATCCACTGGGGACCCCTTGTTCCAACTAGGTCTGCCTACCAGAGGGCTCAGAATTTTGTCGGGGCATTTGGGATTGGCTCCACTGGGTCCGGTTCCTTCTATGCTCGGGTGGTAATAAGGTCCACTAAGGGATTCGCAAGGGGGGACACCCAGGAGGTAGAAGGGCCCATGCAGAAGGCCTCCAAAAACACTGACTCATCCGAGGAAGGCTTGTGGGTGGGACCAACCCCCCCTGCTGGTGCAAATGACGCTGGCGCAAACCCCCCCAAATGAGACATCGTCGGGGGGTGGGGTGATCTTGGTGATCCTTCCCCTTCCTCCAAATTGGTATCCTCCATGAGGGACTCTGGGAAGGAATCCAGGTGCCTCCTTTTGCATGTTCATTTGCAAGGAACCTCTTTGGTGGAACTATCTGGAGAGGGCTCATAAACTACCTATGGTTCCTCGAGGGAAACACTCTGGGGCACATCGGGCACTGGCTGTCCCTGCATGGGCAAAATGGCTGAAGACGCACCCAGAGGCGTGGGAGTCGGGGCAGAATCTGAGGAGATGGTCAGGGGCCTCGATGCACTGGAGAAAATCCCTTTCCACCACGTCGAAAGCACAGGGAGAGTGAGCCTCCTGGGAAACTAATAAGGAAGCTGCACTCCTCAGATCTGACGTAGGGATTGGAGCCGAGCCCGCCAGAGGCAAGATACCAAGGAGAGGGCCCTGACCCGACAATATCTGCACCAAAGGAAAAAGACCCAACCCCCTCGGATCAGACATCCAGGCTTCAGCTTCAAGAGCCACTCGGGTCTGAACTAGTCAGATCCGACATGCTCAAGGTAACGGCCGGTGTCGAGGTACTCGATACCATCAGCGCCAACACCCTGATACCAGGACATCTCGGATCCATAAGCTCTGATACCGAGGGATGGACCGGAGGAGGAGATATTGGGACAAAAAAGGGAAGCCAGCTCCATCCTCTAGAGAAAGAGGGGGCTGGGCAAGACCCCCCATCTGAATCTGGGTGCAAAGCATCATTTTGTCCATGTCCACCTCACTCAAACTCCTGGTGGAATGCGACAAGGCCACGGACACCGACCGGGAGGGTCAATGTGCGGAGGCCCTGGAAGAAGGTCTAGGCGGCTCCGGCGAGAATCTGGGCGAGCGGAACAGAGGAGAAACTGGCCTGGTAACTATATGTTGTTTTGGGGAGGACCCACTGGATCTGTCCAGTCTGGGGATCTCTTCCTCCCTTTGTCTTTCTCTCTCTCTTTGTATCTGCCCTTCTCTTTCCCTAGGCTCCCTATCCACAGGCCTATGTACAGGAGGTTGAGTCTCAGCCTGGGAGGTAGGGGAAAAGACTGTGACTGAGGAAGAATCAGCATCAGTCATGGCCGTGACCATAAGGGAAGCGGAGGCAGCCGGCTCCATAGCAGGAAGAAGCCCTTTAAGAATTAGTTTTTTCCTTGCGATCCTTCAGAGCCTGGGGTTAAACCACACACAAATAGCACAATCAAAGATGGGCTGCCCCCAAACACATCACACACAGAGTGTGGCCATCAGCTGGTGATAACTCATGGACACACACTGTGCATTTCCTGAAAAATCAGCTTAGACTACTGATTTGCCATTATTAACAAGGTTAAAGGCAAAAGGCGCAAGCCCTAACCTGCCAGACCCCCCCCCACACACACACACACACACACGTTCAATTACTAACAGTAGGGAAGGGATAGGAAGGCCTACTACAACTGCTAAGCTAAACTATTCTACTTTTTTTTTTCTTAACTTTTGAAAGGGAAAAGAACGATGCAAAATGAAGGGGAGGATAAGCAAGGGAAAGGGAACCTAACCTGTCGCTACCAGCAACACAAACTCCCAAAATATCCGAAAAAATTACCTAAAATGCCTGGAGCTCTGAGAACACGCTGCTTGGCAAAGCCGCAGCAAACGAGATCTGAGGGAAGGAAGGAGATGGAGGGGTATTATGGGTAAGGGGAGGAGCTTGGAACTCGGATCAGTTGCTGGTGAAGCTACCGTCTCAGAAATGATCCGGATCAGTTTCCCACAGGTTGATGATCAAATGAATTCAACTACTTCTGATTTAGTATTGTTTCAACCTTTGATGTTAGCCAAAAGTGCTCTTCGCAGTACCTGCAATGAGCTTATTACAGACTCTTTCTGCAATTCATACACAGTTACATTCATCTGTAGCAAATCTAAACAGTACTGTAAATTCTTTTTTTTTTTTTGGAAACTGTCTGGATATTCTTCTTCCACACTGCCCTTGTTTCTGCGTACAAATCCTGGTATTTAATGATTTTGTCTCTCTCTGTATCTAATCTAAGACCCTGTAATCACTGGGTGCAGCAATCTCAGTGATCAATGCCACTTTTGTCTTCTTTTCATGGACTACTATATCTCGTTTTCTCACATCTATATTTTGAACTGTTGGTAATGGGTGATCCCTACGTTGTCACTTTCTATAATGCTTTGTGGCTTATGCTTCAAATGCTTCTCAGCTACTTCAATGTTGTAATGTTTGCACAATCCCCAATGCAACAGTCTTACCATATTATTATGCCTTTAAGTATCTCTATGACACCCAGCAACAAGATATGTAACTGTTTCCAGTTCTGTTTTACAGAACCTGAATTTGTCTGCTTCTCCCGCACATTCAATGGACTTTGTAAACCAAAGTGTACGTAGTTCACTATCCTGGGCTGCTAATATTAACCTTTCATCTTGTAGTTTAAATTCACCTCTCCTTAACCGATCCTGATCGACATGAGGTTGTTCCAGGAGTTTTCTATACTTGCAACTATATTTATAACTTTCCACATTTCTTGCCTTCTCATCTGATCCTTCTCCTTATAGTCTTTCTTTTGTTTTTTGGCACATTCAGTTACTGCCTGATTTTTGTCTACTTCTGGTT